>NC_138203.1:250369054-250994054 GCF_964194415.1 Vipera berus
GAGCGCATGAGTAACTGTGCGTAGGGCATCTCGGTCCAGATAGGGGCGCAACTGGCGCACCAGGCGAACCTGTGCAAAAGCCCCCCTGGTCACGGCTCCTATGTGGTCTTCAAAATTGAGTCGTGAATCCAGGAGGACGCCCAAGTTGCGAGCCCTATCAACAGGGGGTAACACCTCACCCCCCATCGTTAAAGGTGGAATAGTCTGGTTAACCCGAGATACCGATATGCACAGCCACTCAGTCTTGGCGGGATTGAGACGAAGCCTGTTTCTCCCCATCCAGACCTGGACCGCCTCCAGGCACTGGGACATCATGGCGAGGGCATCACTGGGTTGGTTCGGGGTGGAAAGAAAAAGTTGGGTATCATCAGCGTACTGATGATACCCCACCCCGAAACCACGAATGATCTCGCCCAGCGGCTTCATATAGATGTTGAACAGGAGAGGCGAGAGAACCGACCCCTGAGGAACTCCACAAACGAGAGGCCTCGGGGCGGATCTCTGCCCTCCCGTCAACACCGACTGCGAGTGGCCCAGGAGATAGGAGGAGAACCACCGTAAAACAGTGCCTCCCACTCCCAACCCCCTGAGACGCCGCAGCAGGATACCATGGTCGATGGTATCAAAAGCCGCTGAGAGATCTAATAGGACCAGGACAGAGGAGCAAACCCTGTCCCTAGCCCTCCAGAGATCATTCACCAGCGCGACCAATGCCGTCTCCGTGCTGTGTCCGGGTCTGAAACCCGATTGGTACGGGTCCAGATAATCAGTTTCCTCCAGGAACAGAGGAAGCTGATGCACCACCACACTCTCAACAACCTTCGCCAAAAAGCGAAGGTTGGAGACTGGACGATAGTTATTTAAAACAGCCGGGTCCAAAGCAGGCTTCTTGAGGAGGGGTCTCACTACCGCCTCCTTCAAGGCGGTAGGGAAGACACCCTCCTTCAAAGAAGCAGTTATTACTGCATGGAACCAGCCTCGTGTCCCCTCCCGGGCCGCATAAGCTAGCCAGGAGGGGCACGGATCCAACAAACAGGTGGTGGTGCTCAGTCTCCCCATGATCCTGTCCACATCATCAGGGGAAACAGGGTCGAACTCAGTCCAGATAACATGCTCAAGACCGCCCGATTCCTCCACATCAGACTCTGCCCAGTCAGAGTCCAGACCGGTCCGGATCTGAGCGATTTTGTCCGCCAGATGATGACTAAACTCCTCGGCTCGTCCCCGCAAGGGATCCTCTCTCACCTCCTGGTTAAGGAGGGAGCGAGTTACCCTAAACAGGGCGGCCGGGCAATTATCTGCGGACGCGATAAGGGCAGCAAAGTAGTTAGACTTCGCCGTCCTTATTGCCGCAAGATAAGACCTTATAAAGGTTCTTAACTGCAATCGGTCAGATTCGGATCGGCTGGACCTCCAACCGCTCTCTAGACCTCGTCTCCGACGCTTCATCTCCCGGAGCTCCACAGAGAACCATGGGGCCCAATTTTCAAAGACATTGTAAATTGAGAATAACACAAAACTTATTTCAATAATAATAATAATTCAGATATAGGGACGCGGTGGCTCAGTAGGTTAGGATGCTGAGCTTGTCGATCAGAAGGTCGGCAGTTTGGCGGGTCGAATCCCGAGTGCCGCGTAACAGAGTGAGCTCCTGTTACTCGTCCCAGCTTCTGCCAACCTAGCAGTTCGAAAGCACGTAAAAATGCAAGTAGAAAAATAGGGACCACCACGGTGGGAAGGTAACAGCGTTCCGTGCGCCTTTGGTGTCTAGTCATGCCGGCCACATGACCACGGAGACGTCCTCGGACAAGCGCTGGCTCTTCGGCTTTGAAACGGAGATGAGCACCGGCCCCTAGAGTCGGAAACGACTAGCACACATGTGCGGGGGAACCTTTACCTTACCTTTAATAATTCAGAATTTTTAGATGGAAGCTGAGCTTGTCGATCAGATGGTCGGCAGTTTGGCGGGTCGAATCCTAAGTGCCGCGTAACAGAGTGAGCGCCTGTTACTCGTCCCAGCTTCTGCCAACCTAGCAGTTCGAAAGCACGTAAAAATGCAAGTAGAAAAATAGGGACCACTACGGTGGGAAGGTAACAGCGTTCCGTGTGCCTTTGGCATCTAGTCATGCCAGTCACATGACCATGAAGACGTCCTTGGACAAGCGCTGGCTCTTTGGCTTTGAAACAGAGATGAGCACTGGCCCCTAGAGTTGGAAATGACTAGCACGCATGTGCGGGGGAACCTTTACCTTTACCTAATGCACTGGACCAAATTGTAAAATCAAAAGATCTTTTAACTGAATATACAGTACTGCCATTCTATAGTTTTGGACAATGGAAATTCACAGGAGTGTGACTGGGCCATGTGAAATCCATTATGTGGACTTGTCAGAGTAATTTCATACTGATGAATTAAATTTTTCCCTTGACATTAATTGAAGCCAACACCTCATCATTATTAGGAGGATGAGGAAACAAAAAGCTTTTGAAAAGAAAAATCAGTATTCAAGGCAAAGCAGATTCCACACTATAAAAGCGTCAATGTAAACATTTTAATTGGGTTAAGTTTTGAATATATAGTGGCCATGTTTACATAACAGACTTTCAAAAAGGTCAAAGAATCTAAAAGTGCATGATCACACTAACTGTCAAAAATCATAACTTTGGCAGTGCAGTCCCTACCTATTTTTCTGAAATATTTTGAATGTGCTGCCACTGTCTTTTTTTCTTTTTCTTTTTTTGACACCCACAGAGACACACATCCTGCAGATGCTGGTGGGTAAGACTTCATTACCTCATCCTCCCTTATCTCATTGGTCATACAGATACCGTAGTGGGAGGCAGAGCTTGGTACCATGGCCAACATATGTTTGAGAGATTCTGGGGTACCAGGCCTGGGAAGTGAGCTCTTTAAGGAAAGGGCATGCTTTTTCAACAGCTTTATATCTCTTTCTGCAAAATATTAGTTTACATCAGCTTTCTGCAAAATGTGAGGTAAGATTCAAGTCTATTCTATTTTTGGATCAGTTATGGAGCTCACAAACTATAGCTAAGCTTGGGTCAAAAGTCCTGTCTGACTTTTGGCTAAGCTATTGAGTCAGTTAAGCTTGATGTATAACAGGGCTGTAATTTCTTTACACAATCCTAGGAATAACTATTCTTCTCCTTGTGTTTCAGGATACAGATTAAAATCTTCAGAAGATGCCAAATTACGTAGTGGGAATTCAGAGTCTGAATCTCTCTTAGCCTCCCCAGACTCATTTTCTACTAGTAATAAAATGACACCAATACCATTAAAGGTAAAGGTTCCCCCGCACATGCGTGCTAGTCGTTTCTGACTCTAGGGACCGGTGCTCATCTCCATTTCAAAGCTGAAGAGCCAGCGCTTGTCCGAGGACGTCTCCGTGGTCATGTGGCCGGCATGACTAGACGCCAAAGGCACACGGAACGCTATTACCTTCCCACCGTAGTGGTCCCTATTTTTCTACTTGCATTTTTACGTGCTTTTGAACTGCTAGGTTGGCAAAAGCTGGGACAAGTAACAAGCGCTCACTCTGTTATGCGGCACTCGGGATTCAACCCGCCAAACTGCCGACCTTCTGATCGACAAGCTCAGCGTCCTAACCCACTGAGCCACCGCCCATTAGGCCTGAGCAAAAAACATCTCCAGCTTTCCAGAATGAAAGGGATTTGTAAGTGAAATAAAACCTGTGTGCATTGGATAATGATTCTATAGTATCCTCAATGAGTATAGGTTGCCAAGCATCTCTCTGTGGGATTAAACCAAATAAGGTGGCTAGAAGACCTTTATAGAAGAGAGTCCTCCACTATTCAAAGACCTCTTCTATTATTGGAATGGGCAATAACTTGAAGCTTGAGAGCCACAGTGGATGAGACAATCACAAGTCAGTGGAGCCAGGATTGTGAATACTGTATTGTAGTGATTAGCAGAGGTTGTGTGGTCTACAAAATAAAATGTTTGATATACTGCTGTTACTGCTTCTATTTGAATGAGAGCCAAGATCAAGTCCATATTTTGTTCTTGCTCTTACACACTCTCTATCCCTCTCTATCTGTCTGTCTGTCTGTCTGTCTGTCTGTCTATCATCTATCACAGATGTTTACTCTCTTTATCTCACAATCGTGTTAAATTCATTCCCATGTCTCAGGTGGCAAGTTATTATCTCATGCAACAACATGAGATAAGATCAAGATTTTAGCTTCCTTGATCTCAAATCATTCTATTGACATTTTGTGTCAAGAGAATGGAATATCACAGTAAAAATTTTCTTTCTCCCTGCCCTCTAACAGAGTGGGAATGGAAACGAAAGCTTTCTGAGAAGCAAGCCTCTCTATTGCCCACACACACACACACACACACACACACACACACACACACACAATTCCTACTTGCATTGATTCAAAATCACCTGGAAAATTGCAATTTGGATACATTTTCAGGGCTTGGGATTTGGATTGGCTAAATTTTAATTTGTTTATTACTTTTTAGTTCCTGGTGATTTAGCAGACAAACCCACATAAAAAAATTTTTGTATTAGTATGTAAGTGGTTTGTCATTGTAATTTTGAACACTCGCTAAATAACCAATTTTAAATCAAGAGCTACCTGAATAAATGTCCAGTAAGTGGAAGATTTTCAAAATTTGCATGTAAACTGAGGGACATGATCCCAGATCTGTCTGTGGTTATCTCAAAGTTGCTTTTCCCCCCCAAAAGGCAACTGAATTTTGATTTTCTTTGAAGATATTGTGCTTCTCATCTAAGAAGCTTCTTCAATTCTGACTGAATGGTGGAGGATAGGAGGATTTATATTCCTTGCAGTCATCTGATCATTAGCACTCATACTAAGAGTTGTTGAGGCCACTTGGAGGTTTATCTGTGCCCTGAATCACTATTCTATTGAGAGACAAAGAGAAAGAGAAAGAGAGAGAGAGATGTTCAATCTTAATGTAGATGGCCTCTTTGACCCCTCTTTCAAACCAGCAGTCCTCTTTGTCCAGAATGTGGACTTTGCTGTCTTCAGAAGTGTGCCCTTTGTCTGTCAAATGTAGATGGACTGCTCAATCGTGTACTGATGGGTTTGTTCTCCTATGGACCAGATGACTGCATCCTCCAGCATTTGGTCCAAACTGAAGAAGCCTTCTTACAGAATAGATTCACCTTACAACCGTCACAACCTACTACTATAATGGGCTGGCTTCATTATAGTCATGAGGACTACTTGTATTTCCCCACCCCATATTAATTGTGTTGTTAATCATCCCTTGTGCAATCTCTGACTTCAGTAGACATACAAAAGATGCTTTTATTGGATTAATCTCGCCTTAAGATCATTAGAAGATATAATTAATATTTTTTGAATTTCTGTGCCATTGATTTGCTAGAGTGCATATCAATTGTTCAAAAACGGACAGGTAATGGCGCTTCTCCTGAAACATGTAAAATTCTGTCAGATTGCTATAAGCAGAGGCAGTCCTTTAATTTGCCCAACCCAAACTTTTTAAGCTTTTAAAAAGTACTCAGAAGAGCTCCAGCAACCAGACTTGTCACTGTAGCATTTTACATAGATTGCCTACACCAAAGAGCCTTGGTGGAGCAGTGGGCTAATGCCTCCTTCAGTAACACCAGCTGCCTGCAATTAGTGCAGGTTCGCATCCCACCAGGCTCAAGGTTGACTCAGCCTTCCATCCTTCCAAGGTAGGTAAAATGAGGACCCAGATTGTTGGGGGCAATTAAGCTGACTTTGTAATAATGCTGCTTGGGGTGTGTGTGAAAGCCCTAATAAGCAGGCATATACATAGAATGAAGGCTACTGCTAAGCTTGTAAACCGCCCTGAGTCTTCGGAGAAGGGCGGGATATAAATGGAATTAAAAAATAAAAATAAAAAAAAAAGTGAAACAGCTTCAAGGAAAAACAAAGTCCAGTTGCCTTTTGAAAAAAAGCACCTTTGGGATGATTCCAGATCACATGCTTGACTAAGCTCCTAAACCAAAGTTCAGTTCTTTCTCAGAACTGAATTGCCGCTCCCTTAATAGTTCATTATTTCCCCTCTTTTCAAAGTCTACATTGTTTCACAATGGATGATCTTTAGCCTTGTGAGAGAAAGAGGAAAGAAAATATCCCCAGCCACAGTTTCATATAATTTATGATGTTACTTGCATCCTCCACCATGTCTTTCCACCCCCATCTTTCAAGCTAGAAAATCCTAGGAGCTACAGTTATTTCCCAGGGATGTTGTTTTAGCACCCTAATCACTTTAATTGCTATTTTTTTATCTCTTCCAGTTTTACAACATCTGTAGTTCAGGTGTGATGGCCATAACTGAACATAGTATTCTAAGTGTGAGAATACAGATTTATATAAGGGCATTTCCAAATTGGCAGTTTCATCTTTATTTTTCTAAGCAAATCTATTTTTCCAATAATTACTTACTAATATATTTGAAAGGGACGCGGTGGCTCAGTGGGTTAGGACGCTGAGCTTGTCGATCGGAAGGTTGGCAGTTTGGCGGGTCGAATCCCGAGTGCCGTGTAGCAGAGTGAGCGCCTGTTACTCGTCCCAGCTTCTGCCAACCTAGCAATTCGAAAGCACGTAAAAATGCAAGTAGAAAAATAGGGACCACTGCGGTGGGAAGGTAACAGCGTTCCGTGCACCTTTGGCGTCTAGTCATGCCGGCCACATGACCACGGAGACGTCCTTGGACAAGCACTGGCTCTTCGGCTTTGAAACGGAGATGAGCACCGGCCCCTAGAGTCGGAAACGACTAGCATGCATGTGCAGGGGAACCTTTACCTTTACCTAATATATTTGAATTATCCACCATAATTTCAAGATTACTTCTACGATTTTGTATCTCTTCCAGTTTTACAGTATCTTTAGTTCAGGTGTGATGCCCATAACTGAACATAGTATTCTAAGTGTGAGAATACAGATTTATATAAGGGCATTTCCAAATTGGTAGTTTCATTTTTATTTTTCTAAGCAAATCTTCTATTTTTCCAATAATTACTTACTAATATATTTGAATTACCCACCATAATTTCAAGATTACTTCTGCAATTTGTCACTATCAGATACAGGAATGAAATATAGAATTTTTTTCTGTCAAAATGCATCAGTTTGGAATTGTTTGTCCCAAACAGACTTTGTCAGTCAGTGCCCATTCACTCCATTTGAGATCCTTTTTGAGATTTTCATAGTACCTTCTTCATTTTACTACTTTGAAAAAGGTGATATCATCAATAAACTTGGTCACTGCAGTGTTTATCCAATTCCATTTATAAAAACATTAAATTTTCCAGGCCCAAGACTGTTCCTTGGGAAAAGCCACTTTATAGATTTCTCTAATTTGAATTTTGTCCAGTCATTCCTTTTCTCAGTTTCTTGTTTTTTTTTAAATTTGTTTCCAATCCATAAGAGTACCTGTCTTTTTATTCTATGATTATTGAGTTCATTAAGGGACTTAGTGAAAGACTCTCTGTAATTCTAAGTATAAAATTGATATTCTGTCACCCTCTCTACATGCTTACTGATAGCACAGAAGGTTAGTAAAACAAGATTTATTTCTTACAGATTATATTGGGTTCCTTTTAGCAAAATTCCTCATCTTACTCTTATGTCCAAGTCTTTTCTTTTTCCTCCATAGTTTCTTGTCTACTGAATTTACTGCTAGCAAAGAGATTATGTGGCAAAACCCAATATGCAGACTCATATTACTAGAAGTAGTCTCGAGTGGTCTTTTGAAATTCACCACTACTGTCAACTCTGCAAATGAGCATAGTTGCAGCCATTTTTCCTACTCATTTTCGGTTGCCACATAAAATGGAGGAAGGGGGGCTGTCCAAGTGCTTTGCTAGTCTAAATAATCTTTTGTCCCGTGGGAACCAAGGTCATCGGCTGCTCTCGAGACTGCAAGCTCGACATTGCGTAAAAAGCCCGCCAAGAAGATGTATTGGGGAATGTACTTGCTTGCATAGATTTAGGGGTGGAATTTTTTAACTTTGTATTGGGGAATTGTTAGGTGTGTCTCCAGACTTGGTTTCACTTTTGATGTGCCGATACTTTGTAACTAATAAACATGTTCTTTGAGGAATTTGAAAGCCTCGGAGTTTTGCTTTATTTGTCTCTGTCTGTCGGAACCATGACAACTACATTTGTGGTGGTGGGGAGGCAGTTGGATGGGTGGGTTTTTTTCCAAGAGAAAGAAACTCTCTAACTGTTTCTCAGAAGCAGACCTCCAGTTTTGCCACTGGGAAAAATGAATAGGGAGAACAGGGAGAACCAATGCAATCTGGTTCCTGTGAACTGGTTTTCCCAGATTTTTTCCTAAGGTCCTGCTGATGGATTCTGGTCCTGCTGCTAAAATTGCAGTCTGTATCTTCTGTGACCCCATAAATTCTTACACAAGCACAATAGCTTACAGTGGAGGGAAGGCGTGGAGATATTATGTTTTTATTAGGTTGTAAAAGAGCTTTCAGTCCCCTATAGTTAAGTGTGAGTAGGGTGGAGTGGAGGAAAGGAAATAAGCACTGTGATTAGTCTTTTGTGCTTGTAAGGAGGGGGGAAGGCAGCTGTCTGATGAGCTATTGCTCTAATTAGTAGTTGCCCAATTTAGATAACACCCCAGGAAGTGGTTCCTTATTATGTTTCACCTTATTTAACTGAAGTATAGGAAGCCAGGGAGGTTACAGACTAATCTTAAAAAAATGTTGGTCATGCATTCCTCTTGGCTGTTTTATCATGAGAAGGCTGTAAGATCAAACTTGGTGATGAGGATTGTATCAACATTCTCATCCTTTGATAATTTTTTTAAAATGGAAAATTTTTCCCCTGGCAATCACGCCCAACTCTGGGGACCAGTGCTCATTTCTGTTTCTTGGTCAAGGAAACCAACATTGTATGGACACATTTCCATGGTCATGTGGCCAGCACAGCCATATGCTGAGGGACACAGAACACTGTTACCTTGCCACCCAAGTGGTACCTTTTTATTTGTTTGCATTTGCATGTTTTTGAACTGCTAGGATGGCAGGAGCTGAGGCAGATAATGGAAGCTCAGTTTGTCATGTGGGTGCTTAGTCTCAAACTGCTAAGCTTCCAGTCGATAAGCACAGCACCTTAACTGCTCAGCCACTTCACCCCTTTCTTCATCGAAATAAATGCTGAATGCAAACTGATCAGAAAAACATGCATGAGAATTACTCTGTAGAGCAACATTAGAGATTATATTTTAGCTGATTGCTTACTGCTTTGAATAGGAAGCATTGAGCCTTTTGAAAGTTTGAGGTGATTGACAAGTTCCATCCTTATGTAGTTATAGGGCCATTGGCTGTCTTCAAAACAAAGATCCTGAGTAAATCTCACAAACAGGATATGTGTTTTATATTACACATCTGGTTCAATAGAAAATTCCAGGACAACATTCAGGTTTGACCAATGCCATCTTGCTTCTTGACCTTCGGAACAAGAAAAAGAGCACAGGGAATGCTGGACCAACTCTCTGTCTCATATAGTTTTGTCCTACATCTTGATCTTATTTGTGCATTGCTCTATCTAGTTCCCGTGTGCTACCTGTTCAGATAGGTCTGGCAAGCCAGGAGAAAACCCATGCCAGTAACAAATAAAATATTGCCACTTATTGAGGCACTGGCTCACAGTAATGAGATTGTCCAGAAGTGAACACAAGAGGAAGGACCAGGTGCTGTTGCCTATCACAACCTATTATCAAGTGAAACACTTTTCTCACTCTGCCTAACAGCAGGGCTGGACGTGCAATGTTTTGATATAGTAGACTTCAAAGTTATTGAATGGGGAAAAACAGTTGCTGAACAAAATCAAACAAAACATGAAATGTTAGCAATTGCAAATACTAACCTTATATATAAAAAGAAAGGGTCATGTTCTATTATTAGTTCCCTACATATTTTCTTAGAATATACTTGGGACTGCAGCCTATAGCTCAATTCTGTCAGGCTCCAAAACCCAAGAAACACACATTGAGGTTCTTCTGAACAGTTGTCTTTATTTTTCCTCACCTATAGACAGGAAGATTGCCAAACTAAAGCAAACTATTCCGTCATTAAAGATATACTGTGAGAACTTCTAAGGAGGAGCTGCTTTAAAACCCTTCCTTCCAAACAAGCAATCTAAACTTTGCTGTCCCTTGCTCTTCTGGAATGTACTCCCTCCCTCCTGCAGCAACCCTGAACAGTAGAAAAAGGAAACAGAACATCTATACAACATCTTCCAAAAAAATGGATATCCACACCATCAAAAAGTGCCTCAATATAGCAACCCAATATAGCAACAGCACTTAGACTTCTATTAAATTTCATAGTGCTTTACAGCCCTCTCTAAGCGATTTACACAGTCAGCATATTGCTCCCAACAATCTGGGTCCTCATTTTACTGATCATGGAAGAATGGAAGGGTGAGTAAATCTTGAGCCAGTAAGGACTGAAGTCCTGGCAGTGGGCAGAGTTAGCCTACAATACTATATTTAACCACTGTGCCACCACAACTCCTGGCACAATCAACCCAAGCCATAAAAAGAATAACACTGCCATACATCAAGAACATCTCAGAAAGCACCAACACACTAGTACAACTGCATGTAATCACCACTGCTTCTCCATATTGCTGTGAGCACAGCAATGGGACAAATAACATGGCAAAAGGGGGGGGGGTCAAAACAACTCCCTACTCTCAATTGGCATCCAGATGAACATAGATTAACATCGAATCAACAATCAGGAAGCAAACAAAAGCCCAATCAAGAAACTGCCAAAGAAGCTAACAGTAAATAGCCCAAACAAAGAACCATTAAGACCACTCCCACCAACACTGACAGGGGAAGCCACTAGGGCAGGAATCTGCAACCTTGACTGCTTTAAGACTTGTGGACTTCAGCTCCCAGAGGTTGTCAAGGTTACAGACCCCTGCACTATGGTATTGTGGGAAGTCAGCTCCCCCAGAAAAGGAAATATTAAAATGTTAAAATGTTAAAATATATTTCCTCAAAGGATCTTAAAGAGGCAGAAAAGCATGCCCAGTTTTTCTGTCTCCCTCCCCCAAGCAGAAACCAGCTCTATAGAAATGCAGATGTAAATCCAGGAAGGTTGGAGCTAGAAGATTAAGAAGACAAAGACCTAAAATCTACATACCCCACCCAAAGTCTAAGACAGGACATAATAGGATTAACTCACAGATGCCAAAGAGACACAAGTCAGAATACATGACAAAGGAAATAGCCTCAAACAGGAACAGGAAACAACTCCAAACAAAAGGCTCAAGAGGGTATAAAAACTCACTCCCTACATGTGCTCAGCTCTTTTTTCCTCTTTTCTGCCAGAGCCATCTTTCTGTCTGTCTGTCCTCTTCAATAAACTGCAACCTTATTTCTAAAGCAGTCGCCATGTTTATTCCCAGCTTGGACTGAACCACGATGAAGACTTTTCTTTCAACAGTATAAACTGAGAGCAAAGCACCCTCCTTCCCAGCACTGGTGATGTTGCCTAGTTTGGGTAATGACACATCTGGAAAAAAAAAGCAACCAAGCTCAGAGAGCACCAAGGACTCCTCATTTCAACCTTGAGCTACAAATATTCTCCTTTATTGGTGGATCCATAATGGGCTGCAGAGTGTGATATGGTAACATTAGCTTTCCAGGTCTTCACTAAATATGTTCATGAGTGAAAACTAAAGTTAATGTACCTAGTTTGGAGCTGATTCTGAACTGCAGATTAATATTAAAAGATGAATCTAGGAAAAAAATACTGTCACTTAATTAATGGTTCTGATTAGTTAGCTAACCAGCAGGTTTAATGGTAACAGGCAGTGCTTTTTTTGTAAAAGAAAAAGGTGCCGGAACTCACACATGTCATACAACCCGCCTTGCCTACCCTATAAGGTTCCATCCAAAAAAGGTGCCGGAACTCCGTTCTGAGCGTTCTATGACAAAAAAAAGCTCTGGTAACAGGACCATAGGAGGGGAAAGGCTTGTGATCAGATCTTTCTTCATCCAATGTTTATTTAACTGTTATCTAGTTACTATTTCTCTCCCCAACCAACAAAGATGTAGTAATAAACAAGGGAGTGAAGCACCATGGATGCTGTCTTGATTTTCTAGAAGAGAAACTGGAGGAATAATTTAGAATATTAATGTATAGCCTGCTTTGAATATTTTAATAAAGAACTAATATAGAAATTTAAGAAATGAAAGCCTGACTGATGGAAGAAATAAGTCAATCTTAAACAGATCAATCCTACTTTGCCATCTAAAAGTATCACTGATTTGACATTTTTCAGATTGATATCTGCTAAAAGCCAAGTCTCTTTGAGTGTGAGAGAAAGAGCAAGCAAGCAGAGATTGATGAAAAAAGGAAGGAACGAAGACAGTGAAATATTGCAATCAAAACTGCTAGTGTATAAAGATACCCAGCCTAGAATAGCAATCCTGTTCACTCTGTAATATTGCCAAGTGGGTAGCTTCTCTAAAATGAGCAGTAACATTGCCTTTTGGATGAAGAATTATTGCGGCATTGTGAGGAAATTATTTTTTTTTAAAGCAGCAAACAAGAAGGTGATGAGACCACAAAGAGAATTATTTAGTGATGTCACACTGGGAGCAACAGGTTAAGCAACTCAGTGATAGAGGTCAAAGGTGAATGATACAACTGAGCTTCCTCAAAGCTTTTCTCTCTTTGATTCTTAGAAAGCCATTCTAGTTTTCTTCTCAAGTTAATTACATCTTTTGTTGTCTTAATCATCCATCAGATTTGAAGGTTTACAGACTTTTTTGTCAAAATGATCACTTCATTATTATGAAACTTAGGTGAAGCACTATCATCATAGTTGCTACATAGGAATTAATTACCAACATTTAGCAAATTCAGCTGAAAACAAAAACAAAGTCTTCACAATTAGCCATAGCTTAAAATAGCTTTAGCCTCAAGCTAGTACACTCTTGTCTTTTTTTAAAAAAAAGCTTCAGTTTTATTGTCTTAGTATTTATTGAGCTAAGTACCTACTCATTATAATGTTTTATGAACTTTGTCAGCTTCTACACACAGCCATAAACATAAAATATTTTCCAGTCTGCCGTGAAAGAAGCAGGCGGAGAATTGACAAAATTAATTATTTTGCCACTTGCAAAGAATATTCTTTTTAATGAACGCAGATGTGTCCTATGTGTGCTTTTCTGAAATGCAACATGGACAAAAATGTCTTTTTCCATCACATCATTTATTTTGAAGGACAGGGCTAGAATTTGGAAGTCTCGTGTGACACATCTATAGCAGAACTAACCAATAACACTGCAAGTCTACGGAGATGCCAAAATAAGAACAGTAAAATGAATTACAGGGCCTAAAAGGAAAATTAAGATAAAATGTTATGTTATTCCCTTGATCTTAATTTGTCCATATTTGGAAAAGCCCCTTATAGATACCAAATAAAAATGAAAGCACAATTCTCTTAGTCTAAAAAGTTATGTATGCTGTATATTTAGTCAATAAAAGAGTAGGAAAAGCAATATTGGGATACAATCCCCAAAATGACAGAATGATCTCAGTGTGAATCCAAGGCAAACCATTCAATATCACAGTAGTCCAAGTCTATGCCCCAACCACTGGTGCTGAAGAGGATGAAATTGACCGGTTCTATGAAGCCCTATAGCACCTTATAGAATTAACACCAAAAAATGATGTCCTTATCATCATGGGGGATTGGAATGCTAAAGTAGGAAGCCAAAAGATAACCAGAATAACAGACAAGTTTGGCCTTGGAGTACAAAATGATAGCATTTTGTCAAGAGTATATGATGGTCATAGCAAACACTCTTTTCCAACAACCCAAAAGACTGCTCTACACGTGGGCATCACCAGACAGCCAACACAGAAATCAGATTGACTATGTGCTCTGCAGTCAAAGATGGAGAAGCTCTATACAGACAGTAAAAACAAGACCAGGAGCTGACTGTGGCTCAGATCATGAGCTTCTCGTTGCAAAATTTATCCTTAAATTGAAGAAAGTAGTGAAAAGCACTAGGCCACTCAGATATTTATTTTATTTATTTTATTTTATTAGATTTATATACCGCCCCTCTCCAAGGACTCGGGGTGGTGTACAGGGCAATTAAAACGCTAACAACACGCAAGGTATAAAAATTAAAATAAGATTAAATCAATAGCCCTAAGTAATAAATACAATCTAAAATTTAAATTTTTTTAAAATTTAAACACTAAAATCCAATCCCTCAGTCCAGGCCGGCCTGTTCAAACAACCAAGTCTTCAGGTCGCGGAAAAACGAGCGAAGGTCGGGAGCCATCCGGAGCTCAACCGGAAGCTGATTCCAGAGGACTAAATCATATCCCTGATGAATATACAGTAGAGGTGACAAATAGATTTAAGGAATTAGATCTGATAAACATAGTACCTGAAGAATTATAGATGGAGGTTTGCAACATTGTACAAGAGGTAGCAACTAAAACCATCCCAAAGAAAAAGAAATGCAAGAAAGCAAAATGGCTGTCTGAGGAAGCTTTGCAAATAGCTGAGGAAAGAAGGGAAGTGAAAGGCAAGGGAGAAAGATAAAGATACACCCAATTGAATGCAGAATTCCAGAGAATAGCTAGAAGAGATAAGAATACCTTCTTAAATAAAAAGGGCAAAGAAATAGAAGAAAACAATAGAATAGGGAGGACCAGAGATCTCTTCAAGAAAATTGGAGAGATGAAGGGAACGTTTCATACAAAGATGGGCATGATAAAGGACCAAAATGGCAGGACCTAACAGAGGCAGAAGAGATTAAGAAGAGGTGGCAAAACTACACAGAAAAACTATACAAGAATGAGCTTAATGTCCCAGATAGCCACAATGCGGTGGTCACTGACCCTGAGTCAGACATCCTAGAATGTGAAGTGAAATGGGCCTTAGGAAATCTGAGCAACAACAAAGCTAGTGGAGATGACAGTATTCCAGCTAAGTTATTCAAAATCCTAAAAGATGATGCAGTAAAAGTGCTATACTCAATTTGCCAGCAAATTTGTAAAACTCAACAGTGACCACAGGATTGGAAAAGGTCAATTTACATTCCAATTCCAAAGAAAGGCAATGCCAAAGAATGTTCAAATTATCACACCATTGCACTCATTTCACAGGCTAGTAAAGTTATGCTTAAAATCCTGCAAGCTAGACTCCAGCAGTATGTGGATCGAGAACTACCAGAAGTACAGGCAGGATTTCAAAGAGGCAGAGGAACTAGAGATCAAATTGCCAACATACGCTGGATCATGGAGAAAGCTAGGGAGTTCCAGAAAAACATCTACTTCTGTTTCATTGACTATGCTAAAGCCTTTGATTGTGTGGATCACAACAAATTGTGGCAAGTTCTTAAAGAGATGGGCATACCAGACCATCTTATTTGTCTCTTGAGAAACCTATATGTGGGCCAAGAAGCAACAGTGAGAACAGGACATGGAACCACTGATTGGTTCAAAATTGGGAAAGGAGTTCAGCAAGGCTGTATACTGTTGCCCTGCCTATTTAACTTATATGCAGAGCACATCATGAGAAAGGTAGGGCTAGATGAATCAAAAGTTGGAATTAAGATTGCCAGGAGAAATATCAACAACCTAAGATATGCAGATGTTACCACTCTAATGGCAGAAAGTGAAGAGGAACTAAAGAGTCTCTTGATGTGGGTGAAGAAGGAGAGTGCAAAAGTTGGCTTGAAACTTAACATTAAGAAAACCAAGATCATGGCATCTGGCCCTCTCAATTCCTGGCAAATAGATGGGGAAGAAATGGAGGTAGTAACAGATTTTATTTTCCTGGGCTCCAAGTTCACCGCAGATGGGGACTGCAGCCAAGAAATTAAAGGACGCTTGTTCCTGGGGAGGAAAGCTATGGCAAATCTAGACAGCACACTAAAAAGCAGAGACATCATCTTGCCAACAAAAGTGCGTATAGTCAAGGCCATGATTTTCCCAGTTGCAATGTATGGCTGTGAAATTTGGACCATAAGAAAGGCTGAGAATTGAGGCCTTTGAACTATGGTGCTGGAGAAGACTCCTGTGAATCCCTTGGACTGCAAGGCATTCAAACCGGTCAGTCCTAGAGGAGATCAACCCTGACTGCTCTTTAGAAGGACAAATCCTGAAGTTGAAACTCAAATCCTTTGGCCATCTAATGAGAAGGAAGGACTCACTGGAGAAGAGACTAATGCTGGGAAAGATTGAGGGCAATAGAAGAAGGGGACGACAGAGAATGAGGTGGCTGGATGGAGTCTCTGTAGCAGTAGGCATGAGTTTAAATGGACTCCAGAAGATAATAGAGGACAGGAAGGCCTGGAGGAATGTTGTCCATGGGGTCGCGATGGGTCAGACACGACTCCACAACTAACAACAACAACATGCTATATATTATATTTAGATCCAAGTCTAAATTAGAGGGATTCTCCTCTCCACTACCCAACCATCATAACCTCACAGAAATCCAGAGATAGGTGTGGATACACCATGTACTGTATATCAACTTCAATTTGTTAGAGGAAAGATGAAATGTAAATGTGCTTTATGGTGACCATAAATCTTTAGATGCTTTAGATGCAGGAAGGCTAATACAGGTAGTCCTTGACTTACAACAATTCATTTAGTGACTGTTCAAATTATAGCAGCACTGAAACAGTGACTTATGACCATTTTTCACACTTATGACATTGTAGAATCCCCATGTCCATGTGATCAAAATTGAGATGCTTGGCAACTGACTCATATTTATGACAACTGCAGTCTCCTGGGGGGTCAGGTGATAACTTTCTGTAACCTTCTGACAAGCAAAGTCAATGGAGAAGTCAAATTCACTTAACAACCATGTTACTAATTTAACAACTGTAGCAATTCTCTTAAAACTGTGGCAAGAAAGGTCATAAAATGGGGGAAAAACTCACTTAACAAATGTCTCACTTAGCAACAAAAATTGGGCTCAATTTTAGTCATACGTTGAGGATTACCTGTACTGCTATATTTCAGGAAGCAGGGAAGTGAGCTCAATACAGGTGAAACTTGAAAATTAGAATATCGTGCAAAAGTTCATTTATTTCAGTAATGCAACTTAAAAGGGGAAATTAATATATGAGATAGACTCATTACATGCAAAGCAAGATAGTTCAAGCCATGATTTGTCATAATTGTGATGATTATGGCTTACAGCTCATGAAAATCCCAAATCCACAATCTCAGAAAATTAGAACATTACATGCAATCAATAAAACAAGGAGTGTACATAGAACAATATCGGACCTCTGAAAAGTATAAGCATGCATATGTACTCAGTACTTGGTTTGGGCCCCTTTTGCAGCAATTACTGCCTCAGTGCGGCATTGCATGGAAGCTATCAGCCTGTGGTACTGCTGAGGTGTTATGGAAGACCAGGATGCTTCAATAGCGGCCTTCAGCTCTTCTGCATTGTTCGGTCTCATGTCTCTCATCTTTCTCTTGGCAATGCCCCATAGATTCTCTATGGGGTTCAGGTCAGGAGAGTTTGCTGGCCAATCAAGCACAGTAATCCCACGGTCATTGAACCAGGTTTTGGTGCTTTTGGCAGTGTGGGCAGGTGCCAAGTCCTGCTGGAAAATGAAGTCAGCATCCCCATAAAGCTCATCTGCAGAAGGAAGCATGAAGTGCTCCAAAATCTCCTGGTAGACAGCTGCGTTGACCCTGGACTTAATGAAGCATGGTAGACCAACACCAGCAGATGACATGGCTCCCCAAATCAACACAGACTGTGGAAACTTCACACTGGACTTCAAGCATCTTGCAGTGTGTGCCTCTCCATTCGTCCTCCAGAATCTGGGTCCTTGGTTTCCAAATGAGATGCAAAAGTTGCTCTCATCAGAAAAGAGGACTTTGGACCACTGAGCAACAGACCAGGTCTGTTTTTCTTTAGCCCAGGTAAGACGCTTCTGACGTTGTTTGTTGTTCAGGAGTGGCTTGACAAGAGGAATACGACATTTGAAGCCCATGTCCAGGATCCGTCTGTGTGTGGTGGCTCTTGATGCACTGACTCCAGCCTCAGTCCACTCCTTGTGAAAGTCCCCAACACTTTTGAATGGCCTTTTCCTGACAATCCTCTCCAGGCTGCGGTCATCCCTGCTGCTTGTGCACCTTTTTCATCCACACTTTTCCCTTGCACATAACTTTCTATTAATGTGCTTTGATACAGCACTTTGAGAACATCCAACTTCTTTTGCAATTACCTTTTGAGGCTTTCCCTCCTTATGGAGGGTGTCAATGATGGTTTTCTGCACAACTGTCAGGTCAGCAGTCTTCCCCATGATTGTGATTCCTACTGAACCAGACTGAGAGACCATTTAAAGGCTCAGGAACCCTTTGCAGGTGTTATGGCTTAATTAGCTGATTAAAGTGGGACACTTTGAGCCTAGAATATTGCACCTTTTCACAATTCTAATTTTCTGAGATTGTGGATTTGGGGTTTTCATGAGCTGTAAGCCATAATCATCACAATTATGACAAATCACGGCTTGAACTATCTTGCTTTGCATGTAATGAGTCTATTTCATATATTAGTTTCCCCTTTTAAGTTGCATTACTGAAATAAATGAACTTTTGCACGATGTTCTAATTTTTCGAGTTTCACTTGTAAATGTTTTGATCTGGAACCTAACTTTGCCCCCAAGAGCAGAAAAAAACTTTTACATAACCCAGCAGAAAAGCTATATTGTCTTCTTTCTGAGGTCACCATACCTGGACTGGAGGCTGGAAATGGTAAAAGTGTGTTCTTGCTGCTCTCAGAGGTGACATGAAGGTTTAAAATCTAAGATATTGCAGGGCTGGCAGACACTGAAATTAAATGTGGGTTGCAAATACATTTTTAAAAGCAGATAAAAACCAGGAAGTTGAGTACAGATGCCATATCGTGGTGGTTAATGCCCCCCTGTGGGCTCCCAAAGGAGAGGGAACAGAGGAGGTGGGCAGATGGTGCACAGCATGGCACACTATTGACAATTTAATCACCACCTTGATTATGATGTTATTGGTGGGCTACCGTTTATGTGCTGTTTGGAACCTCTTCTATTCCCATTTGCACTGGATGAGTAGCAGGCAATAGCAATCCATGTGAATTTAGCAAATGCATTATTAGTGATTTACAGGAATTAGCTTACAAGCGATGCTGATCATCTACATTTCTCATCCTTTTACATCCCAGATGAGTTGGGACTGAAGATAGTTGAAATCTAATACACCTAGAAGATGGGTAATTTTGTGGAAAACCTCAACATTTTCTTTTCTTTTCTTTTTAATAGAATCTATTATCTAATTCATTTGTCCTGCTGGGTTCTTGCATTAGCATGGTGGAGTGACCTCCGCTAGCTCAGTGTTGTTCCACTCCCTCACTTCAGTTTAGGTCACTTATTATTTTATAACTCTGAGATTCATAATTGAGTGTACCATCCCTTACTGAGAATTATGTTCTATCTTCTACTTAACATCCTGCTGTAAGGCTAATTTTGCATCCTTGGAAAGAGAATTAATTACATGCACAATTACTTTTCTGAACAATGATAGGCTAAGCCTCTTGATTAGTCCCATTAATTTCAAAGGGATTTGAGTTGGAGCATAAATACCCTCGTGAAAGGAAGCTTATGAGAAGACTTTCCAATAGGAGGTTTCACTGCAGTCCTTCACAGGTTTTAAGCAGGTTGCTACAAAGCTTTACTTCACCCACCCAATGTTAATATCTGTATGAAACCACCGAGGGAGTCATGGTAGCAATCGGGGAAGTTGTATTTATACATTATGTTTCTAAATCCAGTCCAGTGACAAGGATTCTGTTGATTATGAATAGATTTGTGCTACTTTCTTGGCAACAGGATAGAAATAACTTATCGTTTGTCATTATCATCTCTCAGCCCAAGGGCCACACAGGTCCCACCCTGCTTAGCCAAGGACAGGTGGATGTTGTTGCTTGTTGCAACTCCTGTGTAGATCACAAATGAGTAAACAAATTAAAAAGGAATATACATAATAATAAAGAGAGCAGGACAACAATGGAGTAGGTAAAACAAATTATGCTGTCTTCTTTAGGTAAGGTTGCTGGCTTGTCTCCAGCCAATTCAGAGCTACTTTTGACTTTTAAGTCTTACCTTGTTATGGACTTAATAGGTAGAATTTTCTCCTCACAAAATTACCTACTCTGATCTCTTTCCAAAGGCCTGTTATATTTGTCTGCACTGTTGGCAATTTAGCAAAGAGCAGCCCAGAAGACTTGGGGCCAGTTCTAATGCATTGTCTCTGGCTTAATCTACTGTATTCTAATTTAATAAACTAGCAGTGCACAATTAATAGATTTGTAAATCCAGTGGTATCCTCAGGGAAAACCTTTGGGGCAGAAGTCTAGGGACCATTAGCAGAATAAACAGGAAAACTCCATACACAGGAGAGCTAGCTCATCATATTTTTAAATAAGTAGATTCATACCGATAGCCATCTAAGAAAATAAAAAAGACTCATAAACCTAGAGGTTTTTTTAAAAAAAATCACATAATTGCCCTACTTTGACAAATAATATTATATTATAATTTCTCATTTGGAAAATAATGAAAACCTTGGATAGAAAGCCTATTTGTCCTGTTTGTGGACTTCACACAAGCACTTTGCTGGTTATTGGGGGAAACAAACACAGACGTTTGGACTGAAGTGGCAGGTCTGCAAAAGAGGACAGTAATAAGTATGAAAATAACAAAGAAATTAGGAATAGATGCAATGCTCATTTCCATAATAATAAACAATATTTCAGAAATATGGAATAATACAGTGAGTCTTTATTATTTTTATTTTATTAAATTAATTTATATAGCCACCCAACTCACACATAGGCACTTCCAGCAGCTTACAAAATTTTTAAAATCTACTATATAATAACAATCCATTAAAGACTCCTCCCCCACTTCCCATGGCAGCAACAACACAGTCAAATTAACCACTTGTCATTGACTCCATCTTCTTTCATGGCCCCAGGCCAGGAGTCTTCAAACTTGGCCCTTTTATGACTTGTGGATTTCAACTCCCAGAATTCCTCAGCTAGGCACACTGCCCCAGATCCTCTGACAAAATCACATTTTTAGGCCTTCTGAAAAAAGTAGCAACCATACCTTGGGGCAGAATGATGTTCCATAGAGAAGGAGCCACCACCAAGAAGGCCCTTTTTTGTGGTCCCACCAGACAACAATAGCTAATTGATGAGACCTATAACATACGATGCCTCCCCATCTGGGTGGGCCTGGTAGATTCCTTCCAATGGAATGTTCCCATCTTCTGGATCTCAGTTTGATTAGCTACCTATGGAAGTGTTACAAAACCATGCTACTATTATAGTGTTTGTGCAAATCGTGGTGATGATTCTTTTTACTATTATTCGGTCTGTGTGGGGTTTTTTTCCAAACTCAATCATCTACATTGTGATGAGAAAAAAGGACTTATGGGGAGCCCTTTCAGTAGTGGCTCCTGGGACCCTTCCAGTGAAGATCACTTGGTAAATCTCTCCCTTCTTAACTAGATAGCAAGTGGGAAAGGATGCATGCCTTTGAGGGAGGGAGGAGATAAATGGCTTTCCAATATGGTTTGTGGTTTAATGTTTACTGTTTGGTATCTTTAACTTGCTGCATTTTAATTGCTGTGTTATTGTAAATAAGAGCCTTGGTGGAGCAGTGGGCTAATGCCTCCTTAAGTAACACCAGCTGCCTGCAATTAGTGCAGGTTTAAGTCCCACCAGGCTCAAGGTTGACTCAGCCTTCCATCCTTCCGAGGTAGGTAAAATGAGGACCCAGATTGTTGGGGGCAATAAGCTGACTTTGTAATAATGCCGCTGGGGGGGGGCGAAAGCCCTAATAAGCAGGCATATACATAGAATGAAGGCTATTGCTAAGCACATTGATTTGTGCTTCTTAGATTGTAAGCCACCCTGAGTCTTCGGAGAAGGGCGGGATATAAATGGGATTTAAAAAAAAATGTTGGTATATACAATGTGGTAAAACAGCACTTTTAATAGAATAACAGGTTCTAATACATTGAGTAAATTATTGAATGGACTCAATAGTTTGGATTTTAAGGGAGGAATCCAACCACAATTTGTATTCTTCCATACGTTAATTTGGGGATGCTACACAAAACTGGGAAAATCTCAGTTACTGTATATCTGTTATGAATGAAGGCAAATATATGTGTCCCAGGATATGTTGCAGGATCCAATCTGAGTCAGTCACCAGGACCAGTTTATCCTTCCAAGGTGATACTGTGATCAACAAATGGAAGAAGACAAAACTCTCTGAAAAGACCAGCCTTGAAGGCTGGGGTTAGCCCAACGTCAGAATGTTTTATAGATAAAGAGAACTTCTACCACCCGGGCTTGATTTATGAATCAGGACTAGGAAAACTCTGAGGTTAAAACTTGGAACCATATGGGACATTATATTATCCTGGAGGCCATTTCTGAAAATAGTTTTGATTACAACACCCTTCTCTATCCTGATTGGGAATTATTGGCTTTGAATTCCAACACAAGAAGAGCATTAGTTTGGAAGAGCTGGGATAAGTTTATCTCCCCCTTGCATACTTTGATGCTTTTAATCAGGGCAAAAAGACCCCGATCAGCTTTTGCTATTGTCTGTGGAGCACCTTGTCAACATCCTGGTGAGAATTATTACTTCCGAAGCTGTGTTTGATTAAATGATGCCACCAATTTACATGGAAGCATCAATAAACTCACATAAAAAAAATAAAAATGTCTTTGCCGTTGATTAATGATGCATTGTGACAAAATGGCATCTATTATCAATGTGTCTCCTGCAGTGTTAATTTATACATATGGGGATTAATATAATTATAATAACTGTTACCAACATACAAACTGAAAGCCACCCACCACAAAAGAAAATATGTGTGGTGAGCTCCTAGCTGTTATTACAATTTATAAGGTTGTCTGGCTCCTTTGGTTCTATAGCAGGGAATAAATAGAAGCTATTCTTTAATCTTGTTCAATCTGCAGATGAGGTTCAGGGTCCCTCTTCTCTACTAAATATAATAATAATATTATGGGGCTTGGGAAGAAAGTTAAACTAAAGTGTTTAAATGAATGAACAGCTTTTGATGGGATTGTCATAGGGGATTTGAAGAACAATAGCAAGACTTATATACCGCTTCACAGTGCTTTAAATCCCTCTCTAAGCAGTTTACAGAGTCAGCATATTGCTCCCAATAATCTGGGTCCTCATTTTACCAACCTTGGAAGGATAGAAAGCTGAGTCAATCTTGAGCCAGTTAGGATCAAACTGCTGGCAGTCAGTAGAATTAGCCTGCAATACTGCATTCTAGCCACTGTGCCACTACAGAACATTGATCCAGTAAGTTGTGAACTCAATAGACTCAAGACAGCTAGATACACCACCTTGTCCCTAGCTACTTGGGATACCAACCCTCAAACACCTCTGTGAATGTCCAGCTGCAGTCCTTAAGTAGCTAGGCACAAAGTGGTATATTTTCCTAAGAGCTGTTGCAATACATTTTAGAATGGCTTTGATCCTGAATAGACAAATGAGATTCATTCAATCCTGCTCAGGATTGTTGGGTATCAGGCAATATAAAAATATTTGCGTCTTCACCTCTAAGAGAATGTTGGTCCTATGTGATTTGTATGTCTTTTTCTTTTTCATATTGCATTCTTTTCCAAAGGGATTGTTAAAGATTTAAAGATGTGAGCTTCAGAAACAAAGCAAATAAAACAAATTGTAGAGGACACCAAACTGCATTCTTTATTTATATATATCCATATCCATACACAGCTAGAATATACTTATATTAATTTCAAAGAACAGGTGTCAATGCTGCAAACATTAACATGTTTTTGCACTGACAATATAAGAGGCAGCCTTTTGCTTTAACTGTATGGCTTTGAATCACTAAAGCATGGGAGGAATTCAACCCGGACGTTTTGAGAAGGTAAGAGATAGCGCACTTCAGAAGGGAAGTGAAACTTTGTGTATTAAACTAATTGGTGAATGTGATTCATGACATGTAATTAAGGGAGGGAGATTCTGTAGGATATGATGTGTCAAGGGGAGGAGAATTCAGATTCTGGCATCCATCCATGAGTGCCGATGCTCCGTTCTCATTATTATAGACTTTTTTAGAATAAACAATCATGCAGAGTTCTTTGATGTGTCTCATTAATCGGAACCATGACATCATGCCAGAATCTTTCTTTCAAACATCCTGGGGAATCCTGAGCCCCCGCTGCTGTCTCTAGCAAGGGAGAGAAGCTGGCAAAGATTCAGGGAAGAATCTTCATCATGGGAAGAGGAAGCCTGGCTGCTGATGAAACCTCAGAGGAGGGAGTAATAGATGGCTTGCTGTGGGAAGATGAGTTTGGGCATATCTCCAACCCTCAGCAGCTAAGTGAGCCTATCTGGTTGTCAGGCTGGAACCACTCCAGCAGAGACTACAGATGCCTTGAGACTACACTGCCAGAGTCTTCAAAAGCAGAATGGGGGAGAGCTAGCAGACCATCTGCCACTGAGAATTTGGGTGAGTGAAAAATCCTGTCTGCAAACCAGACAGGCTGCCAGCCCCAGGAGTCCCCTGCCAGGCCCTCCAGACCCACTGAGACAGAGGACCCCAGCCTGGGGCCTCTGCAGCAATGGGAGGTTGGGGAACCCCCACAAGTGAAAAGCCAACAACCTCTGAGCTTGCCACAGCTAATAGATGCCTTGCAACAGCTGGGGGTGGTGCAGAAGCCTGGAGATCAGAAGCTGGTGGGAGGACAACAACAGCAAGTGTGGCAGCAGCAGGGCCCGAACATGCAACCCCTGAACATACAGCAGGACCAGTGGGACCAGCAGCAGTGGGGGCCCCAGCAATCAGCGATGGCCCCACCCTTCAGAGCAACCTTCGATGGGGACCCAGAGAAACTGATTTTTTCCTAAACCAAGTACAGTCTCATTTGAGTTGCTGGGCCTATCACTATCTGGACCCAGGTGCTATGGTCAATGTGATTGCATCCAGCCTAGAGGGAGAAGCATCCGAATGGTTAAACAATTTATATAATGAGCAAACCCCTAAATTTGAGGACCCCCACCTCTTCCTCCTAGGGCTGAGAGAGAGATTTGAGGACCCATCCATTGCCCTCAAAGCAGAAGAACAAGTCCACAAGATAAAACAAGCTGGCTGGCCTACCCTGGAGTATATGCAGGAGTTTCACAAAATAGCCGATCAGATAGGGAGATGGCCTGAGCAATCCATAATTCATCATTTCAGGAAAGGGTTTGATGGCCACCTTTCTCAGGCCTGCATATACCGAGCTGTACCTGACCAGTTGCAAGAATGGTACCGGGTAGCAGTAAGATTAGATGTTCAACTCACCCGCTATAAGAAGCCTCTCCTACCTGAAGCCGAGCCGAGGTCAGAACAACCCGAATGGCAATCACCCCCACGAAAATCTCCAACTACTGTGATGGCTAAAAGACCCAGCCCACCTGTAGGCCCAGCAATTAAGTGTTTCCGGTGTGGACAGCAGTGAAATGCCCAGTCCCCTACCCCCAACAAAAGACCAGATCAGGATCAGCAGTTAGAAAGAAAACTGCACAGCGACTAATGGGAGAGAAATCCAACCGAATGACACAGGAACCTGTTGCCCAGGTCACATCCCCACACAGGAGGATGCCGGAACTCAGGCTGGATCCACCCCCATTCTACCCTCTTTTGACAGCGATGACGAAGGAGAGAATGACCCGATGGTGAGCCAACATTTCCCACCTTATTTACTATCTGCCAAGCTTATAAACACTAAATTGGGTACGCAGGTAGATTTAAAAGTGCTAGTCGATTCTGGATGCTCCTGATGCATCATTAGCTTGCCATTTGCTATGAAACTGGGCATACGAGCAAAACTGCTCTCCAAACCTGTGAGGTTTGAGCAAGCTGATGGCTCCTTGATAGGAGGGACTTTAGTCACACAATTAACGGAGCTCCTATGCTTAGAAATAGGTGAGCACTAGGAATTTATTTGCTTCCTGGTGGCCCCAAAAATGACTGGGACTGTGATCTTAGGATTAGCCTGGTTGGACAAATGGAAGCCGTTTATCTGGTGGGAGAAAGGAATGAAAACTGTGAGACTACCTATAGGGCCCAATCCCCCCATTGATTCAACATATGTTACAGGGGATTTTAACCCAGCCAATGAGCAAGCACACATGGCTGCCTCACGGCCACCAGGCGAGCCGCTCATCCCCAGCGAGTACCAAGACCTAGCGGAGGCATTTAGTGAGAAAGAATGTGATAACTTGCCTCCTCACTGGCCCAAAGATTGTTCCATTGAACTGTTGCTGGGGGCCAAACTTCCATGACCAAGAATGTATGCCATGTCCCCCCTTGAAATGGAGGAGATGCAGCGATATGTGGATACAAACCTAGCAAGGGGATTCATTGAAAGGGCCAAGTCTACTATGGGAGCCCCTGTGTTGTTCAAAGAAAAAAAAGATGGGTGTCTTCATCTCTGCATTGACTATAAGGGCCTTAATGCTGTGAGTGTGGAAAATAAATACCCTCTCCCCCTCCTGAAAGACTTACTTACCCACCTGGCGAAGGGGAGTGTCTTCACTAAGTTAGACCTGAGAAAAGCATATTACCGGGTGAGAATAAAGGAGGGGGATGAGTGGAAAATGGCCTTCAACTGCCCCTTGGGAAGCTACCAATTCAAAGTCATGCCATTTGGACTGCAGGGGGCCCCAGCTGTATTTATGCAGTTGATTAATGAGGTCCTACATGATCATTTATACAAAGGGGTTCTGGTGTATCTTGATGACATTCTGATATACAGTACGAATATGACTGACCACATAAGACTGGTCAAAGAAGTGTTAAAGAAACTATTGAATAACAAACTTTGTCAAATTGTCGCAATGTGAATTTCACCAAACCCGATTAGATTATCTTGGCTATAGAATTTCCAACGAGGGCATCGAAATGGACCCAGCCAAAGTGAAAGCTATAATTGAATGGCAGCTCTCAAAGACTCACAAACAGCTCCAGAGCTTCCTAGGGTTTGCCAACTTCTACCGTCAATTCATTCCCTCTTTTGCCGAGATTGCTCTACCCCTTACAGAACTACTCAAAAGGGGCAAGGGAGGGGGAAAACCACGACCTGGCCAACCACTAGCATGGACTATGAGATGTCAGAAAGCTTTTGAGAATTTAAAAAGATATTTGCGGCTGAACTGGTTCTAAAGCACCCCTGCACAGGGGAGCCCTTTGTAATTTAAGCAGATACCAGCAATGTGTTACTGCAAAAGAATAAAAGTGGGGTCCTGCAACCTTGTGCCTACACCTCTAAGAAATTCACTGAAGGCGAGAGGAGATGGACAGTCTGGGAGAAGGAGGCCTTCGCAATTAGGTGAGGGCTATTAAACTGGTGACACTATTTAGAAGGGAGCAAGGTGCCTTTTGAAGTATAGACAGATCACAAAAATTTAGAGGCACTAAAAACTCCCCGCAAATTGTCCCCAAAGCAAGTGCGATGGGCACAGTACTTTAACTGTTTTAATTTTGCTCTAAAGTACATACCAGGAAGAAAAAAACCTCCTAGCTGATGCACTATCCCGATTGCCACAGTACAAAAGTGAACACGAAGAGGTCTATGAGGCAATTATCCCCAGTTCACAACCTTTGGCACAACTCACACCTCGCAGAACCCCTAATCCTGATGACCTGGGAGCAAAGAAGATAAAATGACAGCTCCTTACTGATCAATGGTTCAAAGATAATCAAACCTCCCTAACATGCAGGGATGGTTTGGCATACAAGGGGGGGAAATTGTATCTACCTGAAGCCCTCCATCTCAATGCTCTAAGACACAGCCATGATGTAAAACAGGCTGGACATTTCAGATATTTAAAAACTCTACACCTCGTCCACTGGCAATTTTGGTCACCGGGGCTAAAACGAGATGTAGAAAACTATGTCAGGAGTTGTACCGTATGTGCCACCATGAAAAGAATTCCAGGGAAAATGCCTGGGTTACTGCAGTCAGTGACAGAACCTTCTCAACCATGGGAAGAAATAGCTATGGACTTTATTGTAGACCTACCCAAAAGTAGAGGAAATACTGTCATCTGGACTGTGGTAGATCTGTTTTCGAAGCAGGCTCATTTTATCGCCTGTAAAGGACTCCCATCTGCACAACCACTAAATTTTCCCTGAAACATATCTACCGACTGCATGGCACCCCTAAGTGAATAATTTCAGATAGAGGAGTGCAGTTCACAGTGAAATTTTGGAGTAATTTCCTTAAATTAATTGGATCATTTCAAGGCTTATCATCTGCTTTTCATCCAGCTACCAATGGGGCTGCAGAATCTGCTAACAAAATGGTGGAGCAATATCTCAGATGGTATGTTTCTTACCAACAGACAAACTGGACTGACCTCCTCCCTTTCACCAAGGTGGTCTACAATAATTCTGTTCACAGCAGCACTGGCTACACAGCTTTCAGAGTAGCCACAGGAAGAGAGTTCAGCCCAATGCCTGACTACCCTCAGGTGCCTTCCGCTTCCCAGATACTTGATCAATGGGTGAGGGGGTGGGAAAAGGTTTGGAGAAACATGAAAACGGTGTTAAAAAAGACTTCTGAGACTTATAAAAAACAGGCTGATAAAAAGAGGGCTCCCCAAAGAACATTCCAAATTGAGGAAAAGGTTTATCTGTCAACTAAATATTTACGCCTCAAATTACCCAGCAAGAAATTAGGACTGAAATTCTTGGGGCCTTTCCCCATTGTGAGAAACATCAACCCAGTCACAGTAGAATTGAAACTCCCCAGACTTTGAGGAAACACCCGGTTTTCCATTGTAGCTTACTGAAACCTTTTCGGTCCTCCACTTTAAGACCTCCTCCTAAGAAGGCACCCAGACCCCTCATAGTAGTGTGTCAGACCCATTATGAAGTGAAAGGTATTCTTGACTCTAGAATCTTTAAGGGAAAATTGCAGTACCTAGTACAATGGAAGGGATACCCATTGTCTGAAGCCATTTGTGTGAAATCTAGTGATGTGAAAGCTGACAGACTTATCAAAAAGTTTTATGAGAAACACCCGAACATACCAAAAGCCAGCTCCTAACTTGTGTTTTGTTTACATTACAAGATCTGTCCTTTTTGTAAGAGGGGCCAGATGTCAATGCTGCAAACATTGACATGTTTTTGCACTGACAATATAAGAGGCAGCCTTTTGCTTTAACTGTTTGGCTTTGAATCACTAAAGCGCAGGAGGGATTCAACCCGGACATTTTGCAAAGATAAGAGCATGCTTCAGAAGGGAAGTGAAACTTCATGTGTTAAACTAATTGATGAATGTGATTCATGACGTGTAATTAAGGGAGGGAGATTCTGTAGGATATGATGTGTCAAGGGGAGGAGAATTCAGATTCTGGCATCCATCCATGAGTGCCGATGCTCCGTTCTCATTATTATAGATGTTTTTAGAATAAACCATGCAGATTTCTTTGATGTGTCTCATTAATTGGAACCATGACAACAGGAAGCCAATAAATTTCCCATTCAAAGTGCCCCAGATAAAATTAATTTTACCATCCCTGCACAAAAGTCAACACAATAGCTTGCCCTATCAGCAGGAAGAAGAAACCTTTGGGCTGCTGATCAGGATGGCTGATAAATACAAGCCAGACCCCACCCATTCTTCTCTGGCTCATCATTGGAATATTGCTCCAATACTTCCCTCTTAAGGGCATCTCAGAGCAAGACACTATGGACAGCAGGAAAGTCACCAGAGAGAAGCTCAGGATCCCAAAAGATCTTGACAAATTCAAACAATGGCCCTATACAACAAAATGAATTTTAATGTCCAGAAAACCAAGTTTTACATTTAGGCAGGAAACATCAAAGGTACAAGTACATATTAGGTGAAACCTGGCTCAAAAACAGTAACTGTGAGAGGGACCTTGGAGTCCTAGTGGACGATCACTTGACTATGAGCTAGCAGTATGCAGCAGCAGCCAAAAAAGCTAATACAATCCTGGGTTGTATAAACATAGAATCAAGATCTTTATAAAACCCTAGTAAGACACCTGAAATACTGCAATCAATTTTGGTCACCACACTACAAAAAAGATGTTGAGACTTTGGAAAAAAACTTTGGAAAAAGTTTAGAGAAGAGTAACTAAAATGATCAAAGGCCTGGAGACTAAAATATAAGAATGGCTAAAGGACTTGGGTTTGGCTAGTCTAAAGAAAAGAAGAAATAGGGAAGACATGATAGCAGTATTCCAGTATTTGAGGGGCTGCCACAAAGAAGAGGGGGTCAAATTATTCTCCAAAGCACCAGAGGGCAGGACAAGAAACAATAGTTGGAAACTGACCAAAGAGAAAAGTAACCTGGAATTAAGGAGAAACTTCCTAACATTGAGGATAACAGTGGAACAGCTTGCCTTCAGAAATCATGAGTGCACCATCACTGGAGGTCTTTAAGAATAGACTAGACAGTCACTTATCTGAAATGGTATAGGTTCTCCTGCTTGACCAGGGGGCTGGACTAGAAGACCTTCAAGGTCCCTTCCAACTCTATCCTATTCTATAGTAGCTAAAGAAAGAATCAAGAAAGGGAGCCTGATGGACACAGGATATGGGCAAGAGAGACCGGCCCACTTCCTGCTTTGGGCCAAATGGAGTGACTAGCTCCTTCTTTAGTTGGAATTCAGATGTGATTAATGTAAACAACTGTGAGAAAATACATTGAAAAACAGATTCTCTCTCTCTCTCTCTCTCTCTCTCTCTCTCTCTCTCTCTCTCTCTCTCTCTCTCTCTCTCTCTCTCTCTCTCTCTCTCTCTCTCTCTCTCTCTCTCTAACACACAGGGAGATTTAAAATGAAAAGTTTAACCAAAATGGGAAATCAAAGATTTGGCAAAGTGTTAATCTCAGAGCTGATGAAGTTGAGTCAAAGTGTCATCCATAATTAATTTAGCAATTCCCAGTTAGAACCTATCTTAGCATTAATCAATTTTCTTTAAATTAATTACCCCATTGATGCATCATAGTTCCCTCCAGATTATAAAAAAAAGTGAAATGGTGTATGAATCCCTTAAAGAGGAAGTTCTTATGTTATATAAAGGTTAGAAAGGGAGGGAGATTTGTTTGGTTTTTCACTGAAGAATTGGCAGGTTATCAGCACCACCCTCCGCCCCAGAGAATAAAATATTTTGAGAGATATTAAAAAAAGGCAGGATAGAATATTTCCCCTACAGGAGAAATGGAGCAAAATCTTAACAAAGGCAGAAAGCAGACCCAGTCTCAAGCAAAAAAATGAAGAGGCCAGTCTTTGGGAGATCTGTTCAGAAAGATTGGGCCACTCTATTCATAAGCAAAGGGCAAATAGAAACTTCAGATAAGCAACACAATTAGACAAGCCAAAAGTTGACAAGATTAGCTCAGACAAATACCTAGGATTTGCATTTCCCCTTTTGCCTATAGAGCCAGTTATGACCCCTACATGACCCCATAGGAGTCTGGAAACAGCCACTAGAACAGGGGTGGTGAACCTATGGCATGCATGCCATAGCTAATGCATGGAGCCATCCCTGTGGACACATGCGCCATCACCCCAGAAGGAGGCGGGGCCAGGCTCCTCCCCTCCGCTTCTCCATGTGCACCTGCACTCTCTTTCTCTCTCTCTGCACTCTTGAGTTGGAGCAGGTCCAAGAGCTGGGCGGATCAGGGCTGGAGGGTGGAAGCAGCTGCCAGCGTGAGTCCAGGTAAGCCTGCAGAGCGATTTTGCCTGGGTCCCCCCCATGGCCAATCGGGGCGGCAGAGACCTTTTACAAGCCTCTGGAGCTTGGACCGGGCCACTGGGGTGCTGCAAAATCTCCCCATGGCCATGGATTCAAGCTCGGAAAGGAAGGCAGGGCGATCCATGCAGGGGGTGGGGGTGAGAAAATGGCAGCAGTGGCACGGCAATCCGTGCGGGGCAAAGAAATGGTGGTGGTGATGGCGGCAAGGAGATCCGTGCGGTGAGGGAGAACAGTGGCGGTGGCATTGAAATTCGTGCGGGGGGGAAATGGCGGTGGGGGAAAGGAGATCCGTGTGGCAGGTGGGGATGAACAGTGGCAGCACAGCGATCTGTGCGGCAGCTTGGGGCAACAATCTTCCCTCCCCCTGCCTTGCTACTCACTGCACTGTGGGCCATGCCCGGAACCCCCAGACGGCCACCAGGTGGTGGCGAGGAGATGGCCCGGCTTCCCCTCATCGCTGCTGGCCGTCTGGGCTCTGTGGCCCAGAGCTCACCCTCCCCCTGTAGGGGAAAGAGCCTGGAGGGAACGGAAGAGAGAGCTTGGAGCGAACGGGGAATGTGCGAATCCATGGAGGAGAAAGAGCCTGGAGGCAACTGAAGAGTTTGGAGTGAACGGGGGAATGTGCGAATCCACGGAGGAGAAAGAGCCTGGAGCAGGGGTGGCGAACCTATGGCACGGGTGCCAGAGGCAGCACTCAGTGCCCTCCTTGTGGGCACCCACACCATGCCTCAGTGGTGGCAACTGTCCCTCTTCAACCAGCTGCCCCCCACAGGTGTCCCTCCCTATGAGCAACATTGAGGTGACCACACCCACCGTGGCCACACCCACCCAATCTTCCATGACCACTACAGCCACACCCACCCAGTACGCCACTCCCACCTGGCACCCAGCGATAAATAAGTGGGTTTTGGGTTGCAGTTTGGGCACTCGGTCTCTAAAAGGTTCACCATCACTGCACTAGAATATTAAAGGAACAGGCATCTCTAATACAAAGCCCAAATGAGGTATAAAAAGCCACCCACTCTCAACTCCATTTTATCAGCTCTCCCAGAAGTACAAGCTGCTGGTGGTTCTGCTCATCAATAAACAGAAACCTTCTTTCCTAAGCAGCCTCCATTTTACTTCCAGTGTCTTACTCCCAGCTTGGAACTGGACCTGATTTTTCTTTCAACCTTTCACCCTTAGGAATAGAATCCTATCCAGCCTTTGCATATAGGAATCTTGGTGAGATAGGTTTCTTATATAAAACAGTATTATTGTTGATGTCAACCATTTAGTCTTGCCCAACCCTCAGCCATTCCATGGATCCGCATTCTCCATGCCCCTCTGTCTCACACTGCCTCCTTCAGATCCTCCATGCTCATCCTGGTGTCATCCTTTATATAGTGTCCAGCCAGCGGGTACTAGAGTGGCCCTTTCTCCTTTTTCTGCTGATAACTCCCATCATGATTGACTTTTTGAGTGAGTCAGCCCTCATGACAAAACAAAAACAGCAAGTGCTTTTAAAACCCCATCCAGAAATATTTTTAATTTCTGGCACAGATTCTCTTCCAGATATGAGTATGTTGGACCTGGGCCTAAAATTAGCAACAGCTGGCATAATATGTGATCTTGGTATGGTTTATACAAGGCTCAGGGTAATGATATTTCAGTAGCTAATTGTAGGTTTCAGCTGTGAGAGTCTGGCTATCTGAAGGGAGAGACTCATTAGGCATTTTTCTAATAATTAAAATTGCTATCCCTTTCAGGTTTACAGTTTGTAACACACCCAGAGCATTTATTAGGGTGCCTTTATGCATCTGCTTTTCATGTGTGTATCATCTTGTGTTGTAGATGTTTGCACTGGGCAGGGGTCAGACTAGATTATCTCCAATGTCACTTCAAATCCTTACAATCTATGTTTTTGTCAGTCTTCCTTCCCCTTTTCTATACTCTGCATTCAGCTGCTTAACTCAAAAGGAAATAGCATGGGGGGGGTGCGCACGTGCGCATCAGCATGTATACATATATTTTATCTTGTAGAACTGGAGATGCATCATAATCCTACTGCATTTATGTGGATACAAAATACAGTACATTAATGTGAATTTCAATGCATTCTTACAAAAACTGCCAATCCAAGGAAACTACATGGAGATTTGCTATCCTGAAGTAGTTACAGGGAAAGCCAAATGTTTCAAATTTTATGTGATAGATCAGAAACAGCCCACTTATGTAAATGAGATGGAATTAATTTGCAAGATGCACTTTTTTATTAATAAGGTGGCTCCTGTGGCACAGTGATGTTTCTGCAACTTGGAATGAAAAATAAACCTGAGGGAGGATTTTGAAGAGAACTAGCTTTTTTTCATGCTATATTGAAACACTACGTGATCTTTATTTTCCCAAGTGGAAATAATTCTGGATAAAATATTTCTCCAGATGAGAGTGCACTTAAAGCTCAAAGCACCTGCAAATGTTTATTTGCACATTTTTCAAGCAAAGCATTCACGGAAGGCAAACAAATACTCCTAAAATGTAGGGGATCCCCATGGACAGCATTGGGCAAATTCTCAGCTCCCTCTGTCTCACTATATTGCTTCCAGTGTGGAACAGAGCTGACCTAGGTACCTGGTCCAGATATCTCTCAACCACAGAATTATAGATTACAACAAAATATGCAGCAAATACTTTGTTTTATCTTTGCTTTATCTTTGTTTTATCAGCTGAGTGGCATGGTGGCCTAGAGGTACAGCTCTCATCTCACAACCAGGAGGCTGTGAGTTCGATCCTAGGTAATAGCAGATATTTCTCTCTTTGGGTGCACAGATAAAATACCTGCTGTGAGCTCTGTGTAGGCATCAGGAAGGACATCCGGCCAGTAAATGCTCAGCTTCATTCAGTCACCCAATTCCACCCTGATTCAAGGGATTACAGGGTTGTTAAAAGAAAAATAATAATCTCCATGTTGGAGATTTGCAACTCAGTCGTGATCAACAAGTCATTTTTTTAGATAGATGATTTTATACATACTATATATAGAATGCATTCAAATTAGCCTTGACTCCCAGTGACTGCCTGGATAAATCCATATAGTTTTCTAGGCAACATTTTCGCATGTGGTTTATTGTCTTCTTCTTAGGGCTGAGAAAGAACGACTAGCTTAAAGTTATCAAGCTGGCTTTGTGCTTAAGATAGAACTAGAACTCACAATCTCCTGGTTTAGTCTGCTGCCTTTAATCTACTACACCAAATTGACTGTCATATATTTTAGAAGCACATATTAAATTCAGTTGAATTTTGAAGCTGATCCAAACCTGAATCAGAATAACATAAAAAGTTTGGAGCAGTTTAGATCATTGCACATAATATCATGCAGTAGAGCACATTGCAAAGCTCCCCAAAATGTATTCTAGATTTGGCTATAGAGAGAGTCTCAACAGTCGTTATTCTGGCAGCACACTATCACAAGGATTAGGTTAAAAGTCAACAATTTTGGAGCATGGCTGGCTGGGGAATTCTGATAGTTGAAGTCCACAAGTCTTAAATTGGCCAAGTTTGAGGACCCCCGCTCTAACTAAACCACCAACTCTGTTTCTGGGAGCATATCCAGATCTTTTTGAAAAGACAGGATTAATGCCACTCTAATCTCAGGGGAAATGATGTTCAAAGGATAGTGCTGCAACAGGAAAGGGCCTAATCACATTTCTCTTCCACATCTGAAGGGACAGGTAGAAACAACTGGGGAGATAACTTGGTTCCCACGTCAGGAAGGGCTTTACAGCTGACAACAGAAGCTTGAATTGCTACCAGATATTTACTAGGAGTCAACTTATGGAGAAGAGATACTCCTTCTAAGGTATGCCCACCACTGCTCATACTTCTGCATTTTGGATCAGCCGGATTTATTCTTGCTTTTTATTCATTGCATAAGAATTGGTCTCACAGGTACCAACACACACACACACACACACACACACACACACACACACTTTAAGGGCATCCATATAAAACCCACTGAATTTGCTTACCTTACCTTTAACAGACTTCTGTTATCGCAACTAATTCACAGCAGATCCAATATTTCATTCAGAGAAATTATAAATTGAGCTCCGATTATAGTCAATGAGAAGCAGGGGCTTTCTGATTTCCAAATCAAAGTGTGACTTCAGATCTAAATCAAATCCGGTGTCTTTTCAAATTAGTTTGACATAAATATACTTGTTTTCTGAATAATTTAATATTAAAATGTCATGGTCAGTGTTTTATCTAGTATTTCATTACCAAGGAGACGAGCATGTGAAATTCTCTATCTCACGTACCAGAATAACTTGATCAACCCTGAGAACTATAAAACTTGATTTGGAAAGAGTTGAAGATGCTTTTTGCCTTTGGCAGTAAAATATCTTGGGTTGGCCTGCTACCTGTTTCAAAAATCAAAAGTGATATCAGACAACCATCTTTTAACTATTCATTCTCACTGTGGTGGAAAAAATGACTAAGTGCCCTTAAACTATTTAATCAGCAAACTGTTGATCTATGAGGAAGCCTTAAGTTATTTCAAATTTACTTCAATAACTCAAAACAGTTTTCTCATTGAGAATTTGATTATATTTGGATTAATTTAGATGCAATTAATCAGTGAAATAAATGTTTAGAAAACAGATGATGAATTAATTAACATTCCCAGTTGATAGCTCTAGAAATTAGTGTACTTGAAGAATGTGGGGGAAAAGGAAAAATGAAAAGCTTGCCTACTGTAAAGACGCAAAAAATAGTAGTCCTGCAAAGCAAAAAGCAAAATCTACATTCCTTTAAAATTTGATTTCACGCGCACAGTTTAATTCAGACTTTAAAAAGTGTTCTCGAAGTTTTAAAATGCATTATGTTCCATTTTGCTTCCTGGCCTTGCACAAATTACTTCATTAGGGATGCATTTGTCAGTGTATGTTATTATCCTTACATGTTGTTTCCAGCACCAGCGAAAACTGTCTTTAGATGAAAAGAAAGACAGCTTCATTTTTTCTGCTTGGTATTTCATAGAGGGGGGGGGGAAGGGAGAGACATATAAATAGATTTCAGAATATTCTACAGTGCCCTCTAGTGACAGCGAGGTATAGCTGCAGAAAATTATTTTAATGAGAAATATTAAAATACAGTCCATCAGGTGAGATGCAATAGGTTTTTCATAGATTCTAAACTCTAATCCTGAAATATTAATTGAAAATATCTGCCTACCCAAGGAATCAAGCTGGTAAAAGTTTTTAATTGTTACCATTTTAAAACTGATTAGCAAATGAGCTCTGTTCTTTACTATACTATATTTAAAAGGCTACTTGACCCATTGGCCATTCTATCAAGTCAAATAGTAAATTACAAAAACTAGTGAATGTGTGGTTTCAGGATTTAGCAACTGTGCTAGAGACCCAGAGGCAAACTAACCTGCTATGCTAGGTAATGAAGGTGGAAGTTTCTTCACACAAAGCACATATTTTATTATTGAAGTAAAGGCTTCCTCTCTGGCACAACACGTTGCCTCTAAAGATGCCAATCTATACCATAGTTATAGGCCAACTCTGCCCAATAGATACTATATGTAAAAGCCTACACCAGTGTATTATAAGATTATGAGATCAAGTGTTTTATTTTATCAACCCAAAGATTATTTTTGTTTGATATTGTATGGAATATGAACTGATTGCTTATTAGCCTTTCTTTTGAGGAACTGCACATAATAATACTCTTATCCTGTTTAATCCAAGCTTTGGCCTTTGCAACAAATGAAATTAAGACTGCATGTATCTTAATCAAGGTAAGATGAAGTAGGATTATGATTCTACTCTTCATAGAGTTAGGCGTATTTTGTAATTATTGACTTACTGTTTGGGTCTTTTCAATTGAGGTCTGAAGGACTGCAAAAAGGAATACTTTACTTCAACAATAAAATATGCTTTATGTGAAGAAATATGCACCTTAAATTTCAACATATAATAAAGTGAGGAAAAATCCCGTTTGAATCTTTGGTAGCCACTGTATCCAGAAGGAGAGTGTTGTTAGACTGTTACAGAAAACATTAGTGGTGTATCACTATGATTGATAATGATTGAAATTGGCTCTTTAGGCAAAACATCAAAGAGACTTTACTAACCAATTAATAAGGCATTAGTTTTCAAGAACTGCACTCAGTGTAATCAGTGGCATTTTACATGCACTTCTGTTTTGGGTGTCAGAAAATTCTTTGTATTTTTTTCTCCAAGAAACTAGTTTGATAGTTGTAGAGTAGAATAAAGGAACAGTAGTGTTTAATGTTATGTACTAGGCTCATAGTAATACCATGTGGGTCGCTGGAGCAGCTAACGGCTCTCCAGCAACCCAGACTACAAGTCTCCAGTGCTACAATTGGCTATCCCTGGGTGGCAATGGTTGTTTCAAACCTATTGGCTGCCGCCTAGGGGCTAGACTATATATTGCGGCTAGTCGAAGCCATTTGCCCAGTACAGATTCTGCACGAAATAAAATATGAGTTTCCCTGTACTCAGCTACCTCGTCTTCATTCATGCACCAAAGAACCCGCTATTTAACATTTACTGCATCAGAATAATACAGTAACTGTCCTGTAAACAGAGATAGTCTTGTAGGATGGACAATAAAAATGGCCAGACTCGGTATCCTATCATTTTCTGCATTCATTTCATAGCAAAGATGTGGAGTGAGATTTCTGTTCTGGGTTGTTGTTGTTTTAGCAGTTTAGATGATAGTTTGTATTCCAATTGTATTCATTCCCAGTCACTTCTTCCTTTTCCCCATTGTTTTCTTTTCTTCTACAGGATGTGTAGGTAAAGGCTTCAGAAATAAAACTCGAAGGAATCTCCTAAAGTAGAATCCAGTCATCTTATGATTTGGCCATGATCATTTTGGTCTCTTGGATCCTGATCTGTCTGAAGCCTCAAAGACAACCATTCAAGGAATAAGTCATGTCCATTTTGCCTGTGAAGGCAATCTTAAATGAGTGAAACGCCTCCCAAAGCTTCATCTTCACTTCATAAATTTATCTGAACCATCCAGAGGGACACAGCGGCTCAGTGGTTAGGACACTGAGTCTTAGACTCTTAAAAGGTCTACAGCTTGGCAGTTTGAGACCAGAGTGCTGTGACACAGAGTGAGTTCCTGTCACTTATCCTAGCTCCCACCAAGTTAGTAGTTCAAATGCAAGCAGATGAATAGGTACCACTTATAAGCATGCGGGAAAGTAACAGTATTCCGTGTTTCACCGTATCCTCTGTGCTGTGGCATGATGTCATGCTGGCCAAATGATCACAGAAACATCTGGGGATGCAGATTACTAACAATCTGAGTTGGTCTCTCCACATGTCATCCTTAGTGAAGCATGCAAACTACTGTCTGCATTTCCTGTGTCGGATGAGAAGAGCACATCTTTCTCCTTCTGTCCTGACCATTTTTTTATAGAGGCACAATTGAGAGCATTTTAACAAACTGCATCACTATCTGGTTTGGTGGCAGCAGTGCCTCAGATAGAAAGTCCATACAGAGAGTGGAAAGGACAGCCGAGAAGATCATAGGAAGCTCGCTCCCTAGTATTCAGGATGCTGCTTACAAGCGCTACATGCTTAGAGTTCAAAGCATTGTTAGAGACCCCACATACCCAATTTACCATCTGTTTCTGCTGCTCCCCTCTGAGAGGAGGTTTCAAAGTATTTATAGCAGGACTACCCAATTCTGTAATAGCTTTGTTCCCTATACCATCCGTCTGGTAAACTCGCAAGATTCGTTTCTCTCGCCATGCACATATATACATAACCTGAACCAGACTTTTGTTTCTCTGTGTCATATAATATATATATATATATATATATATATATATATATATATATATATATATATATATATATATATATATAATTTTGTATTTTTGTCATATTTATGTAGTGTATATTGGAGGTGGTGACCCTTTGAGAGCTGTATGCAATGAAATTTCATTTTAATGTATGATGATTAGTGTACATTCAAAGTGACAATAAAGTTATTATTCTATTCTAAAGTTATTATTCTAGCTCCAGACAATTCTGGCTCTTTGGCTTAAGAAACAGAGATGAGCACTGCTCCCTAAGATCAGTCATGATTAGTGGGGTAAAATCTGCAAGGACCCCTTTACCCTTACAGGCACCCAGAATACCTCCTGACAAGACATTGTCCCTATGGAAAATTCCTGTAGAGCATTAGTACCAAAATGCCTTTTTGTTCTGAGTGTAACTTTGCAATCTGGCTCTTTAAAGCTTCTCTTTAGGTTAAACAACGGGGGGGGGGGGAGAGAGAGAGAGAGATATTGGAGAAACTGCTGGAATGTAGTTACATTAAAAAATAAACAAATAAAGCTGTAAGACCAGGAGAGAACCTGTAAATTATTCCCATATTTTTTTCCTCCAAGAAATGTACCAACACCATCAGTCTCAATTTTTATACAGTAGATTAGAGAGGGAGATTGTCACTGACATTTCTACCTGTCATACTTGTGTAAAGCTGTCAAGCAGCAGGTGGGCAGCTGAGACAGCCATGAAAAAGATGTCTTTATTACCTTTCTCATTCAGCTCTACCATAAGCGCAGCTTGCTGTGATGAGTTAAGCATCCTGCTTTGGTTCAAACTGAACATGCTGCCTGCAAGGAATAATGCATTTAACAGCTCTATGTGTTTTATGTCTCTCAAATTAGGTGCAGATAGGCTCTAATCCAGTATTTCTCAACCTTGTAGCTTGAGGATGTGTGGTCTTCAGCTCCCAGAATCCCCCAGTCAGCAAGGTAAAGACAAAAATGAATCTGAGAACCACTGTATTTTGCAAACAGAAAGCCTAGCTCTGTGTATTCATCAACATTTCTGATTGACGTATGTATTTGTGGATATTTACACTGTTTGTGTGATGCAAACTTCTCACTAAGTAAGATTTCTAGGCCTGTGCATAATTTCTGCTTGGCTGCAGAAATGTCTACATGCACGGAGCAGTTTTGCTTGCTCCTCTCAAATGGCTGCTTCCATCCTGCCTTACAGGTAACCTAGCTTTCTTGACAGTTTCTGTGCATGTCTCATTTTCAATAATCATCTGAGTTGTTTGCTGAGACATTTGCTGAGTATTCCAGCAAATGTCGCTCATGGACAGAATCCACTAAGATGTAATGAGTGACCCACAGTTGACCTCACCTCTCAGTTACTGTAGCTAGGCCTGTCCCTTGAAAGCAGTTCAAATGTGACATAACTAATGTGTCTAGAAGATAATGAGGATTCAGCAAGAAAGTGGTTGTGTAGATTCCCTCATTACTGCCTTATCAAACTGTTGAGAAACTGGCAAGAACTGCAGATCTTCAGCCTGGCCAGCTATAAGGGAGGACATCTTACTATCAACATTTCTCCTCTGCTCCTCCTGGTTAATCAGGCAGGGAAAGGGCCCTGCTTGTGACTGGGCTTCCTCTCTGGAAAGCCATACTCCAGATATGAAACATGCATCAATTACAGTTAGTCTTTGACTTATGAACACAATTGGGACCAGAATTTCCATTGCTTAAACAAAGCAGTTATTAAGTGAGTTGCATCCAGTTCTCTAGATTGATAAGATAGATAGATAGATAGATAGATAGATAGATAGATAGATAGATAGATAGATAGATAGATAGATAGACAGACAGACATAGAGACAGACAGAGACAGACAGACAGAGAGATAGATATAGATATAGATATATTGTAGATATATAAATATACATGCATATACATATACACATATATATCAAAGTTATATGCCACCTCATCTACTGTCAAGTGATTCTTAAAACATAAAAATATAGTATAAAACAATAAGAGCATTAAAAACATTAAAACATTCAACCTTAAGAGTATTAAAATCAATCAAGGATTGGATCAAAAGGGAACCAATGCCTAAACAGAGTGGAAGTGGCATCTTCCATCTGCATAAGTATGTATAAGAATCTGGAGAAGTATCAAGGCCTGAAGGAGCAACTAGAGAAGATGTGGAAAGTAAAGACCAATGTGGTCCCAGTGGTGTTAGAAGTACTTAGGCCTTGTCTGCTAAGCTGGGAGAGTGGCTCCAACAAATCTCAGGAATATCATCAGAGGCTCTCTGTCCAGAAGAGTGCAATGCTAGGAACAGTTAAGATCCTGTGTACAAACCTCAAGCTCTCAGTGTTCTGGGAGAAGACCTGAGAGTGAATAAGACACATACCACTCATAAGGGCAAGAAAGAAACTGTTTTTCTGTATAATAGTCTTCTGTATACTCTATTTCTAAATATTCTATTAATATTCTATTTTACAACCTTTTGGCGACAGTTGTTAAGTGAAAAACTGCAGGCAAGTAAAACCCTAAGACAGGGGTCCTCAGACTTGGCCACTTTAAGACTAGTGGACTTCAAGTCCCAGAATTCCCCAGCTACTGGCTGGGGAATTCTGGGACTTGAAGTCCACAAGACTTAAAGTGGCCAAGTTTGAAGACCCCTGCCCTAAGTCGTTAAGTGAATCCGTCTTCTCCCATTGACTTTGCTCGTTGGAAACCAGCAGGGAAGGTTGCAAATGATGATCACATGACCCCAGGATCTGCAACCATCATAAATACATGCTGGTTGACAAGCACCTGAAATTTGGTCACATGATTGTGGGGATGCTACAATGATTGTAAATGCAAGAACCATGTGTAAACCACTTTTTCAATGTCTTTGTAATTTTGAACAATCACTAACTGAATGGTTGTAAGTTGAATATTACCTGCACAGGAATATTTGTTTGATTGTATTTATAATGCATATTTTATTGTTGAATATCCTCTGAACCTCTTAGGGACATGTCCTTATAGTCTCAGAGAATAAAATAGAATTGAATAAAAGTGGAAATGTTTTTTTAAAAAATAATTCAGTGACAAATGATAGTAATATAAAAGAGAAGCAGTTCTGGTAAATATAATTTCTTAAACAACACCTGCATGAATAGTTGCACAGTATGGATTTGCATAGCATTAGTAATTCTAACAGTTTTTACTTTATGACAGTTTCACCCAAGTAATAATAATTCTAGAATTTTTTACTGTTTAAATACAAATGTATTCCATTAAATAAATTAATGGCCACAACTAAATGAACATTCTGGTACAGTGGCTGAATAAAAGTATAAATTATATTCCTTCCTATTTCTCCTTCTGCCTGTGAACAAAAACTCTTTTCATTTTCTCTTTGATGCCACTGATAATTCCTCCATTAGGCAACAGTAGAATTTTCAAAGTTTCAACCACTATGACTATGTTTGTTTCCATAAAATGGGGTCTTTATTGTCCACACGTTATTGATAGAGGAGGGGCCTGTAAGCGAATTAGTTAAAAGATGAATCTGCAGCAAATTGTAGCTTCATAGTTTTCGTGTTGCATACTAAAACACACTTTATATTTAGCTTGTTTTTTCCACACTGTAGATCAGACATGTCAAACACAAGTCCCGGGGGCCAGATGCGGCCCGCAAAGTGGTTTCATGTGGCCCGCGAAGCCATCCTGGAAACAGTGAGGGAACGGCCCCCACTGCCTTGGCACTGGCCCAGAGACCCTCCTTCTGCCAGAGACCCTCAGATTTGTCCCACTCCTGCCCAGGCCCCCATAGGCACCCTTGATGCGAACAATGTAGAGCTGGCCATGCCCACCCAATAGGCCATACCGAGACGCCCTACGCACAGTTACTCATGCGCTCGTGACCTCCCGTTTGGACTACTGTAACGCTCTCTACATGGGGCTGCCCTTGAAGACCACTCGGAGGCTTCAACTGGTGCAGAATGCGGCCGCGCGAGTTGTAATGGGGGTCTCCCGATACTCCCATGTAACACCTCTACTCCGCGAGCTGCATTGGCTTCCGGTTGCCCTCCGGGTGAAATTCAAGGTGCTGGTTATCACCTATAAAGCCCTACATGGCCTGGGTCCGGGGTATTTGAGGGAACACCTGCTGCCGGCATCAAACGCCCTTCGCCCAGTGCGCTCCCACAGGGAGGGTCTGCTCAGGGTCCCGCCGGTAAGAGATTGCCGGCGGGTGACACCCAGGGATAGGGCCTTCTCAGTGGGGGCGCCTGCCCTCTGGAACCAGCTGCCGGTGGAGCTGAGGACTGCTCCCGACCTCCGATCATTCCGCCGGGGCCTGAAGACCTGGCTCTTTGAGCTCTCGGGCCCAGGCTGAGGAGATATTCATTTTAATTGGGGTTTTTAATAGTACAGGGTTGATTTAATATTTTTTAAATTGGGTTTTAACTTTTGTATGGTTGATTTTTAACTCCCTGTAAACCGCCCTGAGTCCTCAGGGAAAGGGCGGTATATAAATGCAATAAATAATAATAATAATAATAATAATAATACGCACTCTAGCCATGCCCACCCAGTAGGCCACGCTCACCCTGGCCATACCCACCCGGCCCCTTGAGGGCAACCACAATGCTGATGCGGCCCTCAATGAAATTGAGTTTGACACCCCTGCTGTAGATGAAAAAGACAAAAATGACACAGTGCTGGTTAAGAGAAGTCACACTGCTGCCACACCATAAAGAATGTGCTTTTATACCAATATTTTGGTAGGAAATATCAAGAAATAACCTTTTGCTTCTGGATAAATTGGCAGCAACTTCCAAAGAAAAGAAGACTCTCGGCTGGAAACTTGTAACCTGCAGAGTTGCTTAAATATTTACAATGGCCAGCCACAGCATTAGATGAAAGCAGATCAGAGTATGACTGACAAACAGACTGGACTGGTGTAGTCCTTTTTTTAAGATTTGGCATTGGAGAATCTTGACACATATGAGTGTTTGGCAAAAGAAAGATTGTTCTCTCTCTCTCTCTCTCTCTCTCTCTCTCTCTCAAAGTATAGAATATTTACCCCGCTCTCATATCCCCACTCTCACAAATTTGTATTACTATGTAAAGGATTGCATATATGCACCCACTGAATTGTGTCCTGTATTCTATACTGTTGAAAGTCAGCAGCCAGCCACTCTCCTAGGGAAGGAAATATTTTGGGGGAACTATTAAAAAGGTCAGAATATTATATTTTCCCAAAGGAATAATGAAAAATCTTAGCAAAGACAACCCCAAGTCACCTTCCCCCAAGCAGAAACCAAGCAGGCCAGCTTTTAGAAATGCAGATCTGATAATCCTTTCAGAAAGGCTGGAGCCAGGAAGCTTGGAGCTGATGGGATTAGAAAGACAAAGATCCCTAGAACCAACAACCGTCACCCAAAAAATCCAACACAGGACATAGCCATCAGCCACAGCTCCAGGGAAGCAAGACAAGACCTTTAGGACATAATAGGGTTAACCCACCCATCAGAATACCAAAAGGACACACTCAAAAGCTCAGGTCAAGGTTCATGCCACAGGAACAGGAAAACCTCAAACACAAAAGCCCAAGAAGGTATAAATACCCACCACTCCCAGGTACATGTGGTCAGCAGTTCCAGAGCCACATGTCTTGTGGTTCTGCTCTTCAATAAACTACAACCTTCTTTCTAAAGCAGTCTCCATTTATTCCCGGCTTGGACTGGACTCTGATGGAGATTTTTCTTTCAACAATACTTTCAGCCTTTTCAATTTCATCCTCTGGCTCAACACAGAGAGATAAAGAGAAAGAGAATCACCTTAATTTAGCAATACTAGACAACTGGAGCCTGCTGATATTTATGTAACATAAAATTAACTTTTGCAGGATGAAGAGTCACTCTTATATCAACAAGGGGAAGGAAATACAGTAAAATCTTTCTTATAATACAGTCCTCGAGTATCACTTAAACTCTGAATATCAGTCATCTGAAAGTGTTATGACCAATTTTCCAATTTTGCTGATGCAAGATCAAGTCTGAGAATGCTACAAGAAACTATTTAATGCACGTGATTTTATTATGCCTACAGTTGTACATATAGCGGCAAATTCAGACAGAATTAGTTACCATCACTTTGATGTATAGCATTTCACTACATGATACACACCAAAAATTTAGGCTGTGTGAAACCTGTTACTCTCAAGGGGTTCTGCTCTTCTGTAGCTGCTTGGTCTTTCCAATATAAACCCTGCTACTAATTTCATTATCCTAAGTTATCATTAACACATTTAATGAAGCTACAGGATTGAGTTAAATTTTCTAATTTTCTTTGGAATCTAGGTCCTGCACTTCAGTGACAAATCAATAACACCTCAGAATCATTACACTCAGTTCTCTTTTTAAAAGGAAAAGGGAAAAAAGCAAAGGCGAGGGATGAGAATGCTATAATTGTGCTATTTACTACTCTTCCCCAAAAATCAATAAACTTCAGCAAGTCTAGACTTAGTTTCTTTTGTATTTAGGGGGTATCTTTGCTTCATATGCTTTATTTTCAGAATACTCAAAAAAGGAAAATCATAATGCTATTGAACACAGAGGAACTTACTTCTAAGGAAACAGGTAGAGTTTATGCTGTAACAAGCACTTGAACAAGACAGCAATAGCACTGTTGTTTAGTAGTTATTGAACTGAAAGACATGCTTTTCAATCACAGATCTTCCAAGGTAAATTCTAGCATTTTATTAATATTGCCTGGGGATCTTTTTTATTAGTAGTAGTCTTAATTGCCGCAGATAGGTTCTTCCACAAACAAATGGGATAGAAATATGATAAATAAAAATAATAAAATCTCACAATTCTTTTGGATATCATAACAGCATTTAGCAGATATTCTTCCTCAACTCATGGCCTAGGTTAATAATATGCAATTTATAGGACATTAAGAGAGAGATAGCCTTTAATTGGAGAATCAATAAAAGGGCTGTTCATTGAATTGCTAATCAATGTTCTTAGAGAGTGCTAGGAATTCCCACTAATTCCCTTAAATCCTTGTAAATGAACTTAGAGTGTTGCAAATTATTATCTTGATGGAAAGGAGATTGGCACATATAAAATATAATCTTGGGATGTTCTGGAAGCCAATTGCAAGAAGAAAAAATCTGCATTTCATCAGTATGGCTTATTTCTACTTGCTCTTCAGTCTTCTCCCTTCTGGAATAAAGATTATCTCTTTTCTTTCGGGAAAGAATATTATTAAGATTATCTTAACTGATAATCTGAAGACATTAAAAAAAATATGGGCTATAAATAATCAAGGAACCATACTACATTACAGGCATGTTTAATCTATCAGTTTAAAATAATTAGATTAATTGATCTATTAATTAATAAGCCAATACTCTTACCCACCAAGATATAAACCCCATCGCATTTACAAATCTATCTACTGTGGTGACCTTTTGTTTAAACAATCCCCCTTTGATTGAAACATTTATTTTCAACCACATGTTTTAGCAAAATCCATATAAAACTATAGCAATCCATATCAATGTAATATACCCCTCTAATATTAACAGCACTATTTCACAATATGTGCAATGCAACTTGTTTTGTTTTGTTTTGTTTTGTAACATGAGACAACAGAAAATAATTTTCCTCATCTAATATAGATTCAATTGGATTAACAAGGGGATGATGAAAATGTAATGTAATAAGTAGGTTCCTGATAATGTAATGTAATAAGTAATGGGGCAAATCTTCTACTGTAAGTTATTATTACAAATACAAAAACAATGTGTGATTGGTATCTTCTACCCAAATAGGATGTTGGCATTGTTTGAAAGTGAACTTCTGTAAAAGCTTGTCTCAAGGAGCGGGATGTCTTTGAAGATTCTTAAGCATCCAAGTCATGGTTGTCCCAATAGTGCTTTTCCAAAAGGCAACTGGAATTTCTTGGGGGGGTTTTCCTTTGAAAATCCTTTCATTCCCCACCAGTCAGTTAGAACTGAAGAAGCTTCTTAGAACTGAAATGTTTAAAAAAACAAAACCATGTCCAATTACCTTTTTGGAAAAGCACCTATGGGAAAAAAGTGGGATGTAAAAGATTGTAAATAGCATACATTCCTTGTCCTTCTTTAAAAAAAATTGATACCATTTAGTCAGTTAAGCTTATATACCTGCTTTCTATCTTGTTCAAAATCTTTGAAAACTAAATAGCCCCTCAAGAGTGTATGATAATTTATGTCATTCAGCAGTTTCTAATTTAAAATTGCCAATATCAATTATGGCCATAACAGAACTTTTATAGTAATTACCCCTTAAATGGATACTTTAAATATTGCAATTTTTAAAACCATGAAATTAAAGGAATCAGTTCAGAACCAAATTTCTGCTCTTTATAGTTGTATTAACAATTATTTCTTATCTTTTCACAGTATCTTTAAGATGAAGTATGTTCACATGCCTAGCAAAATTGTTGTTTTATGTTCCTTTGCAATTACCACCAGAGAGCAACCTTGCATGCTGTTTGAATAGCTGTGGTGTGGAACTGAAAAGAAATACTATAGGTATTTTTATTTAAGCAATTAAATCAATAGTAATTGTAACTTATTAATCAATCCCATTAGCAACTCCAAAACTGTATTGCACTAGTTTTGAACTTGGTTGTTTTGAGTTCTTAGAATTATGTAAAAACCTTTCACCCAAATGACACATTATTTAAAAAAAAACACCTCACATTTTAACAAATGCAATCTGCATGAAAATCTTTCAGAGTGCAATGCTCATATTCAATGTTGTGTTCAGTTAGTTTTGGCCTTTTCCAAGACACTTAATTCTGTTTTAAAATTCATTTAACTCAACACTGCCTCTTCAAACACTGATAAGATGGTACCATGCCAAAATATATAGAGCAATTAATTTCATTCCCCAAATGCACCATTTTGTTTGTTTAATATTATCTAACAGTCTCTTTTATATTTATATAGATGGCTAAGGAGCACAACCAATATCTTGGCTTAGCATCAACTAAGGCGCTGTACTTATACAGTCCTACTGAGCACACAAAACATTGGTGGTGATATCAGAAATATGGCAATGAAACAGTTTTTAGAAAAAAAACAGATGAAGAGCAATCTATAAACATTTGTTCCAGAAATGAGAAAGGACAAACTAAAAAAAAACCCATAACAAAAGACAATAGTGTAGAGTACATCAACCCCATTATCCCACCAGTATTGGACCTGGAAGCTGCAGAACTATTCTCAAAAACATTATACAGGGCCAGCTAGATCATGAATCCATGCTAAATATCAGGTTAGCTCCCCTATTTTAATTCCAGGATTCAAAATATCTAAGGAGACAAAATACTCTATTCAGATAATATGACATTTATGTCATTTGTTATTGCAACATGAGTTATGACCATTAGCCTAAGTGGTTTTTAATTGGGGGAATAGATACATTTATGGAAATCAGCAGAGTGAGAAGCTATTGGTTGTCATCTATGTCAAAGTTCATAAATTCAGTGGTAACATGATTCCTAATATCAAGGAATAAATTTGGTCCAGGGCTTCAGTCTGTGTAAACTTTCAGGTGTTCTCCACTACAGCCTTAATATATCGTGCTGATTTGATTTTCTTTGTTTTCATATATAATGACATCCAAAAACATTGGAAGAAAGGTTTGATTAAAACAAGCACAAGTCATAATGGGAAAGCTATGGCCACTGTCGCTTGAGATAGATGTTGGTATTGATTTTGTATTTAAGTACAATTACTTGGAAATAAGGGCCTCTTCATATTGCTCTTAAATACAGTATACTGTAAAACAGAGAGTCTGTTTTTATGGCTGGGTCAAAGCTTATCTTCAAGTGCACTTGTTGCAAAGAAAGTTTCAGAATTTTCTACCACACATACAAGTTGAAATTCCACATGCTCCTATAAACATCTCCAAAGTAATTTGTTGTATATCAAGTTTTTCTCTTAATAATTGCAAAATATCACTGAAACGAAGCTATTGTAGCATCTGTTAGTTTTTTAGATATGCTTCCCCCAAATTTTCTTTGCTGTGATTATTAGCTGCTGAAGCAATACAGCATTGAAAACCTTGCCCAAAACTTTTTAAGCAAATACTGTAACAATACAGTGGAATACCAAATCCTTTAGCATGTAACAAGTTTTTTTCCTTCTTCTATTTGGCTTGCTGTTTTCTTTTTAGACAGATTTCTTTTGAAATCCAGACAGCAGTATACACTCTTGGCCTTTAAGAGAAATTCCTGAGACTCTTGCGTGATTCAAATAACTCCTTTTTCAACATTTTGCAAGGAAGACTTTATAGAGCAGGTTCAATAAAAACAGCTCACATTAAAAAAAACTAAACATAAATGTATCTTGGTGTTACAGTTCTGAAAAGCTTTTTAGTCGAACACTCTCACAAATTAATGAAAAATATCACTCCCTACAAATAATAGAGTCTGCTTTCTGTGTGCAATTGCTTCTTATTCCATTGATCATCTCATTTCTTATAGGTTAAGAATGGGCAGGTAAGCAGGCATCAAATGCAAGCAAAAGGAGAATTAGCAAAGCCAAGTTCTCCAGGGAATAATTATAAGAATCCAATAATCGGGATCTGTCAAAATGATGAATGAAACTTATTTAAGAAAATTTAATGTACCTTCTTTCATATAAAATGGTGGGGGGTTAGATCTTCCAGTTTATTCTCCATAAGCTGTTTTACTGCCCATTATGTCACTCATAAGTCTTTAACATATGGACACAAGGTTCTTTAGAAGACAAAAGATAAGAGAAAGAATAGAATGATACTTTTTGTCCCTAATAGCAACCTTCTCTGTCTTAAGGAAGTAAAGCCAATTTAAAACAAAGCTGCAAGAAGCAAAAGAAACATTTCCAATAAAATATAGAGAATAGAAACAGTGATCTACATATATATATCCATTTAAATATTCTGATTTCCCGTCCTTTAAATTTCTACAGAACAAGGCAATTATCTGTAACCATCCTTTTTCTTCAAACACATGTAAAGTATAGCTTATTAAATCTCAAACTTCCATCTGTTCCTAATAAGACTAACTAAATGTGAGCAATTTTGTGATTTTGAAGAGAAGAAAATTGATTCCCTGTTAGCGTTCCACTGCCACTTCTCCAGCTGTTAAAAGTACCGATAGACTCTTCACTTTTGTAGCGATCTCATTAATTCTCTTTGTATTTTAGTTAAAATACCTCAGCAAGCTATTGCTACCAGCTGGTCTTTGCAATCTCCTTGCTTACAATTATTTCTACATGTGATGACAATAATAATACATCTGTCCATGTTTCCTATTAAGAGTAGGACCTGACAAAATGTCTTGTACAGGCAATACACCAAGCAAATGGGCCACCTGCTATTGTGGCAGCAATTTCCTGGGTTATGGCCCTACGTATGGTAATCTTGTCAGATTTTTTAAGTGAGCATTTACCCACTCCTCCTAGGTAGTTCTTACTTGAGGATGACTACAGTGTTGCTGTCTAAAGGTCTGGATGGCTGCAATAGAAGAGATAGTTCAGGGTTGAACTGAGGAGTCCTTGGTGCTCTTTCTGTTTGGTGGCAGGAGTAACATCTTCAGTAGGTAATATCAGCACTAGTCAGGTAATAAAATATCTGCAAGCAAGCTCAGAGAGCACCAAGGACTTTGTAATGTGGATGATTATTAGATGGATATAGAAAACTTTCTTTGTTGCCATGGGATTCAGATTTTGCAGCCCAGATCTGAATAACATGCAGTTGAGGCATACTTACCTTCAATGCATTCATTCCTAGCTGTTGCATCTTGAGAATTATTTAAGTCTCAGGAGAAGTTATGTGTATGTATGGAAAAATAAAGGCATTTCTTGTCCCTTTCTTGCTTGCCAAAATGTTTTTTTTTCCTTGCCAGGACTTTCACATTCCAATTGATTATATCTGCTTATTTTGGTGTGTCACTTTTTCCCCCTGCCAAATGGCTCAGGGTTATCAATCAATGGTTGTCAGTTACTTCTGTGAATGTATTTGCCCACTCCGTAATCACAAATGTATTGCACCAATCAATTACATCCACAGTGGGCAAAAACTATTAGAACATGAGATTTTAACACTTAGCAACGGGCAAAACAGGAACAAGAGCTGGAAAGGGATTTCTGTCTTAATGGGACACAGCTGAGGTATTAGAAAACAAAGCACATGTCTTCAACTTCATTATGTGTATTTCTGTTCTACCCTTCAAGAGAAAGTCAATCTACAGAAAATAATGATTTCCTAAAATTACAAATTGCCATAAATACAAGATTTTACAAGTTTAAAAGCCTTGATATATATTTTGTTAAAAAATATTTCTTGATTTTACAGAGAAGCTCAGATTTCTAATTCTGAATAGGTGTTCCTTATCTACCCATGTCAAGTTGGCTCAGGTGTCCATTTTTTCCCCCCAGTGGCTCTTGCTCTATGAAATATCTTCCCTTCAGACGTTAGCGTGGCCCCAGTCCTGATAGTCATTTGTAAGATCCTACAAACCTGGCTACGTTTCCATGTTGGGCTACTGAATGTGTAAAGGGCCTGGCTGCCTGGCTGTATTGCTACCTGGCCAAGCCTCTCGGCTGCTATGTATACTTATTTTTGTTTCTATTGTTTTTATTCTTTTAAAATGTTTTTAGTGTTTTGGTTGCAATATATTTTTTGAATTGTAAGTTGCCCACAGTCATTGACTGAGATTGGTGGCTATAAAAATTGAATAAATATATTTTGTTTCAGTGGATATTAACCAAGACATCAGTTCCAGGGTGGCTAAGAAAAGCATCTGCCGTGAAAAGGATGTGTTCATTGTGAAAAGGATGTGTTCTCCTACCCCATGAAAATTAGAAGAATTCTCTTATTCTCTTATTATAACACAACCAAGAGAAGAAGGCAAGGAGGACTTAGCTTTCAAATATCAAAAGCATGCATAGAAAGCCCACACAATTTTTCTTCATTTTGTTTTATCACAAATGTTTTACCCATTGGTTTACATTTGAATGCTCTCTCTGAGCTTGTTTTATTGCAGATGTTTCATTACCCAAACTAGCTACCATCAATGTCATGAAACATCTTCAAGAAAACAAGCTCAGAGAGCACCAAAATTCTTTTCTATTGGTTTACATTTTCTTTACCTTTCTTTTACTCAATAGCATTAAGACTATGAATTAATAATGGGTTATAATCACATTCAAATTAATTGTCTTGCTGAACTAGGACAAAGCAGCATGCCAGTGTCACAACTGGCAATCTTCTACAATTATCTTAATGATAGGTTGCCACCTGCCAATTTTGCTGCGTTTATTAAAGGATCAGCATCTTTCCAACCTTCTCACTGAAGGTGATAAAATTATACTTTACTACACATTTCTAAACTACTAGCAGATAAGAAGGAACCGTGGGCAAGATATGGTCATTTCTCCAATAATGACTTGTAGCAGTTCCATAATATTACCTGGACATTGTTTAAGTGACATAAACTCTGTCCTCCCATTAGTATGGTTTTGGCCCTACAATGGTTGCAGGACTCTAGAAGATGCTGTAGGTCATAGTGGAGAAATTACTACTTCCCAACCTTTGCTCTTCACTAGCAGTTTAACCTTCTCTGAAGGAGCCAAGAACAGCAAATGCAAGCATCCTTTATAGTGTTTGAAAAATATATTACGGAAAGGTTGGCTGCATTCTGAATTACACTGCTAAGTATAATGTTAATGGCCTGTTTTTTTCCATGATTCACTTCTAGGATGCACAGAGATTCTAGAGAGATTATTATTATCCTATAACTAAAAAAAAATCATCCAAGAAAGATGGCAACTATTGCGTAGCCAGTTCTTTGCAGGCATTGAGTGAGATGGGAGGTTCAAACAGCGACAGGCTTTATTGAAGGTTAGAACATAACAGAAGCAACATAGGAGCTGCTGTGCAGCTATTTATACGGTTGGCCGATGTTGTTGTTGTTGTTGGTTGCGAAGTCGTGTCCGACCCATCGCGACCCTATGGACAATGTTCCTCCAGGCCTTCCTGTCCTCTACCATCTTCTGGAGTCCATCTAAGCTCACGCCTACTGCTTCAATGACTCCATCCAGCCACCTCATTCTCTGTCGTCCCCTTCTTCTATTGCCCTCAATCTTTCCCAGCATTAGGCTCTTCTCCAGTGAGTCCTTCCTTCTCATTAGGTGGCCAAAGTATTTGAGTTTTAGCTTCAGGATCTGGCCTTCTAAAGAGCAGTCAGGGTTGATCTCCTCTAGGACTGACCGGTTTGATTGCCTTGCAGTCCAAGGGACTCGCAGGAGTCTTCTCCAGCACCAGAGTTCAAAGGCTTCAATTCTTTGGCGCTCAGCCTTTCTTATGGTCCAGCTTTCACTGCCATACATTGCAACTGGGAAGACCATAGCCTTGACTATACGCACTTTTGTTGACAGGGTGATGTCTCTGCTTTTTAGTGTGCTGTCTAGATTTGTCATGGCTTTCCTCCCGAGGAGCAAGCGTCTTTTAATTTCTTGGCTACAGTCCCCATCTGCAGTGATCTTGGAGCCCAGGAAAATAAAATCTGTCACTACCTCCATTTCTTCCCCATCTATTTGCCAGGAATTGAGAGGGCCAGATGCCATGATCTTGGTTTTCAAGCAGTAGTTTCCCGCCCAAAGACCTACTTAGCCGGCTGGAGACAACCAGTCTAAGCCGGCCCAGCAACCGTTACAACATACATGTGAATTTAAACAATTAGCAAAGGTACAAACAAGCAAGCACTTTCAGCATGCAAAAAAGGCCAGTACATTACAGCAACAAAGATATTTGATGATTGACAGTAACTCCTCTGGAGCTACAAGTTTCAGTTTTGGCTTATTCTATACTAAGGAGGGGCTTTTTTTCCCACGGACTTACACATACCAAAAGCAGGGACAAAAGAAGAACCAAGGCCTTTTTACACATGGGCAAGGAGAGCATTTGTCCCAGCATTACACATGTACATCCCTATCCACAGTACAGGTACAGGTAGTTCTTGTTTAGAAACTACAATTGGGACCAGAACTTAGTTGTTAAGCAAAGCAGTTGCTAAGAGAAACTGCAACTGTGCTTATTTATTTATTTATTTATTATTTAAATTTATATACCACCTTATTCCCGTAGGACTCAGGGCGGTTTACAGGGAAAATTAAAATACATAGCATACAAAATTAAAATCAATTAAAACTATTAATTAAATTACAGTCCCTGAAGTTAAACTAAAACCCAATTAAATTAAATTAAATTAAATTAAATTAAATTAAAACCCCTCAGTCTGGGCCAAACAGCTCGAAGAACCAGGTTTTCAAGTCCCGGTGAAATGAGCAAAGGTCGGGGGCAGTCCTGAGCTCTGTGGGAAGTTGGTTCCATAGGGCCAGCGCACCCACAGAGAACGCCCATCCCCTGGGAATAACCCGCCAGCATTCCTTAACCAGCGGTACCCTGAGAAGGCCCTCCCTGTGGGAGCGCACAGGACGATGGGAAGTTGATGCCGGCAGCAGGTGTTCCCTTAGATAATCTGTACCCAAGCCATTTAGGGCTTTATAGGTCATTACGAGCACCTTGAATCTCACCCGGAGGGCAACTGGAAGCCAATACAGCTCACGGAGAAGAGGTGTTACACGGGAGTATCGGGAAAGTCCCATAACAACTCGCGTGGCTGCATTCTGCACCAGTTGAAGCCTCCGAGTGGTCCTCAAGGGCAGCCCCATGTAGAGAGCGTTACAGTAGTCCAAACGGGAGGTCACGAGCACATGGGTGACAGTGCGTAGGGCATCTCGGTCCAGATAGGACCGCAACTGGCGCACCAGGCAAAGCTGGGCAAAAGCCCCCCTGGTCACAGCTCCTATATGGTCTTCAAAATTGAGCTGTGAATCCAAGAGGACACCCAAGTTGCGAGCCCTATCGACACCTCACCCCCCATCATTAATGATGGAACAGCCTGGTTAACCCAAGATGCCTGGGTTAACCAAGACCGAGATGCCTCAGTCTTGGCAGGATTGAGATGAAGCCTGTTTCTCCCCATCCAAACACGGACCGCCTCCAGGCAACGGGACATCACGTCGAGTGCATCACTGGGTTGGTTCGGGGTGGAAAGAAAAAGTTGGGTATCATCAGCGTACTGATGATACCCCACCCCAAAACCACAAATGAGCTCGCCCAGCAGTTTCATGTAGATGTTGAACAGGAGGGGAGAGAGGACCGACCCCTGAGGGACTCCACAAACGAGAGACCTGGGGGCGGACCTCTGCCCTCCCATCAACACCGACTGCGAGCGGCCCAGGAGGTAGGAGGAGAACCACCGTAAAACAGTGCCTCCCACTCCCAACCCCCTGAGATGCCGCAGTAGGATACCATGGTCGATGGTATCGAAAGCCGCTGACAGATCTAAATGGAATAGGACAGAGGAACATTCCCTGTCCCAAGCCCGCCAGAGATCATTCACCAGTGTGACCAATGCTGTCTCCGTGCTGTACCTGGGCCTGAAACCCGATTGATACGGGTCAAGATAATCAGTTTCCTCCAGGAACAGAGGAAGCTGATGCGCCACCACACTCTCAACAACCTTCGCCAAGAAGCAAAGGTTGGAGACCGGACGGTAGTTATTTAAAACAGCCGGGTCCAGGGCAGGCTTCTTAAGGAGGGGTCTCACCACCGTCTCCTTCAAGGCGGCAGGAAAGACACCCTCCTTCAAGGAAGCAGATATTACTGCCTGGAACCAGCCTCGTGTCTCCTCCCGGGCCGCATAAACCAGCCAGGAGGGGCACGGGTCCAGTAAACAAGTGGTGGAGCTCAGTCTCCTCATGATCCTGTCCTACTTCAGCTTTCCTTTGTTTTACAAAAGATCTGTAAAAGTTATTTTTTAATCTCGATGAGCTGTGCAGTGGTCCTCAGTGTATGCATGCATAGACACACACATAACACACACAGTCCTGGATTCTATGGTATACGCCTGCCCACCCAGCCGTGCTCACATGAAATCCCTTCCTCCACCCAGTTGCACTAGCACAGCGCTACAGCACCCCATCATCTGCTGCCCCATACTTGCATGACACTGCAGCACCCCTCCCCTGATGCCACTGCAATTGCACAGCACCACAGCATCGCCCCCCCCCATTTTCACTACCAAATACTCCCCCACTCACTGGATTGCTTGTAGCCCATACAGCATTTGCCACTTCCTGCCAGATTCCCCATTAACTTTGTAGAAAGCCTGCCGAAAGTTGAAAGTTGTGGTCACATGAGGTCTTCATTTAAAGACCCACAATTCTCACTTAATTAGAATCACAGGGACTGCTGGGATAGCTATTGCTAAATGATGCAGTGACTTGATGTTATGCTTTATGTCTGCATTCCAAATTCTGCATTCTGCATTCATGTGACCTCAAGACACTGCATCTATCATAAACGCAAGCTGATTCCCAAGCACCCAAATTGCGATCAGTTGACCACTGACATGATGAAAAGGTCATATCTTTGAGGACGGGTCATAAGCCATTTTTTTAAGCCCTTGTAAATTCAAACCTTTGTTAAATGAACATTCATAGGTCAAGGACTACATCTGTACAGCTGCTGCTGAGGCATGCCTTACTGGATTAAGATGGGATTCACAATATGAAATGAAATGAATAGAAATAGCAAGGACCCACTTCAAAACCTCTTCCCAAGAAAGCAGGAGTCTTGGAATGATTTCATCCCAAAAGGATCTTTTATTAGGAGAAGTTGACAGCAGGTGTAGAAGGCAGGATCTGAGGAGTTCCCCCGTGAATCAATAGGTTAAAAGAGCAAAAAGCAAACCCCACCCCAATAGTCCATCTGGTCAGTTCAAATGGGCCAATCCCCAGGTGTTGAATCCAATGTCGGAACGGGGCTGATAAGGCCACGTTCCCAAGGCTGTGAAACAGTTGTTAGGTCTTTGCACCTAGTCTTCCACATCGAGAGATAAGCCAGATGGCCGGAGGCACATTCCTTTCTCACTCCCAGGTTGGCATCAAGGGAAACAGGTCAAAGAGCAAGCAGATAGAGGATGCAGAGAGGATACGTCATAGAGGCTGAAGCAAAGTGAATAAAATACATTGTAATTTCCATAGGTCCCCCCTTCCCCCAGGAGAATGACAGAACCGGCAGGAAAGAAAAAGGAAGGAGTCCACAGAAGAGGGGGAAAAAACCCTCCCAATTAAAGGACACATTTTAGGACATATTGGTCTGGAATCTCACACATGGGCCAATCTCTCTGTGCAGCTGGTTGGTGGGAAGATATAACTTGTTCCACTACCAATGTTGGCATCTCTAACTGGCAGACGGGGTTTGGACTTTTTTTTTTTGCTTTGTTTTGTTTGTCTGTCAGCAGTTGTAAACCAGTTGAATAGAATGCACAGAATAACTTTCCATGGGGCCTTATGTGTCCTTAAAATTACAGCACTGAGAATTGTGCTCCCAATATATGACAGAAGGCCCACAGTTGAGCAAGACTGATCTAACCCCAGTTAGTGCAATTGTTTGGAAAATCTTATAAGTGGAGAGTTTTTGCCTGTTTGCCTTTCTGATTCTCAGCTTTCAATCGTTTCCAAACAGGTATGTGATGATAACTCAGTATGACCTGAGCACGTGACTTTATAAATGCACTTTTTCTGGTAAAGGAAATAAAAACTCATCATGAATCCTGTTAATCTCCTGCTGTTTTGCATTGCAAGATAAAGAAGAAACCGTCATGTTTTGATGATTAACTGGTGGGGAATAGCAGGAGCGTGTATAATGGAAAATGTTGGGTGGGAGGCCCTTTCATGTGTTCCCTGAATATAGTTTGAACAAAATCCACCTACATGATGGTAAGGAACAGAAGCACTTTTATTTTGCAGAATTACACCCTGTGAAAATTAAATTCTGTAAATTTGTTGCTTTAATAGACTAACAAACATGGCCCACACAGGTAAGAAGGAAGAATTTCTCTCATGAAATGCTGATCAAGTAGAATCTGCATCCAAATATATAAAATTCAGGATCCAAGAACGGCTGTAGGATCCCATTAGAAGATGAATAAAACTGCAGCAAGATTTGTTGCTTCCATTTGTGCTCAGAAGTCACTAGTATATCCAAATCTCTTAAAACTCCATACCAATTATCATAAACGTATATTATGTGGCAAACAAGTCTGCTGCTAAAAGCCATTAAATCAAAAACTACAATATGTTGCCTTCCTAAACATAGATAGTCCTTGACTTATCACCACAACTGGGATAAGAATTTCTATTGCTAAGCAAAGCGGATGTTAAGTGAGTCACATGTAATTTTATGACCTTTTATGATGGCTGTTAAGTGTATCAATGCAGTTGTTAAGCGAATCATACAGTTGTTAAGCAAACCTGGCTTTCCCCATTGATTTTGTTTGTCTGTAGCCAGCTAAGAAGGTTGCAGATGGCCATCCCATGACCCCAGGATGCTGTAACTGTTATAAAGACATGCCAAGCGCTCAAATTTTGATGACATGACCATAGGGATGTCTATGGAGATTCTCAGTCATCCAGGTCATGGTTGTCCCAAAGGTGCTTTTTCACAAGGCAACTGGAATTTCTTGTTTCTCTTTGAAGACATTTCACTTCTCATCCAAGAGGCTTCTTCAGCTCTGTCTGGATGGAGGGGAATGGCAGGATTTATACTCCTTGTAGACAGCTGGTCATTTGCATTCTTTTAGAGTTGTTGATGCCCCTGGAGGCTTATCTGTATCATCAGGGTCACCTGAGTAGCACAAATGGGTGTGGAGCCTTCTTGGAACTGCTGAAAGGACTGTGTTTTAGACTGGACACAGATGGTGTCGTAGCCCCCCTCCCCCCTGTTGAAAGAGGGCTGTTCAGTTTTGACATAGATGACCTCTTTGACCTCTCTTCCAACCCAGCAGTCCTCTCTGTCCAAAATGGGGACTTGCTGTCTTTGAAAGAGTGGCCTTTGTCTTTTAAAAGCAGATGGATTGCTGAACCTTGTCATAGGGATGCTGCAACCATCATGGGTGCGATCCCTGATCACAAATCCCTTTATTCAGTGCTGTTGTAACTTTGAACATCGCCAAATGAATGGTTCTAAGTCCAGGTCTACCATAAAGATTCATTTGAAAGCCAGTGCTTGAGCTGAGGATGAAAGTTAGCTCGGCTCATAAACAGGCTGAATTTAGCTCAGAATATAGCTTTTCTAACCAGAAGTTTATTACAACAATTGTGCCATATTTGACTGTGGGGGAAAAACAACTGATCAGAATGTCTTGCATGCCAATTGGATGCTGCTTATAAAGGGGGATTGAAATTTATTATGTTGTGCTCAATGTTTCTGTGTATTTTCATTCTTTTTTAAAAAAACAAAACAAAAGATAAAGTCTACTGTCATTCTAATTTCCCCCTTCTTAGTGCCATAGAATACGTGAATTCTCCAAGTAGAGATAATAACCTTGAAAACTTCAGATATTTCATTACCTAATCCCTAGTTAACTCCAGGCTATTAAAGTATGTAATCCAACATCTATCAGCAGACCTAAGGCGTAAAGCACTCACTTACTGCTGCTAGTACAAACTTTTAAAATGATTCAGGAAATCTATTTTCCCTCCCACTCCCCATATTTTAATACTTATAAAATGCAGCCAAGGGTCCCCAAGAGTTCTCCACTTATGACTAGTACCGTAGCTTGCTTTATGGATGCAATGAGTTATTTATGTATTGAAGGAGGCGGCTGTTTTGATTGCTGGGCTTGCATCATTTGCCTTTGGGGTTGCGTGAAGGTGGATAGTCATGCTGACGGTGCAGAGCACAAATTCTTTGGAGAGCCAAAGGTGGGATAATGGATGTTCTTATGTAAATGTATTAGGTGCATCACATATCTTTCTCAGATGTAATTCTGTGGGCTACACTGAATTGCTGGTGCTGATTGACAGTGACAGAGATGTTGCAACCATCTCAGCCAGAAAGCCATGGAGAAGTGAGAAAATGGGCAGCTGTTCACCTTCATTTTTGCTCCTTGCCTGTTCAAGCAACTAAGTGAGGGAATGCTAATGATGCCAACCTGAAAAGAGCCACTTATAGGTAGTCCTCAACTTACAATGGTTTGTTTAGTGACTGTTCAAATTTACAATGGCACTGAAAAACAGTAATTTATGACATTTTTCACTCTTACAACCTTTGCAGTTTCACCATGCTAACATGATCAGAATTTGGATGCTTGGCAATTGGCTCATATTTATGATGGTTACAGTGTTCCGGGGTCATGTGATCCCCTTTTGCGACCTTCTGACAGATTCACTTAACAACCTTGTTACTAACTTAACACTGCAGTGATTCACTTAACAAATGTGGCAAGCAAGGTCATAAAATAAATGGGACCAAACTGACTTTAACAACTGTCTCACTTAGCAACAGAAATTTGGGACTCAAATGTGGTCATAAGCTGAGGACTAGCAGTATTTCAGAACTCACTCCTGCAACACAGAAGCTGGGATGACCAACAGAGCAATAGGCTGACATGTTGAGATGCACCACTGTAGCCATCTATTAATATTTCAATACGAACCTATGGTCCATTAACCGGACTCCAAATTCCATTAGCTACAGGCAGCATGTCCAATAATCAGGAAAGATTGATTTTGTAGTACAAAACCCTAACTTACATCCCATATCAAAGCATTTCTTTCAGTCTCAACAATGAGTCTGATGTGCTTAGTGGACTAAAGCTGAAATGCCAAACATGGCTTCTAGAAAGCAAGTCCCACTGAATGCCAATTTTTTTGAGGATCAGGCTTCTTCCCTCCCAGAATCAAGACATAAACAGTAAACAAACCCTTATGAATATTTCTCTCCTATGATCCTGCAGGAAAGAATTGAAATTCGTAGGGTGACTGGGATCCCGTTTGCAACTAAAAATGGAATGGATAGGAATAGATTGAAAAGGATTTTTTTTCCATTGCTCTAAGCTGCCAAGACGCATGAACTGTGAACTCCCCAGACTATTCGCGAATAATTCAGCACCTTTCAACTGTCATATAAAATTCCATGGAGGCTGATATCTAACATGGTTTATCAGATGTTAACTTCACTGTTTCATCCTACTGGGGGACATCAAATGCAAAGTTGAATTATATTTGGCAGATTGTATTATTTATGGGAAAGTGAGAAGTACTGCTGTTGCACAATTGATTTTCCCAAAGGCGTGAGCCAACTCATAATACTTTGATACTGACATGATAAGCACTTTTCCCAATGGTGTATGTTCGCATTTGAGCAAGCCATTCAGAATTACACTGTATGGGAAAGGTGAATAATTTAAATTCTATTTTATACTGTATATTTTATACTGATTACGCTCAAACCTGTGCCCTCATTTCCCCAAAATACAGGAAGCTACATACTTGAGTTCATAATGAATAGTTAAGCAAATCTCAGCAGAGAGGGCCTGTAAGATTTTGATCAATATTTCAGACATTTTGACATAATGAAAAATAAGCTAGTCAGCTATCATGCCAGCGATGCAGGAAATACATCTATTTATTCGGTGTTTAGTCCTGTTCCCTTTCTATAACATTTTAGTAGCTTTTTATTTGTTATGTAAGATTGCAATTGAGTGTCTCCCATCAGTCCATAGCCATGTGGAAACAGAAAAGAGAGAACAAAACTGAGGTGCATAACCTGCAGCCCTAGGGATGTGTTGCAAACTGTGGCTGGATCCCAGAATAACATGTGTAACCCCTGAGGTAATACAGAAGTTGGCCCTTTTATACTATGAGAACAATATCTGGACATAGTATTTGAGATAGAAGGTGATCAAAGCAGAATAAAAAGGAATTCTTACTTCCAGGAATTTGTAAATGACATTTCCAACATTATATTTCTTTAAGCAATTAGTTTCTATTTACGATATGGCCATGCTCAAGCTGTTTTTGATCAGGGTACTCTATGTCACATAGGTAATTTTGTGGTTCTTGCCAGCAGAAACTAGTGATTAGCTATCACTTGCTAGTTTTTTTAAAAAAATAATAAAATTATTGTTCATATCTTCTCCAATGTATTGGCTTTATAGGTGGGTTATTTTGCCCTAATAGCAATAACAATGAGATGCATGTCAGGAAATAGCTATATAAGAACTGTTATTGAATAACTGCATCTTTTTCCAGGCTCCTACAGATATGTTGGAAACAACTTCTCAAAAATGAATGTGCATACACATTCATGCAGAAACACCTAAGAGCAGCTTCTGAAGCAGCCACAGAGGTCTTGAAAATACATACTTGCTTAAGACATCCAGAAAGATGTGGCTGCTTTTATATGCTCCCTCATGTTGCAAATCACATCTTCTGAAAGGATTTGCCAGATCTCGTAAGAAACATCTTGTTAGCAGTTATTCAATAACACTTCCTACTTGGCTATTTCCTAACATGCGTCTCATTGTTATTGCTAATGCTAATACTGTAAGGGTCAAGCTTTGTTACAAAAAGTATAAGCTATCTGTTTGTGTACACTATACCTCTTCCTGCTGCCATCTAGTGGCTCTCTCAGGAATGTCTCCTAAAGTTCATTGATCAATGACACTTTTCATTTAGCAGTGTGTGGAATTGGGGTATAAACCAATTTGGTCTTTGCTCAGCACCTGCTGACTAAGAAGCTCTGCCAGTCATAACAAGTGTAAATTATAATAAGTGCAAAAGGTTGCTCTTGCCGCACTGGCTGCAAAGGTATGTTTAATGATCCATCTGGGTTAGTCTCTGTATACTCTTGAGTTATGCCATGGCTTATAGTAATATATGGTTATTGAATTTAATAATGGAAGTTTAAATTGCCAGGAAAGGTCATGGCTGCCAAAACATCAGATTCTAATATGTGCTTAGGCAAGTTCTTAGAATTCTCATGGATTAAAAGGAGGTCTAATCCACATCAGAAAGCACACATTTTTTATATTAAGCAATGATTTCCTAGGATTCCCCTGAATTTTGGGTTTATTTAACTAGTGATCAAATGGAAAACCTCTTTTTGCTATAGCATCAAGAAACAGTCTTGGAAGGGAATCATATCATAACATTTTGAATAAATTCTTATTCATTCCACTTGATTGGCTATTTTGGTGATTCAGTAATTATCAAAATAAAATACAAATTGTGGCATATATGAATAGAAGTGAGAATTCACACAATACTGCACAATTCTGTGCAGCTGTATTGCCCTGCTTATGGGATTTTTCATTCTAGATAAGAAATAAAAATAATACACTACAGATAATCCTCCACTTACAACAATGCTTACTGACCATTCAAAGTTATAACTGCACTGAAAAAAGTGACTTATGATCTTTTTTCACACTTACAACTGTTGCAACATCCTCGTGGTGACGTGATCTACATTCAGACACTTGGCAACTGACTCATATTTATGACGGTTGCAGTGTCCCCTTTTGCGATTTTCTGACAAGCAAAGTCAATGGGGAAGCCAGATTCACTTAGCAGCCATGTTACTAACAATTGCAGTGATTCACTTAACAAATGTGGCAAGCAAGGTCATAAAATGGGACAAAACTCACTTAACAAATGTCTCACTTAACAACAGAAATTTTGGGCTCAGTTGTGGCCATAGGTTGAGGACTATTGTAGTCTGTTCATTATTAAAGGTGCACTGAAAATGGTACAGTTAATATGTTCTAAAAATTGTGAAAATAGTCTTACCACAATAAGGGCACAATAAGGACAAAAACACTGGAGTACAAAATTAGTTATAATGCAATTTTATTAATACAGCAATTGACAACAGTTTAGGTTGCTTAAATATATATTAATACAGTTCTGCGTTGATTCCTTAAGTTCTTGAACTTTTAAGATGAGGTTTTAAGATAAGAAAATTTATCTAATTTTATTTAATGTCTATCTTATCTAATATTACAATAGAAAAAGGAAGAAGTAGAATTTGTTTATCATAGGAATTATATCACTACAGAATGGCTTGCAATTTTGTATTTGTCTAAGTGACACCTGCAAAACATAATCACCATATAAGCTTGCAATCAAATTTTAAGCCATTTAAACTGTGAGGCAGTGAGGCCTCAGCCTTATGCATTGTAAATTTAATCTACATTGTTAGTTGATATTATTTATTTGCTGCATTTGTTTCACCTTTGATCTAGGAGCCAAGCTGTTGAACCACAAACTTACCAACCACATTTCAGCCTTATGCATTGTAAATTTAATCTATATTGTAGGCTGATATTATTAATTTGCTATATTCAAGTCTCACCTTTGCTCTAGGCCTTCTTTTCATTTTATTCCCACAACAGCAACCATAAGGTAAATTAGACTGAGAAAGAGGGTTGGCTCAAATTTACCAAGTGAGGCTTTGTTTGTGACTTGAGTGACACATCATATAGAGCTACCACATCTCAGCTACAAAAAAATTAGATGATGACTACATGTCAGCCAAGTGTTAAAGTTTTCTATATCTCCCTGTTGTAATCAGTGATCAATCTATATGTGGATTTAGTAAAATGGATTAAACAAATTATAGTTAATCCAAACACATTCGAAAGGTGATGTGATGAATTCAGAAACCAGTCATAGCAGGCTGTCCAAAATGTCTGTCTGCTTATGCAGAGTTTATTACTTTTTATACAGTTTTAACAAGCAGCAAAGAGCACACAGCAACAGCATTGTTATTGGTGTATTCCCTTATCAATCTTTAAGAACATCCCAGCCAGGGTAGAATCTCACATATCTTGATGGTTCCTGGCACTGCCTGGTGGTGCTAATTAGGGTAAACATGAGGTAAACAGGTACTGAAGGCATGGCAGTTTGCTGCACATGGCCCCTATGTAAACTTTATATGACCTCTATCTCCACAGTGATGCTGATTACTGATTTTTGTGTGATGACTTTGATTTGGATGCCACCTCTGGGCGGATGAACTAGTAAAGTAAAATAAAAAGACTTCTAATTCTGGATAAACTTCTCTTCCCTCAGATTCAAATAAAGCTGCCTTTTTATAATTCAGTCATGAAATTTATTCTGAAATGGAGAAATGCCTAATTCAGTTCCTCAGCCTTTCTAAATTAAAAGATGTTGTCTTTCAGCTGCTACTAATGTTTTTAATAATAAATGTGAACCACCTCAAGCAGTCTTAAACATGCCTTTTAGATCAATAAGAATCCTCCCTTACAAGTATTTCTGAACTGTGAGGGAGTGGAGTCTTCATCATTTCTCCTCCAAAGCTGTTTTAAATGAGTAGAGAGAAAGGAGTGACAACCAGGAAGGAAAGCTGTAGATTTTCTACAATGAAATAACATATTATTTGGTCACGATTATTAAACTCATCAAGTGACTGGCTTTCTTGATAAATCTACTCTGATTGCTTCTGGCCTTGGGCCCCTTTAACACTACTAAAGCAATTAGCTGGAAGAAAAATTAAAAGACAGTTTCCACCCAGCACTTAAATAGCACTGTATTATCAGGCAATATTCATCTTATGACCAATATCATTATGCAGAATCTAGTTACAAATCACTCTGTGCTGATTATGGCTTTGCATTCTGCATAGTAGTAATGCTCCTTTAATTACCTGCAATTAGTTAATTCTGCCCATCACTGACTAAAGGACCCTAATTATTTTCTCACTTTTCAAATGTTTATGGCAAAATCATGCACCGCTTTTCCTAATAAATAGAAAACAGAGGAATTAAAGACATGAATCCATTACTATCTTTGTCATAAGATGGATGGGTCATGCAGGGTGTTTTATTGGGTTTTTAATTATGTGGTAGCTTTTTAAAATATTGGAAGCCACCTGGAATCACCTATCTGTGAGTTGGCAGATGTCTAAATTTAAGAAACCATGGAAAGGTGGATGTATTGAGTGCACATGGCCAGAACAGTAAACAAGAAACAGTAACAAGACAGAAACCACTAATTTCAGAATCTGGAACCCTAAATAAACACAGATTAACTTTGGCTCTGTCACTTTGTGGTACAATTACATTTTCAAAAAAAGCCCCACATAGAGTTTTGAACTGTGCATACACAATGATAAGACGCTATAGAAAAAGTGAAGAGGTTTTTTTTTCTGAACACACATGGATATCTAATATGTCCCGCAGAGTTGTTGTGGGGGAAAATAGGAGAAAGAAGGAGTATTGTGTGTGTTCACCTTAAATTATAAAAATGATAAAGGCAGGATATAAATAAATAATATAAATAAATGTCTTTTAGATCTGTTGGAAGTCAGCACCCGCCTATCCTCCTAGAGAAATATTTTGGGGGGATATTTTTAAAAAAAGGCAGGATATTATTATTTCCCCAAAGGAATAATGGAGAAAAATCTTAGGCAGAAACCAGCTCCCAGTCTCCTTCCCCCAAGCAGGCCAGCTTTAGAAATGCAGATTTGGGGCCACCTATTCCTAAGCAAAATGCCTTCAGCCACAACCCCAGAGGAGGTCTGAGCTGATGGGATTAGAAAAACAAAGACTCCAAGGACAGGAACATGACCTTTAGGAAATAATAAGATTAACCCACCACCATTAGAATTCCAAAAGGGCACACTCAAGCTCAGGTCAAAGAACATTGCACAGGAACAGGAACAACTCCAAACACAAAAGACCAAGAAGATATAAAAACCCACCACTCCCAGCTCCATTTTGTCAACCACTCCAGAAAAATGCTGTGTCACTGAAGTTTCTGACAACTAAATAAACAAGAACTTTTCCAAACAGCCTCCATTTTATTTATTTATTCATTCATTCATTCATTCATTCATTCCCAGCTTGGACTGGACCTGATTTTTCCATTACACATCCAGATCAGAATTTTTCAAAAAATATGATTGTTATGTTAAATGACATTTCAGGACCAAAAAAAAAATCTTTCATCATTTGAATATTTACATAGTATTTTGAAGCCTTATATCCTGTATAATGTGCTTTCAGACAATTAATATTGTTGACTGGTATAATCTAGGCACTGTATGGACAATTCTCTTCAGTTTCATACTGAGCTTTACATTTTGGATTTTATTGAGTATTGATCCGTAGAAGATACAGTTGTAATCTGAAGATTCTGATTATCTTTAAAACTCAAAAGCATCTTAAGGGCTAAATGTGATCTCAATCAGGAAGGATATATATATTAAAAAAAACATTCGCAGTTCTGACACAGAAACAGATAACTCTCCATTTGAAAGTTAAAGCCTTCAGTTCCACTAAATCAATTAGGAAATGCTGATTAAGGTGCAGTTGTAAGCAAGACTTTGTTGTCAGTATACAGTTCTCACTAGCAAGTTTTCTAATGTATAAAATTGAATTAATGCTGTGCCTTAGCTTCCTGTGCATGTACACAATGTATGCTATTCTCCTTCCTTTCAACTCCACTTTTTCCAACATCCAACAGTCTCACACTTGACTTATGCCATGTAATTAAAAATATATTGCCATAATTTTTAAAGTTTACAGGCAGCAACAGAAAACAGTAGTGAGAACTGTTCATTTTTTTATGAAAGTCATATATACGCTGAAGCTATTATTAACCAAAGGAAAGAAGGGAGGATAGAAGTGGGTCATTTAGCTGTTTTGTAAGCAAGTTTTTGTTGCTATTTTGCTCTACCTTACAGCATCCATATGTTAATTTTGTCCTTATTTATATGGCATTGTAGAATGAAGAAGCTTCATTTTTGGAGAAGTGATAAAAGCATGTTTATAAAGAACTTTATCCTGTAATATATTTACAGTATTTACATTATTGTGTAGCAGCATAATTGTTATGTTGTCTAAGTGCATTGAACTCTGCAGAATGAAAGGGGGGGCAGGGAACTGTTTTCAAAAGCATTGATAATATAAAGCTGTGTTAGAATACAAAAGTGATTGATAACTGAAACTTAACAACTTTCCCACAATGTTATTTCAGGTAAGAGAAGTAAAGTATCAGTGCATGTAAAGCATAATTTCATGTGAAGCAACTCTCAAATTGCTGGGCACTTTAAGCTTCACGTAGCTACCCAAACTCCCTTTTTATCATTTATAATATAACCCCCAAATGTAAAGTATCAGTGCATGTAAAGCATAATTTCATGTGAAGCAACTCTCAAATTGCTGGGCACTTTAAGCTTCACGTAGCTACCCAAACTCCCTTTTTATCATTTATAATATAACCCCCAAATTAAAAATCACTGAACAAAAATGACAGGAGCAAAACAAGTCTCATACCGGCCCATTTGTTGTGCTGCGTACAAAATGAGCAGGCATTTGGAATTATCTTCATCTTAGACTTTTGCAATGAAAAGAGTAAATAGTGTTGTGGCATCTTTAAAGAAGAGAAGGATAAGGGGTGACATGATAGCAGTGCTCCAATATCTCAGGGGCTGCCACAAAGAAGAGGGAGTCAAACTATTCTCCAAAGCACCTGAAGGCAGGACAAGAAGCAATGAATGTAAATTAATCAAGGAGAGAAACAACCTAGAACTAAGGAGAAATTTTCTGAAAGTTAGAACAATTAACCAGTGGAACAACCTGCCTCCAAAAGCTGTGAATGCTCCAACACTGGAAGTTTTTAAGAAGAGACTAGACAGCCATTTGTCTGAAATGGTATAGGGTTTCCTGCCTGAGCAGGGGGTTGGACTAGATGACCTCCAAGGTCACTTCCAATTATTATTATTATTATTATTATTATTATTATTATTATTATTATTATTATTATTATTATTATTATTATTATTATTATTATTATCTTAAAGATTATACATCTTTTGAAATCTTTCATGGATCATCAATGATCATTGTATCTCTTGCTTCACCTTTTCACTTCCCTTTTTTTCTTCCAAAACAGTTATGTGTACATACATTATTTCTAAAAACAATCCGCCACAATAATCCGCTTTATTTTTTCAAAGATATAATTATATCGACTACATCAACAGATAGTCGAAATCATAATAATGTGAGTTTAAAGTAACACTAAAGTCTCCACGCTTTATCCTTTTTAGAGTATCATTGGGTAAATTTCTGAGTATTTAGTAAGAAGAAAGTTTTGTGTGCCTTGAAAGCAGGGAGATGGGCAGCCTTGTGAAGATGAGAGGTGATGCTTAATATTTGAGGAAAGAAAGGCCATAGTGGAAAATTCTGGAAGCAGAAGTATTTGTATGTTCATGTGAGAATTACTGCGACAGGAATCTGACCTGAGCAAAGATTAGTGAAACAGATTTTGTAACACTAACAGAAGGAAGATTTATTCATAGAAAGTGAAGCCTAGCACCTGGATTAATTATATCACATTAGGAGATTTTTTTAAAAAGTATATACTCTACATACGTGTGTGTGGACAGAAGTTACCTTAGATATCAGTATCTTAAACAAAAAGCAGGCAGAGTGATAGGCAAAAAGGGGCACAAAAATAAATGCTTAATTTTTACCTATATCTTCCTGTCCCGATTATAGGACACGAAGCACTAAAGAATGAGTGTTTTGATAGAAAGGGCCATGTAACACTATTAAGTGGCACTGTAAATTTAGAGGTTTTGTTATGGAATTTTGATAGGGGAAAATAGGGAGACTTTAGAATTTTAACTATGTAAGAGGTTCTCAACTTATAACCACAACTGCAACTGGAATCTTAGTCACTGAATGAAGTGATTGTCTTCAGGTTCCCTTTCCTAGCCCCCACCTTAGACCAAGAAAAAGTTTGAAATACATCAAGTAATCTTCAAAAACAATTTGTTATTTTAAACACATTTGCTTGTTTGGCTTTTATTTCCCTTTCATAAATCACCAAAAGATCCTGCTTACAATCCTACATGTAGTATCACAGAACTGGGCAGTATTCTATAGGGCATATACAATGGTCTCTCTAATTTGTTAGGAGAAAGATGTGGGAACAGATTATGAATTAATCACTAGTCATTAGGGGCATTGAGATATTTGTTTAATTATGTTGATTAGCCTTTCTGTTTTCTAGGACCCTGCCTTGCGATACATACTGCGTTTCCAGCCTGCTTTGTTCTCCCCTTCCAGCTCAATTGCTGCTTGCTTACTACTGTGGCAAAGCTAATCATGCTGTGCTCTTGGACAAATTTCTTAATTAGCTCCATGTTTAAAGAGTCACTTACATTAGCTTTTGATTCATCATCAGACAGATGGGACTTCAGTTCCCATACTTGCTTTAATCATTTTCTAAAGATCAGTTGAGAAGAAACAAAGAGGCCATTTAGTTGGGGAATTTAAGCTTGTAACTGGTGGGCATAGTCATGGGAACTAAGTGAGGAGAGAAGACATGCTGGATAAGAAGCTTCCAAATGACCCAGCAAGTTGAATAAACTTAATGTTCTAGTGCATTTTTCAAAAAGAAAAGAGGGATTGGAAGATGCATATAGAGAAAACAGTACTATAGTCAAGCACATCTAATTTCCATGCACATATACATTATGTGAAATATAACAACAATAACAATAATAATAAAGTTGGAAGGGACCTTGGAGGTCATCTAATCCAGGGCTTTTCAACCTTTTCACCCATTGTACCACTTTTAGGATATGGCAACATCCGAGTACCACCAGTTGCCTAGCAAGGTGTCAAAAACTTGATGACCAAAAAAAAAGGAAAAAAGTGATGAAGTACAGGTAGTCCTCAACTTACAACAGTTTGCTTAGTGACTGTTCGAAGTTACAATGACACTGAAAAAAGCACTCCCCAAGCCACAGCCGAGCAAGACACCTGCCTGCCTGCCCAGCAGTGCTGTTCCTCCAATCCGAGGTTTTCATTGTTGTGAGCATTTCTGTTGAGGATTGGGAGTGGTGGTGGGGTGAGTGGTGTTTGGTTTTTATTCCCCGTCTGCTGTGTGGTTGCAGCAGGTTTTGGTCATTTCACATGACGCTGGGACACTGTGACCGTCATAAATATGAATCAGGTGCTGATCCTGGTGCTTCCACTGAGCCCTGCAGCTCTAGCCATCTTCACTCAGGCTTGTGTGGTGCTGCCACCAGTTCAGCTCATTCCCCTCCCCCGCTACTTTTCTAAGATGGCCGTGTACCATCTGCCAAGTGCCAATGTACCACAGGTGGTACCCATACCACTGGTTGAAAAGCTCTGATCTAGTCCAAACCCCCGGCTCAGGCAGGAAGCCCTATACCATTTCAGACAAATGGCTGTCCAGTCTCTTCTTAAAAACCTCCAGTGTTGGACCATTCACAGTTTCTGGAGGCAGGTTGTTCCACTGATTAATTGTTCTAATTGTCAGGAAATTTCTCCTTAGTTCTAGGTTGCTTGTCTCTTTGGTTAATTTCCATGCATTGCTTCTTGTCTTGTCTTCAGGTGCTTTGGAGAATAGTTTGACTCCCTCTTCTTTGTGGCAGCCCCTGAGATATTGGAACACTGCTATCACGTCACCTCTCATCCTTCTCTTCATTAAACTAGACATACACAATTACAGCAACCGTTCCTTATATGTTTTAGCCTCCAGTCCCCTAATCATATTTGTTGCTCTTCTCTGTACTCTTTCTAGAGTCTCAACATCTTTTTTACATCGTGGTGACCAAAACTGGATGCAGTATTCCAGGTGTGGCCTTATTCCAAGGCATTGTAAAGTGGTATTACTTCATGTGATCTTGATTCTATCCCTCTGTTAATGCAGCCTAGCACTATGTTAGCTTTTTTGGCAGCTGCAGCACACTGCTGGCTCATATTTAAGTGATTTGTCCACTAGGACTCCAAGATCCTTCTCACAGTTGTTACTATTGAGCAAGTACCACCTATACTATACCCACCCAGTAGGCCCCGCCCATCCTAGCCATGCCCACCCGGCCCCCTGAGGGCAACCACAATGCTGATGTGGCCCTCAATGAAATTGAGTTTGACACCCCTGGCCTAAACTAAATATTGGCCTGCTGTTGTTATATTTTTGTCCTTATTTCTTTAAAAGGCTACCGTAGTTTCCGGCGTATAGGACGACTTTTTAACCCATGAAAATCTTCTCAAAAGTCAGGGGTCATCTTATACGCCGGGTGCTGAAACTTTAGGGACAGGGCTGGCTGGAAAACCTGGAGCGGATCTTCCATTTAGTCTGCGCAGGGAAAGCGGGACCAATCTAGATCCGTACCAATCGGGTTTCAGACCGGGGCACAGCACGGAGACGGCATTGGTCGCGCTGGTGAACGATCTCTGGCGGGCCCGAGATAGAGGTTATTCCTCTGTCCTGGTCCTATTAGATCTATCAGCGGCTTTTGATACCATCAACCATGGTATCTTACTGCGTCGTCTTGAGGGGCTGGGAGTGGGAGGCACCGTTCTGCGGTGGTTCTCCTCCTACCTCTTGGACCGTTCGCAGACGGTGTTGGCAGGAGGGCAGAGGTCGAGCCCTAGGCCTCTTAATTGTGGAGTCCCTCAGGGTTCGGTGCTCTCGCCCCTCCTGTTCAACATCTATATGAAGCCGCTGGGAGAGATCATCCGTAGCTTCGGGGTGAAATATCATCAATATGCTGATGATACCCAGCTATTCATCTCCACCCCGAACCAACCCAGTGATGCCCTCGATATGATGTCCCGTTTTCTGGAAGCGGTACAGATTTGGATGGGAGAAAACAGGCTTCGACTCAACCCGGCCAAGACTGAGTGGCTGTACATACCGTCATCTCGTTTAGTCCAAGAGGTTCCATCTCTGACTATAGGAGGAGAGATGTTACCTCCCATTGATAGAGCACGCAATCTGGGCGTCCTCCTAGATTCACGACTCAGTTTTGAAGATCACATTGGAGCCGTGGCTAGGGGGGCATTTGCACAGATTCGTCTTATATACCAATTGCGCCCCTTTTTGGACCGAGATGCCCTACGTACAGTCACCCACGCACTCGTTACCTCCCGTATTGATTACTGTAATTACTGTAGGTGCTGGTACTTACCTTTAAAGCCCTACATGGCTTAGGTCCGGGATACTTGCAGGACCATCTGCTGCCGGGAACAAATTCCCATCGTCCAGTATGCTCACACAGAGAAGGCCTCCTCAGGGTACCGTCAGCTAGGCAATGTCGGCTGGCGACCCCCAGGGGGAGGGCCTTCTCTGTGGGAGCGCCAACCCTATGGAATCAGCTCCCCCCTGAGCTTCGGATGGCCCAAAACCTCCAATCCTTTCGCCGCGGCCTCAAAACACACCTGTTCCACCAGGCTGACCTAGGCTAACAGGCATTTTAATTAATTTATATTTAGTATTTTTAATTCATTTTTTAAATTCTCTAATTTTAATTTACTGCACTGATGCTCTCAATTTCATTTTTATCTTGATTTCTGTACTTATTATATGTTTTGTTGTTAGCCGCCCTGAGTCCTTCGGGAGATAGGGCGGGATATAAATCCCATCAATAAATAAATAAATAAATAATAAATTGGAGTAGAAGCTGCAGTCTGTGATTTTTTACAGGCTGGGGTCTGGGCGTCTTTCCTTCTAAAGTTGAAGAGCAGCTGTAGGCAGGTGGGGAATGCAAGAGCAACTTGAAAGGCAGGTGGGGAATGCTGTAGCCAGAGCAGCTGCTTAGCTCTAAGGACACATTTGACTCAGGAACTGGGCGGGCTGGCTGGAAAACCTGGAGTGGATCTCCCATTTGGTCTTTTTTTTTAATCCCATTTATATCCCGCCCTTCTCCGAAGACTCAGGGCGGCTTACAATTTAAAGCAGAAATCAATGTGCTTAGCAATAGCCTTCATTCTATGTATATGCCTGCTTATTAGAGCTTTCACCCCCCCCCCACAAGCAGCATTATTACAAAGTCAGCTTATTGCTCCCAACAATCTGAGTCCTCATTTTACCTACCTCGGAAGGATGGAAGGCTGACTCAACCTTGAGCCTGGTGGGATGAGAACCTGCACTAATTGCAGGCAGCTGGTGTTATTTAAGGCTCTGCGCAAGGAAAGCTTTAGAGTGAATTAGGAAAAGTGAAAAAGTGAATTAGGAAAATAGGAAACGGTTGCTGGAATTGGGTATGTGTAGTTTAACGAAGAGAAGGGTGAGGGGTGACATGATAGCAGTGATCCAATATCTCAGGGGCTGCCACAAAGAAGAGGGAGTCAAGCTATTCTCCAAAGCACCTGAAAGCAGGACAAGAAGCAATGGATGGAAACTAGTCAAGGAGAGAAGCAACCTAGAACTAAGGAGAAACTTCCTGACAGTTAGAACAATTAACCAGTGGAACAACCTGCCTCCAGAAGTGGTGAATGGTCCAACACTGGAAGTTTTTAAGAAGAGACTGGACAGCCATTTGTCTGAAATGGTATAGGGTTTCCTGCCTTAGCAGGGGGTTGGACTAGATGACCTCCAAAGTCCCTTCCAACTTATTATTATTATTATTATTATTATTATTATTATTATTATTATTATTATTATTATTATTATTATTATTATTATTATTATTATTATGTTTAATCCACTTGCACTGTTTTATGTTTACATGTTTGATGACAAACAGCCTTATGTTTATAAGTGACAGTTTTCCTACTAAGTACCTGCATGTCATAAGCATTTGAATTAAAATTACCATATTAAAATCAAATCTGATGTTTTTTAATTTTTATTTGGTGTGCGTTGGAAGAGGAGTAGTCTTATACGGCGAGTATAGCCCAAACCCTATAATTTAACAGGAAATGTAGGGGGTCGTCTTATACGCCCAGTCGTCTTATACGCCGGAAAATACGGTATTTCGTTTTAAAGTGTTGTCTTGTTGGGATTGAGAGTCCTGGAAATTCATTCTTTTACAGTGCAGAGCTAATTCTCAGGGATTTTTTTTTAATCCCATTTATATCCCGCCCTTCTCCGAAGACTCAGGGCGGCTTACAAGCTTAGCAGTAGCCTTCATTCTATGTATATGCCTGCTTATTAGGGCTTTCGCCCCCCCCAAGTGGCATTATTACAAAGTCAGCTTATTGCCCCCAACAATCTGGGTCCTCATTTTACCTACCTCGGAAGGATGGAAGGCTGAGTCAACCTTGAGCCTGGTGGGATGTGAACCTGCACTAATTGCAGGCAGCTGGTGTTATTTAAGGAGGCATTAGCCCACTGCTCCACCAAGGCTCTTGATTAAAAGTAGAAAGAAGTTTTAAGAATAAAAGGCTATATACTGGCCTTGTTGTGCTTCAGCCAGTTAGCTAAGAGAGTTCACAAATATTTATCATAAGATTGCTGAGGATGAAGGACTAAGAAACAATTTTACAGTCCTTGGCCCTCTTCCCCTCCCTTTTGCAATTATGCCTATTGCACTTGGGAAAATAAGTCAAGAAACAGCTGAATAGTTAAGAGTCAGCAAGGGAACATTACATATAGTTTACATTGTTACGTATTTAGCTAGGAGTGGATGCCTAGTTATAGGGAAAGTGGGGAATAATTATCTAATTGAGGTCAAGTAGAGAGCTTGTTATCTCTCAGCTCCTACAAAGCAAAGAAAATGCTTTGGAGAAAAAGGGACAGAACTAGCTTAACTAAGCAAAGTTTTGCACGCTGCTCAAAGGTGCAGTTCAGTCATCGTTCACTTTCCATTGGGCAACTGATCCGGGTGTCATTCAGTTTTGAAGACAGATATGAAAAGTTGCTGAATACATTACTTTCCTTCCCCACAATGTTTACATAAATAACAACACACAAATGCCCCCACTAATATTGCACTTAGAGTGTGACATCTGTGGGACCATCATTATCAGCATGCCAATGTTCCTGAGCAATAGAATAGGATCATTGGGTTGGATGGTACCTTGTAAATCTTCTAGTAAATCCTCTGTCCAGAGTACAAATACTCAGACTGACCAAGACAAATGGCTGCTCAATATTTAATTGAAAACCTCCAGCAATGTACCATCTATAAAACTCCAGAAGGCAAAGAGTTTTGATCTCATTCTTTAAAGCTTCCACCAGTCAGTTCTTCCAAGAAATAATAGAATAGAATTCTAGACCAATAGATCAATCATACAATAAATTCACATTTTCCTCCCTTCAAGTGTTTGAAAACTGCTATCAGCTTTCTCTTCCTTAGGCCAAACATACCGGATTCCTTTACTAGTTCTTCATAGGTGTCAGCCTTCAAGAGCTACCCTTCTCTCATCCAATCTTTGTTCCTCCAGCTCCTCATTTTTGAACTGTGATGACCAGAAGTGGACAGTCTTCAGTATTCCAGCTGCATCTGACCAATGCAGCACATATTTCCTGTGATTTTGATGCTATCTCTGATTGCGTATTAGTCCTTTTAGCAACTGTCACAAGTACTATGGCTGAACAGATACCATATTTATTTATTTATTTTATTTATTAATTAGATTTCTATACCGCCCTATTCCCGAAGGACTCAGGGCGGTTTACAGGGCAAAGTTAAAAACAGTTAAAACAGTACAAAAGTTAGAATACAGTTAAAATTAAAATAGAATTAAATAACGTTAGCCCAAATTTAAAATTTAATTTAAAATTTAAAAATTTAAAACCCCTCAGTCCAGGCCAGTTAAATCAAACAACCAGGTTTTATAATACCAATGCATTTGGTTTTTCCTACCTAAAGGCTTAACTACACATTTTTCACTATGAAACTCCATTTTGTTAGATATGGTCTAAATGCTGAGGTCTAACAATATCCCTTTAAAACTTGAACCTGTCTTTTGAGATGCTAGCAACCTCTCCACCTTCAGTGTTGTGACATCTTCAAATTTGATGACCATCCTATTTCTTTATGTAAGTCATTTATGAAAATATGAAAGTGATAATGGACTCACGTCTCATGGAAGACTAAAATTCAGAAATAAGCAAGCTAAGTCAGTCAACTTTGTGTCAGATCCGTATAGTCTGTTCTAAAATACCCTTATCTGCCTTAGAATATGTGCTTTGTCCACAATTCTAGTCTTTTGTTCTACTATGGTGACTTCTCAATTCCATCTGAGATGACTTCGTCTCAATATCTAGTACTGTAGTCATTCTGTCTCCCCCAAGAATCATAAAGAACAGCACAAACCACTAACAGTCATTATGTTTAATAATAATAATTACTATTAGTGATTTGTGATGTCAAAATGCATTTCTTTTTCTTGTTATCAAAAATCATACATATGTGTCATTCAACAAGGACACACGAACAAACACAATATAATATTGCCTTTAGCAATTATAATACCATTAGAAAAGGCTGAGCTCCTTTCCAGTTGTGATAAAGTAAAATCTTTTTATTAATAATCTTGATTATCAAAACTGAAAATAAAATTTATGGGGTTACTCTGCAGCTTCTGCCATTAAAAGAGAAAAGAGAACCAATAAATCAGCCCTATCAGTGTAGGGAAATTGAATATTGTGGATAGATTAACAGAACTATGCTACAAGTAAGGGGCTTTAATTTATTGACTAAAATGCTAATGAGACCATAGGATGTGAACCAGATTCTATTATCCTTGGAATGTCATTATCCCTTAATTGAAAATACATCTTCCATTTGTATGATTGTATCTAACATATATTTTTAACATTAAGCAATGAAAAAACAGAAATGAATCCTACAAGGCTCTGGTGTCACATGTTTCACTGAACAAACTAGGAACAATGACCACAGAGTTATCATAGATCTTAAGCAGAATCCAGTACAGGTAGCACTTGCTTAATTGTGGTAATTGGAACGACAACTCCACTGCTAAGCAATGGATATGAAACAATATGAAATATTGTTGGATATGCTCAAAAGAAGATACTGTAATTGCATTAAAATCTTAATGCGTCCTTAGCCACTAAGCTATAGGGTTTTCTGCTATGCTTGACTCTGTTTAATACTTAAATAAAGCAGTAAGAGAGATCATTTGAGGAATTAGGATTTCAGGAATAGGTGTCAGCAAAAGAGTCCAACACTGTATACATTCTTGACATTTAAAAATATATTATTAATAAGTGTGGATGAATAGTAAGAATGTATTCATCTTCAGTCTGCTGTTTGATGCTAAATCCAATCCAAAGCCAAGAAGAGATACACAACATTCTGTATGAGTCATATATTCAGGCTGTTAGAGACAGCATGCCAAGAATGGAAAATGGATGGTCTAAAGCAGTGTTTCTCAACCTGGGCAACTTTAAGAAGTTTGGACTCAAACTTCCATGCGGCCAAATTGCTATGGCCAACTCCCCACAGCCAACGTGCCACAGGACAATTTGCCATGGCCAATTTGCCACAGGATAATTCACTACGGGACACGAGTTACATTAATATGGAAGAAATAGTGAATAGAATCATTGAAGAAAGGATGCTGAAGGAGGAACAAAATGAAATTTGAATGACAACAATCTAAATATTTTTTTAACTATTTTAAATAATTAAATTGAATTGCTGAATTTTCCCACAGCACGTTGTCCTGTAGCAAGTTGTCCATGGCAAGTTGGCTATGGTGAGTAGTCCCATTCCATTCTGGGAGTTGAAGTCCAGACTTCTTAAAATTGCCCAGGTTGAGAGACACTGGTCTAAAGAGTTCTTAAAAAGCACCACCAATTTTATTATCAAAAGTAAATCATGATTTCTCAGTGAGGGAGGTCACTATCACTACCACTATCACTACCACTAACTTAGAAAAATGTTTGACCCTTATAAAACTGAACATTTATTGTACACTTACAGATTTCTGGCTGCGTGCTGTAACTATTGGTGTACTTCTTTCTTGAAAAAGATTTAACAAAATTATTGAATTGGTAAAGAGCTCAGACATCATTTCAGTGCAAGATTTGCTAGAGCACTTCTCTAAGATTAAAATTTAATAGGAAATTTCCGAGATGTAATAACCCATTAGTAAATATTCTGAAAGATTAAGGCTATAATTCAGAATTTCAACTTTCTAGGGACATAAGTAATCCCAGATGGTGAGTCCTATAGGATGATTCAACTAAAAAGGTATGGCTGTCCTTTGGGGGAACCATTTTTGGCATTTTAATGAGAATGACAGGTGGTATTAGAAATATAAGGTCTGGAATAGTGAAGCTGTTGCCATTCTTACCTTTAAACCCTTCTTGAAAAGCAGCTCCATATTTTGCAACTAACATTCAGTAATTTTATTGTTGTATTTCAACCATTCAATGGGCTAATTGGCAAGCTATATGTATCCTCTTATACTACAAGCAGATCGATGCCTATTACCCCAAGAAAACATATTGTTAGAGGGAAAATATCATCAAAATACAAAATATCAAAAGAGGATGCTTAAGCTTTTTCAAATGATGGCTAAACCTTTTTAAATATTCAAATCAGATAGCACCATAAATTTTTTTAATTCGATTTATATACCGCCCTGTTCCCGAAGGACTCAGGGCGGTTTACAGGGCAGATTAAAACAATACAATATATACAAGTTAAAATAAAAATTAAATTAGATAGCCCCAAAAAATAAAAAATAAAACCTTAAAAACCTTAAAAACCCTCAGTCCAGGCCGGCAAGCTTGAATAGCCAAGTCTTTAGGTCCCGGCGAAACGAGCGAAGGTCGGGGGCCATCCGGAGTTCCACCAGCAGCTGATTCCAAAGGGCAGGTGCACCCACCGAGAATGCTCTCCCCCTGGGTGCCGCCAGCCGGCACTCCCTGACCGGCGGCACCCTGAGGAGACCCTCCCTGTGGGAGCGCACAGGACGATGGGAAATTGATGCTGGCTGCAGGAGCTCCTGAAGATTATTGAAGGTATGCAATATTTGACAGATTTTGGCAATGAAATAACAATAATCTTATATCTATTTTGCGATGAAACAGATTCAAGGCTTTTGAGCTCTTCATTATGCACCACACTGCATTACAGCAGGATTCTTTGCCTTCATTTGTGTTTTTGAGATACAAAACACAGGGATATGTTTGGTGCGCTACAAATCAATTGGTGTAATGAACCAGCAAATTAGAATCTTTCATCTCTTTATTTAACATGTTGTCCAGTGAATTTATTAGAGTTCATTACAAAAGTGCAAACTATGTAGGAATGCTAGAAAATTTATTTACTATTAAAGCTTAAGTGGCTTGGTTTGCTTTTGGTATTCCATACAAATAAATCCCATTATTTATTATTAACGTTATATTTCCTCACTGTTAATGTGTTTCTTCTCTCATTCATATTGTTGATGATAAGGCCATGTGGGGAGACTCTTAAAAGTCATTTTATATTCCTTGCTAGTACTAGCAAGAATAATAAGCTAGCAAGAGCATAAGCTAAAAATATAGGGGGGAAATTCTGGTTGTTTGAGAGAATTCTGATTTGAAGCATATGAGAGATGAGAATGTGCAAAATTTGCTAATATAGCATGGCTTGTTATGCAAAGCAGATTTTTGGTTGTCAGCAAAAGGTCCTTGGTGCTTTGGTCCTATCACAGAGAAATTTATGAATATTCACAAATAAAGAATTGTACATTGTTTATTGAATGCAGTAAGACTAGCATGATACACTATGGTGGAAGTAAAGTATACATAAGAATAAACTGAATGCTTGATGTATTTATGATAACTTCTTACTTAATATTTTATGGTTAAATATATAAGGAATACTTGTGGTAATAATAGACATGGCTTACTTGGAAACAGGAATACATATGCATCTTTCTATGCACATAATGCCATGTTGAGTGAAAACCTAAATAATTTGCAGCAAATCTTAGATTATATGACACAATTAAAAGTATGGATTTGAAAATTAATGTATCAAACACAAAGGTTGCAAATAGAAAACTATACGTAAGTTGTGAAAAAGTAAAGGAAATAAGTGAATTAATATCCATTGGTAGAATTTTTATTACAGATAGAAAAGAAGATTGCAAAGTATATACATGTTGGTAAACTTGGTGAAGGAATGAATATTTTGTAAAAAAAGGAAAAATGACTGTGTGTAACAGTATTCTTCCCACTTTGCTGCATGGAAGTAAGACCTGGTTAATGTTAGGAGAAACATAAAAATAAATTGAAATAGTGGGAACAATACCTTTAAAACTGTATATTTATAAATTTATTTTCTGGCTACATATATGTAATTCTGAATATCAAACAGTAAGAGAAGAATACAGGAGGAATTTCAGCTTGTCAACATTAATTCATATCTATAAAATACTGGAAGAAGCACAGCTTCAGGCCTACAGTGAAACACAGCCATGTATTTATATCTGGATAATTAACTTAATTATATAGACAAGCTCTTTATCAGAATGCTAATTAGGCAGACTTTCTAAGCTTCATCAGTGATCAGAGTGAATATTCACTTGATATGTGGTCAGCAACATATCAAGTGTATCTTTTAAATACTGTCAATAGAAAGTATTTTTTTAAAAAAAAGGTTTAGTACTACAGAATGTAATATATATTATACAATGTATATATATTGTGCGTGTTGTTGTTGTTGTTAGTTGCGAAGTCGTGTCCGACCCATCGTGACCCTATGGACAATGTTTCTCCAGGCCTTCCTGTCCTCTACCATCTTCTGTAGTCCATCTAAGCTCACGCCTACTGCTTCAATGACTCCATCCAGCCACCTCATTCTCTGTCGTCCCCTTATTCTATTGCCCTCAATCTTTCCCAGCATTAGGCTCTTCTCCAGGGAGTCCTTCCTTCTCATTAGGTGGCCAAAGTATTTGAGTTTTAGCTTCAGGATCTGGCCTTCTAAAGAGCAGTCAGGGTTGATCTCCTCTAGGACTGACCGGTTTGATCGCCTTGCAGTCCAAGGAACTCGCAGGAGTCTTCTCCAGCACCATAGTTCAAAGGCTTCAATTCTTTGGCGCTCAGCCTTTCTTATGGTCCAGCTTTCACTGCCATACATTGCAACTGGGAAGACCATAGCCTTGACTATATGCACTTTTGTTGACAGGGTATTGTGCGTATATGGTGCCAAATATTTAGAATAGAGCTGGAAGGAACCTTCTTCTAGTCCAGCCCCCCGCTCAAGCAGGAGAACCTATAGCATCTCAGACAAGTGACTTTCCGGTCTCTTCTTTTTTTTATTGAAAAGTTTTACAGTACATTTTTTAAATAAAAAAAACTCCCTCCTTCCCCCTCCCCTCCCCCCAACCCTCCCCTCCCCCCTCCCCGACTTCCCAGAGCTGAATACAGGGTATAAACTTACAAACTTAAGCTAAAATATGCTAACAACAAAAATAAAACATTAAATTCTATCGCACTTTAACTCTCCGTAAACATAACTATATTACTAACAAATAACAAATAACTAATAATACATTGTATACCACTACTTATTCAAATGCTAAATGAAACTTTTTAGTCCCATATTTATTCTGAATATATTCAATCCATCTTCTCCATTCCACAATATATCTCTGTTGCGATTGTTCTTTCAAATAAGCTGAAATCTTTGACATTTCCGCCAAGTTAGAAACTTTCAAAGTCCACTCTTCTATAGTAGGCAGTTCCTCCTTCTTCCAATATTGCGCTACTAGAAGTCTTGCTGCCGTATTTAAATTCAACATCAATTTAGTATCTATAACAGTAAAATCTGTAATAATACCCAACAAAAACAACTGCGGAGAAAACTTTATCTTTTTCTTAAATATCTTTTGCATGTTCCACCAAATTTTAATCCAAAAAGCTTTGACTTTTTTACAAGTCCACCATATGTGAAAGTACATTGCATCCTCACAACCACACCTCCAACATTTGGGCTGGCAGTTCAGATAAATACTTGCTAGTTTTTTAGGGTCTAAGTGCCACCTATAAAACATTTTATAAAAATTCTCTCTTAAATTTTGGGCCTGTGTAAATTTTACGTTTCTAACCCAAATCTTTTCCCAAGTATCCATTGTTATATCCTCCTGAAAGTTCTGGGCCCACTTTATCATACAATCTTTGACAAGTTCCGTTTCTGAGTCAATTTCTATCAATGCATTATATATCCTTCTTATATGTGCTTGACCTTGATCTCTAATTTGTTTTACCAAATTTCCATCAGTTATCAAAATACCAACTTTCTGATCTTCTCTCCATCTTGCTTATAATTGCCCATACTGAAACCAAGTTTGCACAATCTTTTTTTCTTTTAAATATTATATGGCTTTAATTGCCATACATTCCTTTCTATACTTAAATTTTCTTTATATGTAATCTCATCATGTTTAAATCCAACATTTATATTTTCTATTGCATGTTTAGGTATTGCCCAAATTGGTATTTTGTAATTTAACATGTCTATATTTCTTCCAAACTCGCAACAGAGCATACCTTAATATATGTATCTTAAACACATTATCCACCTTCTTATCATACAATAAATATGCATGCCAACCAAATAACAAATCATAACCCTCAAGATTTAATAATCTCCCTTGTGTTAAATTGAACCAATCACTTATTGATGATAAAGCAGCAGCCTCATAATATAATTTAAGATTAGGCATTTTAAGACCACCTCTTTCACGTATATTTTGCATTATCTTAAATTTGACTCGTGGCTTTTTCCCTGCCCAAACAAACTTAATACCTTTCTGCCATTCCTCCAAATTTAAATCCTTTTTAAGTATAGGTATCATTTGAAACAAAAATAAAAATTTCTTCTTAAAAACCTCCAGTGATGGAGCACCCACGATTTCTGAAGGCAAGCTGTTCCACTGGTTAATTTTCCTCATTGTTAGGAACTTACTCCTTAATTCCAGGTTGGTTTTCTCTTTGATCAGTTTCCAACCATTGTTTCTTGTTCTGTCCTCTGGTGCTTTGGAGAATAATTTGACCCCCTCTTCTTTGTGGCAGCCTCTTAAATATATTGGTATGGTATCAATATATTGGTATGGTATCAAAACATGAATGGATGTATGTTCATCAGCTTTAATCTTTCAATTTCACACTCAGTGTAGATGTCAGTTGTCTGTCACAGCTTTGTTCATTTAGACCAGAGGTCCCCAACCTTTTGGGCACCAGGGACCAGTTTCGTGGAGAGGTTTTTCCGCGGATCGGAGGGTGCGTGGTTTTGTGTGCTGCCTGCATCCCACGGACAGGGCTTTGCTTGTTTGTGCAGCCCGGTACCGGTCCACAGACCAAGGGTTGGGAACCCCTGATTTAGACTATTTTTTGAATGCTCCAAACTGGAATATTTTTAAGAAGAGACTGGACAGCCATTTGTCTGAAATGGTAGTGTTTCCTGCCTGAGCAGGGAGCTAGACTAGATGACCTCCAAGTCCCTTCCAACATTATCATTATTATTTTGAATGCTGCAGCCATGTAAATGGAAACTCATCTTCTTTATCCTGATTAAATAAAACATGGTGTTTATGTAAACATACCATCAATTTGATAATTCCTATCTCCAAAAGCAGGTATTACTCTATTTAATATGCACTATTTAATAATCCAAATATCTACAAAAACTTTTTGAAAAGTTGACAGTAGAAGGAAATGACCCAGATTGTTGGAGGCAATAAGCTGACTTTGTTATAATGCCGCTTGGGGGGGGGGCGAAAGCCCTAATAAGCAGGCATATACATAGAATGAAGGCTATTGCTTAAGCACATTGATTTGTGCTTTAAATTGTAAGCCGCCCTGAGTCTTCGCAGAATGGCGGGATATAAATGGGATTTAAAAAAAAAATTGGGAAGCCTCCAAATTAAACATTAAACAACTGTTTAAAAAACTCTTTCAATGAAATGTTTTTTTTCTGGTGACATATTTTGACAAATCTTTGTTGAACCCTAATTATTTTATGGTAGTATTCAGATTTAATAATTCCAAAATTACTATCTTTATACCAGAGTCATCCTGCTTACAGGACCAGTCTGCTTTGTTCCTATTAGCATGATCATATTGTCTTGCACTAAATTTCATTATGCATTCATGTTCCAGAAGATTTATTACTCAGACTCAAAGCAGTATGCAGGTACTCTTCAAATCTTAAAAATACAGATTTCAAATACATATCCATGTTTCTTTCCACATGTATTTTTTTTAAAAAAACATTTATAGCCAGCAGAAAATATGAAAGTAATTTTATCAGATACAAATGTCCTTTAAAGGAGTTGTAGGAAGTCTTATAAAAACATTGAAAACAATGCATTGTAAATAAATGCAAACATTTTTTTCAATAATCATTATGTAATTTACACAGCTGTTAAGGCAGGCATGTCAAACTGCCAGCCCACAGGCTGGATGCATCATGCCAAAATCGTGCCGGCAATGGGGAAAAAGTCGCAATACGTTGCGTGATGTCATGTGACATCATGAGTTTGATATGTCTGTGTTAAGGTAAGTATAGTGTAGTCCTTACTTAACACACACTTGTTAGTTCATTCATTCATTGTTTTAGTCTTGATGTTGTAGAATTATTTACTGCTTATTAACAATATGCAATAGAACTTAAGCTTATATGTTGCTCCACAGTGCTTTACAGCATTCTCTAAGCGGTTCAGAGTCAGCATATTTCTCCCAACAATTTGAGTCCTCATTTTACTGACCTCAGAAGGATGAAAGGCTGAGTCAACCTTTGAGGGGTCAGGATCAAACTCTTGGCAGTGAGCAGAGTTAGCCTGCAATATTGCACTCTAATCATCTAAAATCAGTAATTTATTAACCGATTTTATTTTATTTTATCTCTGTGGTATGTGGTACACCACCTAGAGTCACTTGTTTGTAAGATGGGCCACTATATAAATTGGTGTAATAAATAAATAAATAAATAAATAAATAAATAAATAAATAAATAAATAAATAAATAAATAAATAAATAAATAAATACATACATACATACATACATACATACATACATACATACATAAATAAATAAATAAAATGGAATACTTTTTTAAAAAATAGGTTTTGTTCAAAATTGACTTTCAGGAGAAGGAAAACCTTGTTCTAATATTTTTGGTTGTTTTGAATGAACACATTTTTATGTGGAACCTCATTGTCATTTTTCCATATAAAACACAACAATAAATAGCAGCTGCAGAGGACTTTTTTTGAAGGTCCACTGGCACAACCTTGTACCTAACCACAAAACAAAACATTCCTGGCAGCTTCTATATTTTTTTTTTACCATGTCCTCATGAAGTTGCTTTCATTTTGGCCTCTGCTTATGAGTGAATCATGCTTAAATCATCTTTGATGTTAAAGCAATATTGCCCAGCCCTGGCTGACAATGTCAGTGAAAACCCTAGAATATATAAAATATTCTATTCAGCACTATTCATTATATCAGGGGTAAAGTCAGGTAAACTAATAGTGGATGAGACATGTGTATATTGGCTTGATTGATAACTCCTTTCCTTGCCTGCTGTGGTAGTAGTCTTTCAAATTTGTACAAGAGTAGTGAAGTCAGTGTTTCTTAGCATAAAGATTCTCCTCGGCCGACCTTGCCCTTACTACATGTAAACAATTCCTTGGCACAAATTCACGTCAACACAACTTATGTTGACTCGTGGATGTTGCTGCTTCATATCCTCTGCAGAATTGCAAAAGCAATTAGCAGCAGTAGTTTATCAAAATTGTATACTAGCACTATACCACTTAGCTGGCAGTGTGCTGGACCAGATTGTAGCCTGTTTAGAACTTAAGAACTGTGTTAGTGTATTTAGCATTTACAGGATTAATGTTGTTTCACTGAGAGAACTGTGTGTTAGAACGCTTAGCATTTAAAGAGTTAAAGCTATTTCCTTAAGAGATGGCTTCTGGGAGATGTAGTCTAGTTCTTAATAAATCCTATGCTTATCTAGTTAAGTGGGTGGAGCTTCGAAGTTCTATTGCAGGACATCCTGGCTGGGTGCCAGGGCTATTCTTCTCTCTGCACGAACCCTATCCATGAGGCTAGGGGACAACAAGCTCCGTATCAACATGTAAACTTTGCACAGGATGGGAAAGTCCATTATTCTTTTACCTAATGAGATGGGTCCAGATTATAACCTTCATTCCGGAAGAACCTCTGCTGTAACCGTGAATTATTAACTGAGGATGCCTGTGAATAAAGTAATTTGCTTATCCCATCCATTTGAGTTTTATTCTGGCTGTCTCACGTGGAACCAGCAACCCCATCTGCTTGGGACAGCATAGGCAGTACAATAAGAGTTTTAACCCTATGGCTCTTCACTGCAAGTTTAATGCAGTGCTGAAGTAGTGTAACGATGGAAGAATAAGACCATCCTCTTGAACAGAAACAGGAGGAATAATGAAGACAGCATAGGATGCTTGTATAAAAAAGGAAAAAGAGAAAAAAATCTAAATAAAAGTGCAATTTATGACACAGTTCCTTTCCTGACTCCAATATGCCTTTTTAATTAAAAATATTTAATTCTAGGAATGACAGAAATGAGATGTAGGAGTAAGGTCACAGAAGTCTAGACATGATAGGCAGAGTCCTGCAATCAGGCAATCCCATTCCTGCTGTAGTACAGTAACTGAGGGATATGCTTCCTGATAGCTCAGTCGAGCTATCAACTCAGAGAAACAAGCTAATACTAAACAACAGCTTAATCAAAGAATGCCAACACTGACCAGGCAAGCCACTTATATAGAAACAGAGAGCAAACCCTACTTCCTTCTAGCACTGATGATGTTACATGGTTGACTAATGAAATGTCTGGAAGAAAACAACCAAGCTTGTACAGCACCAAGAATCCCACATTCAATTTTTCCAACTTTCGTTTAGTATATTCCAGAAACCATTTCTATGAGCTCTTTCCCATATTATATAAACTCACATACAAATTCCCACACTATATACCTAGCACATTACGGGTAGACCTTGACTTACAACTTAGTGACCATTTGAAGTTACAACAGCACTGAAAACAGTGACTATAATATGTCAGGTTTTCACACTTATGATCATTGCAGCACCCCCATGGTTATGTGATCAAAAATTCAGGTGCTTGGCAACTAGCATGTATTACAAGTACTGTTCTGTCAGTAATCAAATAAGTACTTATGTTTTAAATCTTGTTTTGCAGGGAGAATCATTCCAATTTATTAAAATGAGCAAAAACAGAAAAATGTTTACATCTTGACTTATAGATTTGTCAAAATGGTGTCTAAATGTAAATGCTAATGTTCTTCACAACATTTCAGTTTTCACAATAGATGTAATTTGTCTACTTTTAAAAACATCATCAGAGAAATATTTTCTCAATATGCAGTTCAAGAAATACATTTCCAAAATATTGAAAAATATTATCTAAGCTAAACCAAAGGCATCACTTTATCTCTAATATTCAGCTTTATCGTTCTTTATATAAAGAACTAGTTTAGAAAAATACCTTTGTATTGCTTGCAACATAGAATGTAATGACCAGCCCTAAGCAAATTGAAATGTTTCTTTTAGCAGACTAGAAAACAATTTAAACCACTGGTTAATAAGCAAGATTTCTGAAGAAAATATTCATAGATGCATTTAGCAATTGCAATTAATCACTCCTTGTCCTTTTAGAGAGCTACTGTATTTATATATCTCTTGTTTAATAATCTATGCCTTTTGTTTTACCCTATCACTTCAGTTGATGAATTTTCCAGTTCCTACTCACACACAATTAGCTTTCACTAATACTGAGTTAAAATTGATTTATTTTTATCAACTCTGTTGAAAAGCTAAAAATAGCTACGCATTTGCACATAAAAAGAAACTGACATTTTAAAAGCTATCTGCTGATTTTGTTAACATGTAAAAAGTTCAGTTTACTTAGGATAGCACTTCAGCTTCCCACACTTGTTTTTATAATGGAAAAATGTGCCTACCTTAGGAATATTTCAAATGGATTTCCAGCTGGTTTCATAAAAGAGAGGGAAAACCTAACTCCCTGCCCCCCCCCTTATTCCACCTACACCCTGAAGCCAGAGAGCACATTTTTCTGTCCCATTTTCCAAGTACATTTGTGAGGTTTCCTCATCCAACCGGTGTATCAAAGTTCAGTTTGTTGCACACTAAACCCAGTAATGGTTCACTGGATACTTTTCAGAGGAAGGACCTTCCCTTTGATTGATTCCTGGTTCTCTAAAGCTGCTTAAAAAAACCACTATGCCACTATTATAGCAGAATAGCTATATTCTTTGTAAAGAGAAAATTGCTGGTTTGAAACCTGACAGAAATTTTTTAAAATTACTTTTTTCTTTCCTTGAGCTTCCTACTTTTCCCTGCATTTAATGAAACCCTCTAGTGAATTCTTGTCATCCTTTTAGTCAGCTGAAACAGAAAGATTTTAACACACACACACACACCCCTTAGGTATTTTCTACGCTGTCTATAGAATATTGTAGGTAAAAAGCAAACAGCTGCTCTAACATCTACAGGTGACACTTCAATTAATCCTAAAAAGCCTTCTGCAACAACTCCACTTTAATTAATTTGTGGATGGATGGGGTCTATCTTATTTCCAGAGGGTGACAGTACTTGAATACCAGAGCCATTACTGAAAAACAGTGCTTCTTGTCCTCAACCTCCAAATGAGGAGGAAATGAATGTCCCACAGGATGCTAATCAAAACGGCAAGTGCAGTGACAGAGAAGGTCCTGCTGGATGACATTGCTTAATCAATTAGACCTGAAGCAAGTCAATTGTGTGGACAGCACAGTATGAGTGTACATTATATGAGCCACTAATATTCTCTGTTGCCTGGTAAGAGAACATTAAAATTATAAAAAAGTAGATTTCAGGTGAACATTGAGGAAAACTTCCTAAGATTATTGGAAGCAATAACTGAAGAACATTCTTACTTTGCTACATGAGTTCAAACAACCAGATAAGTATTTGTTTCTTGCACTGAGCAGAGAGTTTAATTTATTGGGTTAATAGTCTCTTTCCCCCACCCACCCCATCATAGTAGCATTTTATCAGTGATCTAAACAGGCAGAAGGAGGTGGATGAACATTCAGAACTGGTTTACTAAAGTGAAAAAAGAGAAACATGAGACTATAATTTTCTTACCAAAATACATACATATTTCATATGTATTTATTTAAAGGGAAATCCACACTAAGTTAAAAAATTTCCTTCTTAGGCAAATTCTTCTGTAGGACAACTGAACTATGACACCATTTCCCCAGAAATGAATATATTTTAAAAATGTCTCTTACGGTACATTTTATTTTCCTCTAATAGTTAAATTATGTAAGTAATATAAATTGCCCACCATTCAGAACAATGGTGTAAGAAACAATGTTGTAGAAGTGCAAGAATTCCTGCAAGGGCCTTAGACATATATTTCAGTGTAAAGCCTTATTTGATAGAGGTACAGTAAATTATTTCCACACACACCACCTTTGAAATGACCTTAGTATTTATTTTGTTTAAGATTAAAATTATGATTGTTGGGTCAAGCATTATTAAGATTTTAATTTTGAGTGTCAAATTGTGACAAAATGATAAACATCAAATAGTAAATCTTATAAAGTAATGCCAGACATCATATTAAAAAGAAATCAAGATTGTATTTTCAAATGGCTGAAAAGTTACCCCGATAAACTATGAGATTACTTTAAAAATCACGTATGTATGTTTTGGAGGAGTACAGAACGTCTTCAACTTTGTAGTCTGAATTTAGAATACCTAAAAAAAGACATCCGTGAAAAATATATACTGTAGAACAAGAGTTTTTAAAATGAATCTGCAGTTTGTAACACTGAACTGACATGTGAATAAAAAGGCTCATGGATCTTAGCTAATAGCTCCTTCAAATATCTATTTTAGAACAATAACTTTTCAATTCTTCAATATTTTTTCATTGCACAAATTTAAAAACTTTACTCAACCTAGAAAACATGAAACCTTGCCTCTTCTTGTGCCATCATCCCCTGATCATCTAGTCTTCTATCTAAACCTGTTGTCACCAGGCCATAAGCGTAATTAACAGTTCTGAGTCATAGATTTCAAGTAGCATGAAACCAAGACTCTTCCATCACAACTTCATGATGTCCAAATAGTATCATACTTGTTCATAGAGTATCTAGGAAGAGAGGTTAGGTGACCTGCTGTGGATGTGGTCAGAGGTGAAATCTGGGGTTTTTGAAAGGCCCAAGCCTATTCCTTCTGGTCCTAGGCAGGCCCTGGTACAGCCATTGTCTTCTAAATCAGAGGTGCCCAACATTTTGGGCACCAGGGACCGGTTCTGTGGAGACAGGTTTTTCCGCGGACCAGAGGGTACGTGGTTTAGTGTGCTGCCTGCATCTCACAGATGGGTCTTTGCTTGTTTGTGAGGACCAGTTGCTGGCATGCCGCGGCCCAGTACTCGCCCACAGACCGGGGGTTGGGGACCTCTGTTCTAAATGTTTCCTTCATGCACTAGAATAAGAGAATTGGAAGGGACCTTGGAGGTCTTCTAGTAGTCCAATCCCCTGCTCATGCAGGAGACTCTATACTACTTCAGACAAATGGTTGTCCAATCTCTTCTTAAAAACCTCCAGTGATGGAGCACTCACAACTTCTGAAGGCAAATTGTTCCACTGATTAATTGTTCTAAATGTCAGGAAATTTCTTCTTATTTCTAGGTTGGTTTTCTCCTTGATAAGTTTCCATCCATCGCTTCTTGTTCTGCTTTCATGTGCTTTGGAGAATATGTTTATCTCTTCTTTGTGGCAGCCCCTTAGATATTGGAAGACTGCTATCATGACACCCCTGGTCTTTATTTTCATTAAACTGGACATATCAATTAGCTTGTTGCTGAGTGGTTTTTGTGTCCTTCAACATGTCTCCTCTTTCCGTTTTTGACATCTATTTCCTACCATGTTTTGAATGAAGGCCAAGAGAAGAGAGGAGAGTCTGACTACTTCATTTCAAGAAGAAAATTTATACCAGTGCTATTTCTTAACAATATTAGTTCACATGGTGTGATAAGATGGAGGGTTTGTTGTCACTGTGAGTTGGGGGGGTGGGAGCACGAAGGGAGGCTCAGCTAATCTCAATGTATACATGGTTGTACTTTGACAATAAAGGTTCATTCGTTCATTCTGAAAGATTAGATCTTCACTGTTCCATAGGGAAGAAGAGGCTTTTTTGTATTATTCTTGCTTTAACAGTATCCTGAAATGTATCTAACTATATAGATCAATGTTTCTTAAACATTTTTCTCTCAGGGCCCCTTTCTATTTAAAGAATTATGAAGAACTCCTCAAAAGCTTTTGTTTGTATGGGTTATATTTATTTATATTTACCATATGAAATATTAAAATTGATGCATTCACTGCTGCTACTGCCTCTCATTATTGATGGGATTTTAATATTGTATTATTTTTCAACATGGGCTGACAATTTATATTTCATGGACCCCAAGGGGGTCTTGAAGGATCTCCAGGGATCCTACAACCATACTTTAAGAAACACTGACATAGATCTTTCTACCTACGCTTGTTCAAAATAATGAGATTTTCAAGTGGAAAATCTGCTGCTTATGTGTCCAATTCAATTCCTTCCAGACCCCCCCCCCAAATAAAATAGTTCAGTTTCAATATTGCTAGTTGCATGGTCTTGCCTTGTGTGTCTGGCCTTACCTGCCCATTTATTTATGTCACATTATTTTACCTTGTGAAACACCCAGAACAGACATGAGCATGAGGGACAGAGCAGATTCTGAAAACAGTTGCAAGGAACTTATTCCACATCAGTAAGAGTTGCTGAACAGGATGAGAAACTTTAGCTGGTGCCCTTCCTACTCAAATCAATCTTACACCACCAGATTCTCTCTCTTTTTCATTTGCATGCCTTAATCCACCATGAAAATAACTCTCTCAGCCAGATGATGGCTACCTAATGAGATCTGCATGTATCTTTCTGAGTGCGCTAACATGTCACTGTGACTGTTGTTCCTTTGGCTCAGATTACAGCTACTACTAAAAGGTTTTCCTAAGCCTAAGGGAACCCACATCCCCGTTGAACCCTTTCCAGGCTCGCCTTTAGGCCTCTCCTTGGTTTTTTAGAAATTGCGTTGCTCTTTTTTTGCATCCAGCCAAGAATACCTCCTTTCTAACGACGAGGTGCGCTTTCGTATTTCAGCTCGGGCTTTCGTATGGATTCGCGGGTATGGATTCCGGTCCCTCTCCCCGACGGCACGGCAGCGTTGCCGGGGTAGCTCGAGAAGTGACTCATCTTGCTTCTGAATAGCAGCCCGGGGCTTTAAAACGGCTCCAGCGACCGCAGCTTCAGCTCTGCTCTTCTTCACTTTGCTGCCGTCCGGAGGGAGCCCCCACCCCCACCCCCAGCTGAGTACTCCGCGCACGGAGAGCTGCCGGACGCAGCCTCGGGGCAGACCTACGAAATACAGGAGGACGCCATGAAAAGCCTTCCCTGCCTTCCTTTCCTCTTTCTGCTCTTCTTCTGCTCGGGGGACTCGGCGGTCATCACTGGGGTGAGAGCCGGGCGCCAGCCCATCTCGCAAGCAGGCAATGCCGGGCAAGACTGGGCCGGCCAGACCCTTCTTCCGACGCTTTTAGCCGACGGGAACACGGGAGGGCCGGGCTCGTCCCGTCTGAAGCGGCAGTCCCATTTTGGCGGGAAAAACCGAGGATTGCCCTGTAGTTCGGGATTGCGCTGAGCCAGAGCGGGGTGGGGTGGGGGGTGGGGGCAGAACAAGTAGGAAGAAATGGATGCCTACGATGAGCTCCTCTGTTATAAATAAGTAAAACAAAAAACAAAAAAAAACCACCTCCGATGGAGCCGCGGGGGCGCTTTCTTTGCCGAGGGTCCAAAGGGTTAATGAGCGGGTGAGAAAGATGAGAGTTGAGGGGGCGGGAGGGGAGAAGAGAGAGAAAGCGCAACGTGCTCTGAGAAGGTGAAAATGCCGCCGCGTCTCCCGCCTGCTGCGCGTGGGGCGAGCCTGGCGCGATACATGCAAGGGTTGTAATTTGCCTGAAAGTCGCTGGAAGGGTTTGGCTGGCGGGGGGGGAGGGAGGGAGGAAAGAGGCGGGAAAGAAGGGAAGGACCGGGGTTCTGGCAGGTCTTGGGCTGGTGTTGCGCTTTGTGAGAGGGCGCGCGCGCGTGTGTGTGTGTAATAGGTAGATACCAATTGTCAAGGCTGTTTGCAGAGAGGCGGGGAGATTAGTTCAAGGGCCTTGGATATTTTTCGGGGGAAGGGGGTCAGGAGAGGCGGGAGTCTGTCCTTGAGCCTGAAGTGAATCACTCGCTGAATACCAGCCGAGGCTGCCCAGACTGCCCCGGGGCTAAACGCGGTTCGTCCCTGAGGCTTTGTCAAACAGGTGCATGGGGGGGGGCACGTGGTCATAGCAGCCCTTCTTAGTTGCTGCGGAAACTTCAAGCGGCGTTGCTTAAAGGCGAGGAGATCTGCGCTTGCTGCCACCGGCGATTGTATTGAAAAGATTGAAAGTCGTTTTTTTGTTTTTGTTTTTTCCCCCAAGGACTTTTCCCTCGTGGGAAAACGTTTGAAGCTCGTTGCTTTCCCCCTCATTACCTCCTGTCTCACTTAATTCACTATATATGTGTCTAATATAGAAGGGATGCCCTGGCTCAGTGGGTTAGGATGCTGAGCTTGTCGATCAGAAGGTCGGCAGTTTGGCGGTCAAATCCCGAGTGCCGCGTAACAGAGTGAGCGCCTGTTACTCGTCCCAGCTTCTGCCAACCTAGCAGTTCGAAAGCACGTAAAAATGCAAGTAGAAAAATAGGGACCACTATGGTGGGAAGGTAACAGCGCTCCATGCGCCTTTGGCGTTTAGTCATGCCGGCCACATGACCACGGAGACGTCCTCGGACAAACGCTGGCTCTCCGGCTTTGAAACGGAGATGAGCACCGGCCCCTAGAGTCGGAAATGACTAGCACGCATGTGCGGGGGAACCTTTACCTTTACCTAATATAGACTCTTCAGAATAAGAGAGTTGGAAGGGACCTTGGAGGTCTTCTAGTTCACACACACACACACACCCGCTCGAATGTTATAACATTTAAAATAGTTGTCCAATCTCTTCATAAAAACCTCCAGTGTTGGAGCACCCACAACTTTGGAAGCAAGTTGTTCCACTGATTAATTGTTCTAATTAAATAAATTAGCTATAGGATGTACTGTAAAAAAATTTTAGGGTTTTTCTCAACTATTGAGTTGAGGTGCTTTCTAGCCATCCTTGAATCAGCAGAAAGCATAAAAAGTGCTGCCCCAAGTCCTTATACTAAACTGGATCTGTTGCCACAGTTTCAAATCCCCATAGTTATCAAAAACCATCCAAGGTAGTGGGTGACAAAGCCTAAGACAGGGCTTTTCAACCTTTTCACCCATTGTACCACTTTTAGGATATGGCAACATCCGAGTACCACCAGTCGCCTAGCAAGGTGTCAAAAACTTGATGACCAAAACAAAAAAAAAAGAAAAAAGTGATGAAGTACAGGTAGTCCTTGATTTACAACAGTTCGCTTAGTGACTGTTCGAAGTTACAGTGGCACTGAAAAAAGTGCCCCCCAAGCCACAGCCAAGCAAGATACCTGCCTGCCCACCCGGCAGTGCTCTTCCTCCTGTCCGAGGTTTTCATTGTTGTGAGTGAGCATTTCTGTTCAGGATTGGCAGCGGGGGTGGGGTGGGGGATGTTTGGTTTGTATTCCCCCCCCTCTGCTGGGTGGTTGCAGGAGGTTTTGGTCACTTCACATGACCCTGGGAGACTGTGACCGTCATAAATATGAATCAGTTACCAAGCATCTGAATGTAAATCACAAGACCCTGGAGATGTTGCAACATTCCAGCTGATTGGCGCTTCTTCTGGGCTCAACAGCTGGAGCCTGGCGTTGATCCTGGCACTTCCACTGAGCCCTGACAGCCCCGAAGAAGTGCTGATCCTGGCGCTTCCGCTCAGCCCTGACAACCCTGCAGCCATCTCTCACTCAGGCTTGTGCGGTGCTGCCACCGGTTCAGCTCATTCCTCTCCCCACTACCACTTTTCTAGGATGGTCGCATACCACCTGCCAGGTGCCAATGTACCACAGATGGTACCCGTACCACTGGTTGAAAAGCCCTGGCCTAAGATATTATATATGCCTTTGCAATGTCCTTGGGCAGGCTTGCAATAAGTGGGAAATTTATATATCAGATTTAAGAAACCACCTATCTCACTCATGGAGCAACTCTGGACAGTCTTAACACCAGTTACAGGAAAGGAGTACATATTTAAGGCTGCCTCACTCATGGAATGGGATGAAGGCAACATTGTGGTAATGTGACAGCAAAACGATGTTGCCAATGTATGTTTATGTGCTTAGATTCAGCTGAGAGTATGGTCTTAGCTAATGCAAATGTGCAAGGGAACTTGGTTTGTTTCCAAATAAACACTGGAATGGTAACAAAGTGAATTTGCTTTCTTGCCATAGTGTAGTGCAAAATTCCTTTCTGAGATAATAATACTTGGTTTTACTTCTTCTGTTTTCCAGATTTTCCCTCCCCTCATGTACCTAAATTCAATTTTGTGAACTTTCCAAAATGTTGTGAACTTTCCAAAGGCTTTGTTAAAAGAGTTGGCAGTTCCAGATTTCCTTGCCAATGTATGTATCATTCTGTGAAAAACTGTAAAAGGAAAACAAAAGTCTGGGCACAATTTTGAAAGACTTTTATTGCCATTCATTCATCAGTGTATAGTCTGGATAACAGACAGGTTTTGCGAACATGTCATGTTTCACTGCAATATGAAAAACTAGGCTACAGTCTGTTAGCCTTCTAAAAATTTCCCAGCTTTCTCCTTGGCTAAAGATTCTATTATTGCTAACATTATAAATATTACATAGTTTTCTAAGCCCCATAACTGCTTTAGGCAAGAATTATGTTCATTGTGTTTTTAATTTTTTTAAAAATAGCTTAGATGTTCACTCTGCACAGAGTTTTTCAGTCTCCTGCCTCCTGTGCAATTTGCTTGTTAAGCCAAGCAGATACTAACAACAGGAAATATACATATACCAGTACTTCTGTTGGCATAGATCACTAGCCTACTATGCAGCATTAATGAAATTAATACATCCATACACCTATTCTGTATATAGGCAGTCCTTGACTTATGATTGTTTAGCAAGTGTACAAAGTTATGAGGGCACTTGTAAAGCACTTCTGACCATCGAAAATGTCACATCAGAGAAGACTCATGTTCAAGAGAACACAATTCATGCCTTTGGCAACTGGCTCACATTTATAATCAGTGTCCCATAGGCATATGATCTTGTGAATTTTTGCCAGTTTCTGGCAAACAATGGCAAAAAATCCATTGGTGAGGGTTGATTTGTACTGTACTTGCAACCATGTGATTTACTGAACTAGCACATGATTCATTTTAGGACTGCTATAAAAATTGTGGCAAAATCATATGAAGACTTACAAACGAAATTTCAGTCCCAGTGTAAGTTGGAGGACTACCTCTAATTCCTCCCATTTTAATGTATTTATATCCCACCTGTATTCTTTTTACAAATAAGATGACAAACATATCAAACGTCTTCCTCTTATTTTCCTTACAACAACCCTGTGAGGTGGGTTGGGCTAGGAGTGACTGTCCCAAAGTCACCCTGCTGGCTTTCATAAGTCAGGATTTGAACTCATAGTCTGCTGCTTTCTAACCTGGTGCCTTAACTACTAGGCCACACTATCTTATTCCCTGTTATAGTGAAATGGTGATGTGTCTTTTCTGATCCTTAGTCAAGGAACTGAGATCTAGTTATGGTTAAAAGTATTAAACAGGTAGGAGGAAAGATGATGGCTACAGATAGTATGACCACAAAGCAAAAGCTATTTGGGGGGAAAAATCAGTAATTCTATTTCAAACACATTTGCTGAATTACCAGAGTCCAGATCATGTTCTTCTGTATTGACAGTGATCCAATGATAAAATGTTGGCAAGAGGGAATTTTGGACTTGGGATCAAAATGTGTCTAAAACTATAGGAAAGTAAATATCCTTGCCTTATTAATGAAAGAACAGTAGACATATCTATAATTGTCTAGCAGTATTTCTATTTGTATGAATATTTTTTTTGTTTCTGAAGTTTATTTTCATACAGAAAAAGAAGAGCACAAAGCTGATTAGGGGCCTGGAGGCTAAAACATATGAAGAACAATTGCAAGAACTGGGCATGGCTAGTCTAGTGAAGAGAAGGACCATGATAGCAGTGTTCCAATATTTAAGGGGCTGTCACAGAGAAGAGGGGGACAACCTATTTTCCAAAGCACCCAAAGGCCAGACAAGGAACAATGGATGGAAACTGATCAAGGAGAGATTCAACCTGGAAATAAGGAGAAATTTTCTGAGAGTGAGAACAATCAACCAATGGAACAGCTTGCCTTCAAATGTTGTGGGTGCTTCAACACTGGAGGCTTTCAAGAAGAAACTGGACAGCCACCTGTCAGAAATGTTATAGGGTCTCTTGCTTGAGCAGGGAGTTGGACTAGATGACTTACAAAGTTCCTTCCAACTCTGTTGTTCTAAGTCTTCTAAGCTAACCATGTGAAATATGGTTTTGTGCTTATGTGTGCATGCGCACCTTTGAGTCAATACAGATTGGATAGGCCTGTGCAGTTTTCTTCTGTAAGATATCAGAAGTGGTTTGTAACTGCCTCCTAGGGCTGAAAAAGTGACTGGTCCAGGATCACCCAGCTGCTTTTGTATCTAAGGTGGGACTAGAACTCACAGTCTCCCAGTTTCTATCCCAGCACTTCAACCATTGCAACAACCGGCTCTGAAATCTGCCATAAAATCTGCTGTGAACTTAATGAAGCAAACATTGTACATAAGCTAATATCTGGGGATGTTAAATTCTTAACATTTATCCAATTAATCTATAACCTAAACAGGAGAATGAAGGAGTTGTTTCCGACATTTTCTGGCAGGATAGTACTTTTAAAAGTGTTATTTCAGTGACTGAAACCTGTCTTTTTAAACTTTTTCCTGCTCCCAGTCTCAGAAAGAGACTATGTGTACATATGTGTATATGTGTGAACAACAATTACAAATACTCTTTCATTAAATGCACTGCTTGTAGCATTCTGAGTATTATAAACATTTAATAGTAGATTCTTTGGATAGGGAATTCAGCGCATAGAGTTTTAATGCTTCTCTCTCTCTCTCTCTCTACCATTAAACTTAGTGAACTGTTAGAAGCCTTTTTTAATTGTTTATTTGATTTTTATTCCTTGCAGTTGTACAATTTTTGTTGTGACTAATTGCACCAAAGTATTTGATCTGAGCCTCAGATGAAAAGAAAGCTTCTCTCCTCATGTACTGAGGTCTATTCTCTGGCATAGTTCCTGACGTTCAGAAGACTTCACCCTCTTGGCCTTTCAGACACCCATTAAGACCTGGTTCTTTGGGGCAAACCTTAGTGAAGCCCAACTATGAGTTGTTTTTGAGACTCTCGGTTACAATACGATGATTATTTTTAATTGTATTTTGCCCTGCTTCTTATTGAGGGATTAAATTATGATTTATGATTTATTAAATTATGTTTTGTTTATTAGAGTTACTTGTTTAAGATTTGAGACTTACTTGCCACCATAAATAAATTTAAAATGGAGATAAGTTTAAATCTTGGGAAAAATCTCTTTGGATATTGTACTGTTGAGTGATATATTTTAAAACAATAGTATCACTAGTTGTTGTAATAAGCTCCCATATTTATCTTCATTTTAACCACACAACATTCCTATGTGTATGCTGGATTGTGAGAAAAGGCCTGTACCTAAGTCCTGCAGTAAATTTCCATGGCTGAGGGTGGACTGCCCAGTCCTAGTCTAGCATCTTGACCAATACATCATGAAGGAAACTTATTAAACATCATCCCCGTGACACCAAATTCATTAGATTTTGCTGAAGATTGGTATTTGCTCCAAAGTTGCATTATACAGAGCACATTTTCATTTATCTGGGAGAAAAGGTAGAACTCTGAAATTATTTCAGTTCTGAAAGAGTATCTCTAGGCTTCATTTCTGATCTGCAGAGCCTTGGGATGCTACCATACTGCTATAACAGCAGTCATGCCACAAAGAAGTTGGGAGGAGGGCTTTGATCATCTACATAAAATGCCACCTCGAAAGCAAGGAGCACTACTGAATTCTGTGACAAATCTGGGTTCTTGAGATAGCTGAAAAGTGCTTTATTTATTGAAAATATGAGTTTGTCTCTTACATTTCTACTGTTCTCTTCAACAATCACCATATACAAGAAGTGTTAGCATTCTTTGAGAGCAGTTTTTCTATATACAATCCGACATAGCTACTTGAAATTTGACCAGGATATTCCCCAGCAAAGAGGCTACTGGACCCACATTCCCTGCTAAGAAAACAAAGAAATAATAGCTTGAATTCTCCTACACCATTTCTATGGAAATTTATCTCTCTTGTCCCCTTCTAACATTCTAGCATATTTTGAACATTTAGTACCATTTTTCTGGAAAACAAAACAAAACAAAAGTTGTCTCATTTGTATTTTGCTCATATTGACTCATTGAAGACAGATGACCTCTGGCCAGCAGTGATTTGAATCAGATTGTATCCTTTCAGCAGCTCCTGTGTATGGTTACATGAGACAAATCAAACTGTACAGGCTACCGGGCCCACAACAGACCATTGAATTTTTCTTTCAATCAAAAATAGCGTGGTACTTCATGTACTTGCAAAATATCCTAGAGGAACTTCACTTTCTGGTTCATCATAAACTTACAAACACCAGTGAATTGAAGCATCTATAAGTTTAAGACATCTGAAACATAAATATGTGATAATTGAATTAAAATGTTGATAAGGTAATGACTTGACAAGGAATCCTTTTTTGGAGGCTGAATTAGGGTTTTTCCACATTGATATATGAGTGGGTCTAATTTTTGTCTTAATCTTCTGGTTAAAAAAAATTAAAGTTCAAAAAATAGAGAAATATGAAAAAGGTAAAAGGCATTGATTTGTGCTTTAGATTGTAAGCCGCCCTGAGTCTTCGGAGAAGGGCAGGATATAAATGGGATTTTTTTAAAAAAAAAAAAGGCAACAAAGACAATAATGAAGTGGCTTTGAACATTGATGACACACCAAGCAAAAGCTAATATACTAACTTTCACCCTCTTTTAAAGTTGCAAATTAAACCCCTTCTATTCTCCCTTTTTCTCTTTTATCTAATTTTTATCTATATAAAGTCCAGAAATCATCTTTTCAATCCCAGTTCAGCAAAAGGTCCAGAAATATCAACAAATAGTTTATCGCTGTTCAAGTAGCCCAAATTTGTATTTCTTTTTTACTCTGCACAATCTTAATCTTTAAAATCATTCCAATGAAATTGGGAGGATTTGATTTTTCATCACATTTTTTGCATTTCTTCAAACCTTTCACTAACCTACTTTGTAAATCCCATAAGGAAGCATTGTCTAAGATTTCTTGTCACAGCTGCTGCATGTCCAAATCCTCTTCATTTATCTTTTGTATTTGCATTTTGGTAATCGCAATTTCTTCCATGCTTTCAAACTCTATAATATCAATATAGGCAAACATTTAAAAAAAAATTCATCATGTTCTAAAAGTCTATCCATTGAAATCTGTATTCTTTGTATTAGTTATTAATATTTCAGTCCATGTTTCAGAAAACTTTGAGAAAAAGTTAGAGCTGGCTTAGCCATTTAAACTTTTCTGCCTCGTTCCTTAGTTTCTTATAGTGTCCATTTGCAACCTTCATCAAACTTCAGTTTCTAATATGAGTTTAGTTCAGTTTCAGTCATTTCCCACAAGTATATTACTAAATTATATACTTGTTTTTTAAATCTTATCACAAAAATAACCAATATTCTTAATCTCTCTGATCCCCCCAATCTGTTTAAAACTTTCTTAATGAAAATCCCCCCGTTTTGCTTTTATTAATTGTATATTATTTTAAATTCTTAATTTCTGTTTAAAATTTATTAGATCCAAATAAGAAGGTAATACTCACCAGGAGTCATATTAAGCTCACTGTTTTTAAGGTCTCTAATATCTATAAAGTGGTTAAATTGAACTTTTCTGAATGTGGTTAGAAGGTAAATTTGGCTGGCTTAGTGTCCTTATGAAAGGCTCTGCCACTGGTGAGACCTGATCTCTCTCAGCCTCTGGCGCTCAGAACCGTGAGAAACTGCTATTTTACAGTCTCCTTATGAAGAGCTAATATTCAGAGCACTCATGGGTAATTTCCCAATATTTATTTCTCCAGAGAGATTCAAAGGGCCAGTCTACTTGTCAATCTTTCATTCTTTACAGCAGTTGTCTCCATTTGTTCACTAAGAGTTATTCAGTTAGTCATGACTCACACTGGAAGCCTTAATTTTCAATATAACACAAAATTTTATTCCCGAATTGTAATAGTATTATGTGGAAAATCTGGACTTTTTTCCCCTCAGACAACAGCTATTTAATAAATATATGTGATGCTATCAGTTTTGTTGCTGAAATTACATACCTGTGCAGTAGAATATAGTATAATTATATTCATAATGAAACCCTCTAAACAGGACATTTGTTTTAATGTGCATTAATGTGTCCTTCAGCACCATTATCAGCTCATAAAGTCATTCTACTTATTTATTATGCCATTGTGGAAAAACCTTATAATATTTGGCAATCTTAAAATCTGGAATAAAAGAGAAGCCAAAATAAGCATAATAATATAACAGTGTGGTCCTCTGTAATTCAAATCATTGCATACTTGCCATCATAATGTATTCCTAGATTTCCCTGGAAACATTTTATTAAATAAATTTAAAAAACATATTGTCTCTCAAAATGTTAATATTTTTACTCATATCTCTAAAATTACTTATGCTGGTTGTCCACAATACAACTGCCTGTAACAGAACACTGGTATTCCATTTTCAATTTGCCTTTCATTGCCTTTTATGCCTATATTTCCAACTTTGTTAAAACTGTTTAGTTTTTATATCTATTACATAACGTACGTGTTTCATTCAGTTGATGTTTAAAAATGAGACAGAAATTCTTTATTTTTTAATATAATTCCATACCCAGGAACCTATGATATATCTGAAACAGCATCTAACAGAGTCACTGAGAAGGGAGGGAGGGAGAGAGATGGAGGAGGAGGAGGAAGAAGAAGAAGAAAGAAAGAAAGAAAGAGAGAGAGAGAGAGAGAGAGAGAAAGAGAGAGAGAAAGGAAGAAAGAAAGAAAGAAAGAAAGAAAGAAAGAAAGAAAGAAGAAAGAAAGAAAGAAAGAAAGAAAGAAAGAAAGAAAGAAAGAAAGAAAGAAAGAAAGAAAGAAAGAGGAAAGAGAAAGAAAGAAGAATCCTTGATTCCAAAATCAAAACATTTGCCTGCCTTTGGCAGTTTTTTCCTTCTTTTTCTTGGCAAAGGGCCAAGCTAGGCGTGCCTTGTAAGTTCAATAGTTAAGAAATTTCAGCTTTACTTTCTGGAGTAAAACCATCAAGAATACATTCCTAGAGGAAATTGGCTAAATTTTAATCTTGTGCCCATGGAGGTCCTGCCATGGCTGCAAGTATCATTTGTTCAGTGCCACCATAACTTGGAACAGTTGCTCAATGAATGATCGTAATTCAAAGACTACCTGCATTGCTAATTTCTCTGGGCAAAATGTATATCCACCTTCTCTGGTATGCTATATGAAAAGGACACAGACACTGTTTCGGCAGCCTGGCTAAATTAGTGCAAAAGGCACTCTGAAGTTCTTCAAGGAGGCAGCGAAAGATGGGCAATTCGTCTAGTCAACCCTTTTGTAATGACAGGACAAAAATGCTCCAGACGATAAAAGAGGGAGAAGAGGAAGTATATTCAGACTTGCATAATTCTGTTATAGGTTTTCTAGTAAAAATTAGTTTTAGACTTATAGAGTGTCTGTTTCTTAGTCCAGTCTGCCTTATGGAGCTGACATAAAGTAGCTGGGAGCTACCTCTTTTAGGGGAAACCTATATGTTTTCCACTTAGAGTAGTCTTCATCTAATTTTGATATTAGGAAGTAAGGTTTATGTATTTATTTGAAACATATGCCTGGGAGGATGCAAGACAGACTTTTTATGTCACAGTGGGGAGTCGTGGGGAGTGAATTACTAGGTCCACCATCAATAGGTGAGGCAGAGCTTGTATCATCTTGATACTTTCTTCCAATAACAAGCAGATACGAAGGGAGACTGTGAGTTACCCTGTTAAGAGAAGCAGCAGCTTTTACAGCATTAGACGTAGGGTTCCTCTAGAAGATATTTGGAGAGCAATGAACACCTTCCCTAAACCTTGTAGTGGTGATGTGAGTTAACTCAAATTATTGCTCAGATTTATGTCTTTGATTTTATCTGGTTTTTTTTAAAAAAATCTCTCTATTAGATATATGAGCAAATAATTAGAACGAGATTGTTTTTGTATTTCTTTTCTGTATCTAATGCTATATATCTGGGTATTGCATTTAAGGCTTGTGACAGAGATCTGCAATGTGGTGGAGGCATGTGCTGTGCTGTTAGTCTTTGGATCCAAAGTCTTCGAATTTGTACACCAATGGGCATCTTTGGAGAAGACTGTCATCCATTAAGTCATAAAGTTAGTGTGTTACATAATATTCTGGTTCTTGTGCAATGTTAAACATAGAACAAAATATAAACATAAATATTAGCTATAAACCAAACTTCATAAAATAATATTCACCCTGCAAAAGTTAAGAAAGTTTTCTATCTATCATTATTCATATTGTACAATATCTTATACAATATCTTATAAAAGATCTAAGGCAAACTAGTCTTGCATTGTGGAACTTGATCAGCATGTTATTATCTACTTTTGCTTGATCTTTTTTCCTTTAACCAATTTTTTAAAAAAAATGTTAAAGGAGAAAGACAAACTATTAGGATATTTAGGCCCCTATGTTCTTCTAGATGGAGAAGATTACTTAAAATCACATTTGAAAGTCACAATTTCTTGGATCTGGGGCAAGCAACATGGTGTCTTTCAGAAAGATTTGAATTTGAACTCCACCAAGACAACATGAAAGATGTGATCTCAAACATCTGGAAGGAATCAGTTTGTCTATTTCTTATATTGGGAAATTTCTTTTAAATTGAGTACTTTCATTTCTATTGAGCTCCTAATTGCCATCTTTATGAACCAAATTATGATGGTCACTATGACTAAAGTTCCTCTTGTATTACCTAAAGATATACAGTATTATCCAAAGAATTTACATAGAATGTGATATGAAAGGATGTTAAAACATTTTTATTTTAATTTCAAAAACTTCCTTTAACTTCTAAGTTAAAGTTGAATCCAGACTGTTAGTTGCACAATCCCTATTCAAATAAGTGGGAACAAAAATCACAAAGGTGTAGCATAAATTTCAGTGGATTAAACTTCCTGTTAATTTAAGCTTTTGAAATTTTAATTTGATATCAAACTTCTGGAATTTCTGAATGTATTACAATTGCATCCCCGGAATTTACATTCTTAGAGCAGAAGATTGGAAAAGGCACCAATATATCATGAATATATCTATTAACTCATAGATTTAAACATGTCTACACTATCCTATTTATTGCCAATTATGCAAACAGAACATTTTCTTGTTTGTAGTTACTGCTTCACTCCTCTTTATTAATCATGCATATTTACTATCATTTATTTTCTAGTACATCCAATGTGTCTTTAAGGAGACAGAGAAAATAGTACAATAATTGTAACATTAGTATCTTGCTATGCACCAAAGACACTCACAACTGAGTAACCAACCTATAATATGCAGTTGGTTGAAGCTATTGAAATGCTTCATCTAAAACAAATTGCCACATGGGAGTTAATCAATATATGAATTGATTCTTCAAAGCTGATACTTTCATAATGTAACAATGGTCACTTTTGTTATGACACATGCAGTAGTCAATATCATGCCATAGAAATAGTTAATATTACCATGGGAAAATAATATGCTACAAAGAAGATAGAATAACTGGAATGGCGTATCTGTGAAGCAGCTTGAAGTGTGGAGAGTATATTAATGGATGCTGAATCAAAACATTACTTAGTTTTTCAGGAGTCACCCTATGATTTAACTCTAAATATTTCTTTCCAGATTCCATTTTGGGGAAGAAGAATGCATCACAGCTGTCCCTGTGAACCTAACTTGGCTTGTGTCCGGATTTCTCCAAGCAAATACAAATGTTTACCAGAGTTCAAAAATGATGACATCTATTTTTAGCAGAAGGATGGTGAAGAATTCTGTGTCATTTCATATTTCATGAATGAAGACCCCTATTTGTTATTGTGATGACATTATTTGACAGGAAATTTAATTATATTTTCTAGCCTTATTATTAAGATACCATATTTAAGATTAACTGAAGTGTTTTCCTTAGGCAAGTACAGTTTCTTTATATTTTTATCAGCCCAAATAAGGATGAACTGAGGTAGGCCTGTAGAGAGATGCTAGCTGGAATACAGCCCCATCATCCATGCTTGACAGACCAAGGGAGACCCAATGCATTTTGCTGTATACATAAATATTATTGGCAATGTCATAAAGGTAGACTAATTGGGCTACAAGTGGAGCACATCTAGAAAAAAAGGCATATTATTGTCAAATTCTTTGTACTAAAATGCTCAAATCCAGACCATTTAGTAACCAGTATCACCAAATCAGTTTGTTTAAACTGGATGGTTTTCCTTAGCCTGCCAAATTGAATGAACATATCAATCTTACTGATCACATAAAAAAGCAAAGAAATCTCATCCAATTCCTGGTGAATTTGTACTAGCAAGTTTGGAAAGAAAATGAGCATTTTTCTATTAGAATCTCTGGTCTTTAAGGGAAAAATAACATCAGATTATCTGTGTTGATATCAGTGAGAATGAATTAATTTATATTAGCTTCAGAATTAGTATGGATTTGATGCCGGTAGGGGTGTATGTCAGATTGTGTATATATGTGTTTCTGTTGCTGCACTTCAGAGATACAGCTAGAATGCCCATCTCATTATTTCAGAGATACTTCCTTACCTAAAACAAGAAACAGAATGGCCATGGATGGGCAAAAAACAATGGGATCAGGAACAACTTTCAACTTTCTGCTGGCTTCTCCATTGAGTTTCCTTGTGGGAAGCTGGCAGGAGCATTAAAAATCTTCCTTCCCTTCTCCCTTTTCTCTTCTCCCTCTGTCATTCTGTTATCTTCATTCCTTCTCTTCCTCCTACCCTTTCTTCCCTCCCTTCCACTCTTCCTTCTACCCTTCCTTTCATCCTTACTTCTCTCACTCCTTCCTTCCTTCCCTGCCTCCTTCCCATCTACTTTCATTCTGTCATTATCTTTCTTCCTTCCCTCTCTCCCTTGAATTCCTGCTGGCTTCTCCATTTACTTTACCTGTGGGAAAGAAAGTCAATGGAGAAGCCAGCAGGAAGTTGAAAGTCCAAGAACAGCAGGTAGGTAAGTGGCTACTGTTGGGTGAGGGAGGGAAGGACCAAAGACATGTATGAGAGGTGCCACTGGGTTGGGAAAGGTTGGGTGTATGCAATGGGTCAGGGATGGCATGCAGATGGGTGGTGTAGGCTAAGAAAGGTGCCTGGGGTTGTGCAGGGGGTGGAGGCACTGCAGATCAAGAATAGTGAGTGGATCATAGGGATGTATAAGAGATGCTGTGCAGTCAAATAGGGCATGCAAGATGTTGCAGAGAGCAAGAAGAATGTGAGGAGGTTGCAGGTGTGTGAGAGAGGTGCTGCACCAGTCAGAGATAGTGTGCAAGGGAGTGGCATGGGTTAGGAAGTTTGCCTGAGATCGCAAGAGGCTCCATGCAAGTCAGGGACAACACGCATGGAGCAGTATGGGTTGGGCAAGGGTGTACAAGTGGTACCGCATAGGTCAAGAAAGGCACACAGCAAGGGTGCAGGTTGGGGATGGCGTATAGGGATGCACAAGAGATGCCACATTGGTGAGGAAAGGTATATGGCAAACGGCACAGTCAGGAAGGGCTAATGGGAGTACACAAGAAGTATTGTCTGAGTCAGGGAAGGCACACAATGGGGGCAGGTCAGATTATGGGACTGAAGGTGCAGCAGCAGCCAGTAACACTGAAGCACCCATAACTTCCTCAAATTTCATTCTTAAGCAACAGTTAAAATATTGCTTAAAATATTTCAATTACAAATTTGTTGTACTAAATATGCTTTTCTTTAAAATTAGACAAAATGTTGCTTTAGGTTGCAACAAAGTTATTAGCTTCTTTAAAGCCAATAATCTGCAACCACAGAGCTTAAATTTTGGAAGAATTATTTAACATAAGATCATATAATGAAAATGAGAAAAAGAATTATTTCATGAGCACAAATATAACTGAAATCCAGTTTCCTGTTATATTTTTTAAAATCTGAAAATCTTTTTAAGCCTCTGACTTCATATGTAAATAGATTGATATGCAAAAGTTTCTGTATCAGAATAATAAAATTAAAATATTTTATTCAAGTCTGTATTATTTTTACATATAGTTTTTATTCTGTAAAAGTTGTTACCTTCCAACACTATATTCAGAAAACATTCTAGAAAACATTCACAAGGGTTTAACACTAAAAAAGTGTAGCTTAAATATGGCCTATTAAATTTAATATGGTTTTTCCAAATATATGGAAATTCTGGAGAGATTATAAAGCTTCATAATCCTAAGCATGGTAATTTAGAAATAAATCTCACTGAATATGAGTGTGTAAACTGTGTTGGGTATTGAGGATTTCCTTACCACAATCATTTTGCTTCTTCATTTCCTTTGTTTAGAGAGCTGTGAAGATCTGATAAGTATATTCCAGAAAATGTGAAGCATAAAAGTAAAACAGAATTACACATATATTTATTTGACATTATATAGGCAAATAGTAGGTAAGTAGCTAAAGCCAGATATTTGTAGTTTTAAGTGAGGCTACTCAAAGCCAGCATGCATTGTCAATATGGAAGCTTATTTTAAATTATTGGTAAAGCATTGAATGTATCACACAAGAATATCTTGCTTGCATTAAAGTAGCATGCTGGGGAAAAATTTGTTTAATTTTTCAAAATAATACAGAGCTTGTTCATTATTAGGAAATTAGATAAATGCCAGATGTGGTTCACTCTGTGAACTAATGAAAAACAGTATAGGAATAATCGTAACAAGTTTCTGGTTAGCTAGTAAATTTGAAGATGTGGTCAGACTATTTTTACTAACAAGGCTGTAAAGAACCTTTATTGCTCTGTCTCTGGAAATTGATTTTAATTAAAGATACCCAAATATAATCATGTATTTGTTGAAGGAAAAATGCATGTTAGCTACCCTAAATGTACTCTGTTTAATCTAGGTGGTTAAAGTTCTTGCATTTGGAGATTTGGAGAACGTGAAAGGTGGAAGGAAATGCATAAGCTTAAATCTGCTTAAGTTTATAAGAAAGCTAAAGGTTTCAGAGAATGTCAAGAAAACCAGTTACGGTAACTAACCTGGATAGAATCTTGAGAATGAATGAACTCGGAAATTTTGGTCAAACCATTTCAGGCTTGTCTTGCTATTAATTCTGTAGCACTTCAGGTTTGTTTTATCCTCTTTAATTGCCTCTAATAATCTGCCCATTGCTGGAAGAACTCAGTTTCCCTCAAAACTGTCATTTCTTTAGTGTTTGCTTATTTTTCAAAATCCATAGGTATATCAAATGCCATAGTGCATTCCACTGAAGTGTTTTGTTTCTGAAATGTATGTCATTTGCAATATTGTGAAGAGACTAAGAAGTAGTAGTCTACAATAAAATATATAAAGTGCAACAGCAATAAAATTGTTTTGGATTCATGGAACGATGAAAGAGAATTTAGTCAGGTGCAATGCTTTATATAACTCATATCTTGTCAGAACAATGCTGCCTTTTATCAACTGGCAAACTATTTTTCAGGCAGGCATTGATTGTGTGAATGGAATTCATCAGCCAAACATGTCAAAAGCAAAGAATTGTCCTTGCTGCAAGGACTTTCATGACAGTTGAGAATGAATGCAAAAACAGATGACAAAATGATGCTGCTTTATCAATGGCTCTCGATCAGTGGAAAACAACAAGGAGAAAAAGAGGAGGAGAGAAGAAGAGGGGAAATTGTTTATCTAAATCTTGCACTTCTATTATGTGATTGGTTGATTAATACCTTATTTGGAAAATGGTTAGCCTAAGGGGACATGTTAACTAGACCTAAACACGTCAGTTTCTAATTCCTAGCTGACAATTCTATGCAAATCTTTTGAGAAAAGTTAGACAGTGATGATAGCAACCTCCAGTACAACTAAGTTGTATTAATTTCTCTGTTTCAAAGATATATGAATATATGGGGAAACTATGGAGATACAGAATTTTCATAAATGTCCAACAGCTGTATTTTTGAAGTAAGTTTTCCAAATTTTGTCACATAATGTTCCTGGCTTTAATTCTTTAAATTTTCAATAATAACAATGCATTTTTGATGCATGAAGACATGCTGTCTATCCTCTTATGGCAGTGACGGCGAACCTTTTAGAGACCAAGTGCCCAAACTGTAACCCAAAACCCACTTATGTATCGTCGGGTGCAGGTGGGTGTGGCCCATTGGGTGGGTGTGGCTGCAGTGGTAATGGCAGACTGGGTGGGACTAAAAAGTTCAATCAATAAATTCCAACTTTGCGAGATATTTTTTTTCCCCATGAGAAGTTGAAATTGATTGATTGAACCTTTTTTTTTGCATATGGCAAAAAATCAAAAAGGTTTTATAAAACACAGCTAAAGGCCTAGGACTGGGACGACGGTGTGCGTGCCCACAGAGAGGGCTATGCGTGCCACCTGTGGCAAGCATGCCATAGGTTTGCCACCATAGTCTTATGGCATGTCAAATGGAGACTGCTGCTGATAGTAAATTTACTTCTGGGATAGCATTGTCTAAATCAATGTTTCTCAAACTTGGCAACTTTAAGATGTGTGAATTTGAACTTCCAGAATTCTCCAACCAGCCATGCTGGCTGGGGAATTCTGGGAACTGAAGCCTACGTGTTTTAAAGTTGCTACGTTTGTGAAACACTAGTCTAAATTGTTGTCTATTGCTTTGTATGAGAAGCTGATGCAAAACAATAGAAAACTTTATTACTTGGTGCTAGAATACAAGGCAAAATTTATGTTAGAAATTAATTAAAACATGGGTTTTTCCTTAAAATTCTAGTTGTTTAACTGTTAAATTGGTGAGAACCTAAAAGATGGTCTACATACAAATTAAGCATGTGATCAAATTTATTTTTGTTTTCATTATCCATCATTGGATAGTAGATATATCAGAAAAACTAATCCTTTTCAGAATTAATAGCAGACTTAATGGCAAATAACCACTTCTACTCAAGAAAAAAATAAAACTGATAAAACACAGATGCAAATGAAATTCTGGAAAGAGAAAAATATATAACGGCATGACTAATTATATTTCAAGAGAAGCAAAAGCAAGAAGACAAAACACTTGCAGGGCAGTCACAGATATTTAGAAAGAGAATATTGATACCTTCGGATTTCCTAAATTTTTATCATAATTTCAAAGAAGCAGCAATCCCTATCTGCTAAACAAGATGAAGATGAAGAAAATTATTGTTTGTAAAAGTGCTCAAAAATATAACAAATACTAAGGAGTTTGCAAGGGAGTTGGTGCATTGTGGAGGAGATTGCTAATTTTTAGGATGGTTATTTGATTGCTTGTGTGGACATATGTAGTTTTTTGGCTGCAGAGATGTTTGCTTCTTTGCTGAGCAGATGGTCTGAGCTCATCACCAGGATAACAAATAGAAACATAAATTTTTCAAAGGAGGAGAACTGGGAGAGAGGCAATTTGACTTACCTCCAGAGACTAAGCTTCAAAGGAAACCAGGATTTCACAACTCTAGATATACTGTATAATAAAGGAAGGTCCTTTTAGATTCATATAACCTAAGAGCTAGAAGGGAAACTAATTAATCCAACCTGATTTTGCCATAAAACAGGAACCCAAAGAGGCGCACAATCTCTGGCAGAAAAAAGAGAATAATGAAGAAGAATAATGAAGAATGCAGTTAATCAGTCATCCAGTAAAAGGAGCTCAAGACAAAAGCAAATTATCAACTCAACAGGAATTTCTTTAGATATTTTCAAAATTGAAAACCAGCCAGGAAGCAGCTGATGAGTTAGATGACAAAAGGTAACCCCTTTTGTCATCTAACTCATCAGCTGCTTCCTGGCTGGTTTTCAATTTTGAAAATATCTAAAGAAATTCCTGTTGAGTTGATAATTTGCTTTTGTCTTGAGCTCCTTTTACTGCAGAGAAATGATAAGAACGATGTGCATTTGTGCTATAAATTAGATATAAGACAATTATCTAAGCCAATGCTGACTTTATCTCAGAGTGAATCAGAACTAAAGCAAACTGCAGTAGCAGGAGGACGGCTTGAACTAAAAAATCAGGATGTCTGCATTTGCCTTTAATTCTCCTCTCCCCTTCCAAGTAGGGCATAGAAAAGGAACTCATCAAATTTGCAGATAATACTGGCAGGAATAGTCAACACCCTGTACAATAGGCTTAAGATCCAGATGGATCTTGACAGACCTGAACACTGGGCCCTAACTAACAAAATAAAAATCATCGTAGAGAAAAGTAAGGTCTTACACTTAGACAGGAAAACCCAAAAGTACAGGTGCAGATTAGGTGAAATCTGGCTTAATAGCAGTAACTGTGAGAAGGATCTCCTAGTGGACAATCAATTAAATATGAGTCAGCAGTGTGCGGCAGCAGCCAAAAAAGCCAATGGAATCCTAGGTTGCATATACCATTCTATAAAGCCTTAGTAAGGCCACACCTGAAATACTGCATCCAGTTTTGGTCACCACAGTATAAAAAGATGTTGAAACTAGAAAGAGTGCAGAGAAGAGCAACAAAGATGAATAGGGGACTGGAGGCTAAAACCTATGAAGAACAGTTGCAGGAACTGGGCGTGGCTAGTCTAGTGAAGAGAAGGATCAGAGGTGGCCTTACAGCAGTAGTACAGTATTTGAGGGATTGTCACAGAAAGGAGGGTGACAATCTATTTTCCAGGCATCCAAAGACCAGACAAAAAACAATGAATGGAAACTGATCAAGGAGAGATTCAACCTAGAAATAAGGAAACTTTTTCTGATATCAAGAACAATCAATCAGTGGAACAGCTTGCCTTCAGAAGTTGTGGGTGCTTCATCACTGGAAGCTTTCAAGAAAAGACTGGACAGCCACTTGTCAGAAATGGTATAGGGTCTCCTGCTTGAGTAGAGGGTTGGACTAGAAGACCAACAAGATCCCTTGCAACTCTATTATTGTTATTCTGTTATGCAAATTCAACAGAGAGATGCACAACTGCTGAGTAACTCCAACTCCACATTTGAAAGACCTGTCTCTTAAAGACCTGGTCTAGCCCATGGAAAAAAGGCCCATTCACAAATTATGCCTAACTTCAGCCCAGCAAATGGAAAGATGTCCTTTTCTACAATTCTGGATAATCCCAGCTGAACCACAAATAAATTAGTTCACATACAACACAACCTAAACCACAGAAACTAATGGGAGACTAAAAAGGTTCAGAGTTACTTCTGGAAAATGTGGAAAACCTCACATGGTAGGACCCTCAACTGCAAAAAAAACCCCAAAAAACCCTATAGCAATAAAATTCTCCTTTGATTTACTTGTGTCATTGAAACTGCTCAGCTGCTTTCTTTTCATCAGCCTTCTAGAGGCCAGATGACAGATGAATAGACTGAAGATTTTGATAGAGTGAACTAGCATGCTATTAAATCATTCCACTTTCTCTGGCTGTCAAAAAGTGCCATGAATTTCAGTCTGAAAACTTTATTTTTTTAGCACACTAAGTAGTGCTTTTTTTCCTACAAAAATGGCAATGTGTTAAAATGCTATTTTTGTTACTGAAGTGACAAGAAAGATGCAAGGGTTAATATCTCTAGTATGATCTGTGATTCATTCTGTTTTGATAAAAAGAACAAGCACATAGACACAGCCATACTGCTTTCAAAGAAAAATACATGAGTCATTAGTAGACAGGAGGTTTCAAAATCTAGAAGTGCGCAAAGAAAAGACACATTTTTATGAAGACGATGTACTGGGCTAAGGTAAGTAAATTGTGAATAAAAGAATTGTGCAAGTAATTAAGGATGAGAAATAATAGGTTTCTACTTTCAAAAGAAATATTATTCCTATTAGAATTATGGTTTTTAATCCTGAAGTCTCAAAGTGTTGCACCATTATTTTTTTTATTATTAAACTTTTATGCCACTCATCTCGCCGAAGCACCATTTGAAAATTTCAGAATAAATATTTGAAAATAGAAGCACACATTTATCTTTAAATAAAACAATGTATCCCTTAGACCAGGGGTAGGTAACCTCGGCTCTTTTATGACTCATGGACTTCAACTCCCAGAATTCCTGAGTCAACTGACTCAGGAATTCTGGGAGTTGAAGTCCATGAGTCATAAAAGAGCCGAGGTTGCCTACCCCTGCCTTAGACTCTGGGCTCTCTCTTCTTTTATTCCTTGTATCTCTTATATTCTGGCAGATATCCCTATCTATGCCTACCTTCTTCAGGTTCATCACATAATCTGCCTGTCTCATCCCATGCAAGATATTCTTCTTGAAAAATATTAAATTGAGGGGAAAAACATCATTATTAATTAAGGTAAGTCAGCTTTTTCACATTAAACGTGACCCAGCAGTTCTCATATTTCAGGTGTCCACTGATCAATCTATGATGCCATCTTTCTAAATTTTGTCTACCGACAGGAAAAGATCCTTCATATCACCTTCTGCCTGGTTCTCTTTATTTACAGTAATGGTATTTAAGTGGAGGTGTCAAAGACTGAACCTACAATGTTTGGGGCGATCTTGAGCTTCCCTGTTATGTTAGAAAAGGGGCCACAAACCAAATAAAGTAATCTAGACTTTGTTCCACTGAATGACATATACCAGGGTTAGGCAACCTCGGCTCTTTTATGACTCATGGACTTCAACTCCCAGAATTCCTGAGTCAGCTATGCTATGCTGACTCAGGAATTCTGAGAGTTGAAGTCCATGAGTCTTAAAAGAGCCGAGGTTGCCTACCCCTGACATATACTATTGTGAGGTGTGAGATTTCCTATGTTCCAAGACACTGTGCTGCACTGTGAACTTTTTTTAGTCTGAGATCATACAGTATCTTAAAATATTATTTACCGGTAAGTCTTTTTTACATAACAGTAGGCCTGACATGCATTATCACTTCAGTAATGGGTACCAGATCACTTGCATTAGTATATAAGGTTTACAGCTTTTCTGTTGCAAATATGCTTACTCACACTAATGTATGGAAATTTCACTGTGTACAAAATAGAAGGTGATTTATGCTTAATAAGCAGTATTTATAATTCCTGAATTTAAATGCATTATATCATGGATTAACAGTTTGTATCTTTCAATAGTTATACACCAAACAGAAGTTATGAAAAGCAAATTCCTCATATACCTACTCCCTCACAAATTAACTTAGAACAGAAAAGTACATATAGCTGCCTATGTTCCAATTTATTTACTACTGTTGAACATTCAGCATTTGGATCAGTACTAATGAAATATGGAGCTCCTTGATGAATGCAGTTTTGTTTCGCACAGAATGACCAGATTCCAACCTATTTAGTTTTGCATTGCATTTTTATTGTGACTATATTGTGAAGTGCATAGAGTACTTTGGAATAGGGTTCTGCCTAAATTGAATTAAATAAATACACATTCATCTAGGTTTTGTTATCAGCAAACAAGTTGTGCAGAGTTGTTTTGTAATTTCAAAAATGTGAAATTGAAAATAGAAAAGTATATAAAAACTTATTAAATATACAGTATTTTGAAATGATGCCTCTCAAGTCTCCTTTCTCTCTTTTACAAATTGACTGCATTTGCACATTAACATTATTAAACAATGGTCTCCTGAATTAAGCTAAGTATCAGGGTTTGCACATCAGATAAAATACAAACCAGATTCATATTGTAGCAGAAACTACCCAGCTGCATTTTAGTCTAACAATCTATACCTCACTTGCTTTAGTCTTTTTGAACGTTAATTGCTTTGCCCCAGTTTTATAAAATCTATATTTAACTACTAGAAATTTTGGTAAAAACCTAGTGAGTTTTAACCGATTTTAATTTTCCAGTTTACAATGAAAATGGTTTATGTCATTTGTGGATTATGTTAGCCCTATCAAAGTCCTGATGTCTAGGTTGCCTTCCCATAGTGTAGTAAAATTTGGACAATAACTAATTACAGTATGTTTATATAAATGTTTGAGCTGCTTTGGGGATGATTACAAATTGCAAAAATTAAGATTAGGAAATATTAAAAGATCAACATTTGTTTTGTGCCTTGAGTGGTTCTGAAATTACAATCTCTCTTTTTTTAATGAACTCATTTTGTTGAATTATCAAAAGCATGTGTGGGTTGAATTTGTACATTGCAATCTAGCATAAGCTGAGTGGTAAGGGTTTTTTTTTTTGTTTCTTTTTTTGAGCAGCCACTTCTCCCTAATTTCACCTAGCAGTCCCATTGGCTCTGGCTGAAGGGGCATGTTGCAGGTTCCTAACATTAGAGGATATCATCTGATTGGATCCAGGAAGAGGGCTTTTCTGCTATTATACCTACCATTTCCCCCAAGGTTAGGATGGTGTTCTGAAAAGGCCTGAAGACCTGTCTGGTCTTCGCTATCTAGTCTGGGGATCAGGTAGTGGTAGCCTTATTAAATGGTTGTACTGTTCCTGAATTGACTGTGCTGATGCAATTGATTGTATGGTGTTTGCCTTGTGTTAATGTTTCTAACCTTGTATGGTTATTTTTACCTTTTTTGTGTATTATGTTTTAATTTTATAAGCTGCCCAGAATTACATATGTGAGATGGCATCTATCTAAATCAAATCAATAAATAAATTTAGTTACAGTGGCAATGGGTGCCCTGTTGGAAAGATCTAAAGCACCAGATTAAAGCAGAATTCCCTGGAGAAAATCAGTGTGGATGCTAAGAGTTGGAATGACTTGATAGCACATTATCACCTTCAGTGCAAAGTTCACTTGAACCAAAGGGGTAAGAGCTTTTTCTAAAAAGGAAGGCAATTCAGGAACTTAAGAGAAGTAAGATCTCACTTTAGGTTTAAGTACCTTAAACAGATTGTATATATCTTATTTCTTTAAAAGACTTTTTACTATGACTTCAGTTCTGTATTACCAAACATTGCAACGTTTCCATTTTTGAGATATCTGGAAGAGGTATGATTTATTTTGATCATTCAGTTTTGGACCACTTACTTTGGCCGCTTTGCTATTAAAAATAGACTTTAAAAGAGGCTCTTAGTTTATTTTCTAAAAGTAAATTGGGGCAGTAGATAAAGGTTATTTTTAAAGCTTTAAAAATTCATAATCTGCATCTTTAAAAATGCTAGGGCATTGGAAATTTAAAATACACTGGTAACTCTGCAAACATGTAAACAGATAAGCAATTATGCACAGGAATTGCTTTGTCTACTAAAATTTGCAATCCAGAATTGTCTAGAGACTCCTCTGGCACTAGCACATGAGCAGCTATTTTTAAATAGAAACTACATTGGACAGATATGTATGTCGGGGGGAAGGTAGTCATTCTACTTATGCCCCTAAAATATCAATAGCAGAATGTTCCCTTTATAATATAAAAAACCCACAGTTCTATTTATACGTAGTCAGAAATAAACACAACTTCTTTATTGGGTCACCTTGTCACTACTCAATTAGACTACTATAATGTATTCTACATGGGGCTGCCTTTAGAGGTCATTGCATTTTGTCCAAAATGCAGTGGCCTGTGTATTATCAGGCATTCAGCAGTCACAATTTATTAGATCCATGCTGCAGAGCCCATGTTAGCTTCTTGTGCAACTTAAAGTGCTAGTTAACCTATGAGGACCCAGATTGTTGGGGGCAATTAAGCTGACTTTGTAATAATGCCGCTTGGGGTGTGTGTGTGAAAGCCCTACTAAGCAGGCATATACATAGAATGAAGGCTACTGCTAAGCTTGTAAGCCGCCCTGAGTCTTCGGAGAAGGGCGGGATATAAATGGAATAAAAATAAAAATAAAATAAAATAATGTCATTTATGGTTTGGCACCAAGTACCTTCAGGGCTACATGAGAATCGCTTACACTGATTTGAATTTCCCGGGAAAAGCAAGAAGTGTGTGGTTCTCCTCTCTGAGGAGGTGTGGGCAACTGAGACACAAAAGGGCTGTTCTTTATGTTAAATTAACCCTGACTCTAGCTACTTTCCAAAAGCATTTAAAATCAACTCTTCTAGACAAGGCTGGAGCTTGATGCCCGCCTTCTGTTTTTCTTGGATTAGATTTTCTGGTTTGTATACTTTGTTTTTGGATGTTATTAGATTGTGGTTACATTTGTGAGATGGGTGGCTATATAAATTAAATACATAAATATTTCAAAGTCGGTAGTTTGTGAAACCAAGAACAATGGAAGAAAAAATTAAAGTCTCTCAAGTCTAGTTGGTTCATTAACTTCCTGGACAAGTATAAGGAAGTAGTCCACCATTGCCTTCATCCATACTGTGGACAATACCCTGAGCTTTTCTAGACTTTTCCCAAGTTGCAACTAGGTCCAATCCTGCTTAACTTTCTAAAACAAGTGATTATCCTATGGGCTCAGGTGTGATTTAAAAACAAAAACAAAACACTGTTGTTTGAATGGTCTGTAAGCAAATTCTGCTTATTAAAAGAGAAGACAGCAAAGCATACCCAAACATTTAAATTCATGTATGTACAAAAAACTGGAGAGTGTTTTATTAAAACAGTTGAAATACACAAGTATTATCCAGTTTGTAGATAAGAACTTATAAAGCCAATAAAGTATGAAAGTCAGTATAAATTAAAAACCTGGGAGTTTTAAAAGTTGAACATTTTTTCTTTTAAAACTGCCATTTTTCATATGTTTCTGAAACGCTATCAAAGAAACAGTACAACAAGAAAGTTTAAAGTAGTTCTACATCAGATTAGGTGACACAATGTTCATTAGGTTAGCAGGAAATGTCCTAATGATTCTAGTATAATCAGTAGTATCCATATTTTCAGGCAAGGATAGAAAGTTACTTTAAGTACTGAAACAAAATTAGCCCCAAGTCTCCCTACAAAGAAGACACAATTCAGTTTCTCCATCTCCACTGCTCTTGAAAGACAAATATAATACAAGATTCTGAAGTCATCAAAAAATAACTTTACTACAAAATTTGCCTTGACCTTTTATCAAATTTTACATAAGGAATAAAATTGCTAAACCCTTTATCAAAACTGACAAGATTGGGAAGAAAAACTAACAAAAAAATTATGGCCTTTAATCCATGTCAGAATTATCTGTAGAAATTCAGAGCAAAGGAAAAAATGTAACCTGTCTTGTTTGGGTCCCCCCCCCTTTCCTACCCCCCAGAGACACCAAAGATTCCCCCCCACACCAAATCTTAATATAAATACCCTATTTTAACCTATTGGTTTGATGAGGCCAAGGGTTTTGTTTAAATAATCATTAGCAAGTGCACATGCCAGAATAAGCATACACATTTTTAACTTTTTCCCCCCTTTTTTAAGGAAAAATGAATTATATCCTCAAGTTCTTCAGATCACACAGAATTGTGCCTTGAGTATTCTGGATACTTTGGCAGCAAAAGAAGTGAGTTCTGAAACAGACTCTAAGTTCCTTGTTGAAAATGAAACAAAGGATGGGGTTGACTCCTGCCTGGGCAAAGGTCATCCAGACAGAGGTGGTCAAATAAATCTGGGGAATTGTGCTGGCCTTGATGAAGACACGTAAGTAACAAGTCACAATGTAAGGAGACCAAAGAAGCAAGAACAGGAGGGTGATCATGTAAAACATCTTGCAAATCCTCTTCTCTGTTTTAAACTCCTCTAAGACCAGCAGTCTCTTGATCTGGCTATGAGTAGTATTTTGTCGGATGCCCACCAAGGTAGGAGGGGTAGGACCCCGGCCAAAGCCAGCTGTCCAGTTAGCAGCTGCCTGACCAGTAGCTCCAGGCCCATGGAAAGTCCAATTCTGGCTAATGGCTGGTACCAATTGGGCCGGCTTCATTTTGCGGTGGCTATGAATGAAGACGAGGAGCTTGATGTAAACCAGGTGGGTGGCCACCATGACCGTGGCAAGCATGAGCATGAAACCCAGGGTGTCATTGGCCTTGACGTAACGGTGCTCAAAGATGCACTGCTCCTCCTCACGGATGAACTTGTAAGTGCCGACGTCAAAGACAGGGGGGAAGGCCATGGCCATGGAGAGCGTCCACACCATGAACACCACGGCCAAACAGGTCCAGCCAGTCATGCGCTTGGCATAGAAGCGGTGATGGGCAATGGCCATGTAGCGCGTCACCCCCACGCAGAAGAGCAGAAAGGCGGCGTGGAAGCAGAACAGCACCGACAGGAAAGCCAGCACTTTGCAACTGAGCAGCCCGTGGGGCCAGAAGCCCGCCCCGCTGTGCACCGAAAGCATGACGAAGGGGAAGCAGGCCAGGGAGCGCAAGCCATCCGCCAGGCACAGGTCCAGGAGCAAGTAGTAAGGGGCCCTGTGCAACTGGCGGTCCTTGAGGATGAGCCAAGCAAAGAGCAGGTTGCCAGCAAGGCTGAAGCAAAGGATCAAGCCCAGAGAGGCCAGCTTCAGGCCAGAGGCGCCCAGGAGGCTGCCGGGGCTGGGCAGGTGGGGGCTGCTGCTGCTGCTGCTTCCCAGCTCGCTGGAGTTCGCCATCTAGCAGGGCCGGCGACAGTCCCCTTCTCTCCCGACGCTCAGGCACAGCTATGGCGGGGGCGGGGTCGAGGCCGCTTCTCCAACGGCCGCCGCCGACTCGCCCTGCCGGGCTCTGCTTCAGGCTTCACCCGCCCAAAAGACAGGCTCCCGCTCCGGAGCCCCCTTTGCTGGCACCCATGTCCCTCAGCAGACCTCCTCGCGTCTGGGAGCGAGAGCTCCCCCCACCCCCGTCTGGCTTTCCCTTCCTCGGCCTCGCTCCCAAACCGCAGCGCCGTCCTCCCGCCCAGCAGCGCCGAGCTCAGGCTGCGCGCAAGCCAGGCGTCCCCATTCCGCCATGGTAGGCTGGCTTCAGCGTAGCCGCCGCCTCCGGCCCCCTCCGCGCCTCGGGCTTTCCCTTCCCCTCGGCAGCCCGGCTGGCTCGCGAGACTCCCGCTTAATCCGGGGGGCGGCCATGCTGAAACTTTAAAACGCCCCCCCCTCCCCGGGGAGAAGGGAGCGGGCCTGGAAGGCTGGAGGAAGAGGAGCTACTCCCGCGCCTCTCCCATTCCCCGGACCGGGGCGCGCGGTTGCCGCCGCCGCTCCTCCATCAGTGCGCCTTCCTCTTGGCGGTACCTTCTGCTCGCTCTTGGCCGTCACCCTCAGAAGGATTCCGCGGAAAGGCTGGGCTCGCCGCCGCCTCCTCCTCCCGCTGGCCGCGGTCTTCCCAGACGGCACCCAGCCAAAGACTAGCACGCCCCGGCAGCTGGCGCGCGCGGGGAGCCCCAGGTCAGCCTCGAGCGCAGCCCCCTTGTCTTAGTGGCTGCAGCTGCACTTCCGGTGGGCATGCTTCTCCGGGGAGGATGGAGGGAAGGACAGGCTGAGCCTGCGCAAAAGGGGACTAGGGTCGGTCAGCGGCAAGCGTCGCTTCTTTCATTGCGGATTTCGGTCAGAGAACGCGTTATTATTATTATTTTTATTTTATTTTAATCCCATTTACATCCCGCCCTTCTCCGAAGACTCAGGGCGGCTTACAATCTAAGCACAAATCAAATGTGCTTAGCAATAGCCTTCATTCTATGTATATGCCTGCTTATTAGGGCTTTCCCCCCCAGCGGCATTATTACAAAGTCAGGTTATTGCCCCCAACAATCTGGGTCCTCATTTTACCTACCTCGGAAGGATGGAAGGCTGAGTCAACCTTGAGCCTGGTGGGATGCGAACCTGCAATAATTGCAGGCAGCCGGTGTTGCTTAAGGAGGCATTAGCCCACTGCTCCACCAAGGCTCAGCGTTACCCCGCTGGTATTCAAAGGGAGGCTCAGTGCTGGGCATCCCAGCCTTGCCTGCCTGCTTGCCAAAAATCCATCCACCCAGCCATCAGCATCCCCACAGATCCGGGCAGTGCAGCAGATGGCCAGGCACAGATGATCTTCAGAAAACCAACCCGAGGTTCCTGACCAATAAACACACACAGTAAGCCACAACAGTGCCAAAATGATGTCATGGGGATCATGATTTCATTGTACAAAGGATGCCATAGCGTGCAACTTTGCAACCAAATGCCGTGGCTGGGTGATTTCCTCCTTCCCAAACACCACCAAGGTCCTGGGCCAGTTGCTGCCAGTGACCCTTCGTTAGCTTCTTGTGCAACTTAAAGTGCTAGTTAACCTATGAGGACCCAGATTGTTGGGGGCAATTAAGCTGACTTTGTAATAATGCCGCTTGGGGTGTGTGTGTGAAAGCCCTACTAAGCAGGCATATACATAGAATGAAGGCTACTGCTAAGCTTGTAAGCCGCCCTGAGTCTTCGGAGAAGGGCGGGATATAAATGGAATAAAAATAAAAATAAAATAAAATAATGTCATTTATGGTTTGGCACCAAGTACCTTCAGGGCTACATGAGAATCGCTTACACTGATTTGAATTTCCCGGGAAAAGCAAGAAGTGTGTGGTTCTCCTCTCTGAGGAGGTGTGGGCAACTGAGACACAAAAGGGCTGTTCTTTATGTTAAATTAACCCTGACTCTAGCTACTTTCCAAAAGCATTTAAAATCAACTCTTCTAGACAAGGCTGGAGCTTGATGCCCGCCTTCTGTTTTTCTTGGATTAGATTTTCTGGTTTGTATACTTTGTTTTTGGATGTTATTAGATTGTGGTTACATTTGTGAGATGGGTGGCTATATAAATTAAATACATAAATATTTCAAAGTCGGTAGTTTGTGAAACCAAGAACAATGGAAGAAAAAATTAAAGTCTCTCAAGTCTAGTTGGTTCATTAACTTCCTGGACAAGTATAAGGAAGTAGTCCACCATTGCCTTCATCCATACTGTGGACAATACCCTGAGCTTTTCTAGACTTTTCCCAAGTTGCAACTAGGTCCAATCCTGCTTAACTTTCTAAAACAAGTGATTATCCTATGGGCTCAGGTGTGATTTAAAAACAAAAACAAAACACTGTTGTTTGAATGGTCTGTAAGCAAATTCTGCTTATTAAAAGAGAAGACAGCAAAGCATACCCAAACATTTAAATTCATGTATGTACAAAAAACTGGAGAGTGTTTTATTAAAACAGTTGAAATACACAAGTATTATCCAGTTTGTAGATAAGAACTTATAAAGCCAATAAAGTATGAAAGTCAGTATAAATTAAAAACCTGGGAGTTTTAAAAGTTGAACATTTTTTCTTTTAAAACTGCCATTTTTCATATGTTTCTGAAACGCTATCAAAGAAACAGTACAACAAGAAAGTTTAAAGTAGTTCTACATCAGATTAGGTGACACAATGTTCATTAGGTTAGCAGGAAATGTCCTAATGATTCTAGTATAATCAGTAGTATCCATATTTTCAGGCAAGGATAGAAAGTTACTTTAAGTACTGAAACAAAATTAGCCCCAAGTCTCCCTACAAAGAAGACACAATTCAGTTTCTCCATCTCCACTGCTCTTGAAAGACAAATATAATACAAGATTCTGAAGTCATCAAAAAATAACTTTACTACAAAATTTGCCTTGACCTTTTATCAAATTTTACATAAGGAATAAAATTGCTAAACCCTTTATCAAAACTGACAAGATTGGGAAGAAAAACTAACAAAAAAATTATGGCCTTTAATCCATGTCAGAATTATCTGTAGAAATTCAGAGCAAAGGAAAAAATGTAACCTGTCTTGTTTGGGTCCCCCCCCCTTTCCTACCCCCCAGAGACACCAAAGATTCCCCCCCACACCAAATCTTAATATAAATACCCTATTTTAACCTATTGGTTTGATGAGGCCAAGGGTTTTGTTTAAATAATCATTAGCAAGTGCACATGCCAGAATAAGCATACACATTTTTAACTTTTTCCCCCCTTTTTTAAGGAAAAATGAATTATATCCTCAAGTTCTTCAGATCACACAGAATTGTGCCTTGAGTATTCTGGATACTTTGGCAGCAAAAGAAGTGAGTTCTGAAACAGACTCTAAGTTCCTTGTTGAAAATGAAACAAAGGATGGGGTTGACTCCTGCCTGGGCAAAGGTCATCCAGACAGAGGTGGTCAAATAAATCTGGGGAATTGTGCTGGCCTTGATGAAGACACGTAAGTAACAAGTCACAATGTAAGGAGACCAAAGAAGCAAGAACAGGAGGGTGATCATGTAAAACATCTTGCAAATCCTCTTCTCTGTTTTAAACTCCTCTAAGACCAGCAGTCTCTTGATCTGGCTATGAGTAGTATTTTGTCGGATGCCCACCAAGGTAGGAGGGGTAGGACCCCGGCCAAAGCCAGCTGTCCAGTTAGCAGCTGCCTGACCAGTAGCTCCAGGCCCATGGAAAGTCCAATTCTGGCTAATGGCTGGTACCAATTGGGCCGGCTTCATTTTGCGGTGGCTATGAATGAAGACGAGGAGCTTGATGTAAACCAGGTGGGTGGCCACCATGACCGTGGCAAGCATGAGCATGAAACCCAGGGTGTCATTGGCCTTGACGTAACGGTGCTCAAAGATGCACTGCTCCTCCTCACGGATGAACTTGTAAGTGCCGACGTCAAAGACAGGGGGGAAGGCCATGGCCATGGAGAGCGTCCACACCATGAACACCACGGCCAAACAGGTCCAGCCAGTCATGCGCTTGGCATAGAAGCGGTGATGGGCAATGGCCATGTAGCGCGTCACCCCCACGCAGAAGAGCAGAAAGGCGGCGTGGAAGCAGAACAGCACCGACAGGAAAGCCAGCACTTTGCAACTGAGCAGCCCGTGGGGCCAGAAGCCCGCCCCGCTGTGCACCGAAAGCATGACGAAGGGGAAGCAGGCCAGGGAGCGCAAGCCATCCGCCAGGCACAGGTCCAGGAGCAAGTAGTAAGGGGCCCTGTGCAACTGGCGGTCCTTGAGGATGAGCCAAGCAAAGAGCAGGTTGCCAGCAAGGCTGAAGCAAAGGATCAAGCCCAGAGAGGCCAGCTTCAGGCCAGAGGCGCCCAGGAGGCTGCCGGGGCTGGGCAGGTGGGGGCTGCTGCTGCTGCTGCTTCCCAGCTCGCTGGAGTTCGCCATCTAGCAGGGCCGGCGACAGTCCCCTTCTCTCCCGACGCTCAGGCACAGCTATGGCGGGGGCGGGGTCGAGGCCGCTTCTCCAACGGCCGCCGCCGACTCGCCCTGCCGGGCTCTGCTTCAGGCTTCACCCGCCCAAAAGACAGGCTCCCGCTCCGGAGCCCCCTTTGCTGGCACCCATGTCCCTCAGCAGACCTCCTCGCGTCTGGGAGCGAGAGCTCCCCCCACCCCCGTCTGGCTTTCCCTTCCTCGGCCTCGCTCCCAAACCGCAGCGCCGTCCTCCCGCCCAGCAGCGCCGAGCTCAGGCTGCGCGCAAGCCAGGCGTCCCCATTCCGCCATGGTAGGCTGGCTTCAGCGTAGCCGCCGCCTCCGGCCCCCTCCGCGCCTCGGGCTTTCCCTTCCCCTCGGCAGCCCGGCTGGCTCGCGAGACTCCCGCTTAATCCGGGGGGCGGCCATGCTGAAACTTTAAAACGCCCCCCCCTCCCCGGGGAGAAGGGAGCGGGCCTGGAAGGCTGGAGGAAGAGGAGCTACTCCCGCGCCTCTCCCATTCCCCGGACCGGGGCGCGCGGTTGCCGCCGCCGCTCCTCCATCAGTGCGCCTTCCTCTTGGCGGTACCTTCTGCTCGCTCTTGGCCGTCACCCTCAGAAGGATTCCGCGGAAAGGCTGGGCTCGCCGCCGCCTCCTCCTCCCGCTGGCCGCGGTCTTCCCAGACGGCACCCAGCCAAAGACTAGCACGCCCCGGCAGCTGGCGCGCGCGGGGAGCCCCAGGTCAGCCTCGAGCGCAGCCCCCTTGTCTTAGTGGCTGCAGCTGCACTTCCGGTGGGCATGCTTCTCCGGGGAGGATGGAGGGAAGGACAGGCTGAGCCTGCGCAAAAGGGGACTAGGGTCGGTCAGCGGCAAGCGTCGCTTCTTTCATTGCGGATTTCGGTCAGAGAACGCGTTATTATTATTATTTTTATTTTATTTTAATCCCATTTACATCCCGCCCTTCTCCGAAGACTCAGGGCGGCTTACAATCTAAGCACAAATCAAATGTGCTTAGCAATAGCCTTCATTCTATGTATATGCCTGCTTATTAGGGCTTTCCCCCCCAGCGGCATTATTACAAAGTCAGGTTATTGCCCCCAACAATCTGGGTCCTCATTTTACCTACCTCGGAAGGATGGAAGGCTGAGTCAACCTTGAGCCTGGTGGGATGCGAACCTGCAATAATTGCAGGCAGCCGGTGTTGCTTAAGGAGGCATTAGCCCACTGCTCCACCAAGGCTCAGCGTTACCCCGCTGGTATTCAAAGGGAGGCTCAGTGCTGGGCATCCCAGCCTTGCCTGCCTGCTTGCCAAAAATCCATCCACCCAGCCATCAGCATCCCCACAGATCCGGGCAGTGCAGCAGATGGCCAGGCACAGATGATCTTCAGAAAACCAACCCGAGGTTCCTGACCAATAAACACACACAGTAAGCCACAACAGTGCCAAAATGATGTCATGGGGATCATGATTTCATTGTACAAAGGATGCCATAGCGTGCAACTTTGCAACCAAATGCCGTGGCTGGGTGATTTCCTCCTTCCCAAACACCACCAAGGTCCTGGGCCAGTTGCTGCCAGTGACCCTTCGTTTCCGGGCAACTTGCCCTTTAAAGGGCTATTCGCTCATTCTTTTTTCTGCACGAAACAGCCTCCTCTGACTTGGCCGTAATTCCCCTTTCCCCCAAATATAAAGGAGAATGAAAAATAACTGCCAATCAGCGTGCCGCAGGAGGAGAGGGGTGGGCCAACTGCTTTCTTTAAGCTAGTTGGTTGGCTCCTCCTCTCACTTTGCAGTTTGCTGAGACTCAAGTACCCGCTCTCGGCTGCCTTGAGCTGCCAGGGAAAAGATGAGCTATAAATGCAGTAAACAAACAAGTAAACGCTGGGTTCATAGTTCAGCCGTGTTTGAAGGACCACAGATCCATCTCTCGTGGTTAATATCTCTTATTTAACTGGAGAATTCACTGTACGACTCCAGGCTGGTTACTTGCTGGTCAATTTACTTCTTATGATACAGATTCAGGTAGTCCTTAACTTACGACCCACAACTGAGCCAAAAATTTCTGTTGCTAAACAAGACAATTATTAAGTGAGTTTTGCCCCGTTTTATTATCTTCCTTGCCACAGCTGCTAAGTGAATCACTGCATTTGTTAAGTGAATTATACGATCATTAAGTGAATCTGACACACACACCCCATTGACTTTGCTTGTTAGAAGCAAGCTGGGAAGGTTACAAATGATGACCACATGATCCCAGGACAGTGCAACTTCATAAATACATGTCAGTTGCCAAGCATCCAAATTTAGATCTTGTACAGTGATTATGGGGATGCTACAATGGTGGTAAGTGTGAAAGCTGGTCATAAGTCACTTTTTTTAGTTCCACTGTAATTTTGAACGTCCACTAAATGAATGGTTGTAAGTCAAGGATTACCTGTAGTACGATGGTGCTCCCAAAATATGCTTAAGAGGAGAGTAGAATTTTATATATAACTTTCTGTGCCCTCCAAAGGTAATAATAATAATAATAAGTTGGAAGGGACCTTGGAGGTCATCTAGTCCAACCCCCTGCTAAGGCAGGAAACCATTTCAGACAAATAGCTGTCCAGTCTCTTCTTAAAAACTTCCAGTGTTGGAGCATTCACCACTTCTGGAGGCAGGTTGTTCCACTGGTTAATTGTTCTAACTGTCAGGAAGTTTCTCCTTAGTTCTAGGTTGCTTCTCTCCTTGACTAGTTTCCATCCATTGCTTCTTGTCCTGCTTTCAGGTGCCTTGGACAATAGCTTGGCTCCCTCTTCTTTGTGGCAGCCCCTGAGATATTGGAACACTGCTATCATGTCACCCCTCACCCTTCTCTTCATTAAACTACACATACCCAATTCCAGCAACCGTTCCCTATATGTTTTAGCCTCCAGTCCCCCAATCATCTTTGTTGCTCTTCTCTGTACTCTTTCTAGAGTCTCGACATCTGTTTTACATCGTGGTGACCAAAACTGGATGCAGTATTCCAGGTGTGGCCTTACCAAGGCATTGTAAAGTGGTATTAGTACTTCTCGTGATCTTGATTCTATTCCTCTGTTAATGCAGCCTAGCACTGTGTTGGCTTTTTTGGCAGCTGCAGCACACTGCTGGCTCATATTTAAGTGATTGTCCACTAGGACTCCGAGATCCCTCTCACAGTTACTACTATCGAGCAAGGTACCACCTATACTATACCTGTGCATTTGATTTTTCCTGCCTAAATGCAGAACCTTACTTTTTTCACAATTGAATTTCATTTTGTTAGATAGTGCCCAGTGTTTGAGTCTGTTCAGATCCTCCTGTATCTTAAGCCTATCTTCTGGAGTATTGGCTATTCCTGCCAGCTTGGTGTCATCTGCAAATTTGATGAGTTCCCCATCTATCCTCTCATCCAAATCGTTGATGAAGATGTTGAAGAGCACTGGGCCCAGAACAGAGCCCTGGGGCACCCCACTGCACACTTCCTTCCATGTAGATGCAGTTCCGTTGAGGACCATACGCTGAGTACGGCCTGTCAGCCAGCTACGAATCCATCTGGTGGTGATGCTATCTAACCCACATTTTTCTATCTTATCAAGTAGTAGGTTGTGATCTACTTTATCAAATGCCTTACTGAAATCCAAGTAAATTAAATCTACAGCATTCCTCTGGTCCACTAGTTTTGTCACTTGGTCAAAGAATGCAATAAGGTTTGTCTGGCATAATCTGTTTTTGACAAACCCATGTTGGCTTTTAGTGATAACTTTGTTCTCATCAAGGTGTTCGCTGATTTGTTGTTTGATTATCTTTTCCAGAATCTTCCCAGGTATTGAGGTCAGGGTGATAGGTCTGTAGTTTCCTGGATCTGTTTTTTTCCCTTTTTTGAAGATGGGAACTACATCAGCTCTCTTCCAGTCCTCTGGTAGTTCCCCAGTGCTCCAGGATCTTTGAAAAATATAGTTCAGTGGTTCTGAGATCATGTCTGCCAGTTCCTTGAGAACCTTGGTGTGTAATCCATCTGGTCCTGGTGATTTGAACTCGTCTAGGCTGGACAGGTGCTCACTTACCATTTTCTTGCCTATCTTAACTTGTGTTTCTATTCTGTTTTTTATGGCACTGGTTTTGGTAGGTTGGACTGTTTTTTCCCTTTGTGTAAAGACAGATGCAAAAAACGAGTTAAATAGTTCTGCTTTCTCCCTGTTGCTTGTCACCTTCTTGGCACTTTCCCCCACTAATGGACCAATCATTTCCTTTACTTTTTTCTTGTTTCTTATATAAGGCTCTTATATAAGAGCCTTGGTGGAGCAGTGGGCTAATGCCTCCTTAAGTAACACCAGCTGCCTGCAATTAGTGCAGGTTCGCATCCCACCAGGCTCAAGGTTGACTCAGCCTTCCATCCTTCCGAGGTAGGTAAAATGAGGACCCAGATTGTTGGGGGCAATTAAGCTGACTTTGTAATAATGCCGCTTAGGGGGTGTGTGAAAGCCCTAATAAGCAGGCATATACATAGAATGAAGGCTACTGCTAAGCTTGTAAGCCGCCCTGAGTCTTCGGAGAAGGGCGGGATATAAATGGTATTAAAATAATAAAAAAAAATGTTGAAAGAAGCTTTTTTTGTTATTTTTGACTTTGGTCGCAAGCCTTAGTTCATTTTGAGCCTTAGCTTCCCTCACTTCATCTTTGCAGGCATGGGCTGTTTGCTGATATTCTGCCTTAGTTATGTGCCCCTCTTTCCACTTCTTATACTTGTCCTTTTTATCTTTCAGTTTATCAGAGAGTTCTTTATGCAGCCATGCTGGTTTCTTTTGAAAGCTGTTATTTTTCTTCTTTGTTGGTATTGTGTATTGTGTATTGTTTCTGTCCGGCAAGATCCCAGTCACTGTACCAGCAAGATTTTGTAATCACCTTCGCCCACAGGATGAAAATCATGCTATAGTATAGTATAATACATTATTCCATCTTTGATCATCTTCTGAATTTTCCTGTTTATAGCTTATCTTCTACATGCATAACAGAACATCTTAAGGACAGCCATGTTATTAACAACTGCAGTAAATCATTTAACAACTGTGGCAAGAAAGGTTGTAAAATGGGGTGAAATTCACTTAACTTTCTCGCTTCGCAACAGAAATTTTAGGCTCAGTTGTGGTTGTAAGTCAAGGATTGCCTGTATAAGATGGGCAGCTATATAAATGTTTTAAATAAATAAATAAATTAGTGAAGGTGAGCATTTAAAGATCACTTTATCCTTTGTTTCAAAAGTGTTTTTTATTTATTTTAAATTTAAAATAAAAACTTGGCTATTTGACTTAGCCGGCCTGGACCGAGGGGTTTTAAGGTTTTAAATTTTAAATTTTAAACTATTTTGGGGCTATTAATTTTATTTTATTTTAATTTGTGCATTGCACTGTTTTAATTTGCCTTGTAAACCGCCCTGAGTCCTTCGGGAAAAGGGCGGTATATAAATCGAAACAAACAAACAAATAAATAAATAAATAAATTACCACCAAGAAGTGGGTTCACAAGACAACAAATATAAACTAGGATAAATTTTCTATTACAGAAAAAAAATACATAGTAATTGGGCAACTTTAAACAGAATAAGGTAAAGGTAAAGGTTCCCCCGCACATGTGTGCTAGTCGTTTCCGACTCTAGGGGCTGGTGCTCATCTTCGTTTCAAAGCTGAAGAGCCAGAGTTTGTCCGAGGACGTCTCCGTGGTCATGTGGCTGGCATGACTAGACGCCAAAGGCATGTGGAACGCTGTAGCCTTCCCACCGTAGTGGTCCCTATTTTTCTACTTGCAGTTTTACATGCTTTCGAACTGCTAGGTTGGCAGAAGCTGGGACGAGTAACAGGCGCCCACTCTGTTATGCAGCACTCGGAATTTGACCCGCCAAACTGCCGACCATCTGGTCGACAAGCTCAGCGTCCTAACCCACTGAGCATAGGAGAGGAATATTCTTCCAGTTTCAAAGTACTTTTCTATTATAAATGCTCTGTTAAATAACTCATTTCCAGTATCTCAATCATAGAACTAATATTTAGCTGGTGATCAATTATATTTATTTAATGTTAGTGAAGTCATTTTCCAAAACCAGGATAAATTCCAGATTTGTTCAATTCAGAATTAGTTCGTCTCATAACATCATCAATTAAGATTAAGGAAAACTCTGGCATCATGTTTGTAACTCAAACATTAATTGGACACCGTAGTTGCTATTAAGATTTCAATCTGTGTCACTTCCAATCCATATGCCAAACTATTTGAAGGCACTCGGTAATTTGAATAATGTTGAATTGTAGTGGTAAACTCTTCCATTTCCAAAACAATTTCCCTGTTGTAGTTTTAGACATTATTTCACTAAATGGTGTTTATAAATGGATCATTTAAATGGTTCATTCTTAAGTAGCAACACAGGAGCTGCATATTAATTCACTATACAGCCAGCTTTACCTTTGAATGTATTTTGATAACCATTCAGGTTTTTTCTGGTTATTGCATCTTAGTTTGGATATCTTAAAAAACTGGTTATTTACTAGCTATTTCTTTCATTGCTGCTCTCCTTCAACAGTTTTCTTAAATTTTGAGTAACCCACAGGCCCTTTCTACATGCTTATTTTAACAGCTTTAAAAATCACTGGCCTGTATTCCTAAAAGCAACACACTGAAGCTAATGAGCTTGGGGAGATACTAATACATAGTAAACTTCTCAATCAGTTGTAATTAGCATTCAGGAGATCACCATTTCTTTGCTCTAAAGCTACAGTATTATTTGACTCAAGTTGTGTTTTTTTTTAAATCCCCTCCAGAGGTGAACATTTTATATCTTGTAATTAAGTAAGTGCTCCATTACCTTATACATATGTAGAACACCAGACTGGAAGCATCTTACAGCTGTACTTAAGTGTATTATAGGGAAGTAGTTTTTTTCCATTCTTTCCCCATGGTCTATCTCACATATTATTAAGGTATGAAGAGTCTGCATATAAATAAAAAAAGGATGGCTCACATTGTAAAATACAGATCTGTTTATCATTTAAGGGGAAAAAATTGTCCTTTTTCAGAGTTTCTGCGACTTTACTGCTGATTGTTATATATTGTAGGTCCTCCTGATATATAAAAGGAATATAGGTCAACAACAAAATTTGTTTTTTTTATTTCATAAACAGTGTAATCCCATATGCAATATTGAAGTCACTAATGTGAATTCTATGGCTGTAGCAATCTGTTTAACAAATAGATCAGTAAATAGTCACTGTGAAAAAGTAATTGACCTCTTTGATTCCATAACTGTCTGCACCATCTTTGGCTGCAATAATTGGAACCAAGTGTTTTCTATTCATTTGTTTACATTGCTGTAAACAAATTTTGGGCCATTCCTTCATGGTTAACTGTTTCAGTTTAACAACATGTGAGAGCTTTCTAGCACAAACTACATTTTTTAGGTCCTGTCACTATATTTTGATATAGTGACACTATTTCAATATTCCTGCCAGTATATTAGATCTGGATTTCAACTTGATTGCTTGAAAACTTCACATCTGTTGCTCTTCATTATGTTAGACGATTGGGATCACTGTCCACTGTCTGAGCCACTTCAGATTCAGCTTAAGTTGATGTACAAGTAGACTGATTTTTTTTCCTTCTGACATTCTCTTATACAAGGCAAAAGTTATGGTTCCTTCAATGATGGCAAGTTATATAGAGTCTTGAAGCAAGTAAATATCCCCAAACCATGACATTGTTACCTTCATGCTTGACAGTTGATATGAGATTCTTGCAGAATTCAAATCTGTGTTTCTGCCAAATGTAATGATACCATGTCACTTGAAATGTCGCACGTGTTCTGTACCAGCCTGCTACCGGCCCTGCAGAAAAGGCAGGGACAACCCCTTTTACAAGAAGGCAAGAGGCTGGAATTAAGCCTGCCAAATTTATTGATACAAAAACAAACAAGACACGAACCAAGAAACAGGAGCTTTTCAAGCGGTTGCCTTCAGCAAACCAGCCCTCCCACGCATTCCCCTTTTATACAGTTTAGGGCGTGGCTTCTCTCTGCCTCCTTCCGAGGTGCCCCATTGCCTTCCTCTGTTTACTCCTGATTGACTGCCTCCTGCGTCGGGCGTCCTTGAACAGGGCCAGCTGTGGGTCATCTTCATCCACACTGTCATGCTCACACAGCTGGGTCTCCGTCGTGACCAGGTGGGAGGGGCCTGGCTGAGGGCTCTCATCAGCAAGCTCTTAAACACCCCCCTCCTCCTCTGAGTCATCTGACCCAACTGCCGAACCCACAGGCTGACCCTGAATCACAACAGCACGTTTGACTCATCTGCCTATATAATATTCCTCCACCTGTCTGGATGTTTATGTGCATTTTGGAAAATTTAACACAAACGTGAGTGTTCTTGCTTCTTCTTGCTATTCTCTTCCAATTTTATCTATTCAGTGCTTTTTTGATGACACAGTCATGAACCTGATTTTAGGAAAGAATAGCCTCCAGATTTATGGATGTTGTACTTGGATTCTTTGTAACATCCTGGACAATTTGATGCTGCACTTGTGGGACAATTTTGACTACAATTGGGAAGATGCATATAATTCAAAAAAAAATTTCATTTCAAATTTATGACTGGTTATGGATTAGCAGAGCTCTAAAATCTTAGAAATAGTGATATAACCTTTTCCAGGCTGATAGCATAATGAGCTTTTTGATAAAACTCTTCAGAAATTTATTTTAGCAGGCATGATCACTCTGTGAAATCTACTATACAGGGTGATTACTGAAAAGTAGAAGTCAAAGTTTGTGAGTAATAGATAAGACATAATTGTCTCTAGTTATCCCTTTAAATAAAGGGGGACACATTGGAACACATATTTGATTACTCTTTATGAAATAAATGAAAACCTTCAAAATTAGTATTATCTGCTCGCTCATTCCCTTTATGTATAAGTAGAGCTGCAATGACTCTGATAAACATTCATTGACAGAGATGGATGAATTCAGAAAGTCAGATAAAGTACTTTTTTCACAAAAGTGTACATTTTATTTTTCCTTTCCCATAGGTTTTTAAAAAGAGGTATTGTAATTTGATGGAGAACATAGTTTGAAGGTAAGATGAAGCACTTACTTTACATATAGAAAGTTCTAGAGCCAATATATCCTTAGCATATTGAGTTAAAAGAGTTAAATAGTAGATGAAGCATTCCTAAATTGATAAAACAGGATCTTTATATATCAGATACATAAAGTTCCTTCATTGCAGTACAGATTATATTCAAGGATTCATCAACTTTGTTAGGCATATGGTGTTAGCCTACAATGTTGGGTTGAAAATATATTAACCATAATGCTATGGCTTTAAGATGTTAATTGGCCAATGGGTGTGTAAGTGTTCTCATGGCCATAAGAGGAAGCTAGGAACGTAGCTTCTCTCTCTCTGAATTCACTGATCTCTACTATTACTGTTTTTGCTCTGCTGTTGGTTTACTACTGTTGTAAACCTGAACTGTGTATTGACCTCTGGACCGGTAAGAAGACTTTGTAGTTTGGATTACTCCTTGGACTGTTGCCATTGTTTATGACCTGGACTGTTTATTTTTGACTGTGCATTTTTGTTCTTACACCACCTCAAAAGTAAAATACTTTTTGCTTTTACAACTCAGTGTACTCTTACTGTGTGACTCTTGCTGCTCTCAGTACCCTTCCTTGTCTGTGCAACTCTTTGGTAGCACAAGGAGACCTCTGCACAACAAATTCCTTAACAAGCTTTGGGAGCATTTAACTACTAGGCAACTATTTATCAATATGACATATGAAGCAGAATGGGACTGGAAGCAAGGAAGAAAAAAAGGCATAGCCAGAGAGGCATGGGTGGCAGTTAAATAGAGAATCATACACAAAAGATGTTAAGACTTTGGCCAAGTCTTGGCTATTTCCTTTCTACTGGCCCAACCGCGACAGTAAAGCAATTAAGGAGGAAAATCTGATAAAGAAGGCTGCTTCATAATCTTGGACATTTTGCAAAATTCAGTTTTACCATTTGCAAAAAATGTATTTGTGTGAAATGAGCATGATATACAGTTCATACTTTATGTAAGCTTGCATGTAATAATAGTTGCTATTTATCTGATAAAGTAGATAGAAATTTTAGGGCTTGTAATCTACTATTCTGAAATCTGATTTACAATTGTTTCGAGCAATGTATATTTTTGATGGAAGCCACAGCAGGCAGGAATGTTCACATTCAAAAAATGTTAAAGCTCCCTCTAATGGTCAGTTGGTGCTCTAGTAGTCCATGTTCTAAAATTTCCTTTGCTTGGTAGACCTTTGCATATTGGTATGTTTGGGGAGAAAAGGAGAATCCAAAAATTGGGCCTGCAAAGATAAACTTAGCAATATTGAGCAGAGTAGTCAAGTGTATAATAATCATCTCTCAGGGGAAAAAAACAATGTAGAGCCTACAGTCTTGGTAAGGAACAGAAACTAGCGGATCCTAACTCTCTATATGAAAATAATTCATTATATTTCCACTCTGCATACAGCATCTTGTCTTTCAGATATAGGGTTCCCTCAGCTACCTGAAGTGACATCCTTAAAATTTAACCACAATGCAGTTCAGTTGGCAAGAGACCCTAAGATCACCCCCTGGTTTTAGCAAACAAGCCAACATTGTTGGATTAAACATTTCAGATGACATTACTTTATGCCCTGGCCCAATGGCTAATTCAAGTTAAGGGTATGAAATTATTGGCACCAAAATAACAAGTAGGAACAAACCTTCCAACAAACTGATACTCAGTTCTTAAATACCATGCAACTTTCTGATTCTACAATTAACAAGATCTCATAAGTGAAATGACAAATAGAACAGAACAGAACAGAATAGGAGCTGGAAGGGACCTTGGAGGTCTTCTAGTCCAGCCCCCTGCTTAAGCAGGAGAAACTATACCATTTCAGACAAGTGACTGTCCAGTCTCTTCTTAAAAATCTCCAGTGATGGAGCGCCCACGATTTCTGAAGGCAAGCTGTTCCACTGGTTAATTGTCCTCACTGTTAGGAAGTTTCTACTTAATTCTAGGTTGCTTCTCTCTTTGGTCAGTTTCCAACCATTGTTTCTGGTCCTGCCCTTTGATGCTTTAGAGAATAATTTGACACCGTCTTCTTTGTGGCAGCCCCTCAAATCCTGAAATACGGCTATCTTGTCACCCTAGTCTTTCTTTTCTTTAGACTAGCCAAACCCAAGTCCTGCAGCCATTCATCATATGTTTTAGTCTCCAGGCCTTTGATCATTTTAGTTGCTCTTCTCTGAACTTTTTCCAAAGTCTCAACATCTTTTTTCTAGTATGGTGACCAAAATTGGTTGCAGTATTCCAGGTGTGGTCTTACTAGGGTTTTATAAAGCGGTACTAATACTTTGCGTGATCTTGATTCTATGTCTCTATTTATACAATCCAGGATTGTATTGGCTTTTTTTTGGCTGCTGCTGCACACTGCTGGCTCATAGTCAAGTGATTGTTCACTAGGACTCCAAGGTTTCAGTCACAGTCTCGATTAATCTGTATTTATACCTTTGATTTTTCTTGCCTAAATGTAAAACTTTGCTTCTCACCACATTAAAATTCATTTTGTTGGATAGGGCCTATTGTTCAAGTTTGCCAAGATCCTTTTGGATTCTGAGCTTGTCTTCTGGGGTGTTGGCTATTCCTGCCAGTTTAGTATCATCTGCAAATTTGATGAGTTCCCCATCTATTCCTAATCTAAGTCATTTATGAAGATATTAGAGAGTACTGGGCCTAAGAAGGAGCCTTGCATTACCCCACTGCTTACTTCTCTCCATGTGGATGTAGTGCCATTGAGGACTACTCGTTGATTACGGTTTGTCAGCCAGCTAAAAATCCATCTGGTGGTGATGTTGTCTACCCCACCTTTTTCTAGCTTACTAAGCAGCAGGTTGTGGTCTATTTTGTCAAATGCCTTACTGAAATCTAAGTATACTATGTCCACAGCATTTCACTGGTCTACTAATTTAGTCACTTTATCAAAGAATGAAATAAGATTGGTTTGTCATGATCTGTTTTTAACAAACCTGTGCTGGCTACTAGTTATAATTTTGTTTGCTTCTAGTTGTTCGCAGATGTTTTTTTGGATTATCTTTTCCAGGATCTTCCCAGGTACTGATGTTAGATTGATTGGTCTACAGTTTCCTGGCTCTGTTTTTATTCCTTTCTTGAAGATGGGAACCACATCAGCCCTTTTCCAATCCTCAGATACTTCCCCGGTGCTCCAGGATTTTTGAAAGATATGGTGCAATGGTTCTGAGATAGCATCTGCCAGCTCCTTCATGTATGTAATCTGTCAGATCCCAGTGATTTATATTTGTCAAGGTCAGATAGCTGTTCTCTTACCATTTTCTTGCTTATTTTAATTTTTGTTTCTAGTTTGTCTTTTGCAGTGGTTTTTTTTTTTACTTTGGGCTATAATTTCTTTTTGTGTGAAGACTGATGCAAAGAAGAATGAGTTAAGCAGCTCTGCTTTCTTCCTACTGCCTGTTACTTCCTTGCCATCTTCTCTCTTTAGTGGACCTACAGTTTTCTTGACTTTTTTCTTGTTATTAATAATTAAGCCATACTACTTCAGACAGCGTATCCATCCTAGTTTGGAACATAGTAGGGTGTTCAAATTGTTGATGAGGATTGCTTACAGTGATTAAAATCACATGGTATTGTGTTTTTTTAAAAAAGAAAACATGAAGGCAAATATACATGTCCCAGGATCCAGTCTGGGTTGGTCTCATTCCAGTAGAGAGAAATTCCCTAAGAATGGGTTCCAGCATGAGTCCAAAAGCTGGGAAGTCTAAACCTGTGATCCCAAGTGACCGACCCAGATTGGTCCCAGCAAAAAAAACATGGTTCCCAGAAAGTCAAAGTGGTATAATCTGTTTAGCAGGATTCTGATCATGGGTTATTGTAGCATAGATGTATTTCATACACCATATTTTAAGGGTTTAAGTATTTTGTTAAATAGGAAGTAGAATCTGGAGATAGTTCTGATTAAATGGATTGTGATCCTTCTCTGCTAATTAAATTAATAACAATGAATAAATCTGTCCTAATTATATAACTGTTTGTATGCTCCCTATATGTGCCAAATTTCAAAAACAGGACCAGTTGGCAACACTAGAAATACAATAGATATATTGGAACACAATTTTCTAGAAACACTTATTAAATTAGTATGATCTTTTAATGCAAGAACAGGGGATGATTAACCCAAAATAGCAAAATGTTTGAAACGTGATCCTGATGAACTCTGTTACCTTTCCTTAGATTCTTAAAGATAATAAAATAAATCCAGCAGGATATAAATTTTTGCATTTACTTTATAAATTAAAGTATCAAATCTAGAATGGCTTTCAGCCCAGAGTTTTGTTTAGCAATTACACCTATACAGTATATCAACAAATGGGATGAGTATAGAGTAACTTATCTCCTCTGCCAAGAAAGGAAAAATTCAAATGCAGAGGTCATTTTGAAAAGCTGTAATGCTAATCAGTTTATTTCCTTCCAATATATTGGGCCTAGAGCCAATAGGAAGTTTAAAGTTTACAATGAACATTTACGTGAAGTAGATTTATTGAATTTTAAAAAAATGAAATCATCCATAAGTTTGGCACAGAAAATCACTGTCATTTTACATTCAAGTCATCTGGCAGTATTTACCAAAAGTTGATTAATGCTGACTCAGGTTCTACAGATGTTTTGAGTTACTATCAACATAATAACCTAACAGTTAAGCTAGCTGATCCACAGCATAGTTACTGTTTTCATGGGGAATGCAAAATAGCATGTTGTATGGCAGGGGTCTTCAAACTTGGCCCTTTTATGACTTGTGGACTTCAACTCCCAGAATTCCTCAGCCAGCTTTACTGGCTGAGGAATTCTGGGAGTTGAAGTCCACAAGTCATAAAAGGGCCAAGTTTGAAGACCCCTGTTGTATGGTTAGGAGTGAAGCAAGAAGAAAGAATTTTGGCACTATTTTCCAATAAAATCCATGGAGAATATTATATCCCAGGAAATTTACTAAAAATGAAAACTGTTGACGGAAAACCATTTTGATAACATCAGGGTTTGTTTGTTTTTTTTAAATTCTTATTATTGTTTATTATAAGATAAGATGCAAATACAGAAATTGAGAAAATATAAAAGAAAAGAAGTAAAGGAAAAAAAAGAAGTAAAAAAGGAAAAAAGTGACTTCTGTTTTTCAGTGCAGTAGAATAATAAAAAACAAATTACAGCCTCAGCCTTTAGCTTTACATTTTTAAATGTTTTCAGCCATTGCTATAACAACACAATCATTCTAATCATCAAAACCTAAAATTAGAATTTCATTTTTTTCAGTTTCAGTTTCTAAGTACAAAATCCAGAAGTGGTTTCCACATGTAAACAAAGCTAAATAAATTCTTCTTTTAATTAAAACAGTTTTGCATCTGAAGGTAACTTCAGTTCTTCAGGTCATTTTCTCCTGGATTAGAATAGAATAGAGTTGGAAGGGACCTTGGAGGTCTTCTAATCCAACCCCCTGCTCAAGCAGGAGAACCTATATCAGGGGTCCCCAACCCTTGGTCCGTGGACCAGTACCGGGCCACAGGATGCCAGCAACCGGTCCAGACAAACAAGGAAAGCCCCATCCAGGCAGCACAGAAAACCACACCCCATCCGGTCCACAGAAAAACCTCTGGTCTCTTGTGCCCTTAAGGTTTGGGACCTCTGACCTATATCATCTCAGACAAGTGACTGTCTAGTCTCTTCTTAAAAATCTTCAGTGATGGAGCAACCTCGATTTCTGAAGTCAAGTGTTCCACTGGTTAATTGTCCTCACTGTCAGGAAGTTTCTACCTTAATTCCAGGTTGCTTCTCTCTTTGATTAGTCATCCTTCCCTCTGGTGCTTTGGTGAATAACGTGATCCCATCTTCTTTCTGGCAGTCCCTCAAATACTGGAATATTGCTATCATGTCTCCCCTGTTTTTTCTTTCCTTTAGACTAGCCAAACCCAAGTCTCGCAGCCGTCTTTGTATGTTTTAGTGTCCAGGCCTTTGATCATCTTAGTTGCTGTTGTCGGAATTTTTTCCAAACTCTCAACATCTTTTTTGTGGTATGGTGACCAAAATTGGCTGCAGTATTCCAGGTGTGGTCTTACTAGGGTTTTATAAAGTGGTACTAATACTACATGTGATCTTGATTCTATGCCTCTGTTTATACAACCCAGGATTGTATTAGCATTTTTGGTTGCTGCTGCACAGTGCTGGATCATAGTCAAGTGCTCGTCCACTGGACTCCAAGGTCTCTCTCATAGTTACTGTTTTTGAGCCAGGTCTTGCCTAATTTGTACCTTTGATTTTTCCTGCCTAAATGTAAAACTTTGCTTTTCTCTACACTGAAACTCACTTTGTTGGATAGGGCCAGTGATGGGATTCAAGGGATTCAAGTATGTAAACAACCAGTTCTCTGTGTGGATGCCACTTCCAGAAGTCTATTCTGGGCCTGGGCAACAAAAAATTAGCTACCAGTTCTGCCGAAGTGGTGCATACCAGCTGAATCCTACCACTGAATAGGGCCCATTGTTCAAGTTTGTCAAGATCTTTTTCGATCCTGAGTTTGTCTTCTGAATGGAAACTAACCAAAGACAGAAGCAACCTAGACCTAAGGAGAAATTTCCTGACAGTCAGAACAATTAATCAGTGGAACAACCTGCTTCCAGAAGCTGTGAATGCTCCAACACTGGAAGTTTTTAAACAGAGACTGGACAGCCATTTGTCTGAAATGGTATAGGGTTTCCTGCCTGAGCAGGGGGTTGGACTAGAATGACCGCCAAAGTCCCTTCCAACCTTTATTATTATTGTTGTTGCTATTATTATTATTTATTATTATCCCAATTTATAAAAGGGTGGTCAAGCCTCCCAGAAAAATATAGACTGATTAGCCTGATTGACATCATAGCCAAAATTTATGCAAAAAAATCTAGTTTACAAATTAGAGGATTAAGTAATCAATGATAATGTGTTTGCAGAATAACTGGGTGGGTTTAGAGCAGATACTTAACAATTGGTCATTGCTTCATTTTAGCTCATTCGATAAGTATGTAAAATACTCTATGAGAAAAGGAAAATATTTGCTGTATTTGTTGATTTTTGTGAAGCCTTCAAATCCATTAATAGAAACAAGCTTTAGACTAAATTGGAACACTAAATTTGGACAGAAGATCACTGATGTTATTATGAGCCAAAGTGCTCAAATTCTGGGTAGATTTATTCTAATGCAACATTTAACACACAATATTCTGAGTCTTAATGGGGTGAAACAAAGCTATATGGTAGCACTACTCTTATTCAGCTTATTTATCAATGTTACTGTCTCAGCCCTGAGTGGATAATTTTTTCCCTTGTAATTTTATTACAATTTGCAATCCAAACAATAAACTGGTTGATTGATCAAGAGCTGAAAACATATATTAAATAAACAGGTTAGGAATGGCAATGAGACAAGGAGAGGAAATGTGGTGAAATGTGATGACATTAGTAATTTGAATGTATAGGAATGAGATAATGTATCCATAGCTGAAAAATCATAATGCAACTTTATGTGACTGCAGTCTGGTGATATAGAAAAGCCATAGCATATGAAAATTGCCTGCAGTTTCTTGAAATACCCCTTTAAATTCAATGAATAGAAACTCAATATCTACTCTAAAGATTCCCATGGTGAAAGAAAAGAGGAATGGGTAGCAGAGGATATGAAAAATGTCTTCCTTAAAACTTGGAGAACCCTAGAGGTGTTCTAGTGGGAAATGGTACAGATTACTGATAAAGAGGGTAGAGTTTCTAGAGAAGATTTCTTATACAAAAGGTCCTAACAAACTTTATTACCCTACTTTTTTTCTCACTTAACTATCCCTAAATCTATACTCTTTATATTGTTCAATTCTATATGCATAATGTATCTAAATCCTTAAGGGTCCTATTGTTGGGGGCAATAAGCTGACTTTGTAATAATGCCGCTGGGGGGGGCGGAAGCCCTAATAAGCAGGCATATACATAGAATGAAGGCTATTGCTAAGCACATTGATTTGTGCTTCTTAGATTGTAAACTGCCCTGAGTCTTCGGAGAAGGGCGGGATATGAATCATATATATATATATATATATATATATATATATATATATATATATATATATATATATATATATATATATATATATATATATATATATATATATATATATATATATATATATATATATATATATATATATATATATATATATATGTGTGTGTGTGTGTGTGTGTGTGTGTGTGTGTGTGTGTGTGTGTGTGTGTGTGTGTCATATGTTAACTCTTAGATTACCTTGCTAGGCCCCAAACATGGGGCAAATCTTTATTTCCTGTTTTCAGCCTTATCTCAAAGGCCATCGAACAGGCTGTAGTCACACCGGACAGTTCATATATTTGTGTAAATTACTAACAAAGAATTTAGGGAGGCTGATATGCATTTCGGACTCATTAGTCTTCATCAGTCAGTCATACCCTTCTGAGATTCGAACCTGGGCTGCTTGCACGTTAGGCAGTGTTTTTACTTCTTAAGCCACAGGTTCTCTCTCGCTTTGTTAGCTTTTTGCAAGGGGAGAAATATGTGTCATATGTTAACTCTTAGATTACCTTGCTAGGCCCCAAACATGGGGCAAATCTTTATTTCCTGTTTTCAGCCTTATCTCAAAGGCCATCGAACAGGCTGTAGTCACACCGGACAGTTCATATATTTGTGTAAATTACTAACAAAGAATTTAGGGAGGCTGATATGCATTTCGGACTCATTAGTCTTCATCAGTCAGTCATACCCTTCTGAGATTCGAACCTGGGCTGATTGCACGTTAGGCAGTGTTTTTACTTCTTGAGCCACAGGTTCTCTCTCGCTTTGTTAGCTTTTTGCAAGGGGAGAAATATGTGTCATATGTTAACTCTTAGATTACCTTGCTAGGCCCCAAACATGGGGCAAATCTTTATTTCCTGTTTTCAGCCTTATCTCAAAGGCCATCGAACAGGCTGTAGTCACACCGGACAGTTCATATATTTGTGTAAATTACTAACAAAGAATTTAGGGAGGCTGATATGCATTTCGGACTCATTAGTCTTCATCAGTCAGTCATACCCTTCTGAGATTCGAACAGTTATCTCCTTTTCCTTCTATGCTTGCCTCAGCCATCCTTTAGAGTTAAAGTAAAGGTAAAGGTTCCCCCGCACATGCGTGCTAGTCGTTTCCAACTCTAGGGGCCGGTGCTCATCTCCGTTTCAAAGCCGAAGAGCCAGCGCTTGTCCGAGGACGTCTCCGTCTCCGTGGTCATGTGGCCAGCATGACTAGATGCCAAAGGCGCACGGAACACTGTTACCTTCCCACCGTAGTGGTCCCTATTTTTCTACTTGCATTTTTACGTGCTTTCAAACTGCTAGGTTGGTAGAAGCTGGGATGAGTAACAGGCGCTCACTCTGTTACGCGGCACTCGGGATTCGGCCCGCCAAACTGCCAACCTTCTGATCGAGAGGCTCAGCGTCCTAACCCATGGAGCCACCGCTCCTAACCCACGGAGCCACTAACTCCTTTAGAGTTAGTTGGCTTCTATTGCTGACCGGCCTTCTGTTATCATCAGCTCAGTGGTGCCTTTCTGAATTGCTCCCAAGGCATTGGCTTTGCACAGTCTTTCATTCTGCACTGGAGCTGGGGGGAACTGGGAAAGGGAGGGTCTGTTTGGTGGCTGTGAGCTCTTTAGTGGAAGTGGAGAAGGAGTGTCTGCCGGCTTCTGTTCTCTCCTCTCCACTCTTCAGTCGTCGGCTCTATGCGTTCTTGCCAATTCTTCCTTTACCACCAGTGGCCTGCTGTGCTGTATCCGTTTCTCTGCTCTTACCTGCAATGTCTCCTGTTCTCCTACACCAGGGGTAGGCACCCCTGGCTCAGGAATTCTGGGAGTTGAAGTCCACGAGTCATAAAAGAGCCAAGGTTGCCTACCTCTGGACACTATATCCTTAGACCACAATCTCCAAGACATTATAATTCTGATAGGTATCTAGTTCTATATAACATACTATATGATTATACCTCATCACGGCAGATAGAGATCATTCCAGTTAAACTGTTGTCATCCCAGGTTTCTCTGGGAAAGCCACTCTAGGAGGCTTCAAAAAAGAGTACAACAGTGGTTTTATAATACACAATTCCACCTTCCTGTGTTGGAAGGTGCATTTCTCTATGATACGCTTGAGCAGTAATAAGCAACATAAGACCACACACCTAACCACAGAATATCTTCTTTGTGACTCCTAGAACTTTCTCCAGCCAAAATTGGTGCAAATTAACAGATTTTCCCCCCCATTACAGGTAGTCCTCAACCTACGACCACAATTGGGCCCAACACTTCTGTTGCTAAGTGAGACAGTTAAGTGAATTTTGCCCCATTTTATGACCTTTCTTTTCACAGTTGTTGGGTGAATCACTGGAGTTGTTGTAAAGCGAATCTAACTTCTCCATTGACTTTGCTTGTCAGAAGGCCACAAAAGGGGAATCACATGATGTTGGGACACTGCATCCCTCATAAATATGACTCAGTTGCCAAATGTCTAAATTTCGATCACGTGAACATGGGGATGCTGCAATGGTCATAAGCATGAAAAAGGGTTAAAAGTCACTTTTTTCAGGGCTTCAGTAACTTTCGGTAACTTCGGACAGTCACTAAATGAACTGTTGTAAGTCAAGGACTACCTGTATTTTGAAGCTGGAAATACACAGCACCTGTTTACTAGGGCAGAGGTCCCCCACCCCCGGTCCATGGACCGGTACCAGGCCAACAATCAACAACACAAACAAGCAAAGCCCCATCCATGGGATGCAGGCAGCACACAAAACCACGCCCTCTCCAATCCGTGGGAAAACCTTTCTCCATGGAACCGGTCCCAGCTGTTCCTTTTTTTCAAAAAGCAATAAAAAGCACCAAAACTAAGGAAAAAAATTCCAAAAAGCTTTATTGTTCTATCTAGCCATATTCCCTAGTCCAGGGCTTTTCAACCAGTGGTACGGGTACCACCTGTGGTACATTGGCACCTGGCAGGTGGTACATGACCATCCTAGAAAACTGGTAGCGTGGTAGGGGAATGAGCTGAACCGGTGGCAGCAACGCACAAGCCTAAGGAGGGCTGTCAGGGCTCAGCGAAAGCGCCAGGATCAGTGCTTCTTTGGGGCTTTCAGGGCTCAGTGGAAGCTCCAGGATCAGCGCCAGGCTCCAGCTGGAGCTTGGCACTGATCCTGGCGCTTCTGAGCCCAGAAGAAGCGCCGATCAGCTGGAATGTTGCAGCATCTCCAGGGTCTTGTGATTGACATTCAGATGCTTGGCAACTGATTCATATTTATGATGGTCACAGTGTCCCAGGGTCATGTGAAGTGACCAAAATCTGCTGTAACCACCCAGCAGAGGGGGGGGGAGATAAAAACCAAACACCCACCCCACCTCACCCCTGCTTCCAATCCTCAACAGAAATGCTCACAATGAAAACCTCGGACAGGAGGAAGAGCGCCACCGGGTGGGCAGGCAGGTGTCTTGCTCAGCTGTGGCTTGGGGGGCACTTTTTTCAGTGCCACTGTAACTTCGAACAGTCACTAAACGAACTGTTGTAAGTCAAGGACTACCTGTACTTCATCACTTTTTTCCTTTTTTTTTTTTTGGTCATCAAGTTTTTGACACCTTGCTAGGTGACTGGTGGTACTCGGATCTTGCCATATCCTAAAAGTGGTACAATGGGTGAAAAGGTTGAAAAGCCCTGTCCTAGTCATTTCAGCCCTCCTTTTTTGCCTTGCAAGATATATTGAGAGCAGACCTCAATCAACAGGACATTTCCTCCTGCTCTTGAGAACTGATGTAGTATACCAGGACTGAAAAAATTTACCTTTTGGAACAATATATGAGGAATACAGTACTGCTGAAGCCATGTAAACTCTGTTATCATTAACTTATGCAATAGAAATAATCTGTCACATAGTGGCAGACTGCACCCCATTTATGTTTATTATCAGTAAAACTCATTCAGTTTCCATAGCAACAAGCATTAAGAAGCTTAGCTGATCTATCCTGAATGGGGAGCCTAAAACAAGTAAAACATGCTTTTGTAGAATACAGTACACTGCATGCATAGACACACACATACTTCTACACGTGGAGGAGTGATTCTTAAGCTTAAGTAAATGCTCTTATGCCTAACTTTCATTCTATGGATAGAAATTTATGAGAGATTCAACCTTGAAAATAAACCTAGAAAAGAACAGTGGAACACCTTGCCTTCAGAAGTTGTAGGTGCTTCATTACTGGAGCTTTTAAAGAAAAGAGTGGACAGCCATTTGTCTGGAATGGTTATACGGCAGGGGTAGGCAACCTCAGCTCTTTTATGACTTCAACTCCCAGAATTCCTGACTCAGCTGACTCAGGAATTCTGGGAAGTCTATGAGTCATAAAAAAGCCGAGGTTGCCTACCCCTGGTATAGGGTCTTCTGTTTGAGCAGAGGGTTGGACTAGAAGACCTCCATGGTCCCTTTCAGCTCTATCATAATGGATTGCTTGATAAGGAGAAATGTTCTGACAGTGAGAAAAAATAGTGAAACGCTAAGACGAGACTGGACAGCTGAAATAGTATAATGTCTCTTGCTTGAGCAAAGGATTGGCCTAGAAGACCTCCAAGGTCCTTTCCAACTGATTCTATCCTGTTCTGTTCTGTTCTGTTCCGTTCCACTCCATCCCATCCCATCCCATTATAAATTTCTATTCACAAATTTGTAACTTCCAGGCATCATGTTTATGAACTCTGTATAAGGAAATGCCATGCAATTTCTGTATTCCCAACTCATAGCACAGAGAATTGTGTACACACCAGTTTTATCAAACCAGTGATTCTTCCTGCTTTGAGAAATGGTATTTCCCCCACTAAGTGACTTGTCACCAAATAAATCTGCAGTATAGAAAAACTATGTGTCTGCCTGGCTAGGATTCTCACATGCAAAAGCTTCCTTTCCACTACAGCTCAACAGTACTTAAAGGTAAAAGGTAAAGGTTCCCCCGCACATGCGTGCTAGTCGTTTCCGACTCTAGGGGCCGGTGCTCATCTCCGTTTCAAAGCCGAAGAGCCAGCGCTTGTCCGAGGACATCTCCGTGGTCATGTGGCCGGCATGACTAGATGCCAAAGGCGCACGGAACGCTGTTACCTTCCCACCGGAGTGGTCCCTATTTTTCTACTTGCATTTTTACGTGCTTTCGAACTGCTAGGTTGGCAGAAGCTGGGACAAGTAACAGGCGCTCACTCTGTTACGCGGCACTCGGGATTTGACCCGCCAAACTGCCGACCTTCCGATCGACAAGCTCAGAGTCCTAACCCACTGAGCCACCGCGTCAGTACTTACTGTTGATCAAATATCCTAGTGAGCTTAGACTGTGGTTCTTACCTGACCCTTAGTGCCTTTTATATTGTATTCTCTTCATTATGTTTTATACATTAAAGTGAAACAGAAATAATAAATAATACAGTCATTAGTTGGCCTCCACATACATCTGGCTAAGAATAACAAAAGTTGAAGTCCAATACATCTGGAAGGCAGGTAACAAGACAGGAAAGAATATAAGTGGTTACTAGAAGTAGAAGAGAAACTGCTACGGTTAACAAGGAAAATTTTCTCCCAAACTTTTATCTCAATTCCCTGTTTATTAACCTTCTGTATGATCCAAACCACAAAGTGCTATAAAGGGAGCAAATATTGCATTACAGAAGGAAACAGCTTCCAGGGCTACATACTTAAAAGCCAGATTAAAAACAAAAATAAAATAGTTTTGGACTGTGGTTTTTCCATTTTTCTTTTGCCAACCATGCTGTTATTCATCTTTTTTATCCTTTTAGGCAATATAATATCAAGAAAAAAACTTCTAACAGAAAACAATTTAAACGTTTATCTTGCCCGGACAACTAGCATTATCAAAAAAAAGTCTCAGTGGCCATACAATCACAGCTGGATGTGGAAACCAAGCCCCACCCCCACCCCAGCTTTCCTCTTCCCAATAAAGCAAGTGGAAAAGATAGGGATCCAGGGCACTAACTTCTGTGATTAGTGATCAGTGACCATGTGAGAACAGTAACAGGCTATTATGTAATTCAGGGGTTTGGAACCTTGGCCCTTTTATGACTTGGGCTCATGAATTCTGGGAGTTGAAGTCCACAAGTCATAAAAAGGCCAAGGTAACCAAGATGTAAATGGTTCTGAGATTTCAGGAATGATAACCACTATGTGGAAATCTTGTATCTTACAGCAAAGGTGCCCAAAAGGTTGGGGAACCGGTTATGCAGAGAGAGGTTTTTCCGTGGACCGGAGGGGGCTTTCCTTGTTTGTGCAGACCAGTTGCTGGCATGCCAGGCCCAATACTGGTCGATGGACTAAGGGCTAGGGACCCGTCTTGCAGTGAAGTCCTTGGTATAGCAAGATTGACACAAATGATCAAGAAAGCAAGATTCACATAAACTTTCTTTAATAAGTTTCAGTGTCAAGGATTAGGAATTTCAGAATCTTGAAAACTGAGACAGAAACCTGTCATCCTTCTGTTGTTAGCGAGTCCATTTTCACTGAAGGTCTTAAATCTTTTTCCTTAAATGCTTCCATGAAGGAATAAGATTCCATTTAGTAGATAGGCCTTTAATGGGATCCTTCCATCGCCCAATTGTTTGTTTTTAAGGACTCTTTCCTTTTTAGCTTCAGCACAATCTCCAGGCCTAGACACTTTTGGAATTGAAGCTGTGAAGGTGATGATTCAATCAGAAATAGTAAAACTGAATTCACAGAAGTGGGCAGAAGTATTGATTGCCTTCTTCTGAAGTCTAAGAGGTACAAAGATATTGATCTATGGTACAATCTATTCAGAAATGCATCCCATTGAACTGAAAAGGCTTATTCCAGCATGTAACATTTGTTGGCTCTGCTTCAAGTTAGAGGTCCACAGTTGAGTCATTTTAGATGGCAAATAAAACCTTATGCATACACACAGTAAGCAGCATGCATAAACCAATAAGCCTCCACAGGAAAGGATACAGTCAATAAATAAAACATAAAATTGATTTACCGACTTGCTGACTCTCCAAGAGCCTGTTTGGTTTAGTGGTTAAGGCACCAGATGAGAAAGTGGGAGACTGCGAGTTCACGTTCAGTTTTAGCCATGATTGCACTGGGTGAGTTTGGGCCAGTCATTCTCTCTCAGCCCAGGTTTATTGATGTGGGGAAAATAGGAGGAAGATATGTTGGGTATGTTCAGCACCTTGTGTTGTAAAAATAATAAAGGTGGGATACAAACACAAACAAATAGGCATAATACCCATCTGTTATAAGTTATGTGTGCGTAGATCGAAGCCTTTCTCACTGAATTTTGGATGGGGGAGGGGGCAAAACTACAGAGTGAAACAGTGTGTGTGAGGGGGTCTCAAATCTTCACTTGCAGAATCCCCTGGACTAACACACTCTTGTGTAGCTGCTTAGTAATGCCGCTGTGATTGCTTATTTTCCAGAAATAAGCATCGTCCTGGGAAATAAGCAATTGAAGTTGTGCCTTTGTTTGGGATTCTCCTGCTTAACCATGGCATGTGAGGTAGACAAGAATCCCACAGCCCGTGCCTTACAGAAAATAACAGAAAAATGCAACGGATCAAAATGAAGTACTGTATATTCTCTGTTGCCACTTCCTGGCTGTGTATCATGAGATTTGTGCCTAGGGAATTTAGCCCCCTCTCCTTTGGCGAGAGAACCTCAGAGGCATAAATAACATTATTCTAAAAAAGGAAAAAGAGAAAGTAAAACAATCTTATATTGCTTCAAGTAGTCACGTGTAAAAACAAGACCTTGACCAGTGCATAGAAATTAAAGAATAACCTTGGCTCATTGGATATTAACCTACATTTACCCAAGTAACAGTTCCTTTGTATCAAACATTCATTTCTGATTTTGGTTTTACCTATACTTGTTTGTTTTCGGAAAATCCTCAGCTTAAATAAGAGATTGTTAAGAGGACGGTCTCAGTTTTCCACTTCTCTTCACTCTTATTTTCCTTCATTCCCTCAGTCTTTTCAATGGCACAGGAAGGGGGTTTGAGATGAGCACTTGTGAACAACCTGGGCATCTGGAAAAGAGGCTGAGAGGCTGTTTTCTCCCACCAACGTCCTAAGTCAGCTCTATTGCAATGGTAATGGCTGAGAAAAGGAAAGACGGAGGGGCTAAAGCAGACATGTCAAACACAAGGCCCGGGGGTCAGATCCGGCCCGCGAAGTGGTTTCATGCGGCCCGCAAAGCCATCCTGGAAACAGTGAGGGGACAGCCCCCACTGCCTTGGCCCTGGCCCAGAGACCCTCCTCCTGCCAGAGACCCTCAGATCTGTCCCACTCCTGCCCAGGCCCCCACAGGCACCCTTGATGCGAACGATGTAGAGCTGGCCATGCCCACCCAGTAGGCCATGCGCACTCTAGCCACACCCACCCAGTAGGCCACGCCCACCCATGCCACACCCACCCGCCCCCCTGAGGGCAACCGCAATGCTGATGCGGCCCTCAATGAAATTGAGTTTGACACCCCTGGGCTAAAGCATAATCTCCTGACCCTGGGCAATCCCCATCTCTACCCCTTTTTCATGGTTTTCACATCCTCCTAAGGTAAGATTCTCATTAAAAATAAACAAAACAGAGTTTGAGTAAGTTTCATGCACTAGCCTTGGTGGAGCAGTGGGCTAATGCCTCCTTAAGTAACACCAGCTGCCTGCAATTAGTGCAGGTTCGCATCCCACCAGGCTCAAGGTTGACTCAGCCTTCCATCCTTCCGAGATAGGTAAAATGAGGACCCAGATTGTTGGGGGCAATTAAGCTGACTTTGTAATAATGCCGCTTGGGTGTGTGTGTGTTGAAAGCCCTAACAAGCAGGCATATACATAGAATGAAGGCTACTGCTAAGCTTGTAAGCTGCCCTGAGTCTTTAGAGAAGGGCGGGATATAAATGGAATTAAAATAAAAATAAAAATAAATCTGTGTTGTTTTTTAATTCTAAAATCCAAAAGCTGAGAAGCAGAGCTGAATGTTCTTTTTCAGCCATGTGCTCTCTCTTCTTCTTTCCTGCCAAATGCAGTCCCAGGCCACAAAACAAAAAGAGACAAATCCATTTTTGCCTTAACAACTAGGCTGAAGTTGCTCATCTATTCCTCCAATAATCCTGTATTTCTCAAAAAATGTACAGAGTCCCCAGTGACTGATTCTAAAGCCTCTCTGAAGATAGCAAAACACTAGAAATGAATCTAGCAGTCACTTACCAGAGAAGCTCAAAAAAGAAAACAGGCTGAAGATTGGATCAAGAAATTGTAGCAGAATTTTAATTTTTAGAATACTTTCTGGTTTGAAAAGCACTAGTAGTCAGGAAAAAAAAATCCCCAAATCCTCCTTCCCTAATCTTTGAATTGCTTCACGTTTGTTGTAAACATTACACACACACACACACACACACACACACACAGTCCTTTTGTTATGATGGTAATGGAGCCTCCGCATCACAGTTGTGATTTGCAATGCTTGTAAATTAGGTCACGGTATGATCAACCTGATTTTACAACCTTTTTTGCCGACAGTCATTAAGCAAATAGTCATAAAGCAGCCACTGCAGCCATTAAGCAAATCTGTGGTTTGCCATGGACAGGTATTGCCAAAACCTGGAAATAAATGACAGTTTTCAACAAAAATCCAATCATGTTACTGCAGGATGCTGCACACAGCCATAAAAGTGGCTGAGTTGCCAAGTGCTCAAACCACAGTTGTGTGACAGTTGGAAATGCTGTTGGAACTACAAATCCAGTCATAAATACTGCCAGGGAGGTCACTATAACTTCAAAAGGTCATAAACTGAAGACAACCTGTATTTAATTTTTAAGCTTAATTCAAAAAAATTTATGTTTCAAAAACAAAGATTAAAAACTAATAAAAATGAATATAGAATAAGAAAAAGAAATCAAAGAAAAAGCTAACAGTGCAAGAAAGAAAAAAGAACAAAAAGATACAAAGAGGCTTTCGATCTTATAAGTACAAGTATAAATTTGCCTCTTATAAAATTAGATCAAGGCTCTTTTCTTTTTCTCATCGATCCTATCTAATCATCAAAATCATAAATCATAACTTTATTTTTTCCGTTTTATACAAAAAATCAATAAGGAGTTACCAGGCAGTTATAAATGTAGATATTGACTTTGTCTAATCAAACAAGTCAATTTGGCCATCTCAGCAAGTTCAATCATTTTCATCAATCATTTCTCTGTTACAGATATTGTCAAATCTTTCCATCCTTGTGCATACTGTCATCTTGCTGTGGTTATCATACATAAAACCATGACACTTTTCCAACTGCTTGTCTCATTAGTCCCAAGATGAAGATTCTTTAAAATCCTTTGAATCAGTGTATGTATTTGAATCCAAAATTATTCTAGCTTTTTTGCACATCTGCCAAGCACGATAAAATGATCCTTCTTCTTGCTCACATTTCCAATAAGTTTGAAGCGCCTTTATATATTTCAGACAATTTCTCTGGTATCATATACCAGTAATGATGCTCATTTTCCTATACCTGAACAGTAAGAGTCTATCTGTAAACAGAAAGAACTGCCAAAAACAATCAACCAAACACTCCAGCAGATGATGTCCAAACTGTAGCTCTCTAAAGACAATTCGTAAATATTAAACTGCTTGAGCTTTGCCTGACCTCATAAATTTTGATACTAAAGATTGTGGCAGATAACAGCATCTTTCATTGTTACAGAACACAGGAATACTAATAAAGGTAAAGGTAAAGGTTCCCCCGCACATGTGTGCTAGTCGTTTCCGACTCATCTCCGTTTCAAAGCTAAAGAGCCAGCGCTTGTCCGAGGACGTCTCCATGGTCATGTGGCCGGCATGACTAGACGCCAAAGGCGCACGGAACGCTGTTACCTTCCCACCGTAGTGGTCCCTATTTTTCTACTTGCATTTTTACGTGCTTCCGAACTGCTAGGTTGGCAGAAGCTGGGACGAGTAACAGGCGCTCACTCTAATACTATGGTGGGAAAAGACTATGGTGGTTCGGCGAAGGGGGGCCTTCCATCAACCACAGCGCAGGCCAGGCCTACGACCGTTCAAGAAGGTGAGGAACGGGGTCCAGTCGCCGACAAAGCCCAGTGGCGAGCTGACGGACAACCAATTCCCAAGATGGTGGGGAACGGCAGAAGGTGCACAAGCAGAGGGCCGTATCGACACCGGGAGGGTCATCTCCGCTCTCTACAAGCGGTGAGACGCTCCGACCCTCTGTACTTCCCCCGAGGACCCGGGAGCGAAGATGTGCAGCCTCCTGAGCTCAGGCTGGTCTACCTAAATGCCAGGTCCGTTGCTAACAAGGCTCCCCTTGTTCGAGACCTAGTGGAGAGGGAGCGCGCGGACCTGGCTTGCATCACGGAAACCTGGCTGGGCCCAGAGGGTGGTGTCCCTCTGGTTGACTTCTGCCCGCCTGGTTTCCAGGTGCTGCACCAGCCTCGGGCCCATGGTAGGGGCGGAGGAGTGGCAGTAATCATCAGGGAGACCCTTAGCCCGCGGGAGACCACCGTCCCTCAGATAGTCGGGTGTGAGTCTCTCTTTCTGAGATACGGTCCGGGGGCGCAGTTGAGCCTGCTGCTGGCGTACCTTCCACCTAATCGTGCAGCGGCAGCCCTGCCTAAGCTACTCGATGTCCTCTCGGGGTTGGTGGTTGAATTCCCCAAACTCATGGTTTTGGGCGACTTCAACTTACCGTCCCTAGGAGGATCGTCCGAACTAGCTCGGGAGTTCATGGCTTCCATGACGGCCATGGACCTGTCGCAAATAATTTCAGGACCAACTCATGAGGGAGGCCACACCCCCAACTTGGTTTTCTTATCTGGACGGTGGCGTGATGATCTCGGTGGGGGCTCCCCAACCATTATGCCCCTGTCATGGACCGACCATCACCTCCTACGGCTAGACTTCCGCTTTGCCACCCCCCGCCGTGGGTGCGCGGAACCAACCAGATGGTACCGCCCCAGACGCCTAATGGACCCGGATAGGTTCCAGGCAGCGCTTGAGAACCCACCTGCACTCTCTGCTCACAGCTCGGCGGACGCCTTAGTGGAAGCCTGGGAAAGGGCAGCCACGGAGGCACTTGACCGAGTTGTACCCCTGCGGCCCCTGACCCGGCGCAGATCCCAGCGAGCCCCATGGTTCACCGCGGAGCTCCGGGAGATGAAGCGTCGGAGACGGGGCCTAGAGAGCCGTTGGAGATCCAGTCGATCCGAATCCGACCGGTTGCGACTAAGAATCCTCACCAGGTCTTATCTCGCAGCGATAAGGGTGGCGAGATCCAATTATTTTTCCACCCTCATCGCGTCCGCAGATAATCGCCCGGCTGCCCTGTTCAGAGTGACTCGCTCCCTTCTGAACCAAGAGGTGAGGGAGGAACCCTTACAGGGTCGAGCCGAGGAATTCGGTCAATATCTGTTGGACAAAATCGCTCGGATTCGAACCGGCCTGGACTCCAACTGGGCAGAGTCTGAGGAACAGGACATGGACAGTCTTGTTGACGTCATCTGGGAGGAATTTGATCCTGTGACTCCAAAGGAAGTGGACAGGATTATGAGGAGGTTGAGCTCCTCCACATGCTTACTGGACCCGTGCCCTTCCTGGCTGGCTTATGCAGCTCGAGAGGGGACACGAGGCTGGTTTCAGGCGGTCATCTCTGCTTCTCTGAGTGAGGGTCACTTCCCCGCCTCCTTGAAGGAGGCGGTGGTGACACCTCTCCTCAAGAAGCCCACCTTAGACCCAGCTTCATTGAATAACTTTCGTCCAGTCTCCAACCTTCGCTTCCTTGCGAAGGTTGTTGAGAGTGTGGTGGCGCATCAGCTTCCTCAGGTCCTGGAGGAAGCGGATTATCTAGACCCGTGCCAATCGGGCTTCAGGCCGGGCTACAGCACGGAGACGGCATTGGTCGCTCTGATGAATGATCTCTGGAGGGTCCGGGACAGGGGCCATTCCTCTGTCCTAGTCTTATTAGACCTTTCGGCGGCTTTCGATACCATCGACCATGGTATCTTGCTGCGGCGCCTCAGGGGATTGGGAGTGGGAGGCACGGTTCTGCGGTGGTTCTCCTCCTTTCTCCTGGGACGCTCGCAGTCAGTGTTGGCAGGAGGACAGAGGTCGACTCCGAGGCCTCTCGTTTGTGGAGTCCCTCAGGGGTCGGTTCTCTCGCCTCTCCTGTTCAACATCTAGGTGAGATCATTTGTGGTTTTGGAGTAGGGTACCATCAGTATGCTGATGACACCCAGCTTTTCATCTCAACTCCAAACAGCATCAGTGATGCCCTCGACGTGATGTCCCGTTGCCTGGAAGCGGTCCGGTAATGGATGGGGAGGAACAGGCTTCAACTCAACCCGGACAAGACTGAATGGCTGTACATACCGGCATGCCAGGATACTCAGAACATTCCATCCCTTAACATCGGGGATGAGTTATTACCCCCTGTTGATAGGGCCCGCAACCTGGGTGTCCTCCTAGACTCACAGCTATCCTTGGAAGATCACATAGGAGCTGTGACCAAGGGGGCCTTCACTCGGGTTCGACTGGTGCGCCAACTACGACCTTATCTGGACCTGGATGCCTTACGTACAGTCACCCATGCACTTGTGACCTCCCGCCTTGACTACTGTAACGCTCTCTACATGGGGCTGCCCTTGAGAGCCACTCGGAAGTTTCAACTGGTGCAGAGTGCAGCTGCACGAACACTTTTGGGGGCCTCCCGATACTCCCATATCACACCTCTCCTCCGTGAGCTGCACTGGCTTCCGGTTGCCTTCCGAGTGAAATTCAAGGTGCTAACAATGACATACAAAGCCCTACATAGCATGGGTCCGGATTACCTACGAGAGCACCTTCTGCCAACGTCAACACCCCTCCGTCCTGTACGCTCCCACAGAGAGGGCCTCCTCAGGGTGCCACCGCTCAAAGAATGCCGGCTGGTGGCCCCCAGGGGGAGGGCATTCTCAGTGGGTGCGCCAACCCTCTGGAACTGCTTGCCTACCGAAATCCGGATGGCCCCCGACCTTCGCACCTTCCGGCGCGACTTAAAAACTTACCTGTTCCAGCAGTCCGGCCTGGCCTGATAGCTCTTGGGGTTTCATTTGTTTTTTACTATTGTTTTTTACTATTGTTTAACTGTATACCTACCTTACTCTGTACACCGCCCCGAGTCCCTCGGGAGAAGGGCGGTATATAAAAACAAACAAATAAATAAATAAAATAAATAAATTGGTGAATTCAGTAAGATGTGCTGCATAATTGGGAGCATTCAATGATAAGCTTTTGGGCTGAATGACCATGGTTTATTTTTCTGGTGTCTATATGTTTTGCTGGCAGTTGTGGATGACATTTTCAAAGACAGACTCAATCAAGCAGTGTTATTTCTGCCATAATACTGCCTACACCAGGATACTTGGGAGTACCTTAAAATTCCAGTATGAATAGTTAAAGCATTGTGTACGTTTGCTGAATACTTGTATCATATTGATGATTCAATAAAAACTAAAGAGAGGATGAAGAGAGGCTGAACCAAAAGGCTAAGTATACATAGGTTTGAATTTATCCTTGTATCATCCATCCAGTATTTGAGTTTCTTTAAATACAATAAAACTTTTCACAGAAAACCCTACATAAGTGCATAAGTAATTGCATGTTTTGATACATTCTCACTGAACTTAAACGAATACTAAGCTACCTTTTTTAATTAGAGGTAAATTTTTATTTAATCCCATTTATATCCCGCCCTTCTCCGAAGACTCAGGGCGGCTTACAATCTAAGCACAAATTAAATGTAAATCCAATTTTGCCTTCCCAATCTAGTGACCTCCAGTTGTATTCCAACGGCAACTCCAAAAATTCTCCAAAAACACCGGCATCCATTTGGAAAATTTATTTATTTATTTATTTGTTTTTATAAACCGCCCTTCTCCCGAGGGACTCGGGGCGGTGTACAGAATAAGGTAGGCATACAGAATGAACAATAGTGAAAACAAACAATAGTAAAATACAAGCTGGGACCCCAGATTAGAGCTATCAGGCCAGGCCAGACTGCTGGAACAGATAAGTTTTTAATTCGCGCCGGAAGGTGCGGAGGTCGGGGGCCATCCGGATTTCGGTTGGTAAGCTGTTCCAGAGGGCTGGCGCACCCACTGAGAATGCCCTCCCCCTGGGGGCCACCAGCCGACATTCCTTGAGCGGTGGCACCCTGAGGAGGCCCTCTCTGTGGGAGCGCACAGGACGGTGGGGTGCTGACATTGGCAGAAGGTGCTCCCGTAGGTAGTCCGGACCCATGCCATGTAGGGCTTTGTAAGTCATTGTTAGCACCTTGAACTTCACACGGAAGGCAACTGGAAGCCAGTGCAGTGCACGGAGGAGAGGTGTGGTATGGGAGTATCGGGAGGCTCCCAAGAGTGTCCGTGCCGCTGCACTTTGCACCAGTTGAAGCTTCCGAGTGGATCTCAAGGGCAGCCCCAAGTAGAGAGCGTTACAGTAGTCTAGGCGAGAGGTCACAAGAGCATGGGTGACTGTACGTAAGGCATCCAGGTCCAGATAAGGCCGTAATTGGCGAACTAGTCGAACCCGGGAGAAGGCCCCCTTGGTCACAGCTCCTATGTGATCTTCCAGGGAGAGCTGCGAGTCAAGGAGGACACCCAGGTTGCGGGCCCTATCAACAGGGGGTAGTAACTTGTCCCCGATGTTAAGGGATGGGATGTTCTGAGTATCCTGGCTTGCCGGTACGTACAGCCATTCAGTCTTGTCCGGGTTCAGTTGAAGCCTGTTCCTCCCCATCCATTCCCGGACCGCTTTCAGGCAGCGAGACATCACGTCGAGGGCATCACTGATGTTGTTTGGAGTTGAGATGAAAAGCTGGGTGTCATCAGCATACTGATGGTACCCTACTCCAAAGCTGCGAATGATCTCGCCCAGCGGTTTCATGTAGATGTTGAACAGGAGAGGCGAGAGGACCGACCCCTGAGGGACTCCGCAAGCGAGAGGCCTCGGGGTCGACCTCTGTCCCCCTGCCAACACCGACTGCGAGCGACCCTGGAGAAAGGAGGAGAACCAACGCAGAACCGTGCCTCCCACTCCCAGTCCCCTGAGGCGTCGCAGCAAGATACCATGGTCGATGGTATCGAAAGCCGCCGAGAGGTCTAATAAGACTAGGACAGAGGAATGGCCCCTGTCCCGGGCTCTCCAGAGATCATTTATCAGAGCGACCAATTGCCACCTCCCGGGGCCTTAAGTCGAATTCCGGGCCACCAGGCATAGAAAACGCTTGAAAGCTGCTGCCATCTAGCGACCGTTCAGATTTATGCTCCCTTGATTGTCAGCCCTGCATTATTTTATTTTTTTATTTTAATTCCATTTATATCCCGCCCTTCTCCGAAGACTCAGGGCGGCTTACAAGCTTAGCCGTAGCCTTCATTCTATGTATATGCTTGCTTATTAGGGCTTTCACACACACCCCCAAGCGGCATTTTTTTTACAAAGTCAGCTTATTGCCCCCAACAATCTGGGTCCTCACGGAAATAAAACACGCAAACAGAATTGCACCCGTCTCAAATTCACGCGCCACCCTTGCCTACCCGCCGTCATTCCCCCTCCTCCCCCGCCCCCGATTCTTGCTTGGCTGCCATTTCAGAGCGCCCGCTTTGCAGGACGCCAGCTTCTCTCCCAAGCGCCCCCTCCACACACACACACAGCGTCGACTCTCCGTCGAAGAGGGACTCTCCTCACGCACGGGTTGTTCCACACACCAGTCTTTGCGTAAGCCAGAGAGGGCCCCCTGCTGCCCGCCGGCCGGCGATGCAGCAAGGCGGGCTTTCGCCGAGCGAGGCGGCGCTGACTCAGCCAGGGCCGAAGGAAGCGCAGGGCAATGGCGCTCAGCCCCCCCGAGCGGCAGCCGGGCCAGCCTGAGCCCCCGTGCCCGGCGCCCCAGCAGCAGCAGCAGCAGGAAGACGAGGCGGACACCGAGGCCGCCCTCGACCCTCAGCAGCTGCGCGGCTTGGAAGCCGAGGCCGGCGGGATCCCGCTTCATTCGCCCTGGACCTTCTGGCTCGACAAGTGAGTGCGGGCGGGAAGACCGGATGGGGAAGCGGGCGAAAAAAAGAGGGAGAGCGCTGCTTGCGCCCGGCTCGGCTCTCGGCGGTGGGGCGCGCGGGCGGGGTTCCCGGGCTCCCCGCGCTTCCTTCCTCCTTCCCTCCCCCCCCCCCGTCGTCCCGCCGGAGACGCCGAGCGGGTGGGGGAAGAGTTGGCCTTTGTTGGCTTTCTCCTCGGCCCTTCCCCCCCCTCCCCTGCGCCGGCAGTTCTCGCCTTTTCAAGGGCGAGGGGCGCGAATTGTCCAAGCCCGGCAAAAAGCGGAGGCTCTTGCTCCCGCCCCCTTGGCTGAGCATCTCGGGCGCCACACGCGTGGCTCCATCTCTCCACCTCAGCCGGGCTCGCCTGGGCGCCAAGTCTGTCTACCTGCAGATGCCCTCGGGCTACATACAGTCTGGGGTCTTCAAACTTGGCCCTTTTATGACTTGTGGACTTCAACTCCCAGAATTCCTCAGCCAGCTTTGCTGGCTGAGGAATTCTGGGAGTTGAAGTCCACAAGTCATAAAAGGGCCAAGTTTGAAGACCCCTGACTATGTTTTTTCTTGCTGCATTTCTGGCAACGCCGGAGCCGCTGTCGTGATGTGGGGAATAAGTGGGGGCTCTTGTCGTAAGCAAAATGCTGGGGGGGGGGCGTGTGGGGGGGAGGGGAGAAGAGGGGTGTGTGGAGTGACACTCCGCTGGCCACTTTTTTTTTCCCTCCCCCCCCCACAGACTTTAAAGTGGGCAGAAATTCAACAAGTGCACCTCCCTCGGACGCCCGCCAAGAGTTTTGGAAGCAAGGCAGAAATGGCAGCAAGGGCTGGCTGAGTTAGTGCCTCGCTCTAAACATAACTGTGCGGCTTGTTTTGTGTGGTTTAGAGAAAGCGTGAAGCTACCCATGAATTCCAATTTTATGGCTTAGCTTTAGATATGAATTGGGTTACCGTTACTCGCCCCCCCCCCAAGAAACTGTGATTCAAAGAAGTCCTGGCTAAGAGAACTCGATTCCACGGTGGTTAACAAAATCAGAGAAAAGGGTTCATTTGACTTGCGGTTCTTAGGCAATTTCACTGAAGTTTTGAGTGCCTGCTTCTGAATTCTGAATATTAAGCCTCACCTTAATACAATCTTGGAAATTTAATTCATTTTTTCTAGAGTGTTTTTTTTTAAATTAGTTGCACTTTTCAGACAGATCCATGACCTACCAACCTTCTCCTAAATAGCTGATGTTCTGGACTGCAAATTCTATCATCCTTACCCAGGGTATTTGTGATGGAAGAGTTTAGGGTTTTTTATTACTATAATTGTAGATAGATGTTGTTTTAATTTTTGGTTCTGGGCCACCCAGAGTTTTGCTTAAGATGGGTGGCTATTTGCATATTTAAATACATAAAATAAATAAAAGTTTACTGATGGCAGTTGTAACCCAGTGTATTTTGAAGGGTTTCATAGTAGTGAAAGCTGCCTTAAGATAGGGATTCCTTGGCTGGGGAAAAAGTGTTTAAAGTGCTTTTACTGTGAAAGTTTTGTCTGTATCTCACTTACCCAAATAATTAAGGTAATTTAAGATGAATGTTAAACGGTTTGATTTGGTTTAGTTAACATATGAGAGACCTTCAGGACATTTGTAATAGTTGCTTTTTCTAAAATATAAAAGTTGAATCATAATTATATTTAAGAAGAAGCCTATACCCTAAGGACCTTATGCTGCTTAGGCTCTGCTACTCCTGATTCATTATAGTATTTTTTAAAATAAAATAAAATAAAAGGCTTTCAGATAAAATTTGTTGCTTGAACAGGCAGAAGCCTTTTTGAAGGAATTTAAATTTTGAATCTTATTCCTTCCTGTTTAAGCATTATATTGCTATGCTTTATCCTATAAACCTGATCACTTTAGTTCAAGCTGAACTTTTTATAAATTGTTTACTGTCCCATACTTTGTAACTTGATCTCTTTCTGATTCAATATTTTAAAATTGGGCTGCCTGAGAATCTGTACTCCCTACATCTATGTTATTAAACACAGAAAAACCACACACCTTGTATCCCCTCCATTTTGCTGCAAACATAATCATTTCTAAAAATAACAAAGTATTTTTGTGGCACATTTATAAACCATGTTGACCTTTTCCCAGATCAAAACTCTCTCCCATCAAAAATAATGACAGTTATTCCAAAATCAGGCAGATATGCTTGTTTGTATTGAATCAAATGATTGTGGTTTCTTTCCTTTTTAATTCTTTGATATTCTAACACTTGTTTCACTCCCTGTCCAGTCAGATCATGTAAAAAGTAGTTGAGTTTCTTTACAGAACTGGACTTGTAACCTGAGAAAGAAAGGAGTTTATTAAGGAATAAACAACTTCCTCTGAGGCACTCTGGCCTAAATGTTCTTAGGACCAATTGTATTTTATTAGCATTCTTTTGCAAGCTGGAGAGCTTGTGAAAATAAAAGTGCCAAGGACAAAACCAGATGATTTGTTTCCTATTTGAAATGCAAAAAGGAGTTTAATCTGACTTCAGCATGGGGTCATATAAATCTGGAGTGCTGATTTATGACACTTATTTTCCCATAGATATTGATTTTTGCTCAGTGAAAGTCTGCGTATTTTGAAGTATCACAAACAGTTAAAAGTACTAGGAATGTAAGTGTACAGCGAAATGTGATATGAGGGGGATAGCATTCTGTAGTTTGTTTTCCTTCCTTTTTTTAGTTAGATTCTGGCTTCTTCATTATGTAGTTAAGCACAAACTATTATAATCTCATCCTGGAGAACTTTTCTTCATGTCACCAAGAGGCAACACTGATTTGATAAAAAATAAAGGAGTACAATAAATACCCTGCTTAGAATGCCGTTTTGGAATCAAAACCAGTGAGATGGGGGATAACAGATGCTAACATCAAAAACAATACAGGTAGTCCTCGTTTAATAACCACAACTGGGACCAGCAACTCTGTCCCTAAGCAGAATGCTCTTTAAATGAAACACGTGACCACACCCAACTTATGAGGCCAATTTTGCAATTGTCATTAAGTGAATCACTTATGGTTGTTAAGCATAATGTTACTACAGGTTGTCCTTGACATACTGTAGATAGGCCTGTACTTATGACCACACTGGAGCCCAAAGTTTCCACTGCTAAGGAAAGCAATTGTTAAGACAGTCATGCTCGGTTTTTACAGCCTTTTTGCCATGGTGGTTAAGTGTACCATTAAGTGGCTTCCCCATTGACTGCTTGTCAGAAGCTCCTAGGAAGATTGCAAGTGACAATCTCAGGGCCCGGGACTCTGCAGCCATTGTAAATGTGCACTGTTTGCCGTGTGCCTGAATCATGATTGATTGATTGACCATAGGGATGCTGAAGCTGTTGTAACCTTAGCAACTGGCCATAAACCTTCTTTTTCAGCACTGTTCTAAGTTTGAACAGTTGTTAAACAGGGAAATGGTTAAACAAGAACTACCTGTAAAATGTCAAAGAAGTAAAAAAAAAGTGTGAATAGTTAAAACATTTTAACATTCTTGTTAAAACGAAGAGTAGGGTTCTTCTACATGAGAGGCGGAATGAAAGCAAATAAGCCACTGCAGAAAACACTACTGTACATCAATTTTCAAGGTTTTTAATTAAGTAGAAGAACATGCAAATAGACATCAGTTTCCAAAATTAAAGTATAACCCCCATTTTGGACTATAATTCTGTAATAGATAGTTGAGTAAATACTTTCTAAAATTAGGGTATATGTACATTTCCTGAGAATAACCGTATTTGGTAGAAGACTCTTAACAATACTGCTTGTAGTAAATAACCGCTTATATATTGTTTTACATTAATTAGATTCTTAGCAAATATATACAAAATTGATGGAATATACTCTTACAAATAATATCAGAGAAGATAGTCGTCGTAATATTGAAATTAAGAGGATACTCTAAAATAATCTCCATATTCAGATAGTCCTTAGTGGCAATTAGAACTGGAATTTCCCTCACTAAAGTGATGCAGTTGCAAAATGACCGCGTTGCTTAGTGATGCTAATCCTGACAGTCCTTGTTGCTGTTGTGATCCCAGGACCGTGCATGTTGTTAGGTGGGAAGAAACTGTGGGTCAGTATGTAGGCGTCATGGAGTGGGAGTGCTATAAATAGGCACTGCTGAGCATGGGCGTGCCATGGGAGATGGAGGGTGCTGCAGGGAGGCGCTAGAGCAGACATGTCAAACTCGCGACATCACGTGATGTTGCATAACTTATCGGAGCGTTTCCCCCATTGGGGTGGGCACGGTTTTGTCATGAGGCGTCCGGCCCATGGGCCGGCAGTTTGACACCCCTGCGCTAGAGAATGTGGGTGGGTGGGGGTTGTATAGAGTGGGAGTAGGCATGATGCTGTGGGTGTGTACATAATAATCAAGTGAAGTACTAATACCACTTTACAATGCTTTGGTAAGGCCACACCTGGAATACTGCATCCAGTTTTGGTCACCACGATGTAAAAAAGATGTCGAGACTCTAGAAAGGGTACAGAGAATAGCAACAAAGATGATTAGGGGGCTGGAGGCTAAAACATATAGGGAACAGTTGCTGGAATTGGGTATGTGTAGTTTAATGAAGAGAAGGGTGAGGGGTGACATGATAGCAGTGTTCCAATATCTCAGGGGCTACCACAAAGAAGAGGGAGTCAAGCTATTCTCCAAAGCACCTGAAAGCAGGACAAGAAGCAACGGATGGAAACTAGTCAAGGAGAGAAGCAACCTAGAACTAAGGAGAAACTTCCTGACAGTTAGAACAATTAACCAGTGGAACAACCTGCCTCCAGAGGTGGTGAATGCTCCAACACTGGAGGCTTTTAAGAAGAGACTGGACAGCCATTTGCCTGAAATGGTATAGGGTTTCCTGCCTGAGCAGGGGGTTGGACTAGATGACCTCCAAGGTCCCTTCCAACTTTATAATATTATTATTATTATTATTATTATTATTATTATTATTATTATTATTATTATTATTATTATTATTATTATTATTATTATTATTATTATTATTATTATAATGGAGTATTGGCAGGGGCGAATTCTACAGAAAGTCGCAGAGTTCCTTGGGAGAAACAGTGACGGAAGTGACCTTCCCTGCTGACTTCCCCATATTTTTTTTTTGCATGTGAGAAGCCAGCAAGGAAGATTGTGACATCATAATTTCTGGGGTGTTATAATCGCTGCAGTGTCATAATTGTGACTGGGCTCCTGAGCTGCCAGATCATGATCGTGAAGTTGTGATGGCCACAGCTTCGTGAAACAAAAGGTGCTGTCGTAATTTGAATGGTCACTGAATAAGTGTCTCTACCTGTGTATAATTTTTTGATTACTGTCCTACAATCTTAAAAGCTGCAAGCAGTAGATTAAAATATTGTGCTGATTACTTTGGATTCATTACTAATTAATGCTGTCTACTGAAGCTGGTGCATTCAGAGTGTGCCAAGGTCTTCCAAGCAGATGTTAGGCATATTGCAACATTTTCCCTGGCCCATTTCTTGAACCTGACATATCAGCATTCTTGGATCTCCCGTCCTTAACAGTTTGCTTCTGTACCAACCTGTACAGTTCTATAAATCAGACATGAGCTTATAAGGTTCTGCTGCTATGTATGCTTACTACTTCTTGTGCTTTGCCCACAACTATGGTTTGCCCAAGTGTTACAGCAATTAGCATCCCAAAAAGGAGATATCTTGGATCTGGAATACTGTATTGGATTACAGACCTTGTACATACGTACTATACATACAGTAACCTTGGTTTTACAAGGTTATTCTGCCATTCTTGTCTGTATATAAGTTTCTGTTCATATTTTGCAGTATACAGTATTGTTCTCCTAACATGCCTATTTAAACTGAGTGGGAAACACAATCCATAGTTGGCAGTACTGTTACTAGGACGCCCCCCCCCCAATAATGCCAAAAATGATGTGCAAACATTTGAATTTCCTAGCATCCTGGTTGAGTTAAATGTCACAGAAAGCAGTATATGGAAAAGAGATGAAAGATTCAAGCGTTGTGGAATTTTCCTTGGTCACAATCAAGGAAAAACTATAAATTGGAGCTACTTTAATAATACACATTGTGCTCTTTTCCTGTGGAACCTTTCGTCTTTTTTGTGTTATGGGGAAGATACTAGTAGTAGCATCTATAATCTTCCTGCATTCTCTACATTCAAATAGATATTTATTTTAAAATGTTTTTTTAAAATCGAACAAAATTACTAATTTTACTAATAGATAATTGTCCTTGTTATCCTCTGCACCCCATTTTATAAACTTTTTGCCATAGTTGTTAAGCATATCCCTGCAGTTGTTAAGTAGATCATGCGGTTGTTAAGCAAGTATTTCTTCCCCATTGACTTTGCCTGTCAGAAGTTGACTGGGAAGGTTACAAATAGTGACCACATAACCTGGGACAGTGCAGCTGTCATAAATACATGCCAATTGCAAAGCACCGAAATTTTGCTGATGTGACTATGGGAATGCGGCAAAGGTGGTAACTGTGAAAAACAGTCGATTTTTTTCCCCAGTGCCATTGTAGATTTGAATGGTCACTGAATGAATGGCTGTAAGTAGAGGATATCCTATATTTACTTTGTCAAAGTGGAAATCAGGACACCAAAAACAACTTGCGGTAACAAATTTTAATCTTGACAGACAAGAACAAACCAGGAGGTTCTGATGGCAATTCTGCAGAATTCCTTAAAAATAAATAAATATGAAAATGCAGATCTCAGCAAAAGTAGGTCATTTGTTTTTCAAATCAACCTGAGGCCTCAGGAAGATCTGGGAAATTTAGGTCAGTGTAACATTGGTTCTGGACCAGTTAATGAAAAAAGTAATAAAGAGAAAAGGGATTTCAATGAGTAACCTTATGGAAGGAAAGGTTCAAATTAGCAAAGCAAATAGGTACCTTATTCATCTTCCTGAGTTTTTGAAAATGCCAAAAGGCATGTGATGGAAGTAAGCCTGTAAACTAATATTTAATAGTACGATAGTATATTATATCGTACTATAGGGACGCGGTGGCTCAGTGGGTTAGGACGCTGAGCTTGTCGATCAGCAGGTTGGCAGTTTAGCAGGTCGAATCCCGAGTGCCGCGTAACAGAGTGAACACCTGTTACTCGTCCCAGCTTCTGCCAACCTAGCAGTTCGAAAGCACGTAAAAATGCAAGTAGAAAAATAGGGACCACTACGGTGGGAAGGTAACAGCGCTCCGTGCGCCTTTGACGTCTAGTCATGCCGGCCACATGACCACAGATACGTCTTAGGACAAGCGCTGGCTCTTCGGCTTTGAAACGGAGATGAGCACTGGCCCTTAGAGTCAGAAACGACTAGCACGCATGTGCGGGGGAACCTTTACCTTTTACCTTATATACTGCGGCATATCTATATAGTGTATATATCCTCTTGGCTTTGCATAGAACATTAAAGACATATCTCTTCCTCTGGGTATTGGATCAGGACGTTGGGTAAGACCATCTTGTGCCTGTGTTAAACTGTTATTAGGCACAATAATTCTGGCCTTTTAAAATCTGATTTATTTTTGTTTTGTTTTTGTTTATTATTGTCGGCCACCCAATGTCATATATTAAATTCGCAGCCAAATGAAAGAATGAACGAATGAATATTTTAAAAGCCTTTGGCAAAGTTCAAAACTTTGGAACAAATTAGCAGCTATAGAGTAAAATGCCTGCCCATATATATATATAACTAGTTAAAAAGCTTTTGCCTTTTAGAATTGTCTATCAACAGCAAGGGAATTAGCAGTTGGAATATTTTATTTATTATTTTATTTATTATTGGGACTTATATGCCGCCCTATCTCCCGAAGGACTCAGGGCAGCTAACAACAATAACATACAATAAATACAGAAGTTAAGATAAAATTAAAATTAAAGGCCTCTGTACAATAAATTAAAATTAAAATTAAAATAAATTAAAAATTAGAGTTAAAAAATTAAAAACATAATTAAAATCCCTGTCAGTCCAGGTCAGCCAGGTGGAAAAGGAGTGTTTTGAGGCCGTGGCGAAAGGACTGGAGATCTTGGGCCATCCGAAGCTCATGGGGGAGCTGGTTCCACAGGGCTGGCGCTCCCACAGAGAAGGCCCTCCCCCTGGGGGTCGCCAGCCGACATTGTCTAGCCGACAGTACCCTGAGGAGGTCTTCTCTGTGTGAGCATACTGGGCGATGGGAATTCGTTCCTGGCAGCAGATGGTCCTGCAAGTATCCCGGGCCTAAGCCATGTAGGGTTTTAAAGGTAAGTACTAGCACCTTAAATCTCACCCAGAGGGCAACCGGTAACCAATGCAGCTCACGCAGGAGGGGTGTAATATGGGAGTATCGGGGTGCTGAATATACTGCTGAATAGCACTGAATAGTAAAACAGCAATGAAGACCTTGGAAAAAATATTGAGATGTGGGAATACAGGTAGTCCTCAGCTTAAAACAGTTCGTTTAGTGACCTTTCAAAGTTACAACAGCAATGAAAAATGTGACTTAATGACCATTTTCATAGTTACGGCCTTTGTGGCATCCCCATAATCATGGGATCAAAATCCAGATGTTTGCCAACTGGTTCACATTTATGACAGTTTCTGTGTCCTGCGGTCATGCAACCTTCTGACAAGCAAAGTCAGTGGGGAAGCCAGATTCACTTAATAACCAGGTTACTAACTTATCAACTGTAGTGACTAACAACTGTGGCAAGAAAAGTAGTAAAATGGGGCAAAACTCACTTAATAAATGTCTCACTTAACAACAGAAATTTGGGGCTCAATTTGTGATTGTAAGTTGAAGACTACCTTTACATCTATATCTACAAAGATCATAATTATGCAAGCCATTGTATTCTTTGTGACTATAGAAGCAAAGGTTTTTTTTTGAAGAAACAATTGAATTTTGGTGTTGGAAATTCTGAGACTGCCATAGGTACCCAAGAAAATAAATAAATAGATGATAGAACAAATCAATCCAGACTTCTCATTTGAGACAACGTCCAGTCTTAAATTATGATGTTTTAGACACATTTGTCAAAGACCTAGTTCTTTGGAAAACCATTGTTATTATTATTATTATTATTATTATTATTATTATTATTATTATTATTATTATTATTATTATTATTATTATTATTATTATTATTATTATTATTATTATTATTTAGCAATGGATACCATTGGAAGATCTGAAGGACCAGAGTGGAGACAGATTATCCTGAAGAAAATTTAGGCGGTTGCTAAGATTTGATTCTGATTTAATGGCACATAAATTGGTTAAAAACAGAAAGAAAAGGAATAAATGGGCAGTTTAAAGGAAATCAGAAGTGGAGAAGGATCCTTTTGTTGCCAGTGTAACTTGTTTATCAATTATCTTGATTGAAAGGTAAAGTAAGCACTGAGGTGGCCATGTTTGTGGATAGTACAAAAAATGTTCAAAATAGTAAAACACAAAAGAGATTGAAAAGTTCCAGAAGAATCTCTCTAAATTGAAAAAAATAGCCAATCAAATAGCAAAAAGCTATTTCTGTTTAAGTAAGTATACTAAAGTGATATACGTTGGGAGAAAACAATCGTAAATTCATTAAACCTGTATTGATGGATCTGAAGCTTTGAAAATAATAATTAAAAGAAACCATTTGGTGCTATTATTCGCTATTATGTCTGTATTAATATTGTGCATGTTTTAAGTATTTGAGATCTTGTGCTAGTGTAGCATTTGTTATTCATTATTGTAAGCTGTTTTGGGGCTATGGTGTAAGTTTGGGAAAAAAATTGTTGCTGCTTTAAGGAATGCAACTCACACTGACAGCATGACAGTGAGTTTGATATTGCCTATTCTCTGTATGGCAAAGTAAACACAAATCTTTCAACATTAAGGTTTGCTTTTTTGAAAAATGTAACTGTAATGATTAAACCTGGTAACAGCAAACAATGAAGGGGTGCATGGAATCGTGCTTGTTCAATATGCTTAGCCATTATTTCTTTATCTGTTTTGTAAGGTTTATACAACTGTTATCAGTCAATAGTTCTAAACATACATGCAGCTTGTTTTTCTGCTTTAGACTGGATTTCCTTTAGTTTAACAATATGTATACTTTCAAAGTTGCAAGGATGACATGTTGTCATTCCTCATTAATATAGAATATTTAGAATAAGGTGCGTGGTAACATTGATTTGTAGTTCCTTTATTCCCAGAACAAAATGCATGAATAAAACAAGATTACCATTGATAGAACAAGTAGTAAAGGCATGAGTGCAGATAATTCTCAAATCCAATCCAACATTCTGTCATTTTATTGCCCTGGCTGTTACAGTCTTCGTGCTTGGCATGATTCTCCATTTTTCTATAATATTTGTCACTTACATTTTCACCAAAACAAATTGCTAGTGTATATTGGGTACATACTATGGCATTAGCATTAATGGCTGCTGGTAGATTAATTGTAGAATAGAACATAATGTATAATACTTACATTTATGGTTAAACATTCATGCTGTGTTATACTGTGCCAGGTTCTGATGCTTTTCAGTACTTGAATGTACTGAAGTAGTTCCAGTGAAATTAGGTTATTGAAGTAAGATTTAAGTCGTCATTATTTAACTTGAAACAGTAAATTCATAGTGGATTGCCATCTAGTGGTAAAAATAGGAGTTGAATAAAAGAATTCGTCAAATCCCTGTGAAAATGCAGGATATAAAAAATATACCACTGTGTTAAAATAAAAGCTGAGACTAAATATTAGAATTAAAATTAAATTATGGAGAAGGTATATAATTACTGTAATACTCAAATATTTTCCCCAATTTGTCTTTATTCAGTATCTGAACGGGGTTGTATATAGTTTTTACCTATAAATGCAATTTATTTTGGGAATTTAGTCCGAGTTAGGTGGGTGTATAATTGCAGCCTAAACTGCTTAAGTATGTTTGAATAGTTTGTGATTTAAATAGGCTAAAAGAAAGATTGTGACTTCGCACATTTTTATTACGTAAAGTATGTGAATTTCCCTGTTTTTTCCACTGTGATTTTTTTCATCACTATGGTTGTATATATCTGTAAATTTATTTATAGAAGCTATACATTGTTTTTCATTATGAAAACAATGAAATCATTGTCTCTGAAAAGCTATGACTATCCTATACAACAGAATACAAACATAAAATGATAAAGCAATACCACCATTATCAAGTAATAATTAACAGAAAAGTAAAAAGCTAGATAGAGAAAGAGATAAACTTTTGGGGTCATTAATAAAAATTTCAATTTAAAGTTTGCAATACAGGCCCGTCTAATATTCATAAGGAATTTGTTTCATGTGGTAGATTATAAGTAAGCCAATCTCCACATCATAGCTAATGAAATACCAGCTAGTCGTGGTTTTGCCACAAGACATTTCTAGAATGCAAAGTGCGGATAGGTATATATGGAAGTAGGTATATACTGAACATGATCTGAAGCCTCTTCATCATAGAAATAATTGTGTTTGATAAAGATCCCTTGAGTAATTTAGCAATGGCATTTTGCAGTGGCTCCTTAAGAGATGATTCCCCATGTAAAATGTGTCAAAATAAGTCAGTCCTGAAGTTATTAATGCATTTGTGCAGTGTTTCTCAACCATGGCAACTTTAAGATGTTTGGACTTCAATCCCCAGAATTCCGCAGCCAGCGGTGCTGGCTGGGGAATTCTGGGAGTTGAAGTCCACACATCTTAAAGTTGCTGAGGTTGAGAAACACTGCATTAGTGTAATAACCATTAATTCATGATCAACCCAATCCAGGAAGGACTGTGTGTATCACTTCAACTAAAACCGGTAACATGCTTTTAGCCACTGATAATTTTGCAGGTCCCACCCAACTACAAACTTTACTCTTGCAGGAGAGTATACTATCCACTGTGCATAAAACTAAACTGGATATGGGAAACATTCACAGAACCTAAATCATAGTAGGAACTAGCTTTACCTAATTACCTTTTTATGGTCTCTTATTGCACCCAAACATTGCCCATTAACTTTCATGTTCTGTATGCAGTAGAAAAGATAATGCATGTTATTTTGAATGCCACACTGATGCCACTACTTTGCTACAAATCTCCCAATGGCTGCATCAGTTATAATATTAAATACCATTGAAGATTTTTAAAAGATTACATTTTATAATATTAGCATTTAGGGTAAGCTGCTGTTATGTGTGTAACATCGATTTTATGATCACTGTTGGTTTTTTCCCCTCTGATATGCATTGAGTACATTTTGTTATACAGTTGTTTTGTTTTACTCTTTAAGGTCCCTTCCCGGTACCACAGCAGCTGAATGTGCATCAAATTTGAAGAAGATCTACACGGTAGAAACTGTACAGGTAAAAACTTGTGCTAAGCATGAGAATTATATAATGGAATATAAAATTATGATGGTCTCAGATTTTATGAAGGAAGGTTTCTTAAAACAAAAGAGGCTGTAACCATTTTACTTGGTGTCACTGCATTAACTATTTTAGCTGAAAATGCTACTCAGTGCAGCTGAATTTTTGTGTATGTAAAGCAGGTGCTTTATAAATGAGCTGTGATCCTTTTTTCTTAAACAAAAATAATTTCATATCGTTTGCTAGTATGTGTAAATTAATAAAATCATTATCCATCTAGATCTTCTGGAGTGTTTATAATAATATTCCTCCTGTGACAAGCCTGCCGCTGAGATGTAGTTATCATTTAATGCGTGGAGAAAGACGACCACTGTGGTATGTACATTCAAATGATTGATATGTTTTGGGAATCTGTTGTATGTCTTAATTAGAAAAAAAAGCAATATAAAAGACATTGGGAAAGAACAGAAGAATATTAGAGACCTTTACAATGTCTAATAAATATAGGCGTTACATTAAGATGATTCATGTTTGTCTTTCGAAGCTTCAGGATTGTGCTGGTTAAAAGTTCATGTTATGCAATATGTTTGTCTATTGCATATATTTGAACTAAAACAAACTTTGCAAAATTTTGGTAGAACATACTAATGAATGCTGCTGAAAAGCCAAAATCTACTGAACTGAAGAACTAATTTACTTACTCAGAGAGAGTTTTGAGTTTGCAATGATAGACTAGTGGACCCACTTTTTCACGTAATGGTTTACTGTTCTTCCCTGAAGTCCACACTGTATCAGCAATTGCAATTGTAGTTATGTCATTTTCATCCTATCATAAATCAGAGGTGAGTTGCCTGTAGGCCCCATTTGCTATAGTGGCCCCTCATCTCAAACACCCCACCCCCCCAATCATTTTAAATTTTGGTAGCAAACTGGCAAAGAGTAATAGTGACATTTACTGAGTTTTAGTAAAACAAGTAAACTAGTAAAATGTTATCCTGTTGTAAGCTGTTTTACTTTAAACGCAACCTTCCCCAAATGAAAAAGGGTCAAGAATTTCATCATCTAAATAATACCATCATCATATAATTTCATTTCCCTCTGTGGTTGTCCTTTACTATGTAAAGTGAAGCCTTCATTTTGAAACTTGCTTATATTGTCTAAAATGTTCCCCTGGTTGTAAATAGAAGTGTTGGTAATTATTTCAGAATGTTTAGTTAGTTAGTTAGTTAAAATATGCCAGATTGGGGGATGTTGGATTTTGACACATTCAGTGCTGGTCATCTATTCAAATTCTTCCGCTGATAAATCCTGCCTTGAATAGTTTATAAATATATTATATTTATAGTTTATAAATCTCTTGGGCAGCACACAAAGATAGTAAACATGATAAATACATTAATCAACTGCATTTATTGATGTCCTGTTCCAGTATGTGATAGAGAAAGTTGTATAATCCTAAATGTACAAGGGCTGAAAGGGATCTTAACTATCATCTGGTTGAAATCTGTAAATCATCATATTTCAAATCTTGACATTATGAAGCACAGTTTTAACATTTTTGGCACTTATTGTATCAGTTGGCACCATAGGTTTGCCATCCATACATTCAGCCTTTTTCCTAACATTTTAAATCTAGAGTAGGCTTTCATATTTTATCACATTGAGGATTATTTTATATGGGATAGTATTTAATCACCACTGAGAAGATTCTGCATGCAAGTGGTCAGATTAGCAGGTGATATAAGACAATTTATGTATATGATTATTTTGCTAATTCGTTTTGTTGGTCTTGGGACAAAATAAAGAATTCAACATTAGTTTTAAACCTAAAGCTTATTGATAATCATTAATTCTACTTGGTTTCCTTCTCTTTTTTCTGAAAAGGAAAAAGTTTATTCTTAATCAGTGCCACATAACTTAGGAGAAGCAGAAAATTTAAATGAAATTACATTCTAGGCTTCTGACTTGTGTGTGCTACTAAATTCTCTTTTTTCATGATATTTCTGTGGAATAAACGTACCTCCACATTCACACTATTATAAGACTGTACAGTAAATCTTACGTTTTTTTCACAAATCAGGGAAGAGGAAAGCAATGCCAAAGGAGGTGTATGGAAAATGAAGGTTCCCAAAGACAGTACGGTACGTTGTTTCAGTGTACGTATAATTTTATGTTGAAGTATATTAAGGTAGGGAGGCTCGTATCATATTTCCAATTGTATGAGTTATATAACTTGGAACATTTAGTGTCACATAAGTAAAAAAAAAACAAAAACCTGTTCATAAAGCAGGAATTCCCTTCCTTTTCTCTCTTTTTGCACGTCTTCTCTGTGCCCATATGTTTTGTTGAGGGGAAAGATTTTTCAGCGGGCCAACACTCTTCAAAAGAACACTTATTTGCTTGCCTTATCTTAAGAGTCGTAACTCTTAACTTTGCTTATCACAGTCAGATTCTTCTAGTTTTAGCTTAGTTCAGGGCATGAAACTGCAAGTATAATTAAATTAAAAGTTTTGTTTTTCAATGATAAAACCCATGCCACCACTCTGTTTTTTTTTTGTGTGTCCGGCCATTAATTGCCAAGATATCTAGATTTAGACTTGGGTTTCTAGGAAAGGGAATTCCAAACCCTGTGAGCATTTACCAGAACAGAAGGTGATGTATTAATGATAAATGTAAATGTAGTCATAATTTACCATTCATGGGATTTATAAGTAGACGAATAGAATTCCGTGCAAAATGGGCAGAAAAACTTGTCACAGGAACAATAATCTAACCAAATCAGTTTCTAGAAAGAAGAATCCTCTTTCTCTGTGCCCTCAATTAGGAATGTGCAGTGTTTTCATGAAACACGATTGAAAGGATATTGTTACTTTTACCTGTTTAATTCAGCAGCTTCCAATCCATAAATATTTTTTTCTGCAAAGAATTATGAATGCAAAGTTATAATAATATGCATAGCTAAAATAACATGGTTATTGCAAAAAGTATCTTGCAGCTCAAACATGTAATTATTACTGTGGCAGAATCAGCATCTTAATTTCCTTTTTTTTTTTGCTAGTCTGCAGTTTGGAAAGAGTTACTGTTAGCTACTATTGGAGAACAGTTTACAGACCATTGTGCGGCAAGTAAGAATATGTTTTTATTATTTGATGTTTGCTTTAACTTGTGAGCATCTCTTGGTTAAGGTTACTGACCGTTTTAATTTAGCTGGCCAACATTTGCTAGGACTTTCACATTTGTACTGGGTTGGTTTTTGGCCTGAGTCAGCTGGTGGTAAAAGGTACGTATGCTGATTTTTCTCAAACTTTATCTAAGGGTGAAGCCAAGACAAACTGTGTGTGTGTGTGTGTGTGTGTGTGTACACATACACACACACAGATATAGATATACATATATTACATACACACACACACACACATAGACACACACAGTTTGTAAGGATTAGCTTACAAACCCTGCCTGGTTTTTATGGGTGCAAAATGGAAACACCTACACAAAAGGAAGAGAAAAAATAAAGATTTTAGAAAAGACAATGCTACACTTTATCTGCTAGCGCTGTTGCTATACAGAAAGGAAAGCTTGACTTTCATCCTGGTGTGTACTTTATTGACTAGAAAGAGAGCATTTCCTCTTGACGAGGTCAGAACAAAGAAAGAGAAATTTAGGTCATAGAGTCAAATACATAATCAGTGAAGGAATCTAAATTAAACTATCCCCAACAGATGGGGCTGTCTCATCTCTGCTTGAACATAGCCTGTGAATGGAACTCACCTTGATTCCATTGTCAAACTTCTCTTACCATTGAGACCACCTTCACTTGGGTGACATCCTTACAAGTATTTATCTATCCTTTTACTCTATTTTTATGCCATCGTATATTATTCCCTCAGGGTTCTCTTGACCAAACATACCATGTTATTTCAGTTTAAATGTATAGGGCTTTGTTTTCACCCACAATCATTCTCATTGAAATTGTCTTTCTTGAACCTATCCCAGTTTCTCTGAATCCTTTTTAAAGTGCAATGCCGAAAGCGGACAGAATGTTTGAGACGGGGTCTGTCCAACAAAGAATATCATAGAACAAGTACTTTGCATGATTTAGAAATGATACATTATAAAATTACATTTGCCCTTTTGCAGCCATAGTACACCACCAATTCATATTCTGTTTGCAATCGGCTCATATTTAGAACCCTTTTTGCAACGTACCTTCAAGTCTGTATCTTATTAATATTGTTTCCAACATTTGATTTTTGTTTCCTAAAGTGAAAAGATTTGCATGTATCTTTATTAAAATCCATCCTATTATTTTTTCTAAGCTATCAAGATTATTTCTGATTTTTTTTCTTCTAATATATTCCTTACCCCATCTAAATATATTCATCTGCAAATTTGATAAATGCACTCTTCATAAAAATCAATAAAAATACAGAGTACAGAGCCCATATTTTGGGTACCCACTCAGTCACAGTATCTCCCTTCAATGTAATAAGGAGATTTTTAGTAGCAGTTTGTACATTTTTGAGACAGTTACACATCTATTTTATTGTGCCTTACCAGCCATCCCATACTTAATTAATTTAAAAGGCAAATCGGGGAAAACCTCATCAGATTGCTTTACTAAAATCAATATATGTTCCATCTCCATCATTCCATGTTCTGTGGAATAAGGATAATACTTGTTCTTGACAAATCTGTGTTGATGTCTTGTAATCATCATACTTTTTTGCAAGACATTTACAGATAATGTCTTTATGATTTGTAGTAGAATCTTCCCCGGAACTGATTTATATTCATTGGTTTGTAGTTCACTGAATATTATTCTTTTCCCTTTTTGAAAATGCGGACAAGATCCTGTAGTCACCTAGCACTATGTTAGTTCACATGATTTCTTCAAAAAGGTTTGGCCAGATAGTTCCTTTAATACCACAGGATGTAATTAATTCTGAGTTTTAGCTTTGCTGATACTATTTCTACACTTGAAAGCTATATGTATGTACTTTTCCTTCATGACCTGCCTCTCTTTCCACATAGTATATATTTGTGTAGCCACATTAGCTTCTGTTGCCATCCATTTTCTTCTTGTCATTAGCATTTTGCTTTTAGTATCTTTTTAGGAACTCCCATTTGTCTTCAGCTTTTTTTCCTATTAACTTCTACTGCTATGGATTCTTTCTTGCTTGGAATCCAAAATACACAGCTGACTATTCTGAGCCTTACTTTTTCTTAAAATCAAGACCTGCAGGGCTACAGTTACTTTTCTCCTAATGTTCATGGCTGCTTTCTTTTCCTTGACTAAGGCTTCCCTGTTAGTATTACATCTAATATAACTGTTTCTCTTATACAATACTGCACCCTCTGAAGCTCAGTATAGAAATATTGAGGTAGACTTTTTAGCATTGTATGTCAAAGAATATAAACGTCTTTTCATTGTGATTTGTTACACTTTATTTAATAAGCTCATTTCATGTCTCTGTTTGTAGGGTAAGAGTTCTGTATTAAGTTGAAAATATTTCTGTCGCCTGACTCCCAACAACTCTGGTCAAAAGTATTGAAAACAGTACCAAAGTAAACAAAAATAAAGATGGCAAAGATGGCAAAACCAGATAGGAATGCAAAAGAACAAATCTGCACAGCCCAAAGGAGGTTTCAGTCATCCTTGCCAAAGGCCTGGGCAAAGTTTTTAAAAAGCCAAATATATTGTTTTTTTTCCAACAGATGATGAGGTAATTGGTGTTAGTGTCAGTGTTCGTGACCGGGAAGATGTTGTTCAAGTCTGGAATGTAAATGCATCATTAGCAAATGAAGCTTCAGTTTTGGAAAAGATCCATGGGCTTCTGCCGCTGACATCTTTTAAGGCAGTTTTTTATAAACGTAAGTGGTCTCTGCAGGCAATGTAAGTAGAGCACAGTGTTTGCAAACCCTATCAACAAAATCTTTTTAAGACTCACGAGCTATCTTGCCTTTCAGCCCATAAAGAACATCATGCTTTTGAAGGTAGACGTGGGAGACATTAACAGGAGAGAACTTGGAAGATTTTTCTAAGAACACCATAACAGAAAGATGGACAAAACATTTACAGAAGCACCACAACCCTTAGTGTGTTTTTTAGATCTTTGTATTCCTCTTGAGCCGCTGGTACCGAAAAGCAAGAACTGCTGCTTCAGTAGCTGATACTATTTTGATTTTTCAACTCAATAAATCAGTTTCTTTTAGTATTCCTTTCTTTTTAAGGTAGAAGACTGCAATTAAGCAATTCTCAGTATCTGCTTGAACTGCAAATGTGCACAAGCATGATATGCTGCTTTTTTTTCTAGATTTGTATCTAGATAATGTTTTCTGAATTTGTTTTTAGACATTCCTATCATGTTCACATCTAGCTGTAGATTTCTACCCCAAAAATGTGCACTGTTCTAAACCACAATGACAAATTGAATCATGCCACTTCTGCCCAATCTCATTAAACAAATGGAGCTTTCATTGCACCTCTCCTATCTGGCTTGCTTCTTGGCACCCTCAACTTTTGCACTTGGTAATGCTCATGCTGTAAAGATGTTTTAATAATCACTGAATAGAGCCTATAAACTGAGAATACAATTCTATTTTGACAAAGTCCGGGGGAAAAAAGCCCCTAAGATTGACCTAGTTCACACCCATTAATCACCCCCATTCTTGAAATTCTAAGCTCTACAATGCTTAGATAGAAGCACTGTTTGTGATTATGTATCTACTGTGATTTCTATGATAGTAGCAACAATTGAGTTGCTACAGTTGTGCTGTTAGTGCAAAGACTACAGTCAAGCGTGAAGCAGTCAATTGTTAGTTGATGTCTTTTTTAGGGCTATTTCAAAAATCTTACGTAGAAGAATGAATAAGTTTTCAACGGGAAACCCTACAGCTTTTATTTCTTATGTTGTTTGATTTTTTTTCTTATGTCACTATATTTTATGTATCTTTAAAAAAGATGCTTCCTACTAGTTTTTTTTAAAAAATTCCATTTATATCCCGCCCTTCTCCGAAGACTCTGGGCGGCTTACAAGCTTAAGCAGTTCTCACTTAAAATACAAAACTTCACATGTCTATTCTTCATACTTATAATAATATACTTCCACCTCACCATCATCCTCATGATAACAAAAGATCCTTTTTTATCTTTTAAGGTCAATATCAAATGAATAGTACCTTTGTGGTTAACATAATCAATACAATTTTGTGTAGTTACAAGTTATAATGCCTTAAGTACACTTTTCAGCATAGAGAGAAGTCAATTATATTTTAAAGCATGAATGTGAAGTTTTCAAATTAGTTTGTGTGATTTCCTCCCCATACTAATTTATTGGAGGTTGCAATACATTTTTATTTTTTATTACAAAACCAAAGATTTATTTAGTTCCTCAGCAGAGGATGCCGATGTGCTAGAGGGAATATTCATTCCCATCTAAGCAGAATTACTGGATTAGTATTAGTATTTTGAAAATTGTTCTGACTGCACTGATATCAACTCACATTTAATCGTATAAGAAGGTGGCTGTTGGAATTCAGTACATTTATGAATCGAGTTTCTCTTTTTAATTTTGTACTAGTTCATCTGTATTTATGAATTAAACTTGTGCATTTACCAAACCTTATTAAAAGTTTTATAAATTCATGTGTGTAGTCAATAATTACATTTCATTAAATGTTCACTCTTTAAAAATGTAAGGCTTCTCAGATCTCAACATACATACAAACATACATATTCATGATTCTTTCAAAATTTAGTACTGTATATTATCTATATCTATTAATAAAATTTGGAGCCGAAGAAGGTATAATTAAAATGGCAAAAAAATCAGTGATATTTGTCAACATTGTGAAAAACGTATTGATAGGTGAATTGAAGTATGATTCATTTAGGACATTCACAAGTTGTTTACCACTCTCAACTTTCCCTTCATGTTATTTACTGTATGGTAATACAGGAAAATATAGAATGGTTACTTTCTCAACATGTAGAGTGATTTAGTAGTTATTTTGCTGCCCATCAAGGTAAAGGAAGTTTCAGAAACCTCTTGATCACATTCAGGATGTACAGGGTCCCTGGAAGTACCCACATATTTGATGATGTCTGTCTTGCTTTCCTGTTGAAGCATGGAATTAGGAAAGAATGATTCAAGCATGTGTTTAAAGATCATTCCAAACTTTGGCTAATTCCAAACTTTCTCTGCATGAAGTGTTTCGGCAGTGATTGCACCTTCACACTAGTTATGCAAACAATTTTTATGCAGAATTGGCCCATCTTCCTAACATTGAAACAATCATGGTTGCCCTAATAATGATAAATGATAAATTATTGTATCATGTAGGCTTGAAGAAGGCTTTTTTTAGTGACTTCTAATACCATCAGGCAAAGTATTTTCTTGGGCTACTTAACTGGATAAAAAGTGGAATTCCTTCTAGAGAATGGAATCTGCAATAGCTTTAAGTCACAGGACTATTTTGCCCTTTGGCATCTCGTAGACTTGGCCCCAATATACAGGTAATCCTAGACTTAGAACAGTTCATTTAGTGACCATGCAAAATTACAATGGAATCGGAAAAAAGTGAATTATGACCATTTTTCACACAACCATTACGGCATCCTCATGGTCACAAAATTCAGATGCTTGGCAATTGGCTCATATGTCAAGCAATAACATTCTAGAATCTTTAAGGGAAAATTGCAGTACCTAGTACAATGGAAGGGATACCCATTGTCTAAAGCCATTTGGGTGAAATCTACTGATGTGAAAGCTGACAGACTTATCAAAAGGTTTTATGAGAAACACCCCAACAAACCAAAAGCCAGGTCCTAACTTGTGTTTTGTTTACATTACAGGATCTGTCCTTTTTGTAAGGGGGGGCCGGATGCCAATGCTGCTAACATTGAATGTTATGAAGAACTAGCCATTTCATATGTTAAACTGGTTCCAGGCAGTAATATCTGCCTCTTTGAGTCTTCCCCGCCGCTTTGAAGGAGGCAGTGGTGAGGCCCCTTCTCAAGAAGCCTGCCCTGGACCCAACGATTTTAAATAATTATCGTCCGGTCTCCAACCTTTGCTTTGGCAAAGATTGTTGAGAGTGTGGTAGCACATCAGCTTCCTCTGTTCCTGGAGGAAACTGATTACCTTGACCCGTACCAATCGGGCTTCAGGCCCGGGTACAGCACGGAGACGGCATTGGTCACGCTGGTGAATGATCTCTGGCGGGCTCAGGACGGGTTGTTCCTCTGTCCTAGTCCTATTAGATCTCTCAGCGGCTTTTGATACCATCGACCATGGTATCCTACTGCGGCGTCTCAGGGGGTTGGGAGTGGGAGGCACTGTTTTGCAGTGGTTCTCCTATCTCCTGGGCCGCTCACAGTCGGTGTTGACGGGAGGGCAGAGATCCGCCCCGAGGCCTCTCATTTCTGGAGTTCCTCAGGGGTCGGTTCTCTCTCCCCTCCTGTTCAACATCTATATGAAGCCGCTGGGCGAGATCATTCGTGGTTTCGGGATGGGATATCATCAGTATGCTGATGATACCCAACTTTTTTTTCTCCACCCCGAACCAACCCAGAGATGCCCTCGCCATGATGTCCCGTTGCCTGGAGGCGGTCCAGGTCTGGATAGGGAGAAACAGGCTTTGTCTTAATCCTGCCAAGACTGAGTGGCTGTGCGTACCGGCATCTCGGGTTAACCAGTCTATTTCACCTTTAATGATGGGGGGTGAGGTGTTACCCCCTGTTGATAGGGCTCGCAACTTGGGCGTCCTGGATTCGCGGCTCAGTTTTGAAGATCATATAGGAGCCGTGACCTGGGGAGCCTTTGCCCAGGTTCACCTAGTGCGCCAGTTGTGGCCCTATCTGAACCAAAATGCCCTACGGACAGTCACTCGTGCTTGTGACCTCCCGGTTGGACTACTGCAACGCTCTCTACATGGGGCTGCCCTTGAGGACCACTCGGAGGCTTCAGCTGGTGCAGAATGCAGCTGCGCGAGTTGTGATGGGGGTTTCCTGATACTCCCATGTAACACCTCTGCTCCGCGAGCTGCATTGGCTTCCGGTTGCCCTCCGGGTGAGATTCAAGGTGCTGGTGATGACCTATAAAGCCCTAAATGGCTTGGGTCTGGGATATTTGAGGGAACACCTGCTCAAGCATCAAGCTCCCTTCGTCCTATGCGCTCCCACAGGGAGGGCTTTCTCGGTACCGCCGGCAAAAGATTGCCGGCGGGTGACACCCAGGGGGAGGGCCTTCTCTATGGGTGCGCCTGCCCTTTGGAACCAGCTGACCGTAGAGCTCAGGACTGCCCCTGACCTTCGTTCATTCCGCCGGGACCTGAAGACCTGGCTCTTTGAGCTTTCCGGCCAGGACTGAGAATTTTAATTGTAATTTTATTTTAATTGGGTTTTAATTGGAGTTTAACGGGTTTTATTTTATTCAAGGACTAAATTTAATTATTTTAATTGTTCTTAACTTTTGTAATTTGTATTGTTATTTTAAATACCTTGTGAACCACCCTGAGTCCTACGGGAGAAGGGCGGTATATAAGTCCAATGAACTTAGACCGATTGCGACTAAGAACCTACATTAGGTCTTATCTCGCTGCGATATGGGTGGCGAGGTCTAATCACTTCGCTACCCTTATCGCGTCCGCAGATAATCGCCCGGCCGCCCTGTTTAGGGTGACCCGCTCCCTCCTTAATCAGGAGGTGAGGGAGGAACCCTTGCAGGGTCGTGCCGAGGAGTTTGACCAACATCTGTCGGACAAAATCGCTCAGATTCGGACCGGTCTGGACTCTGACTGGGCAGAGTCTGACGATCAGGACACGGGTGGTCTTGTCGATATTACCTGGGAGGAGTTTGATTCTGTGACTCCGGAGGAAGTGGACAGGATTATGGGGCGGCTGAGCTCCACCACATGTTTATTGGACCCGTGCCCTTCCTGGCTGGTTTATGTGGCCCGGGAGGGTACACGAGGCTGGTTCCAGGCGGTTATATCTGCCTCTTTGAGTGAGGGTAGTTTCCCCGCCGTCTTGAAAGAGGCGGTGGTGAGACCTTTCCTCAAGAAGCCTGCCTTGGACCCAGCTGTGTTGAATAACTTTCGTCCGGTCTCCAACCTTCGCTTTCTTGCAAAGGTTGTTGAGAGTGTGGTGGCGCATCAGCTGCCTCTGGTCCTGGATGAAGCGGATTATCTAGACCCGTACCAATCGGGTTTCAGGCCCGGGTACAGCACGGAGACGGCATTGGTCGCTCTGGTGAATGATCTCTGGAGGGCTCGGGACAGGGGACACTCCTCTGTCCTAGTCCTATTAGACTTCTCAGTGGCGTTCGATACCATTGACCATGGTATCCTGCTGTGGCGTCTCGGGATTGGGAGTGGGAGGCACGGTTTTGAAGTGGTTCTCCTATCTCCTGGGACGTTCGCAGTCGGTGTTGGCAGGGGGGCAGAGGTCAACCTCGAGGTCTCTCGTTTGTGGAGTTCCTTAGGGGTCGGTCCTCTCGCCTCTCCTGTTCAACATCTACATGAAACCGCTGGGTGAGATCATTCGTGGTTTTGGAGTTGGGTATCATCAGTACGCCGATGATACCCAGCTTTTTATTTCGACCCCAAACCACCCCAGTGATGCCCTCGACGTGATGTCCCGTTGCCTGGAGGCGGTTCGGGTCTGGATGGGGAGGAACAGACTTCAACTCAACCCCGACAAGACTGAGTGGCTGTGCATACTGGCATACCGGGATATTCAGAACATCCCATCTCTCTCCATGGGGGGTGAACTATTACCCCCCCGTAGATAGGGCTCGCAACTTGGGAGTCCTTCTAGATTCATGGCTCACTCTGGAAGACCATATAGTAGCTGTGACTAGGGGGGCCTTCGCCCAGATTCGCCTGGTGCGCCAGTTGCGGCCCTATCTAGACCGGGATGCTTTATGTACGGTCACTCACGCGCTCGTGACCTCTTGTCTGGACTACTGCAACGCTCTCTACATGGGGCTCCCCTTGAGGACCACTCGGAGGCTCCAACTGGTACAGAATGCAGCCGCGAGAGTTGTGTTGGGACTTTTAAGGTAAACAATGCCTCAGAGTCACTTGAAAAGCCCATACGACATATTTATGATGGTTGAAGTATCCTGGGTCACGTGATCAGCTTTTGCAACCTTCTGACAGGTAAAGTCAATAGGGAAGCCAGATTCACTTAACCGTGTTACTAACTTAACTTAACAATTCACTTAACAATTGTTGCAAGAAATAAGACTATTGAGTGATTACTTAACATATTTATGATAATTATTATTCATTGTTTTTTTAATTACATGAACCCAGACAGCATGCTGTTTGCTAAATATTAAAATTGTTATTTTAAAAAATCCTAACCACAACCCCGACCCTTACCCTATTCCCAATCCAATAAAAATTATGTTCGGCTCAATTATGGTTCTAACTTGAGGACTACCTGTATTTTCTATAATAGGAAGAATAGGTATTTCTATTGTCATTCCTCCTGGCCTGATTCTTGTCTGGACTCCTATCTGAGCTGCCCTTAAAGCATGTGAGTATGTTGTATGGACCGTTGGATCAGTCCAGAATCCAGTCTAATCCAATGCTCTGTTCCACAGTGGTCAATATTTAAGGAGAACCTTAGAAGCAGAAGCATGTTAGCTTTTTCCCATTTGGGTTGCCCAGCAACTAACAGCTTGAGGCATATTGGAGTTGATTCAGAAAATAAGCTGAAATGAGCTATTGGGAATATATCTTGCCAACTTTCACATCTAAACAAATATGCTTAGGATTCTTCCTCTTTTGTTAATAATTCCACAATACTTGAGTTCTCAAGACTTCATGCCAGTAGCTGTTCTTGCCCGGCTGTCTTACTGTTTGTGCTTTCCTCTTGTTTGTGCTTCTCAATGAGATAGGATGTTTCAGTTATTCAAAGGGTTGTATAGCTCCCCAGAGTACAGTGTTATATTTAACACAATGCCTTTTTAATGTAAATTCCCCTTAACAAGGAAGGCTATCCCCGAGGCCTCCTGATTAAAAGAGCTGCTACAGCAGTAATTACATAGTTGGTCCAAAGAAATAATTTGTAGATATTATGATTCTGGGATAAAGCCAGATCTTTTCTAATTTTAGGTTTTCTCCCAGTCTTCTCCAACTTCCTGGTTTTCTTACTTTCTCATTTTATTCATACTTTTGCTATTTCTATTTTTCTCCTCTTGAAAGGAGGATATATATATAAGGTGATATATATACATTCACATAATACATAATACCTTCACATAATAATAATCCCAGCTTCTGCCAACCTAGCAGTTCGAAAGCACGTAAAAATGCAAGTAGAAAAATAGGGACCACTACGGTGGGAAGGGAACAGCGTTCCGTGCGCCTTTGGCATCTAGTCATGTCGGCCACATGACCACGGAGACGTCCTCAGACAAGCGCTAGCTCTTTGGCTTTGAAACAGAGATGAGCACCAGCCCCTAGAGTTGGAAATGACTACCACACATGTGCAGGGGAACCTTTACCTTTAATACCCCCACGCATATCAATGAGCCTTGTTTGCATGGAATGGTCTGGTCCATATTATTTGTTGAGAATTGTGTGGTCATATTGTGTGTTGTGCAGATGATTTAACCCATATAAATTATCAAGTGATGCAGAAAACACTTGATTTAATCCCAGACAAAGCCAGTTCTTGATTCCCCAGTCAACTAACCCCATGTTCATGCCATGCAAATTACATATGTTACAGAGGTCCTGAGAAAGCAGTAGCTCCCTACAAGTTTCTCTTTCGGTCTCAATAGTTTTCACTTCATCTCCCACCCCCTTTTTTGGCGGGGGAGTGCCCTATGACTTCCATCAAAGTTATGATGGGAAATTCCAAAAGCCCCTCCCACAGGCAATCATAATTTGAATGTTCTTCAACTGGACCACATTTATGGCATTTTGCTATCATGTGATAGTGATTTATGGGTTGGTTGGTTTTTTTGCCAAAAACCAATGTTAATCTCCATTTCCAGGGGGGAGGGGGGAAATGGCCATTGTGGACAATGTGTTCACTTAATGACCACCGCATTCACTTAACAACTGCCGTGTTTGCTTAATGACCATTGCAAAAAATTCCTAAAATTGGGTTGGTTCCAGTATGGTTGTAAGCTGTATATACTTCAAACTCAGTTCAGGAGCAAGAGTTGATAATCCGCATAGCTTCATGTTGCCTGTTAAAAACATCTGGTTTAACAATGCCTTATTGCTAAGCAGTAATGAATCGCCTGACTACAACCAGATGGAGCTATGACATTAAGCCCTGGAACGTCCCAGTTTGAGAAATAAGATTTATCTTTTGAAAAGCTTGAGAGCTGGTATATTAATGCCTATGGTTTCCTTCACTTCTATCCCAAATTCTGCATCTTACCAACTGCTTCAGTGGAAAACCCCTAAGAGATCATACACTTTTACTATTGCCAGCTAATTAATTGTTAACTTCAGACACAGCAGGTACAAAGGAGCAACAGCATCCCAGGGACCATGTCCTTGTCAATGGAAGCCAACTGGAAGATGTACAAGAAAATAACTGGAAATTTTTTTCCTGCCATGAGATCAATTTGAAAAGCAATGAACAGAGGTATATGCAGAAACAGACTTGTTTTACTGCCAGTAATTCTGAATTCCGGGGACCTCCTGCCACAGTAATTAACAGTGGAATTACCTGTGTAAACATTTTCACATCTACCAAAATGTTAAATTTCTTCTGATTATTCTTTACTTGGGGAAAAAAAGTGTAATGAGCAGTGTTCTGTGTTAAACAGTTCATCTTTTACTTGTAATAGTTTCTCTCAGGATCAGAAGGGAGGAATTAGAGAAAAGATGAAATGAAAGTATCCAGAATTTTGATCTAAAATATCACCATCAATCTTAACTGTACTTAAGTCTGACAGATTTCCTAATTTTCTAATTTGACAGTTTAATGAAGAATGAAGTTCTGTCAAAAATCTCATACAGCTTGAAATATGCAACTAGCCAATTTGAATGGAGGATGGGAACTGTCTTTAAGACATGCAAATATCCACAACAACCAAAACAGAGGTGCACTCAATTAATGTTTTGTTAATCTTGAAAATACTTTTGGCTTCTACAAAATATTAACTAATAAGTCTTGTTGCTTCATGGATATATAAATGCTGTTTTCCAGGTAACAGCATGGAAATGACTTGTTCTGCTATACTTTTTAAAAACATCCTATAATCCACATTTTCTGTTAGAGGTTTCCTAATTACATACCAACCACATCTGTTAGCTTTTTCAGCTCTGGCAGGGTCTAACTTTTTGCCTTGTCTAAGTTACTGAAATAAATTAGTACAGCAGTTTTTTTAAAAAAAAATATGGTTAGAGGCCAACCATTACATTACCCAGTGTAACAATCTAGGGAAACATGCAGGACTGGGTTTTTAAAATATCTTTTTCAGTAGTAGCCGTAGATGATCATGTGAATGGAGTAGTTGAGAAGCATTCTGCACCGTGTCTAAAGGCACAGACTTTTCTATAGGAATCCATTTTTAGGAACTTATTTCTCCAGACCATCTGGATCTGGCCCATTTTTAACTTTATCTCTCTCTCTCTCTCCCTCTCTGCTAGCTTCTACTCTCACACCTGATAAGACGAAGGTATGGGCCTCATATGAGCCTCATATGGCTCAGTGGTTAAAAAGAAGCTGAGCTTGTCAGCTGGAAAGCTAACAGTCCAGGTTTGACACCTGAGCGCTGCGCATCAGGGTGAGCCTGCCTACCTAGCAGTTCAAAAGCATGCAAATGCGAGTAGATTAATAGGTACCATTTTGGCCACATGAACATGGAAAATGTCTTTGGACAATGCTGGCTCCCTCGGCCAAGAAACAGAGAAGAATACAGTGCCTTATAGTCAGACATGAGTGGACAGTGAAAACTTTACTTTTTACTCTCATATCAATGTGGCCCAATTCTATTTTGTTTTTAAAGAGTTATCCTGTGGATGGACAGTGCTCTACGTTCCTTTACACCATTTCTTTCCAACACTCTATTAGGTGGGGAAGAATAAAAAGTATCAAGTACCAGTTACAGGAATAATCTAACCCAGATACCGCAGAATTTCTGTTGGCCATGTCAATCAGACTACCCTAAATGGATGGATGCTAGAATACAACTGAAATCCCAGCAAACATGCTGACATAAGTGTCACAAGGTAGAAAGCTAAGCTGCTTTACTTAAATAAAAGCTTTTATTTTAATTCATCTAACCCTTTACATGAAACTTTCCTAGGCAATCTTCCAAAGAAACAATGACTAAAGAACACCAGACAAATAAATCTATGCAGAGAGACACATTCTCCAAACAGGAATCCTAACCAGGGGATGTTAATAAAGAGCCACTGCAGGACCATAATCTTCCATTTTTCTGTAGTATTATAGAATCCTCATCTTAAAACAGAAGGATAGTCAAAATAAAGCCAGAGATTTATGCCCTGTATTTCTACAGAACTGAAAATAGCTTCAACTAAATGCTGAACAGTTATGTATGTATCATTCCAATCTAAAGCTATAACTTATTTGCCTCATACACATTGTCAAAAACAGAAATGGACTAGATTAGTATTTCAAGAATGCCAGGACCATTTTAAATGTACTAATACAGAGAGAGGAAAAATCCACCCCCGAAAAACACCCTTATGAAACTACTATTTGCAGGGGAAATGGTAAAGCAAAGATTGTTGTATGTCAAGAGGAAAGTTTTGGTGGCACAAATGATAGTCCAGAGGGGTAGAATGAATGGGTTCAGCTAGGAGAGGATAAGAAGCCCTAATAATTTTTCCATGCATAAGAGAAACAAGGAGATAGCATGACATTATTATTTTCTCTTTTCTTTAGGTTACAAATGTAAAACTAGCAAATTCTGGAGAATCCCTAAATGATATTCCTGAATGTACCTTTTTGCACTGTAGGGTTTTTTTTTGTTGTTGTTGTTTTGTGTTTGCATGATACAAAGAGATCCCTTTACGCAAGCAACAAAAAGGATGTTGTCACTTAAAACAGGGTAAAGAACCAGAAGAAAGCTAGGCAAAAATCAGGAGAAAGACTTTGGAGATTAAGCAACTTCCAAATCAGGCTCAGAACTGACATAATACTACAAACATGGTATTACCCAGATAAAAAAAAAAGAGAAGTGCCCTAAATAAATGGCAAAAATAAGATCCAAACCAAAAAAAAATTGAGGCTGTAGGGATAAAACAAAACAGAGACATCAAAGTTGGAATTTCAGGCAAAAAACAAAACTTTAATAAAATGTGGCTTGGTTAAATTATATCTGATTTAAATACTGCACTAAAAATCATGCTATATGGCTCAAATAGTATGGTCAACACAGGGAAATATTTGAGATATTGCTGGGAAGTTATACTAAGCAGTGAAATAATTATTATTATTATTATTATTATTATTATTATTATTATTAAATTTGCTTCCTATCTCACCAGGGGGTTATTCTTAAATTTATTTATTTTTATTTATTTATTTATTTATGCTTCAGAATCAAGCTATTTGTTTCCTGGCAAGGTCCTTGATTGGTGACTTTATAGAATATGTCATGGATTGCATGACTAGATCATGATCAAGCAGATTTTATCTGTACTGATTCTCTGGGACTGACTCCCTTCACTAGAGTCAGTGGAGGACTGCATGAATAATACAGTTTTGATCTATGGCATTGAAAGTCACTTCTTCCAAACAGGGAAGAACATCTCATGCGTAACAGTCAACGGCTTCCATGTGCTACATGGACAAGGAGCCAGTATAATTCTGACTGACAAAAATATGTTAATCCTCCATGAATGGTAGTTAAGAGCAGAAAATGCTCTTATGTCTCTCAAGTGAGCAGTGATCTCTATTCTTATAGAATGACACTACAGCCCCTCCTAAGCTGCTCTACCATAGACAAGTCAGCCACACGTATTTCATGGTTTACTGATGCCTAATTTCCTCCATCAACCCCTCTGAACTGTCTGCATTCAGTATCAGTGTCTATATGACATGCTATATTTGATGGAGAGGTTGAGGAGAAATGGTTTCCGCTAGAGCTGTTGTCAATAAAATTCCATAAATCAGTGAATCAAAGAAGGATGAAGGCTAAGACTTCTACAGGAACCATCTATCACACCTCAAGTAGGGTAGAGTCCACTTCAAAACAGCTTTATAGAGGGGAAACAAGACTTTGATGGCAATTTAGGATGGAATTAATTGCTTTACAGCTTTATGATTTTGTTCAATGAATTTATCCTTTTCTTTTTAAACTATGGTTTCATTTCAGCTCTTTTATAACAGAAACTATACTTAGATACCAAGGCACTGAATTCTAACATCACATTTTCATTGATGAATTGGTCATGGGAAAAAGTTCTTGAACTTGTAGACTCAGGTCAAATGTCAATTTTGTGTGCAAGAGCTGTTGAAAGAGCCAAGGAACACTGCAAGAAAGATCAAAGATAAAAATGCCATTATTCTGTGGGCTCTTTACAGACCTAAAGAATAAGCACTCTGAAATATTATATGTAGTTCTAAAATCTCAAAGGGTATAGGAAAGGACAATAAAAAAAGGATAAGGAGCTTGGAGCATAAGAAAAGGTCACATTTGCTACTTTTTATTTCATAGAAGAAACTAGAAAGGGATACATGATAGAGGATTATAAAAGCTCTATAAAATTATCATTTATAAGGTATTTTTCTCCCGTGCTCTAATAATTGAACTCGGGCTGATCCAGTCAGGATGAATAATGAAGGGTTCAAAATGTCCTCCTTTTGGTTTCAAATACACATTAACTCACACAGTTGCTATAGAAATTAGCAGTTTATTCAAGGTCAAGAAGATAACAGCTGAGAAGTAATACAAACTAAAAAAGAATCTCTGAGAGAAGCTTGCCTGAGTAGTTTTGTTTTTAACAAAGCATGCAAAAGAATTGTCATGGGCCAGTCTGCAGCCATTTTGCAGCCTGTTGCCTTTAATTAAAGAATTTAGTGTATTCCCTTGCTTGTCTTTGCTCTGCTCTTCACACTACTCACCCAGTGGATGGATTGGGTGGCCTTACATCACTGCTCCAGCTGTTCAGGTGGTCCCTGTATTTGATCAGGGTCAGGGTGATTCCTGGCTTTGTGTCTCCTGATTCTTTTGGAGGCTCTTCTTCAGAGTCATTGTCTAATTTCTGGTGCATGTCGGTGCATGACATATGACTTGCAGAAGAAGCAGTTATATTGGCTACTAACTTATAGATTCAGACCAGTGTGCCTACTTGGCACTGATAGCAGCAATACTTTTTGCTAAGAATGACAGTACAACTAGGAAGTAGAACCACAGCTTCTGGTAGGCCATGGAGAGAAACAGTATTCAGTAATTGCTGAATTACTATACGTGCATTTTATGTTCTCACAATCCTTTAATGCAAAATTCAGGCTACTCCTCTCTCTTAATGAGGCTTTTGGGGTTGGCCATGGAAGAGAAGAGGTAGCGATACCAATAAGGCACAGCTCCAAAGTCAGGCACATCTTCACAACTGCTCTAATAATGAGAAATGGCATGACACTCAAGTAGTTTCCCATCCTACAAAGCCACCAGAGAAACAAAACAATATATTAAATGGGAGGGAGGGTAGAAACAATGCCTTGCATGGTTCTCTTGGACTTATCATCTCACAAATATACCTCTCAAAGAAAATGTACTAAAAATGTGGATTAGGGAAGTTACATGGTGATCTAGAAGTGATTTTTTTTTCAGAAGCATGGTGGGAGAACTAAAAGACGACAGAAGCTCAGAAGATGAGAGAACCAAAAAAAGAATTGGCTGGAGGAGAGGGTTGATTGGCTGCTGCTGATTCTAAGGGCAACAGCTGGAATGGAGATGGGAAATGTAGGGGAAATGATTCTGTGTGAAATAGTGTAAAGCAGCAACTGGGGGTGTGAGACGATATTCCAGGGAGTGCGAAAACTTGGGTTTAGAAGTTTCAAAATTATAGCATATATCCATAATTCATTGCCGTTATTTCGAACTTTTGTAAGGGGTGCAAGAATATATTATAAGCGTTCTAGGGGTGCAGGGTATAGAAAAGGTTGGGAGACGCTGGTCTAAAGTCAGCTGCTTCCTAGAAATCCTGAATAATGTTCTGAAAGACCTGGGAGTTTATACACAATAAAGGAGCCTCTGAAGATAAGTCTGTTTTTATTCCTTCAGAGTCAAGGGGCCTGGAGCAGCTTAAATTTAAATGCTTCGGCTTGTCTAGGATGTACTTTATGTAATCTGTTTAGAGTACAATTTCAGATCAGTGTGTATCCATACATTTCTAGGAACATTAATACATTCATCCAGCGCATTCAGCTCTATCTACAAGACCCAAAGGAAGCCCAATGCACAACCAGGATTTTGTAAGCCATCATGTTAAAGACTTCAAAACAGCCTTAACAATGTTTATCCAGAATGCAGACACATTCTCCCAAAAATTTTTTACCCCTACCTCACTTTCCATAATCTTAAGTTTTAAAATAGGAACTGCAAAAAAATACACAGTGCTTGGAGCTCTCCATTTTCAAAACAAAAAATATACCTATATCAGTGGAATCAGTAACTGCTGGGACGTCTAATAAAGATTCTGACAAGAAGAGTCCACACCAGTAAGTCATTTGAGGACAGCTGAAAATAGCAGGTTTTGAATAGCTTCTGGCTGAGCTAGAAGAGGCTTAACAGAACAGATACGCTTTAACATATGAGAAGAGAAAGTTACAAAGCATGAGCATCTGTCCTGTGCTTGATGTGTGTGAAGTCTCTGTTCCTGCCACCCAGGATTCAGGTGGACCTTTTGGCAGTTTGCCAAGTAACAAAATCATATATCAATGACTGGGTTTGAGGAATTTGACAGAGTGGTTGGTTACTTTAGTCTCACATATTTCTGCCTAAGAATGGAACACATTCATTTCAATTAATCAATAGAACAATTGATTAATCAAGTGTTTATCAATTGCTTAATAAATAAATAGATTATTAATTTATTAATTAATACACTGAACCATTGATCCATGGAATGGGTTACCTATGGAAGTTGTGGGTGCTCCATCAATGAAGAAGTAATTGGACCGCCACTTATCTGGAATGGTATAGGACCGGGGTAGGCAACCTTGGCTCTTTTATGGCTCGTGGACTTCAATTCCCAGAATTCTAGGAGTTGAAGTCCACGAGTCATAAAAGAGCCAAGGTTGCCTACCCCTGGTATAGGATCTCCTACTTGAGAAGGTGGTTGGATTAGAAGACCTCCATGGTCTCTTCCAGGTGACTCCATGCAGAGTATATGCAGAATACAGAAACCGTGCTGCTTTACAAAGCCATTTTTTTAATAAAATAAAAGCTAAGAAACAAGGATGGATGGGAAGCAGTAATTAGATTTCCTTCAGGAATCCATATCTTGTCATTTAAAAGGAGAATTTTCACATTGGAAATAGGATTACTGACATCAAGCCAGTCTGGAATGTGATTGTCTCCAAACAGGTAAATATTACACAACTCCTTTTACCTTCATTGTATTTAGGAACTTAAAATATTAAAAAAGGAAGATTTCATAGAAACAATGAGGTCTTTGTGCTGAAGCCTTGTGTGTTTAGACTATACTGCAAAACAGAAATCAGAATTCAAATCACCCTTCTCTGCTATTTGATATGATGACATATCTGAAAATATACACTATGGGTCTTTTTCATTGTTCTGTTGATAGTTCCCATTTGGCTACTGGGTGAAACTGGATTTCATTTAAACTTACTCGGAAACCGGGGTTCTTGGCATTCATTGTTGTTCTGTAATTAATTACTGGCTATTTACTGAGAGGTGGAGAGAAGCCACATTAACTCCATAGGGTTCTGGCTGGAGGATCTGTGTCTGTCTGCCAAAGATTCAGAAGCTCCAGTAAAAGCTGTTATTTATTTATTTTTTCCACTTCATTTTGAACTTGAATGTTGGGAGTGAAAATAAGGGACTTCCATGCTGCACCTTGACACTTAGGGTTATGCCTGTATGACATTATCATTTGAAAAATATAATGTGAAGTAGGAGGTATTTGTGGCCATGAATTTGTTATTAAAAAAATTCCAGTTCTAGCAATACAATTGGTTCTCTTTCTTCCTGTCTTTATTCTGTACAATGATTACATCAGCATTCACCTACACACAGCTCCAGCTGTTTATAATGCACCTTCTCCAATGCCAGGCAATCTCACCCAAGCATTTTCCAGTTGAAGCTGATCTCCTTTGGCAATCTAGTATGAATATTATTTTGAGATTTATTTCAGTACAGTTGTTATTAAACAATTTGCATTTGTTTGTTCATTTGATTTGTATAGGCACTCATCTCAAACCAATAACTGTTACATATAGTACACGTTAGTAGGATCAATATGAGCAATAAACTTTTTTATTATTATTGTTGATTAGCTTCTCCTAACCTGGCACCAAAGTTGGATCTGGCTGTCTTACCACATCCACCATACATGTGGTATGTGATTTCCCCCTTTTCCCTAATGTATTGGGCTATAGGTTTAAGATTTACCAGCTTGCTGGTCAAATCAGCTGGGGAATCCCGTGAATTCTAGTCCATATACATCTATTGGGGTGGCTGGTTTACTGCCTCATGACTCTCCAGATTTCTGTAAAATGTGTTGTATGTTCATCAAATAAGAATTCTACTCTTAAGCGAGAATGTGGATGTTCATAGTTACTTACTCTAAACCAGTGATGATGAACCTTTTAGAGACTGAGTGCCCAAACTGCAGCCCCAAACCCACTTATGTATTGTCTCATGCCGGGTGGGTGTGGCCCATTGAGTGGGCATGGCCCATTGGGTGGGCGTGGCTGCGGTGGTAACGGCAGACTGGGTGGAACTAAAAAGTTCAATCAATCAATTTCAACTTTGCGAGATTTTTTTTCCCCGCGAGAAGTTGATTGATTGATTGAAACTTTTTTTTTTTGCACACGGTGGTGGAGACCTAAAGTGAAAAGGTTTTATAAAACCCAAATGCAGGCCTCGGACTGAGGCGATGGCGCACGTGCCCACAGAGAGGGTTCTGCATGCCACCTGTGGCACGCGTGCCATAGGTTCGCCACCACCACGGCTCTAATCTATTTCTTTTAATTATTCACAAACCTAACATTAGGGTTAGGGATTAAGATTGTCCTGCCTTGCAATAAGTTAAAATAGTGATTCTCAAACTATGAGCATTGAATAACAAGTAATACTTCCAACATTATGAGTCACCTACAGATGGCAATACTGACACACTAGAATTCATGTATGTTCTTTTGCATCCTTCACTTAAATTGGTGACAACTTCTTGTCAGAAATTATGTGGCTGTTTTTCATAAAATGGAAGCCTTCAATAAATATTCATAAGCAAAGTGCATGCATGTTTGAGTACAGGAATCCTTACAATTTAAATTCATAGACAAAAGCAGGTTGTTTATAGTGACAATTGTGTTGACATTTGTACTGTGTGCTGCTGGGCCAAAAAATCTAAGTATGTTAAACCAATATAGTTTGTTTGTGTGTCCAAGAATAAAATGGACAACTTGTGACAATAAAAAGGTTTCACCTGAGAAAGCTTGATGAACTGATGAACAATATTGGTGGATCGCTCAGAGAGAAATTGGTGTCAAGCTTGCCATTTCAGAAAAATGAATGGATCATGTTATTGATGTTCTTCAATAATGGAAGGTTTGTGCATGATTTCCTGCATGAAAATGGCAGAAATGAAAGCTTCAAGAATGGTTGTTATGCTACAAAAAGGAGGGTAAGGAATTTGTTGTATCATGATTACCAACCAAACATAAGTGCATCGTTATGCATCACTCCATGGAATATCTTCACAAAGCATATTCAAAAACCGGGCTTTGGCAGGCAAAGTCGTGGTTATAGTTTTTGGGAACATTGATGGTATTATTCTTATAAATTTTCTTGAATATGGCACCACTATCACCTCAGAAGACTACACTGGGATATTCAAAACTTTGACACAATGATTGAGCAGACTTTGAAAGTACAAGAAGGAAATTTTGATGCTACAGAACAATATTAGACTTCACACCTCATCAATCATCTAAGCGCAACTCATTGTCTTACCACATTCACCATACATGTGGTATGCGACTTCCCCCTTTTCCCTAAACTGAAGGAACACTTTCATTGGCATTTGTTCGACTCAAATGAAGAAATTGAAAAGACTGTCAAGATCTGATTGAAGAGACAAAGTGTTAAAGTTCTTTTGTGAGAGCTTTCAGATGTTTATCCAGTATAGGAAACAGAATGTAATGAATTGTGATCATTATGTGGAAAAATAAATATAGTAGTGCTCGATTTAGAAACCATTTATTTAGCAACCTTTCAAAGTTGCAACAGCACTGAAAAAAGGAAATTATGTCCGGTCCTTACACTTACAACCTTTGCGGTATCATGACCAAAATTTGGATGTTTGGAAACGGGCATGTGTCAATGACGGTTGCATCATCTAAGCTCATGTGATTGCCATTTACAACCTTAACAACATGTGATTCACTTAACATTTGCTGCCATTTGTTTAACATTAGTGGTAAAAATAGACTGTAAAATTGGGCATGACTCATTTAATAATTGCCTTGATTAGTAACAGAAGTTCTGGTTCCAACTGGGGTCATAGGTCAATGACATCAGGTAAATTAACATTCTCATTTCAAAGGTTATTTTGGTGTTATTATGATATTTATTAAAATATCTGTATTAAACTAAAGCCATGGAGGTGGAGCTATTAGTTTTTATTCAGCCCTTGCATGGCCCATGTACCATTGGTAGTCTGCAGAGTTCACTGTGCTCTCCGTTAGCTGCCACAAGCAGGACTAACAAGTCATCAGCATCTGCCTACTGCATGTCTACTGCATTCACTATGTTAAATTGCATCCATGGTTGAAAACTGGTTCACTGAAGTAACTTAGTTAAAATGTGAATAGGAAAGTAAATACTACTCTCAAAAAATTGAAACAGAGAACATTACTTGAATGTGTTAGTCCACATGGCATGGGGTACTTAAAATAATTCACTTAATGTAGGGCACGGGTGTCAAACTCACCATGTCACATGACATGCCACAATGTATTATGACTTTTTTTGCATTGCCGGAGCTGAGGTGGGTGCGGCCTCCGTATGATGCAACTGGCCCATGGGCCGGCAGTTTGACACCCCTGATGTAGGGTATAAGCTTGGCACAAAATTTACTCCTAAAAAGCCTTTGAAAATAAAAGGGTTAGGAAGGCATTTACAAATGCAATTATACAGTAATAATCTTATTGGCCTCCAAATTGGGAATTCCTGTCCTCCGAAAGATGAAAATATGTCTGATTATTAGTTATGTCCTCCCATTTCACTGAACATTCAGTGAACCACGATTGCAGAAAGTTTGGGAAATCCTAAACAGATCAGGTTTGTAGGAACTTGGTTATTTTGAAATTCCAATTTTTTTTCTTCAGACACATGACGATGATCTGCATGTGGATGTTCCATAGATCCAGGGGATGCATTTAGTGTGGATTTATTATTTATTTGTTATTAATAAGATTTATATAGCTGCCCACCATCTCACCAAAGGTGAATTTGGGTGGTGTACAACAGCGAGATAATGCAGCCATTTAAAAAGCCATAAATATAAAATGTAAAAAATTCATATTAATAAAGAATATAAAAACCAAAGATACAAACAATAGATTTAAGAGACGGATAAACAGAGGCATCTCAGTTAAGATTCCAAGTACTGCGAGAGACCGGTACAAGTAGGTCTTGAGGGCCTTTTGGAATTTCAGAAAGCATGGAGCTGATCTAATTTTGAGAGGAAGGATGCTCCATAAGGTGGACTCCACTGTAGAAAAGGCATGCCTTCTGGGACCCACAAAATGTTAGTCTTTAGCTGGTGGAACTCGCAACATGCCCTCCCTACCATATCTATTTGGATAAGCTGATATAACTACCTATCTCCACCATCTTTGGCCTCTCAGCTGCCCTACACTTTGCCACCACCACCTGCCCCTACTGCTCCATTACCCACAGCTGCTTTCCCCTCCTGCTTATCTTCCTCCTCCTGCTGACAAAGTACACTGGTCCAGGCAACTGCTGGCCCTTTTTGTGAGGTATCCACTCCCTGTCCCTGCTGCCCCATGGACCTTCGCCATCTTCTTTCTCCAGCTGCTGACAAGGTATTACAGAGTGCCAGAGGTTGCATCATTTGGTCATATCTTATGGAAGAAGGCAGTAAAGATCAGATGGGGGAAGCAGGGGCAGCAGGGGTACAAGGCAGAGAGCATGATGGCCACTAGGCCACAGATGGAGGGGATAGTTGAAGCATACACACTGTGGCCGTAAAGGTAAGTAGGCTGTCAAGCGCCAGAATTTTGATCATGTAATTGTAGGGGTGCTGTAATGGCTGTAACTTTTGAGGACCAGCCCTAAATACTATTTGCTCAGCGCTCTTGTAATTTTCAACAGTCAATGAACAAATGGATATTAAGTGAGGACAGAACAGTTTAAACACACAAGAGCAGTCAAGGTGACATAAGGAGAAAAAAAAAAACTTTGAAACCACAGCAAGAAAACATTACTGGAGGAGTGAAGCTCTTACCCATTCTTGCCCTCCAAAAATGGTGGCTTGCCCATTCTGTTGAAGAAACATAGAAACAGCTCAGTTAAGCCCAAAATATAAACAATAAAGAATCCTTAGTGTAATGTATACAATAAAGTATCCACAGTAAATACCCATAATAAAACAATTAATACTCTGTGGTCATATCTCTTACCACAGAGTTACCCTGAGGTAAGATGGGTGGCCAATAAATTTGGTAAATAAATTTGATAATTAAATAAATAAATTATATTAACAATTAAAACCCATGTCATTATACTGCTACATACAAATGATAGTTTGCCCTCTAAAGCCTCTGGAAACTACAGTGTTCAATGCTTTTTCGAAGGCCACCATGGTTAGGCTAAACTGATGTCTAAAGGGAGACTATTCTATTATAGGTAGTCCTTGATTTACAACCATTCATTTAGTGATCGTTCTAAAGTACAACAGCATTGAAAAAAGTGACTTATGACCAGTTTTCACACTTAGAACCATTGCTGCATCCCCATGGTTATGAGGTCAAAATTGGGATGTTTGGCAACCGGTTCACATTTATGACAGTTGGCATGTCCCAGGGTCACGCAATCAACTTTTGTGACCTTCTGAAAAGCAGTCAGTGGGGAAGCCAGATTCACTTAACAGCTGTGTTACCTGCTTAACAATTGCAGCGATTCATTTAACAACGGTAGCAACAAAGGTTGTAAAATGGGGCAAAACACACTTAAGAACTGCCTTGCTTAGCACAGAAAATTTTGGGCTCAGTTGTGGTTTTATGTTGAGGACACCTGTATAGCTGAGCCATAACTGGAAAAAAACAAACCCATAACTTTCAGGTTTCCACTCTCACGATGAAAATATTATAAACAGAACTTTGAAAAGTTCTGAAAATCTTGAAAATCTTTGCCTGAAAGGAAAGGAAGTCATCCCTGCCCCATTTTTTTTTTCAGATGACATACATCAACAATTCATTACTGCAAATCAGGTGTAAATTTCCCCTTCAAATATTGTAATTATTTTAGCCAAATGAATTTGGCTAATTTTTTTCATTTCTTTCAAAATGAAAAAACAAAACAACAGCAACGAAGACCTAGGGGTTCCTATTAGACTACAAATACTGGGACATAGTCAAGGTCACAAACATCTTTAACAAAAAATGGATCCCAGTTCATCTTAAAAACTCTCTTCTTATAATGCTTTTATTACGATTCTGTCTAACTTCTTTATGTAAATAAAGTCACCAAGAAGATAGATACCTTTGAAACCTTTAAAAGATATAAAACAGTGGTAGGAAGCAACCATAAGATGGCACCATTAGCTAATGTATGGGGAAATTACCTATCAAAATGAATGAAAGCATTAATATAAATAATTGCAGTTGCTCAGAAAAACCATAGCATACTTGTAGTTGTCTTCCTTCTTTCCTCCTTCCTCTTGTTCTTCTAGTTCTTAGATTCTGTAATTAAAACTCTGAAGACAGATACATAGCATTAATTGACAGGATTAAAAAGTATGGATCTTCTATGAAGCCTTACCTTGATTTCTACTAACAATTTCAACCTAATTCCAACATATAATATATGTATGAAGAACCAGATACTGAGCAATGCTAGATCAGAAGAAAGTAGGATAACATGTTCATTGAAGAAAACAAAGCCCACAATTGTTATGATGTCACATAACTCTACTTATTTAGACAAAGGTTTGTTTATTCATTTATTGTATACAAAAATGAGTAAAATAAATTCTCAACAATGAAATTGTTAAGTTTGTTCAGTCATAATTCCTTCTGATATCCATCCTAATGGCTTTACCCAAAGTAAGCAGAATGGAATAGACTGAGAATAAGTTAAGGTCCTTTTCCTTTGTATTCAGTTTTTATTTTATTTTATTTATTTATTTAATTAGTTTTCTATACTGCCCTATTCCCGAAGGACTCAGGGCAGTTTACAGGGTAATATTTAAAAGACAATATAAAATTAAGATAAAAAATAGAATTAAAAAGAATTAAATTAATTAATAGCCCAACAATAAAACAATGTTAAAAATTTGAAACTAAAAACCCCCTCAGTCCAGGCCAGATAGATCGAAAAGCCAGGTTTTCAGGTCCCGGCGAAACGAGCGCAGGTCGGGGGCAGTCCGGAGTTCCACAGGTAAATCATTCCAAAGGGCAGGCGTGCCCACAGAGAATGTCCTCCCTCTGGGGATCACCCGCCGGCATTCCCTGACCAGCGGCACCCTAAGGAGGCCCTCCCTATGGGAGCGCACAGGATGATGGGAAGTTGATGCTGGCAGCAGGTGCTCCCTAAGATAATCCGGGCCCATGCCATTTAGGGCTTTATAGGCCATCACCAGCACCTTGAATCTCACCCGGAGGGCAAATGGAAGCCAATGCAGCTCGCGGAGAAGAGGTGTTACACGGGAGTATCGGGCGACTCCCATCACAACTCGCGCGGCCACATTCTGCACCAGCTGAAGCCTCCGAGTGGTCCTCAAGGGCAGCCCCAGGTAGAGAGTGTTGCAGTAGTCTAACCGGGAGGTCACAAGATGAGTGACTGTGCGTAGGGCATCTCGGTCCAGATAGGGCCGCAACTGGTGCACCAGGCGAACCTGGGCAAAAGCCCCCCTGGTCACGGCTCCTATATGATCTTCCGAACTGAGCCGTGAATCCAGGAGAACGCCCAAGTTGCGAGCCCCATCAACGGGGGGTAACACCTCAGCCCCCATAGTTAATGATGGACAAAACTGGTTCTCCTGAGATGCTGGTATGCACAGCCACTCAGTCTTGGCGGGATTGAGTCGAAGCCTGTTTCTCCCCATCCAAACCCGGACCGCCTCCAGGCAACGGGACATCACGTCGAGGGCATCACTGGGTTGGTTCAGGGTGGAAAGAAAAAGCTGGGTATCACTAGCATACTGATGATACCCCACCCCGAAACCACGAATGAGCTCACCCAGCGGCTTCATATAGATGTTGAACAAGAGGGGAGAGAGAACCGACTCCTGAGGTACTCCACAAACGAGAGGCCTCGGGGCTGATCTCTGCCCTCCTGTCAACACTGACTGCGAGCGGCCCAGGAGGTAGGAGGAGAACCAGTGTAAAACAGTGCCTCCCACTCCCAACCCTATGAGACGCCACAGTAGGATACCATGGTCGATGGTATCAAAAGCCGCTGAGAGATCTAATAGGACTAGGACAGAGGAACATCCCCTGTCCCGAGCCCGCCAGAAATCATTCACCAGCACGACCAATGCCGTCTCTGTGCTGTACACGGGCCTGAAGCCTGATTGGTACGGGTCTAGATAAGCTGATGCGCCACCACGCTCTCAACAATCTTCGCTAAAAAGCGAAGGTTGGAGACCAGATGATAGTTATTCAAAATAGCTGGGTCCAGAGTAGGCTTCTTGAGATGGGGCCTCACCACTGCTGAAGTAGCCAAAGGACCGCTCGGGACGACAGGCTAGTTAACAACAAGTTTATTTAGAGCAAGACAACATTGAATGACTTGTTCGGCTTTTATAGCCGGCAGCTGGTCGCGAGGACCAATCAGAAGTGTTTGTTTTGGCGCCGTGTCAGACGGGGACCAATCAGCGTCGTCTTCTTCTGACAGCTCCGGCTTTCGCGTGGTGTGGTGTTTTGACAGCCGCGAGCTGTCAGTGGTTGCGCCTGCGCTGTGCGGTGGACGCTTTGACAGCTCAGGCTTCTTCACGGTCCGGAGTTTGACAGCCGCGAGCTGTCAGTGGAGGCGCCTGCGCAGTGCGGGGAACTTTGACAGCTGTCAAAGTTCCCGCGTGTATTCCTGTCAAGCGGCTTTACTTATATACTTTGACGATGCCCTAATATTTGTACTTGTTAACATATATACACTTCCATTGAAAGAATGTTTACATATACAATACACCCCTTACCCCTCCCCTGGTGCGTTTCTTTCCTCTTGGATGTTTGAACCTGCCCACTGATAGTCTTTTAGATAGGTGGGTGGTTTCCGATTCCTGGTTGATCGGCGAAGGGGCGGTGGGTGGTCTGGGTCTAGTTCTTCATTTTGATGTTCAACTTCCTGGTTTGGGATAGGCAGCATTTCCGGTGGGGGTTGTACGTCGGCACTGGTTGGTTGCTCAGCATTGTGTGGTGGTTGTCTGGGTCTGAGCTGGTCAATATGGCAGCGTATGTTGCCCTGTGCCTGCGTAGCTATAAGGTATGAGATGGGCCCTGTTTGTTTTATTACAGTCCCTTGGACCCACTTGTTTTTATCTGTGTATGATCTTGCCCATATTAGTTGACCAGGGTTAAGTGTGCGGCCGGGGTGGGGGTGTTGTGGTTCTTCTGGGTATGTGTCGGGGTGCAGTCTGTCGAGACGTGTTATTAGCCTCCTTCCCCATCTTAATTCCGCTGGTGATTTGCCGGTTGTGGAGCATGGCGTTGTGTGTTGTGCTAAGAGGAACTGGCTGAGTTGCCTCTGCCAGTTCCCTTTAACGAATTTTTTTAACGCTTCTTTCGTGGATCGTACCATAATTTCTGCCATTCCGTTCGACGATGGGTGGAACGGCGCCGACGTGACCAGCCTAATACAATTCCTCGTAGCGAAGATCTGAAATTCACGAGAGGTGAATTGAGGTCCATTGTCGGAAACTATGGTGTCAGGTAGGCCGTGTGTTGCGAATATTTTCCGTAAGGCTTGAATAGTGGCTGCGGACGTTGTTTTCCTAAGGGGCGTGACTTCCAGCCACTTGGAATAGCTGTCCACTGCTATTAAGAAACTTTGGCCCTGGATAGGCCCTGCAAAATCTATATGTATACGTGACCAAGGGTTCCTTGTAGTCTCCCATTTATGGATCGGGGCCTGGGGGGGTTCATTCCTGGTCTCCTGACAGGTATAACACCCACCCACATACTTTTCAATTTGTTTATCTATGCTAGGCCACCACACGTAACTTCTAGCCATTGCTTTCATTTTTACAATTCCAGGGTGCCCTTCATGTAAAATGTGTAATGTTTGGTCTATGTTTTCCTCTGGTATGATGACCCTATTTCCCCATAGCAGGCATCCTCTATGTGTTGAAATCTCGTTTTTCCTATTATAATAAGGTTGGAATTTGGGTTGTGGGTTTTGAGCTGGCCACCCTGTTGTGGCCCATTTGAGGACTCTGGCAAGTATTTTATCTTTTGCTGAATTATTAGCTATAATGTTTGCAGTCAGGGGGCATTCAGGAAGTTGAGAGATTGCTAAAATTTGGCTGGCTGGGGCTGGATCTGAGTCCCTGGTTTGTATGGGCAGTCTGCTGAGGCAGTCAGCATGTCCCAATTCCTTACCTGGTTTATGTATTAGTTGATAAGAATAGGCTGCTAAGAACGTTGACCATCTTAAGATTCTCGGAGAGAGAATTTGTGGTGTAATTTTATTCCAAGTAAATATGCCTAGCAGGGGTTTGTGATCTGTAAATATCGTAAATGGTCTTCCATACAGATAATCATGAAATTTTTTGACCCCTGCTACTATCGCTAGGGCTTCCCTGTCAATTTGTGCATAGTTTCTTTCAGCTTTGGTCAGAGTGCGAGAATAGAAGGCTATGGGTCTTTGTGTGCCATCCTTGAATAGGTGACTTAAGACTGCCCCAATTCCGTAGGGAGAGGCATCGCAAGCGATGCATATTGGGGTGTCTTCTCTGAAAAGGGTGATGGTTGAGCTTTGACAGATAATCTTTTTTAACGATTGGAAACTATTTTCATGTTCCTTGGTCCAGGACCAAGTTGTACCCTTGTCAAGGAGCCTATGGAGAGGCTCTGCAATAGTGGCTTTGTGGGGAATGAAAGCATGGTAAAAGTTTAACAGTCCCAAAAAGGATTGAAGCTCTTGCTTATTCCTAGGGCTGGGTGCGGTTTGAATAGCCCTTAGTTTCTCAGAGGTGGGGTGGATGCCCTGGCTATCGATTTTATACCCTAGGAATTCTGTAGAAGTGACTCCAATGGAGCACTTTTCCCGCTTAAGTTTGAGACCGGCTTCTCTGAGCCGGCTCAGCACAGCTGACAACCTGTCAGCTAAACTAGCTTCATTTTCTCCGGCGATGAGAACATCGTCGAAATAGGGGCAGACCCCGGGTATTCCCTTCAGGGTCTTTTCCATGATACCCTGGAAGATACCCGGGGCTGCAGATATGCCGAATTGAAGCCTCTTAACTTTAAAAGCACCGCGGTGGGTGACAATAGTTTGCGCTTCCGCGGTGTCGTCTGTGACAGGCAGTTGTAAATACGCCTGCGTGAGGTCAAGCTTGGCGAAAATGGTGCCAGAGCGGATGGAAGCAAATACGTCCCTTACCGCTGGCACCGGGTAAGCATGGGGGCTGAGGGCTAGGTTGACTGTCGCCTTATAGTCAGCGCATACTCTCACTTCGCCATTAGGTTTGATTGGGGTGACAATAGGGGTCTCCCAGGTTCCCCCATCTGTTGGCTCAAGCACCCCTAGACTCACGAGTCGGTCAAGCTCGTTTTCAATTTTTTCTTTGAGGGCAAAGGGTACCCTCCTAGCTCTTATTTTAATTGGTTGGATTGCTGGATTTAATTGCAGGGAAATGGGGGAACCTGTATATTTCCCTAAAGTGCCATCGAAAACGTCGGCGTACTTTTCGCAAACGGCTTCCAGGCTGGGTGTTTGAATGGTATTAACCCCTGATAAGGCGATGCCTAGTGGAGTGAACCAGTTAAGCCCTATCAAGTTGGTACGGTTCCCTGGCGTAACTAAAACCTCCAGGGGACCTTTGAACCCCTTATACTGTACAAGGACCTTGGCTTTCCCTTCCAACGGAATAGGGGTTTTCTGGAAGTCTGCAAGGTGAACCTGAGTTTGTTTCAGGGGAATTTGTCTTCGGCCTTTCTGACAGATCTCCTGATAGGTTGTTAGCGAAATTAAGGAGACCGCTGACCCTGAATCCACCTCCATGTGGCAAGGCACCCCCTGAATTCTGACCCAGACCTTAACCTTGGAACTTATGCAGTTTACCCTATCGATTGTCTCAACCCGGTTGCCTGGTGGGGTTTCCCTGTTGGCCTGGGCAGCCGGCCTACCTGGGGGGTTTGCCTCCACCTCATTGACGTTGTCCCGGCCCTTGCTGCGGCACACCGGCTTGATGTGGCCAGTCTTCCCGCAGTTGTGGCATTTTGCGTTCCTAAAGCGGCAGCTTCCTCGGGCATGGTTGCCCCCGCAGCTGGCACAGGCGGCTCGTTGCACGTAACGCGGGGGTGGCGGTGGAGGGTCCCTGAATCCTCGGCGGTCCGACGTTTTGCCCCTCCTCGGCTGTCGGTGCTCCATCCTGCGCTGTAGGGCTTCTCCATCGGTGAAATCTACCGACTCTCCGCTGTCGCTGAAGGTTGCGCTTTCCTGGTAGACGGTCGCCGGGGTCTCTGGGGTCGTGTTCGTCGGCTTCTTTTTGTGGCTGTGTTCGTATGCCATGATCTCCCTGGTCAGCTCAGCCAGATTCATGTCGGGTTTGGACGTCAGTTTTTTTTGTAGCTTCTCGTCCCTCAGACCGATCACCACCTGGTCTCTGATGCGGTCTTCCAGGTCGGGGAAGCAGCAGTTCCGCGCGGCGTGTCTGACCCCGGCGATGAACTCGTTGGCGGGCTCGTCCTGCCGTTGTTTCTTTTGTGCGAATTGCACCCGCCAGTACAGTTCCGAGCGAGCCGGCATGTAGTACTTGTTCAGCTGGTCCACCAGGTCCGCGTAGGAGACTTCCGTGATGGGCACTGGGCTGAACAGCCCGACGGCTGCGTCGTACACCGGGGGCCCGCTGATGTACAGCAGGGCGGCGGCCTTTGCTCGGTCGTCAGTGATTTTACTGACGAGGAGAAATCCTTCAACTTGGCCGAGGTGTGATTGCCATCTCTCGGGATGGCGGGTATCAAACTCCCTCACACGGCTGAAGTTTGCCATGTCGTCCGGTCCTGGGTTGCTCCGATGGAAGTTAAAACTTCCGTGTCAGCTCTTGCCGGGAACTCTCTTCCTCGGCCGTGACTTCAGCTCCGGAGCGATCCCACCTTCGTCGCCAGTGAAGTAGCCAAAGGACCGCTCGGGACGACAGGCTAGTTAACAACAAGTTTATTTAGAGCAAGACAACATTGAATGACTTGTTCGGCTTTTATAGCCGGCAGCTGGTCGCGAGGACCAATCAGAAGTGTTTGTTTTGGCGCCGTGTCAGACGGGGACCAATCAGCGTCGTCTTCTTCTGACAGCTCCGGCTTTCGCGTGGTGTGGTGTTTTGACAGCCGCGAGCTGTCAGTGGTTGCGCCTGCGCTGTGCGGTGGACGCTTTGACAGCTCAGGCTTCTTCACGGTCCGGAGTTTGACAGCCGCGAGCTGTCAGTGGAGGCGCCTGCGCAGTGCGGGGAACTTTGACAGCTGTCAAAGTTCCCGCGTGTATTCCTGTCAAGCGGCTTTACTTATATACTTTGACGATGCCCTAATATTTGTACTTGTTAACATATATACACTTCCATTGAAAGAATGTTTACATATACAATACACCCCTTACCCCTCCCCTGGTGCGTTTCTTTCCTCTTGGATGTTTGAACCCACGCTCTCAACAATCTTCGCTAAAAAGCGAAGGTTGGAGACCAGATGATAGTTATTCAAAATAGCTGGGTCCAGAGTAGGCTTCTTGAGATGGGGCCTCACCACTGCCTCTTTCAAGGCGGTAGGGAAGGTACCCTCTCTCAAAAAAGCAGTTATTACTGCCTGGAACCAGCCTCGTGTCTCCTCCTGAGCTGAATACACCAGCCAGGAGGGGCACGGGTCCAATAAACACGTGGTGGAGCTCAGTCTCCTCATGGTCCTGTCCACCTCATCCGGGGTCACAGGATCGAATTCACTCCAAATGACATTCTTAAGACCACTCGTTTCCTCCCCGTCAGTCTCTGCCCAGTCAGAGTCCAGACCGGCCCAAATCTGAGCGATTTTGTCTGCAAGATGATGACTAAACTCCTTGGCCCGCCCCTGCAAGGGTTCCTCCCTCACCTCCCGATTAAGGAGGGAGCGAGTCACCCTAAACAGGGCGGCTGGGCAATTATCTGTGGACGCGATGAGGGCAGCGAAGTAATTAGACTTCGCCATCCTCATCGCCGTGAGGTAAGACCTCGTAGCGGCTCTCAACCGCAATCGGTCAGATTCGGATCGGCTGGATCTCCAACAGCTCTCCAGACCCCATCTCCAACGCTTCATCTCCCGGAGCTCCACAGAAAACCATGGAGGATAGTTGTGTCTTTCCTATAGCTTCTGGTCTCAGAGAGAGAAAGGCACAAATTTAAGAATTATTTTTCATTTTGTTTGTTCATTATTTAATAAATGGATCAAGGATATTTAAACAATATTTACTAGAATTTTTGCAGCCCTCCTAATAGTTATATCATCTATATAGAATAAATATACTTTAGCAGACATTCTGGATTGAAGATTTAATCATTGCATATACATGAATTTGTTGATGACTGTAGACATATTAATGTAGTTTTCATGGTAAATGACCAGTTTTCCATGGTTGCTTTTGGGGGATTTTTAAAAGTTTCCCACTAATTTATAATCCTGAATTTTCCTGAAGTTTTCTCATCTAAGACTAACTTGGCCTTTGATTAGCTTCCAAGTCTGGATCAGTCTGATCAGTTGTTACCACCCGCAGAAACATATACCTTAATTTAATTATGAAAGTTTCCTTCCAGTAAGTGAGCACTTGTGGAAGTCCACAAAACATTAATAAAGCCAGCTGTTAGTTCTCATGTAGTTTAGTTCACACATAGCAATTTTAAATGGATTTTAAATGTGGACTCAGATGATAGAAAATCTGTTGTGACCATGAAAGGGATTACAGTATAGCATTGGCACTGTAAGTATAATTCTGATTTCTTACCATTTCAAGCTATTTTGGAAAAAATGGTAAGTGAACACCTGTCCAGCCTAGACGAGTTCAAATCACCAGGACCAGATGGATTACACCCCAAGGTTCTCAAGGAACTGGCAGACGTGATCTCAGAACCACTGAACTATATTTTTCAAAGATCCTGGAGCACTGGGGAACTACCAGAGGACTGGAAGAGAGCTGATGTAGTTCCCATCTTCAAAAAAGGGAAAAAAAATAGATCCAGGAAACTACAGACCTATCAGTCTGACCTCAATACCTGGGAAGATTCTGGAAAAGATAATCAAACAACAAATCAGCGAACACCTTGATGCAAACAAAGTCATCACTAAAAGTCAACATGGGTTTGTCAAAAACAGATCATGCTAGACAAATCTTATTACATTCTTTGACCAAGTGACAAAATTAGTGGACCAGAGGAATGCTGTAGATATAATTTACTTGGACTTCAGTAAGGCATTTGATAAAGTAGATCACAACCTACTACTTGATAAGATAGAAAAATGTGGGTTAGATAGCATCACCACCAGATGGATTCATAGCTGGCTGACAGGCCGTACTCAGCATGTGGTCCTCAACGGAACTGCATCTACATGGAAGGAAGTGTGTAGTGGGGTGCCCCAGGGCTCTGTTCTGGGCCCAGTGCTCTTCAATATCTTCATTAACGATTTGGATGAGGGGATAGATGGGGAACTCATCAAATTTGCAGACGACACCAAGCTGGCAGGAATAGCCAATACTCCAGAAGATAGGCTTAAAATACAGGAGGATCTGGACAGACTCGAACACTGGGCGCTATCTAACAAAATGAAATTCAATGGTGAAAAAAGTAAGGTTCTACATTTAGGCAGGAAAAATCAAATGCACAGGTATAGTATAGGTGGTACCTTGCTCAATAGTAGTAACTGTGAGAGGGACCTCGGAGTCCTAGTAGACAATCACTTCAATATGAGCCAGCAGTGTGCTGCAGCTGCCAAAAAAGCCAACACAGTGCTAGGCTGCATTAACAGAGGGATAGAATCAAGATCAAGTGAAGTACTAATACCACTTTACAATGCTTTGGTAAGGCCACACCTGGAATACTGCATCGTTTTGGTCACCACAATGTAAAAAAGATGTCGAGACTCTAGAAAGGGTACAGAGAAGAACAACAAAGGTGATTGGGGGACTGGAGGCTAAAACATATCGGGAACGGTTGCTGGAATTGGGTATGTGTAGTTTAATGAAGAGAAGGGTGAGGGGTGACATGATAGCAGTGTTCCAATATCTCAGGGGCTGCCACAAAGAAGAGGGAGTCAAGCTATTCTCCAAAGCACCTGAAAGCAGGACAAGAAGCAATGGATGGAAACTAGTCAAGGAGAGAAGCAACCTAGAACTAAGGAGAAACTCCCTGACAGAACAATTAACCAGTGGAACAACCTGGCTCCAGAGGTGGTGAATGCTCCAACACTGGAGGTTTTTAAGAAGAGACTGGACAGCCATTTGCCTGAAATGGTATAGGGTTTCCTGCCTGAGCAGGGGGTTGGACTAGATGACCTCCAAGGTCCCGTCCAACTTATTATTATTATTATTAAATAAAATTCAATGGTGAAAAAAGTAAGGTTCTACATTTAGGCAGGAAAAGTCAAATACACAGGTATAGTATAGGTGGTCGAGGGCAATAGAAGAAGGGGACGACAGAGAATGAGGTGGCTGGATGGAGTCACTGAAGCAGTAGGCGTGAGCTTAAATGGACTCCAGAAGATGGTAGAGGACAGGAAGGCCTGGAGGAATGTTGTCCATAGGGTCGCGATGGGTCGGACACGACTTCGCAGCTAACAACAACAGTATAGGTGGTACCTTGCTCAATAGTAGTAACTGTGAAAGGGATCTCGGAATCCTAGTAGACAATCACTTAAATATGAGCCAGCAGTGTTCTGCAGCTGCCAAAAAAGCCAACACAGTGCTAGGCTGCATTAACAGAAGGATAGAATCAAGATCAAGTGAAGTACTAATACCACTTTACAATGCTTTGGTAAGGCCTCACCTGGAATACTGCATCCAGTTTTGGTCACCACGATGTAAAAAAGAAGTTGAGACTCTAGAAAGGGTACAGAGAAGAACAACAAAGGTGATTGGGGGACTGGAGGGTAAAACATATAAGGAACGGTTGCTGGAATTGGGTATGTGTAGTTTAATGAAGAGAAGGGTGAGGGGTGACATGATAGCACTGTTCCAATATCTCAGGGGCTGCCACAAAAAAGAGGGAGTCAAGCTATTCTCCAAAGCACCTGAAAGCAGGACAGGAAGCAACGGATGGAAACTAGTCAAGGAGAGAAGCAACCTAGAACTAAGGAGAAACTTCTTGACAGTTAGAACAATTAACCAGTGGAACAACCTGCCTCCAGAAGTGGTGAATGCTCCAACACTGGAAGTTTTTAAGAAGAGACTGGACAGCCATTTGCCTGAAATGGTATAGGGTTTCTTGCCTGAGCAGGGGGTTGGACTAGATGACCTCCAAGGTCCCTTCCAACTTCTTCTTCTTCTTCTTCTTCTTCTTCTTCTTCTTCTTCTTCTTCTTCTTCTTCTTCTTCTTCTTCTTCTTCTTATTATTATTATTATTATTATTATTATTATTATTATTATTTATTGTTGTTGTTGTTGTTGTTGTTGTTATTATTATTATTATTATTATTATTATTATTATTATTATTATTATTATTATTATTATTATTATTTGGTCTGTTCTATCCGGTGTCCCATCAGGTTCAGTTGTAAGAAACAACAAAAGGAGGCCTGCTTTTGAATGTAAACATGTCAACGAAAGTTAAAATTTTCTTTTTCCTCTAAGAAGGGTAGAGATAGTAATATCTTCTAAGGAGTCACTGAATAAAGTGAAAGTAAACAGAAGCCGTTTACGAAACAGTTGAGCAAGCCTGCAAAACACATGTGCCACTTTATTGACTCAATACCACCCAGCAAAGCTCTTCCTTAAAATTTTTTTATTTATATTTTGCATTTCTAGACTGCCCATCTTCCTCAAAGAGGGACTTTGGGCAGTGTACAGTGTAGTATCAGCATATAAAACAATGTATATAACAGTGTTTCTCAACCTCAGGCACTTTAAGATATGTGGACTTCAGCTCCCAGAATTCCTCAGCAAGCTATGCTGGCGGAAGAATTCTGGGAGTTGAAGTCCATGCATCTTAAAGTACACAGGTTGAGAAACACTGATATATAAAATTAAAGTTAAAATATTAAAGTTAATTTAGGATTAAATTTTTTAAAATTATAAAATATTCAAACAAAACATTCTTGAGAAGACAATTTAACCTTGATAAAATTGGTTAATAAAGGTGGAGGGAGGGCTGTCATGGCACCAGCCAACCATACAACTACATAGTCCTTTGTGCCCCCAAGGCAAAGAGTATGGGGACCCAAGTCACCTCTGGGGGAAGGATATTCCATAGTGTGGGGGCAATAGAAGAGAAGGCTCTCTTCTTAGACCTCACCAGTTGGAATTCTTTGACTATCGGGGTCTGCAACATACCTTCCCTGCCTAATCAAATGGGACAGGCTGATGTGTTAGTGTGCAGCTGGTTCCATAGATAGCTTGGCCCCATGCCAGGTAGGACTTTATAGGTCATGACCAACAGATTTAATTGGACCCGGAAGCAAACTGGAGCCCAGTGCAATTCACGGAGCAAGGGTGCTATAAGTGCGCTTCTTTGGAACCCAATATAGCTTGCATTGCCACACTCTGCACCTTTTGAAGCTTCCAGATACTTTTCAAGGGTAGCCCCATGTAGAGCGTGTTTCAATAGTTGGGAATTTCTCTGCCAAGTCAATAGGCTTCTCAACTCCCTCAGTAAGTTTGGGGAAAAATATTATTCAGTCTGATTTCTAATCTGGAACTTTTAGCAACAGGTTATAGACAACTCCCAGATTCTCTTTATAATCCAAAGGTATCTGCAGAACAGGCAGGGATAAGTACTGTAAGTTGGCCCATCTGGATAGGTGTAGGGTATATTTAAAAGGTTAAGCAGTTTTATTTATTTATTTATTTATTTATTTATTTATTTATTTATTTATTTATTTATTTATTTATTTATTTATTTATTTATTGTTAGATTTATATACCGCCCTTTCCCGAAGGACTCAGGGCGGTTTACAGGGTATTTAAAACAAGAAATACAAAAGTTAAAAACAATTTAAAAAATTACATCAATCCCTGAAAAAAAAGTAAAAACCCCAATTAAAATTAAAATTAAAATTAAAATTAAAATTCTCAGCCTGGGCCAGAGAGCTCGAAGAGCCAGGTCTTCAGGTCCCGGCGGAATGAACAGAGGTCAGGGGCAGTCCTGAGCTCCACGGGCAGCTGTTCCAGAGGGCAGGCGCACCCACTGAGAAGGCCCTATCCCTGGGTGTTACCCACCGGCAATCTCTTACCGGTGGCACCCTGAGAAGACCCTCCCTGTGGGAGCGCACTGGACGAAGGGAACTTGATGCTGGCAGCAGGTGTTCCCTCAGATATCCTGGACCCAAGCCATTTAGGGCTTTATAGGTCATCACCAGCACCTTGAATCTCACCCGGAGGGCAACCGGGAGCCAATGCAGCTCGCGGAGTAGAGGTGTTACATGGGAGTATCGGGAAACCCCCATCACAACTCGCGCGGCCGCATTCTGCACCAGCTGAAGCCTCCGAGTGGTCCTCAAGGGCAGCCCCATGTAGAGAGCGCTGCAGTAGTCTAAACAGGAGGTCACGAGCGCATGAGTGACTGTGCGTAGGGCATCTTGGTCCAGGTAGGGTCGCAACTGGCGCACCAGGCGAACCTGGGCAAAAGCCCCCCTGGTCACGGCTCCTATATGGTCTTCAAAATTGAGCCGGGAGTCAAGGAGGACACCCAAGTTGCGAGCCCTATCAACGGGGAGGTAACACCTCACCCCCCATCGTTAAAGGTAGAATGGTCTGGTTAACCCGAGATGCCAATATGCACAGCCACTCAGTCTTGGCAGGATTGAGATGAAGCCTGTTTCTCCCCATCCAGACCTGGATTGCCTCCAGGCAACGGGACATCACGGCGAGGGCATCACTGGGTTGGTTCGGGGTGGAAAGAAAAAGTTGGGTATCATCAGCGTACTGATGATACCCCACCCAGAAACCACGAATGATCTCACCCAGCGGCTTCATGTAGATGTTGAACAGGAGGGGCGAGAGAACCGACCCCTGAGGAACTCCACAAACGAGAGGCCTCGGGGTGGACCTCTGCCCTCCCGTCAACACCGACGGTGAGCGGCTCAGGAGGTAGGAGGAGAACCACCGTAAAACGGTGCCTCCCGTTTAAAAGGTAAAGGTTCCCCTGCACATACGTGCTAGTTGTTTCCAACTCTAGGGGCCGGTGCTCATCTCCGTTTCAAAGCCGAAGAGCCAGCGCTTGTCCAAGGACGACTCCGTGGTCATGTGGCAGGCATGACTAGATGCCAAAGGCGCATGGAACGCTGTTACCTTCCCACCGTAGTGGTCCCTATTTTTCTACTTGCATTTTTACGTGCTTTCGAACTACTAGGTTGGCAGAAGCTGGGACGAGTAACAGGCGCTCACTCTGTTACGTGGCACTTGGGATTCGACCCGCCAAACTGCCGACCTTCTGATTGACAAGCTCAGCATCCTAAGCCACTGAGCCACCGCGTCCCTTTTCTTGTCCTTTACAAACCTTCAAATATGGGCTGAATATTCTTCCAATATTATTATATTCTGGGTAGTCTTTAAAAATCCTCAAGTAATAATTAAAAGGGACCATAATTTATATCAGGGGTCTTCAAACTTGGCCCTTTTATGACTTGTGGACTTCAACTCCCAGAACTCCTCAGCCAGCGTGCCTGGCTGAGGAAAGTCCACAAGTCATAAAAGGGCCAAGTTTGAAGACCCCTGATTTATATCTAACATTAAAGAGTGGGTCTTCTAGACTCTTCAGCAGCCTTTGACATCACCAACTGTATCTTTTTTCCTAGGGTTATGGAGTAAGAAATATTACTGTAGTTTCCATTCTTTCTTGATGGTCTGTATTAGTTTTGCTATATGGCTCCAGTTGTATCTTCCAAAGCAATTAAAAATTTGCAATGAGAATGAGGGGATTACTGAGAAAACTGGTAATCTCACTCTCATTTCAGACTGGAGTGTTTTGTATGTCAACACTGGGGGGAAAAACTGTTTTAAAAATATTACAATTAGCAAGCCAAACTCTTTCTCACATGATGCAATCCTGTGCATTTTTATTCCCAATAAACTCCCACTGAATTCAGGGAGACTTACTTTCATGTCCAAGATGCTAAAAAACTGCTGAAATTAATGAGAATTATTTGTAGAATGCTATATTCCTGCTCTCCACTTAGTTTAGTAGAACTTGGTGGGAATAACTTTTCTCTAGTTGGTACCAGTAAATGAACTTCTGTTTAAAATACTGGCAACTGAGTACATCTGGTGCTAAAATAGAAATTAAATAAATAGTCTTCTGCTGCATGGTTGAAATTACATCTCTTATTTTTGCATAGTTGGTTTTGTATAGCAGAATCATACTGTCCTTTAAGGGCTAAGTTACATGTGATCTTTAATGCATTTTTGCATTTAATGGGCATATTTAAAAATGTATATAGCAGTCCTATTTTAAATGCAAATAGGGGGCTGATAAGTATTGAGATTGTTCCTCAGGGAAGAAAGCTGATAAATAACATCCTCCCAGGTGGATGCTATTTGCATTTTTAAAAACTATAAGCTAAATACAAAAACACTTTTAATGTCACAGCTAGCTTGGCAATGTGACATTGGACGTGTCTGAACACACTTCCAGTCTCTTTTTTCTCCTGCTAGAAGAACATAAAGAACAGGTTTGGACTGTTTCTGCACAGAACAAAGCAAAGCCCTCCCTCTATAATATGGCAGTTATCCACTCACTCCACTGTATTCCATCCTGTGTAATGGAGGTTAGGTGAAGAAAAAATACTGCTCAGCATGGGTGCTCACACTTCCCTTCTGTTAACTTTTGTGTGTTATATAGTTTTGCTTCTTTAGAAAGTGCCATCTATCCTCCCTCCAAGTCAGAATATTCAAGAACATTGGTGCTACTGCTCTTATTTCCTTCAGTCCCCTGTTCAAAAACTACCATGTATGTTTTGGCTTAGTCCCCATACTCTACTGCAGAGGTGGAGAACGATGGCCCGTTTATGACTTGTGGACTTCAATTCCCAGAATTCCTGAGTCAGCATGGCTGGTTCAGGAATTTTGGGAGTTGAAGTCCTTGTGTCATAAAAGGCCCATCGTTTCCCCACCCCTGCTCTACTGGAACAAAGTATGATAAACTTTCTTTCCTATTTTCCTTCCTTCCTTCCAGCCATTTCTCTTCTGTATTCCAATATACGTGATGTGTTGGAGGTTATAAACTGTAAACTTTGAGGCGTAGCAGTGTCCTCTGATATATGGTGCAGCACCATGAACAAAGATCAGTACTTACATCGTTATTAATAAAAGACAGATTCACCCATTCACGAACCTAGTGAAAGTCATAGATTGTTCCGTCTGTTCTCATTAGAAAAAAAAACAACACAAAAAACTCTTGTGGGTCCAATGTTTGGATCCTTGAATACATCTGAGGCTTGGGGAATACAGTATTAACGTGCAATTCGAAGCCTGGCCACTGGAAAACAATTGCAATTGTAGATGATGGTTTTATTTCTGGATTAACCTAAAATAGAGATTGCCAAGGGACTTGCTTGGTAGCAGTGGGCATGAAAAGCACTTGTCCTTTTTATTCATGTGTGTAAAGAGGGAGCCAGAAATCCTGGTGGTTGCCTGGGAGAGAAGCTTTCCAATTTACATTTGCTCTCCAAATGATAATTGCTATTGCATGGCTGGAAAGATAGGTGGCAATTACATTGTTTCACTTTTTATCTTCCTTTGTCTTTGCATACTCCTTTTTTGTATAATTGCTCAGATTATTTAACCCACCAATACAAGGCAGGATAATACAGAGACAACAGTTCTAAGATAATGGCACGATGAATAGCCAAACAAGAGTAACTCATAGGAGAAAAAGAAAGAAACAGAGACAAGAGACCGTTCGATAGGTAGACAGAGAGAGACTTTGCATTGCGGATACTTTCTATATGTCTATTCACTACTTGGAAATATATAAAGGCCTTGCAATATATTAGTACACAATAATTCAGTGAGAATGGATTTCACAGATCAATATAGTATATTAGATTTAACAGTTAACACTTTAGGATTGGTCTCTCTTTTGGGCCTGATGTGATTCAATGACACCAGCAACTACAGAAATTGACAAGGGTGTTAACAGAATTATAGGTAGCCCTCCACTTACCACCACAAGGGAACCCATACCTTCCATTGTTAAGCAAGATAGTTGTTAAGTGAATTTTGCTCCATTTTATGACCTTGCTGATCACAGTTCTTAAGTGAATCACTGCAGCTGTCAAGTTGGTAACGTGATTGTTAAATGAATCTGTCTTCCCCGTTGATTTTGCTCGTCAGGTCACAGAACATGATGACATAACCCTGGAACACTGCAAACGTCATAAATACACACCAGTTGCCAAGCATCTGAGTTTTGGTCACATCACCACGGGGATGGCCCAACTTTCCTAAGTGTGAAAACTGCTCATAAGTCACTTTTTCTAGTGCTGTTGTAATTTTGAACTAAACGAATGGTTATAAGTTGAGGACTACCTGTATTCCCTAAATTAAATAGATTACTTCTCTGGAGCTCAATTTTGCCAGCTGCATCTTTATAGGAAAATATTTGTAAAGAAAGATCTGTTGTTAAATGTACTAAAATGAACTTAGGTTGTTGATGCTTGGTAACTTCCACATACGGTAACTGTCTGATTGCTCATGCTTAATCCCTATTAATATCAGGCTGAAGCATCTGAACATTAAAATAAGCCAAGTGTGAAACAGAATATGTTTCAAAGGCTCTTGGATAGTCAGGTTGGAATATTGTTTGGAGAAGTCACAGAAGAAGCAGTTACAGTTTATTCTGATTCTACACGGGGTCATATTTTTCCACAATGATTGTTTTGTTGCTTGATGTAAGTTATGCCTTTTGAATTGCATTCTCTTTATGCCTGGGCCTAAAAACCGCTTGGGTCTCTTCTCAAAATGCTAATTCAATATACAACTGAAGAGCGACAATTTTAAATTGTCAGAAAACAATTCATAATTCTTGTCCAGATACTGATAATGTTATCTATCTGTCTGTCTGTCTGTCTGCATCTTGCGGTTCAGGCGACTGAGTAGCTGACAGCAATGTATCCAAGAATTATAGAAAAATAACAAAACTGGAAATGTTTTTGGGTTATACATTATATCTGTATTTTGTATTCAGACAATTATGCAGATTTTTCAGTGCATTCAAACTCTTTATTATCTTTCTTGTCTGTTTCATTTTTTAATTTTTTAAAATATATTTAAAATATTATTTTTCCTTATTGTTCTACTTTTGATCTTTGTATATCACCTTTCAGATCCTATTTAGGAATCTAGCATCCATGGATCATATTTCCATAAAGGTTAATCCTAAATAAAACAGGTATCCTGCTATAAAGCTAAAGTCCAATCTTACAGAGGTTATTCAGCTCAAACCTCTTGCTTTCCAAACATTTCTGCATGGGCTACCCTAATCAGAAGAATTCAGAATTGCCCAAATGTATCTTTAATGTTAGCGATAACCACATTTTCAAGACTCTTGCTACTTTAGGCCCTCTCTTTTCTTTACTCTGTATTTTAAAATAATATTAATGTTTTTATCAAATGCCCTAATGATTATTGGAATACACTTGTATCCCTTTTTTCATTCATGCTGAACTGGCTGTTGACAGGCAGTTCTGCTGAAAATATTTGTGGCACTAGTTCTGCACAGCCTACCAGAATTGAATTCAATGGTTAAAGACTCTGATAACTACTCCAGCATAATGTAGTTGTCAGTCTACATCAAGACAACCATGCTGACATTTTCTATCATCTGAGACTGAAGATATTGATCTCAAATAATTGTAAAAGACAAAATAAAAAGCAAAAGGGTAATTGACTGTCATGTCTCACATTGATCCAATACCACAATTCACAGTCGGTACATTATTTTTAAGCTATTTTGATCTCCCCTATTTTCATTAATTGACACACATCTGAATAATACAGATCTAGTAGTTGAAGGAACAGAGGGATAAAATCCCAGGATAATCCTATTTTCTTTAATAGTTTATTTAGATAAGCCTTCTTGAAATATATTGCTCTGAATCAGAAGCTATCCTGAGCTTGTAAAACAAAACAAGCAAGCAAATTTTCTTGTGGGGACAATAACTGGAGGGAAAAGTGGGAAGCTCATTTACCTTCTGTGATGTACATAATCTTAGCATGCAGTCCTATACCTCTGGCATTGACTCAGATGTAATACAAAACATACTGTAGATCATCATGCTAAGCTTAGAAAAGAACTCAGAACCTGAAAAAGGAATCGAGTGTTTGAGAAGTTTTCCTGTTCCCTGGTTCCAAAATTCAATGCCAGAGAAATAGTCAGCAAGTTTAAAGTGGATTGGTAAGAAAAAGCAGAGCAGAAGACCTTACAAGCCTCCTACCATATTCTCAAACAGTAGAACATAGAATAGCAGAACTGGAAGGGAAGTTGGAAGTCTTCTAATCCAATCCCCTGCTCAAACAGGAGACCTTGTACCATTTCAGACAAATAGCTGTCCAGTTTCTTCTTAAAAGCTTCCATTGATGGAGCACCCACAAGTTCTGAAGGCAAGCCATTCCACTGGTTAAACACTAATGAGACTTGAATCTATAGACAGTAAATGTATTTGCACTAGTGAGGTTAATAAATCCTCACTAGCAAGGATTTTTCCTGGAGAAAAAACTATTGTTAGGAATAAAAAAAAACCAGGTCACACATAATTGACCAATTATTCAATCAATCAATCAACCATTCAATCAATCAATTTCTCCTCTTTTGCCATCCCAGTTTGCAACCATCAGATTGGGAATTGCCAGAGAAATCTAGTATCAGAGCATTTAATTTAACTTTAGAAGTTTGTGCCCTCCAACGTATTAGTCTAAAGGAGGAGAATACGAGTTGGAAAAAATTAGAAGATGAGATTTCCAAATCTGATGAAATAATTCTTCTTTCCTTCAAAATATTGCACAATGTGTGCCTTTTTTAAAGGGTGGGAAGAACACTTTTAATATTGTCTTTTTAAAAAAAAAACCCACCTTCTTCCTTCCTGTCTTACCTTTAGCAAAACCACAAACATTCTGACAGATACTGGTTGATTGGGTATAGATATTCTAACAATGTATGCACACTTTAAAATAACAATTGGTATTTCCTCTTTATCTCTGTACATTTCTTCCAACATTAAAGTAATAGTTTGAAGTACAAACTGAATCAAAATGTTATCAAACTAGGTCATTTATAGAGTAGCCTCACAGTTAGATAGGTGGCAAATAAATTTAACAAATAAATAAAATTCAATAAATATTAATTAAATTAACATACATTTATAGCATGTGTTTCACTAAACCATGTCAGGAAGGGATCCAGAATTTAAAGAAAGGATCAAGAAAATTAAGAAGCATCCCATATTATTACAATCAAGGCCAGCAAAAGAGCATATAAAATTCTTACATGTAATGTAACAAGGAGGATGGAAATATTACTATATTCCCCACTGTGCACTTCAGATTAATATAGCCAAGCATTATTCAGTTCCAATATTACAATCGTGAAACTCCTTTTTTCCCCCCCACCTCCTGGGACTAGAATCATGAATTGTTTAAAGGACACTCACCTGCTATTGTCTATTACTATTTGAAGGAACAATTTAAAAGGCAAAAAAATATCAAATATTTCTGAAGGGATATGTATTCAGAGTTGGCAACAGATTGTCAAGACTATCAGCTATTTGTGAATTTGTTCTGCAGGCTGAAACAAAGATAGGCTTTCCTGGGGTTGCTTAGCAAATTTAGACATGACTGCTATACTATGAATTCTCCACTCAAAATTAATTCTTTATTTACAAATGTTCTTCATAAGCTTTCAGGGAAAAGATTTGCTTTCTGAGCTTCTTCTCCTGATTTCCATATCTTATTCCACATCAATAATATAGTGTGTGGAGGCCTAGTGGTGAAGATGCTCACCTCCCACTTATAACGTTGAGAGTTCAATCCTAGTTAGCGGCAGATGTTTCTCTTAGGAGGCAAAGAAAAAAAAATCTGCTGTGAACTCCACATAGGCACCAGGAAGGGCACTGGCCAATAAACACTCAGCTCCATCAGGCACCCTGACTCTACCCTAAATTAAGGGTCTACAGCAGACATGTCAAACACAAGGCCCGGGGGCCGGATCCGGCCCGCGAAGTGGTTTCATGTGGCCCGCGAAACCATCCTGGAAACAGTGAGGGAATGGCCCCCACTGCCTTGGCCCTGGCCCAGAGACCCTCCTTCTGCCAGAGACCCTCAGATCTGTCCCACTCCTGCCCAGGCCCCCATAGGCACCCTTGTTGCGAACGATGTAGAGCTGGCCACACCCACCCAGTAGGCCATACGCACTCTAGCCACGCCTACCCAGTAGGCCACGCCCACCCTGGCCACACCCACCCGGCCCCCTGAGGGCAACCGCAATGCTGATGCGGCCCTCAATGAAATTGAGTTTGACACCCCTGGTCTACAGGGTTATATAAAAAATAATACACAGTTGTAATATAGAGACATTGGAATCTGGTTTGTTGCACTGCAGCTGCCTCACAGGATCAGCCACTGTAAGGAACAGCATAGACGTCAGCACAGGAAGATATTAAGGAATATCTTCCAGAACAAGGAAAGTGTGCAGAACTGGATAGCAACTACATGCAACGTCTGCAATACTGGTTTGTTTCTTCATCAAAATAGATAATGAGTCAAAAAAGTTCTGCTTGGTTAAGTATTTTGATTTCACAATTTCTTCTTGATGAGCAGGTGGTGGTTATGCCAGAAAGGCCTCTGAACAGCTTCATCTGTTGTGCCAGTTGTGCCCTTTCTTAGACTGGGGACCATTCAGAGTCACTCATGCCCTGATCATATCATGGCTTGACTACTTCAATGAATTCTACATGGGACTGCCCTTGAAGATCACCCAGAAGCTTCCATTGGTCTAACAATATAGAGACACAGGAAGTGATAGGCGATGAACATGCTTTACAAGCTGCAGTGGTTACCAGTTTATTTTTTTAGGTATGATTCAAAGTATTGGTAACGCTATATAAAGTCTGGCAACGGCAAAGGCTGGGTTACTTGGGGAACCTCATTTTTCCCAAAGTATCTGTCAGGTTGATCCCATCTGGTAGAGTTGCCATGCTCTGGATTGCTTCAGTTAACTCAGGGGTCTTCAAACTTGGCCCTTTACCAGTATGCTAACTGTGCTTTGAATTTGTATATTTTTGTATATTGTATATTTTTTATGTTTCTTGTGGTAATAAACAACACTCTTTACACATCCAATTTCTATATTCTATGCGATAATTAGAGGACAAGCATGCATTTGTAAATGAACACTCTGATAGAAAGAACAGTTCTGCATTTCAAATGCTGTAATCCTCTTATCTTCTAATAAGGATATTTTTAAGATATAGTTTGGTTAACATAAAACCCAATTCAGACTGTTAGATTGTTTGGTCCTGTAGCAATCCTCTGCAGACTGACCTAATGATCATGGTCACAAGACAATAATCAACAGCCCAATAACAGAAGTCACTCATGTTGATGTACTGGTGAAACCTTGGTAAGATACAAGCCTACCTTTTACCATGTGGGAGGCTTTGGATGAATCCAGAGGAATGAGTGTGCAAACTGCTCCTGATCCATAATACAACTCAGCATGCTACATGGGGCTGCCCTTGAAGACCACTCGGAGGCTTCAACTGGTGCAGAATGCGGCCGCGTGAGTTGTAATGGGGGTTTCCCGATACTCCCATGTAACACCTCTACTCCGTGAGCTGCATTGGCTTCCGGTTGCCCTCCGGGTGAAATTCAAGGTGCTGGTTATTACCTATAAAGCCCTACATGGCCTGGGTCCGGGTTATTTGAGGGAACACCTGCTGCCGGCATCAAACGCCCTTCGCCCAGTGCGCTCCCACAGGGAGGGTCTGCTCAGGGTACCGCCGGTGAGAGATTGCCGGCGGGTGACACCCAGGGATAGGGCCTTCTCAGTGGGAGCGCCTGCCCTCTGGAACCAGCTGCCAGTGGAGCTGAGGACTGCTCCCGACCTCCGATCATTCCGCCGGGGCCTGAAGACCTGGCTCTTTGAGCTCTCGGGCCCAGGCTGAGGAGAAAATTTTAACTGGGGTTTTTAGTGTACAGGGTGAATTTAATGCTTTTTAATTGGTTTTAACTTTTGTATGTTTTGATTTTTAATTCCCTGTAAACTGCCCTGAGTCCTCAGGGAAAGGGCGGTATACAAATGCAACTAAAATAAATAAATGCTTACTCCATCTTCTACACAGATATCCTCAAAAAAGTCAACTGCCTTCATAAATGTCTAAAAAGGGAGCCTTATGCCTAGATTTGAACTCCATTAAGAAAATGTAAGTAGAGAATGACAATTACCCACAAGATACTCTTCCCTTCTGCTTGTTAAACTTATATAGAATCAGGTCAAGATCCAATTTCCCAGATGTTTATAGGGCAACTGTGGTTGTACCCTTACACTTGACAGCTAGGTAATCCTTGACAACTATATATAAAAGATACGACTCTGCTGTCCATGTTTCCGAGCTAGCTCCCTGGATGATTACTGAATGGCACAGCAAGCGGCACTTAGCTTCTACTTGTAGGTTCTTCTTTCAATTCTCTTTCCTACTTCTTTTGCATTCAGCTAAAAGAGCTTAAATGGAGTCCAGAAGATGGTAGAGGACAGGAAGGCCTGGAGGAACATTGTCCATGGGGTTGCAATGGGTCGGACATGACTTTGCAACTAACAACTGGATTGGCGTGAGGCAAGACCAGGAGACAGCAGGCACAGTTCAAGATGTTTATTAGGGGAAGGCACCGGCTTGAAACACTGCCGGGACTCCCTGCTATTTATACACAAGCTTGTACAAGCAATAACCAATAACAGTGCGGCGTTCTCCCGCCACGCGGCTGCGGCCAATCAGGCGCGGTAGCTGTTGACAGCCGTGAGCTGTCAACGAGCTGCGCCTCCGACCAGCTGGTAACTTTTTGACAGTTTGGTCGCTACTGCGCATGCGCAGCCCTCGGCAACCTGACAGTTGTCATTGAGCTGCGCCTGCGCGGCCGCTATGACAGCTGTCATTGTCAGCCGGCGCTGCGCCTGCGTGGTAGTGAGCGGCAGCCCGTTTGACAGCTGTCAGTGGGCTGCCGCGTTTTCTCCTCACGAACTTTATGAGAGATGGGAACTTGTTTAACACACAATTAACAGTTTAATACACAACAACAACAACAAAAAGAGGGAGACACTTAGATTCAATGGGGAAAGGCTGGATAAAAAGGATCCCTAAGACCGAATGCATAGGCTCTGAATGCTTGCTCAGAGGTTCTTTTAATGGGAATTACTGTTGTATTCCTCTATTTATATTAATTTTTCTGCAAATTTCTGTTACGATATAATTGGCCCTTGGTGCCCCTTGAAATTCTGCTGCATCTGTTTAGAGGTGAATGGTTAATTGTTTTTCTTGAGCAACATGTGCTCCCTGATAAAAGGACTAGAAAACAGGTTGTACTAGTTGGGGGAGGGATCTTTTTTGGTATTATCTGAATGATGAATCACGAACACATTTTTTTTTAAAAGCCCCACAATATTTTTGCAGATTTAAGTCCATTAAGAGAAAGATTAAATTCATTCCTCAAAGTTGGGAGGGTATTTTTTTATTTATTTAATCAGAGTATTTTTCTCGTGCAGCCTTTATCCCGAATTTTCCTATAAATGACCACTGCAATTTACCACATTCCTCAGTTATGAATAATGTGCCTCTTCCTTTTACAAGATAATGACAGCACAATAAAGCATGTATAGCAAGTGAGCCAGGTGGCTATCAACAGGAAACCCTAATGGGAAGGTATTTTATGTCTTTAGCTTGTCAAATTAATTTGACCAAAGCTGAAGTCTTTGGGTATAAAGTGCCTCTGTGTGTATTTGTTTGCATGTTTTGTGTGCATTTATGTAAACTATTCCAACAATGGAATCTCAAGCAGATTTAGAAGATCTACCAATGACTAGAATGCAAGGTAAAGTGCCTCAAATTATGCTTGGCTGATGGGTCATTAAGGAAGTAATGCTAAATTGTGCAAGTTACAATTACTGTGCAGTTTAGAGGAGCATTGCTTTGCATACACTGAGAAACAAGCAGGTATGGTCTTTCCTTGTGACATCAAGCCAGTGAAGTAACTATGCAGCTGCTGAGTAAGAAGGAAAGCCAAGGTACCATATGACCTAATTTGGATGGGCTCAACATTGTTTACTTGTGTTCTAAGAATGTTTCAATTGTTTGGTAAACTTGCTGCTCTCTGCTTTTGACAGTACCCAAAGAGGAGTGAATAGCAAGTGAGAGAGGGGTTACACAAACAAGCCACAATGGAGAACTAGACAAATTCCATACATTTCACCCTTGAAACATGTATATAAGCCCAGCACAAGATGTGAGGCAACATTCTTCTTGCTAATTTGGTGCAGAAACAACATTGCTATGAGGAACTCAGGAAAAGTAATCAGCAGCACAATTAAGCAATCTACTGTAATGATAGAATACAACATTAATGCTGAGTAATCAGAAACATGTTTATTTTGTTCCCTTGATTTTGTTTCAAAGTACCAAATATCCAATTATTTTCTTTGGCAGGTTCAGAACTGAAATGGCCTCTGGTTTTAAAACACAGTTCTTTGTAATAAGTGGAGCAAAATTAAACTTACCCATTTATTTCATTCAGAAAAAAAATAGTTCTAGAGTTCAAGTTTTGATTTAAGCCTCCAGATATCAGTTTCTCTCTCTTTTGAGATATGCCTTCAAAGCAAAATTAGAATTTGAATAAAACCAAGTGGATAAAAGCTATTACAAGAAAGCAGCATCTAATGTGGCAGACTTTCTAACTAATTTTTGAAAACTGTACTAATATCCTGGAATAGGCCATAAAAATAATTCAGATTTTCTCTTAAGATACTATTATGTCGCAAAACAGATGTTTTTGCCATGAAAAGGGGGTTGGGGCCATAAACATTGAAAATCTTCTCCGAACTTTTTAGATTCATATTATTCTGGATTTCCCTGCATGCATGGGGAGTTGATGCCAGTACTTTGAAATAATTTTATTTCTACTTCACAAATAGTTCCCAAAAGTTGATACTGCAACAATCCATAGTATGATTACTGAACATGAGGTCATCAGACAAATATGGTATGCACTAAGGCTGGTTGAATAGAGTGCAGGACCAACTGAGTGAAGTCCCTTATTTGAAATCAGCTTCAAATAACACACTAGCACTGATGTTACTTTGTTTGGGTAATGAAAGGTCTTCAAGAAAACAGCTAAGCTCAGAGCACCAAGGACCACTCATTTCAACCATGAGCTACAAATATTCTCCTTTACTGGTATCAAATAACACACTTTCTTTCTCTGTTTCTTTCTCTGTTCCACAGTGCAGATGATGTACATATATTCTCATTAGAGGCCTGCACTTAACTAATTTTGACTGAAATTAAAAACTAAGTAGGGTGAGACTAACCAAACAAAAGGCAAATCACTTCTGTATTATTGACAAAAAGGTTATGCGGACATTACGAACTCATAGGAATCAAGCACAACTGAGACTTTGCAGTGTTTCACATATTCCCAGGGAATGTTTCAAACAAAAGTGAGAATAGCAATAAGTGCATCATACTCATACCGTACAAAGAGACAGACTGAGGGAGGGAGCAAGAGACAGAGAGAGATGGTCATAGATATTGTCCCATCAGTTTATATCTATCAGCTGTCCCTGGTTTTAAGGGACTAAGGAAAAAAAAAGAAACCAAATAATCTTTCATTCAACTCAAGGAAAGCATTCCTTGACCAATAATAAATATATCTGCTGTATCAAACATTTAGGGTTTCATATTGCTTGTTCAATATTGTGGCCTATTCCAAATTGTCTACGAATTTTTACAAAGTTGTATCAAATTTTCTAACAGAGAAATACTCAGCTGATGGTGCTTGAAAATATTTTTTTTCAATATTACTCTTCCAATTCATCTTCCATAAGCCACTGGAATTTTGACAAATTAACGTTGGACACTAGATTCTGAAACTGTATTAAAAAAAGAAATTTCCCTCATCAATGGACTGAGGATTGCTGTAGATCCAGGATATGTTCAGGTCATCACCTACATGACATTTCAAACACAGTGATTTCTAAATATGTGTTATTATTTGACTAGTAACTTTGGCTTCGTCTAAGTAGATCAGGTCAGCCCATAAAGGGTTATTTTATCTTTAAAATAATACTTCAAAGCAACATAGAGAAACTCCAGACTATCAAGTGAACCAAGAGGATAATGAAGAATTGATACCATATTCCTGTGTTCTATCCACTCAGTTTTCAACTTTCTTCCTGTCTGCTCAAAATAAATATGTTGATAGGATCTTCTTCAGATTGGGGCCAGATTATTAAAATGTTCAGAATAGGAACAAAGGAAAAGGATTATTTGTACAGCCCTCTTATCTCTAAGGTTAAAGGTAAAGGTTCCCCCGCACATGTGTGCTAGTCGTTTCCGACTCTAGGGGGCGGTGCTTATCTCCGTTTCAAAGCCGAAGAGCCAGCGCTTGTCCGAGGACGTCTCCGTGGTCATGTGGCCGGCATGACTAGACGCCAAAGGCACACGGAACGCTGTTACCTTCCCACCGTAGTGGTCCCTATTTTTCTACTTGCATTTTTACGTGCTTTCGAACTGCTAGGTTGGCAGAAGCTGGGATGAGTAACAGGCGCTCACTCTGTTACGAGGCACTCGGGATTCGACCCACCAAACTGCCCACCATCTGACCGACAAGCTCAGCGTCCTAACCCACTGAGCCACTGCATTGTAAGTCTAAGGTTACAATGGGCCGTACAACCAGACCAAACTTAAGGGATGTTGCTTTTCCTTAAACTGAGTACTGGAAGAATTGCTATCATACGTTGCTCCGAAACAAAATCAAATATCATGATTTCATGTCGGCATTGTAGCCTGATACCTGCTGCAAGAGCTTAGGATCGGGTTGACAAAATACAGCATGAAACTCATGTTATTATCATGAAAGCACCGGCTTGGCATTTTAACACATATTGCACTGCCAAGCAAAAGCCTGAAACCCTCAGCTCATTGAACGTAAAAGGATAACTGTTTCATGATCCAAATAACTGAGATACGTGCTACACAGTATGCACGCATTAGCCATAAAATCTGGAAGCTTATTTCAGTCAATGCTATCCTGCTATACAATAGAAAAACCATTTTGTCTTTTTATTCCTGTTTTATTAAGTTAAAACTGAGCTGATTTAATTACAGCCCCTACAAACTTGTATCAATTTTTATACCGTGTAAGATTGAAAGTCATAGAGAGCATCAAAATTACCAGAATGAGCAGATGTGTTGTTCTGCGTAATCAAAGTGCATCTTAAGACTCCCAAGAACTCATGAGGGTCACTTCATGTTATAATATCAGTAAAGAGTATTGCATTTAGCACAAATGTAGACGTTGCAAGGGCTAATATACTTTCTGACATGTATTTTAACATTATATTATAGTAGAACTCAGTGAGAATATAGTGGGTGGAAGGTGAGGATTGAAATTACTGCTGGTAACTTGCTTTTTGTTCAGCCTAAGTGTTGTACATCTCAGCAGTCAGGAAAAGCTTCTCAGCAAGAAGATATTGTTATAGCAGAACCACAGAGAGTTGAACACAATTCTCAATTTGCAGGCAAATGGATGCATTGTGTTGGGGTTTAGCAGTAGGAGACTGAAGTATGAATCACAATCCAGCGGTATTCTCTTACCTAGACTTGTAGCTAGGCATAGGTCCTTCACCTGAGAGAGGAAGGAAGGCTCAGTATAAGGCATTCACATCTTTGAATACATTTTTCAGGAATGTCTGCATTCTGTTATGTTCTTAGTTGCAAACATAACATTGTATTTTTCTGGAAGGAAGACAGGTTTTTCTCAAATAAATTTATTTTTATTTATTTGTATCCTTCCTATATTATTTTTACAACTAATGCAAGGTGGTGAACATATCCAACATAACTTTCTTTTCCTATTTTTCCCACCCCCTTGTAGGGTGGGTTGGGCTGAAAGACAGTGAGCGGCCCAAAGTCACCCAGTTGGCTTTCATGGCTAAGGCAGGACTCGAACCTACGGTCTCCTGCTTTCTAGCATAGCCTAACCCAGGGGTAGGCAACCTTGGCTCTTTTATGACTCGTGGACTTCAACTCCCAGAATTCCTCAGCCAGCATGGATGACTCAGGAATTCTGGGAATTGAAGACCACGAGTCATAACAGAGCCATGGTTGCCTACCTCTGGCCTAACCACTAGACCAAACAATGAGTGCTTCATCTTTCCTGTTATAAGAGTATGATAACAAAAATACAACCATTTTCAACTCTTCCCTTTTCTGAGATTGGCTTTCTTTGGGATGAATATTATAACTAATAGGATGAAAAACGTAATATTGTTGGGAGAACAAAAAGGATACCTATACAAAGTAGCATTAATGCACAGATGATACTGCCACTACTACTACTCTTTAAAATAACCTTATTAATATCCTAATATTGATGATACTGTATACAACATTTTAAAAATGGCAAAGTCTCTGATCAAAGAATTTACAGTGCAAGTAACATTTTCAGATCCATGGCAAGAGGAAGTAATATCTGGTCAACAAAAAATTAGCTGCCGGTTCTGCTGAAGTGGTGCGAACTGGCTGAATCCCACCATTGTTTAGTTATTAACTATACTGGTTGGGAATAGCGAAGATTGTAAATCATTGTATCTTGAGAGATGTGTTAATGAGAAGTTGTATCTTAGTGGCAGATGTCAGGTTTATATGTAAAAGGTCCCAGCTCATTCTCAAGCCTGAGTTAGGAAAACTCCATCCTGGAAGAGATTAAATGGCCAAATGGTCTTAATTAATAAAAAAATATTTTTGATGTATAGTTTAGTTTAGTTATTTTATCAAATATATAGGCACCCAATATGTTGGGCAGGAGCAGTGAGTTCAGGATGACTCCCAAGCTGTACACTAATTAGTAATGACAGAACTCTAACCACCACCCCCAGCTACCATGATCTTGAGCCATGGTGGCACAGTGGTTAGAATGCAGTATTGCAGGCTAACTCTGAATTCCACTGCCAAGAGTTCAAGTTCAATCCTGACCGGCTCAAGGTTGACTCAGCATTCCACTCTTCTGAGGTTGGTAAGATGAGGACCCAGATTGTTGGGGGCAATAGGCTGACTCTGTATACTGCTTAGAGAGGGCTATAAAGCACTATGAAACAGTATATAAGTCTAAGTGCTACTGCTATTTTGTCAAGATTGAGTTTAAGCCTGCTTCTTCCCATCTGACCCCCAGTCTTAACTTACTGGAACAAGGCTTCTTTAGCTTCATTTAGTTTCCTCAAGGTTGAAATGTACGGCTAGTTTTTCATCAGCTTACCAAAGATACCTGACCACATACCACTGGTTTCATATGGATATTATAAGAATATTGAATCCTGTAATATCTTACATCAAGGACCTTGGTTCAACCTCTCTTATTCAGCATTGTCCATACCTTCTACTAAAGGCCAGACATAAACAGCCCCGTTTGGCTGTCTATAATAAAGTTTTTCTTAAAGAGATGGGCGTACCAGACCATCTTATTTGTCTCTTGAGAAACCTATATGTGGGCCAAGAAGCAACAGTGAGAACTGGACACGGAACCACTGATTGGTTCAAAATTGGGAAAGGAGTCCGGCAAGGCTGTATACTGTCGCCCTGCCTATTTAACTTATATGTAGAGCACATCATGAGAAAGGCAGGGCTAGATGAATCAAAATTTTGAATTAAGATTGCCGGAAGAAATATCAACAACCTAAGATATGCAGATGATACCACTCTAATGGCAGAAAGTGAAGAGGAACTAAAGAGCCTCTTGTTGCGGGTGAAGGAGAGTGCAAAACTTGGGTTGAAACTTAACATTAAAAAAACAAGATTGTGGCATCCGGCCCTCTCAATTCCTGGCAAATAGATGGGGAAGAAATGGAGGTAGTGACAGATTTTATTTTCCTGGGCTCCAAGATCACTGCATATGGGGACTGTAGCCAAGAAATTAAAAGACACTTGCTTCTTGGGAGGAAAGCCATGGCAAATCTAGACAGCACACTAAAAAGCAGAGACATCACCCTGTCAACAAAAGTGCGTATAGTCAAGGCTATGGTCTTCCCAGTTGCAATGTATGGCAGTGAAAGCTGGACCATAAAAAAGGCTGAGTGCCAAAGAATTGAGGCCTTTTAACTATGGTGCTGGAGAAGACTCCTGCGAGTCCCTTGGACTGCAAGGCGATCAAACCGGTCAGTCCTAGAGGAGATCAACCCTGACTGCTCTTTAGAAGGCCAGATCCTAAAGCTAAAACTCAAATACTTTGGTCACCTAATGAGAAGGAAGTACTCACTGGAGAAGAGCCTAATGCTGGGAAAGATTGAGGGCAAGAGAAGAAGGGGACGACAGAGAATGAGGTGGCTGGATGGAGTCACTGAAGCAGTAGGCATGAGCTTAAATGGACTCTGGTAGAGGAGAGGAAGGCCTGGAGGAACGTTGTCCATAGGGTCGCGATGGGTCGGACACGACTTCGCAGCTAACAACAACAACAATAAAGTTTTTGGGAAAAGATAAGCACAGTTAACATTTATTTTGAGGAGTAATTCTTGCTGAGGGCTTATTTGCAAAGCTAATTGTAGGTCCTTAAAAAAACCTTATATTTTGGTCCCCATTCAAATAAGATATGGAATATTTTGCAGCTCATTGTGAATCACTATGGTTCCTTCTCACTGTATTGATGTCTTCTGAAAACTGAATAGAGACATAGACAAACATGAATACGTTGTGAGATAAAATATTTGACATTTTCTACCTCCATATTTGTATATATAAATGTTCAAGAAGAAACTAAGAATACTCCAGAGCCACCCAGTTTTAGTGAACTCAACAATTGTAATTTGCAGATTCTTCTCTACCCACTGTTCCTTAGTTGTATATATCTTCAAATGTTCAAAAAGAAAAAAAGTGGTACATTTGAAACCAAAACTCAAGATGAGAATCTGAGCTCCTGTTACTGTGGCTTCCTTGGCTCTGTCTTCTACATAATAGTGAAAGTTTAGTAGGTGTCGAAACATTTATGAAAATCAATGAACAGTAATACTCTGATAAACATCCAAAATGTAGCACATACATTGGGTGAATTTCCAGGTTATCAACCTGAAATATCTGTCAGCTGGGATCCAAGAAGGAAATTATTGTGATTTTGCCTTCAGTTCAATTAAATACTGGCAATGAAAAAATAGAACCATCCAGTCACATGTTCTCAAAATATCCCTTCTAGATCTACTTCCCACTCTCCATTTCCCATTTATTTATGGAAATCCATCAGTATGCAGTGAAATTTGCTAGTAAAAACTATAAAGGCAGCCTGCTGAATATTTGTCATGATGTTCCTCTTAATTTTCCTCCTGGTTTAGCTCAGTGGGTTGTTGCACCCACTTGTTTTTGTTCTGTTATTTTTGCTATTGTTTTTTATTTATTAGACATAAAAAGGAAATAAATCTTGATATATCTATTTGCTATATATATGAAAAGATCACAAATCATCAGCTACTGCACGTTTCAACTTCTCCCATAATGGTCATTCTCACATGATACAGCTTTTTAAGTGGATTGATATAGCAAAGTAGTTTTTTTTTCCTTTTCAGCTGGAATATCAATTTCAAAAATGAGGTATCAACTATTGTTTGTTCCTTTTTTCCCCAACAGACTTTGTGAGATTTTGGTACAAAATGCCATTTTTGTACGAGATACTATTCAAATTGCTTACCATAAAGGATTGAACATCACATCCTAAGCATTAGAGTCGACAATATTCCTCCTCCTTTTCCCCAGGATTTTCAGTCATCTTTTACAGCAAAGAATTCTTGGAAACATTATTTATTATTGTTTCCAAACTTTCATCTGCTTGGTGTAGATATAAATATCTCAGTTGGACTTTGGACCATTGGAAGTAGAATAGATGCAAGGAAAATATTTCTGCTCAGTATATTAAGACTGGAATAATCTGCTTCCATTAATAAAAAGTATTGTTTTTAATTATGTATTATTTAGCTTATGACATACAATGTCAGGGAAATCTACATATGCTAGACACAATGTAGTCCTGGCAGCCTAGATTGATAGTTTATTCTGTTCAGCGCTTGCGCGTCTATCCTTGGTGCACTGCAGCGGGTGAATCAGCTTTACGCCAATTAGCTAGTGGTGCTTGGGGTACTGGATCTTCCAGGCTCCTCCACTGGTCTCATTTTGCCTTGCCTTGTGTTGCAACGCCTCACGTCCGGCCAGATCCAGTGCTGGCTTCCACTCTCCACAAGCACGAGTTAGGTTTTCCCCCCCAAAATGGTACCCAGGGGGAGGGCGTTCTCTGTGGGCGCGCCGGATTTATGGAACCATCTTCCGGTTGAGCTCCGGATGGCGCCTGACCTGCGCTCCTTCCGGCGCGATCTAAAGACGTATCTCTTCGAACAAGCTGGCCTGGCCTGATGGGATGGGTTGGGTTTTTTATTACTTTTAATGTGTTTTAACCTATTGTAAGAGCTGTGGGCATTTTGTTTAACCTCTTTTAATTTTTGTATTTTGTCTTTTAACATGTATTGCCCTGTTCACCGCCCTGAGTCCTTTGGGAGAAGGGCGGTATATAAATAATAATAATAATAATAATAATAATAATAATAATAATAATAATAATAATAATAATAATAATAATAATAATAATTTATCTACTCACAATATTGCATGCTTTCAAACTGCTGGTTGAGCAGGAGCTAGAGGTCAAACAATGGGGGCTCACTTCATGTCATACAGCCAGGTTGGAACAACTGGGGTGGGGACAATTTCTGGCCAGCAGTTCCACCCTCAGTAAGCCACATCTCCCCCCTCATTTCAATAATCTTTATCTACTGAAGAAAAATATAAGTGTTTTCTACTAAAAATCCAAGGAATTTTGTCTGTTGAAGCAAATTACATAGGTATTCATACTACATAGTCAAAATAAAAGAATACATGCTTAAATGTAAATGTATGGAGTGTAGTATGTTGAGCAATAAAAGTATTATAATACTAGCTCAATAGCAACCTACAGACCTTTGTAGCAATGTGTGAAAGACAGCACGGTTGACAAGTTGTGGCAAATAAATATTTAAAAAAATATAAGAGTCATGATCGATCATGTTAGAAACAATTCTTTCTTATGATGAATTTAGTAATTTCATCTTGATCACGTTCCTCAAAGACTCTTCTTGGAGACATATAGTGTACAATATTACAAGAAGCCACCAGCAGCCTTCTCTTTGCAAATTTACCTTTAAACGTTCAAGTTCATGGTTATCACACATTTGTGGTGGTGAATTGCATAGATCACCACCACAGCCAAGATTTTTCTTGTTTTTTTTTCTTCCGAGTTCCCCACCTTTCAGTCTCATTGGATAATCCAGTTCTATTACCAATGACGAGAAAGCCTCAACAAAATTATGTATAGGCAATCCTTGTGTAATGACTGCCTCATACAGCAAGACTATTCAGTTATGAAGGTGCTAAAAAAATCAATAATTTTGCAACCTTTTCAAATTTATGATTGTCACAGTATCCCAGTTATGTGATCAATTGAGATCACTAAATGAAGACTACCTGTATTTATTTACCTCTCTTATGACCCTCCTTTGTATGACCCTCTATTACATCCCTTTCCTTTTGACTCTTGTAGGGTTGATCCTGGAGTTGGGGAATTCCCAATTTATTATCTCATTTTATTCAGTCTTTAGAAAAAAAGATTGAATAATTAAGTTTTAGTAATATACTAGTAGCAGTAGTATTTCTTTGCTTTTTTAGCTAACCAGGTAGCTACATCATAACTAAAAATTAATGTATGTTATATATAGTATGTATATGTTGTATATAGTATGTTTAGGTGTGTGTCATGCATGTGTTCATTTTGAGAGCAAGCAACTAAATTCATTTTTGATGTGTGTCCTTGTGCTCACAGTAAAAAAATGTCAATAAAGGTTATTTTACCTAATAAATCAATAAAAATCTGAACTGATTTGGGTTGCTTATTTTATATTATGATTTTTAAAATTATATTTGGTGTAAAAATATAAGTAATAAATATATTTGCACCATATAAACATTAAAATCAAATTGAACATTATTGATTTGATAAAATCTAGGCAAGAATTTTTAAAGGATGAAACAATTATTTTTCTCATGTTTTCCTGATCCTACATTTATCCTACTTTTTTTTAAAAAAATAAGAAGCTCAAGGCACTGAATGTGAAGTGGATTGAGCTAAGTGAGTGACTGGCCCAAAGTTACTTAGCCAGCTTTCACACCTAAACATGTTCAAGAAATGTCTTGGGGGGGGAAGCAAAAAAGCTTCATGCTAAAGCAGAAAAATCTGAATAAAGAATAGTTATGAAGTGTTAAACCAGTTTTCACTTCATGCCTGAAATAATCTAAGAACATTGCTAGAAATAAAAATTTTAATCTTGGAAGTTGCAGAACCGATTGTAAAAGTCTATCTTTTCATTGCCTTTCAGTGGTTTGCTTGAAAAGTAATAAGTAATCACAAGAGTAATATCTCTGTTTAATCAGATGGGATAAAAATAAGTCATATATTTACACCTATATTTGCACTCTGCATGTTAAATAAAAGCTTAAATAGAAATAACAACTTTATTGTCACTTTGAATGTACACCAATTGGCATACATCAAAATGAAATTTCATTGCATAAAGCTCTCAAAGGGTCACCACCTCCGATATGCACTTCTTGTTCATGGCCAGCTCAAGTTTCAGACCTTCCATTTTAGTCTCTATGGAGCGAACGATGGCAAACAGGACAGACGGAAATGGGGCTCCATGTGCATTAGCCCTCAAATTAGCTTGTATACTTGCACGACAACCTTGCCTTCTTTTCTTTTTCTGATCCTGACTCTTCCACCTTTTCCTTAAACAGGAAAAGGAATATAAATACTAATGCAGTTCAAGACAGTGTTACCTGGATCATGCTTTAATTTAAATCTTCATATAGATGAAGAGCCGCTCAACCCTATTATAACTGTCACTGGATTATATTTTGATCAGTCATAACCTTTATGTAGCAGTGCCATCCCAAAATAACTTAACATTCGGTTATGCCAATAGGGAAGCAGAATATCGTAACTAATATATTCTGGTACGCCAAGATAAATTGGTACATCTCTGACCACAATTAACACTCTTATTTTGGAATCCTAAATATTGAATATAAACAGACTAAAAGTTGTTTTTGATAATATAGGGTAGTATCCACTTGGTGGGAAAATTACTGGTTTCATCTACAGGATGGGGAGAGGATTCCTTTTTTTCCAAATCCTAATTATCTCCTCTGGAGAGCAGGCATTTCCTAGAGCAGATGTTGGCATTGGGGGAGACCCAGGAGCTGAAGCAGAATGGACATTAAGAAATGCAATGCTGAATTTCACAAATAACATTTATATGTGATAATCTGGATGTCACTATTAAAATTAGGACACTGCTACTCATTTGTTAGGCAGCCTCAGGTAAACCACTGTTCTTTCAACTGCAAATCCAACATTAGCATATGGTGATAGCATTTTATTTGTGTGGCCAGGATGAAGATTTTCACCACCACAAGTTGACTATATAAATTGCTTCTAGACTTTCATTAGACACCCTCAAAGTAATAGAGCTCTGCTTTGTTTTGGGCATGTTTTACATGAAAAACATCACAGATCTATTTTGTAGAATTTGATTAAAAATCTATTAGATAACTAGACTAGGAGTTATTACCACTACCAATAATGGACTAAATGGGCAATTGCTGCCTCTTTCTAAGGATAGAAACATGCACATTAGAAAGCTAACTTCAATGCAGATTTGGCACTTCATATAACACGTTGCTGGTACTGTTTTAAATTTGTTTGCATGGTCTAAACAGCAGCTGAAGCACCAATACACATCCTTGGTGAGTGTAAAAGTATTTCAGCAACAAGTGAAATTCAGTGACAATCCCTTCAACTGTCCTGTTCCAAAATGATGCAATGGAATTGTGGAGCTTATCATATTGTTTCCAGAAAGTGGGGGGAGGGTGCTGGATTTTTGAGCAACAAAGAAGTTGTGTTGGTCAAGGAATCAGGTCATTCTGTAATTGTGTAACTATTTGTCTTTAGCTCAGTCTTCTGAAGGATTTTGATTCTTAACTACAAAGGCTATTGATCCAAGCCCACATTCCAAGATTCAATAGATAACAATCTCCCTCTCCTCTTCTATTTAATTCCATCCATCAATATACCTAAACTTGTTTCAAAGGAATAGAATTATATGATAGTTGTTTATGAGTAGAATACGTTTACAGGAAATCTAAGAAGGGTCTGGAAGAATAAAATACAAAAGAATGTTGTTGCACTAAACAAGAATTTGCTCTAGACATCAATCCTTTATCAGTGACATTTAATTATTCTCCTCAGTTACATTCTAACAGTACCTTGGTTAAAAACTATTTATATGGGAAAGCTGAGATATAGTTTATTTTATATTGTAAATCCTAAGAGACAAAAAAGTGTTTTCCAATTTACAGTGAGCTATAGACTTACATATGAAAGTTAGCTAACATTAAAAACTATAGTACTCAAGAAGGAAAAGTACCAATAGAACTTTCTATGTAAAATGTAGAGGAAATTATATCAAAAAATATGTCAGGGCTTTCAAGCAAAATGAAAATCTCTATAACTCAAAATGTTACTTAGAAGTATGCATATAATTGAAAAATTTGTATTCAGAATACAAATGTTTGAGAAAACTATATAGGACATGTGGAAAAAAATGTTTGTCAAAGTATTGAAGAAAATATACCGTAACTCTTCTTGTGATTTTATTTAGGATGATACAGAATTTGCAGGCAATGGAATAACAATGGAATACATTTAATAGTGTTTTGGATCAGGAATAGACCGTTTTCAATGTCCCTTATCAGGCTAAGAAAATACGTGTAATAAGTGAAAGAATGGTTATTAAAAATAATAAAGGACCCGGCAAAACAGGCTGTTTAGCTGATGAAATCATATGAGTAAGTTCTTTATTTTTTATACCTCCCTGCTCCTTGAGTAGAGTAGCCCACTGTGGTGTATGACATTCTGCTTCTGGATATTATGTAAGTTTCAAAATGGCCATTATGTTCAATGATTTTAAAATTCAGAATGTTAGTGCACAGACACATATCATTACACACAAAAGCGTCTCTTTGGATTACTGTAAAGATTTCCTTTGGGTGTTTGTAAAAGGGCTGTAGAGAGGCAATAAGAATGCACACTTCACCCCAGCCCAATCTCACACTGACAGGGAAGCTGTATAGTGAGAATGTAATAGTGTTCAATTGAGTGTGATTACAATCTGCTGCCTGGTAGACTCTCTGGTCACACACAGTTGCTAACTCAAATATGTACAAGAGCCCATGCAGCCACCTGTACAGGATTTTTTTAAAAAAAGAATTGTGGCACATTTAGGTATTGCTGCCTTGACTCTTCTCAACCTTTAATGCTTCCTTCTACGTTTGACAATGCTATTACACACCCTACTATAGAGGATATTTCAAAATAATACCATGAGCAATTCTACGGGTTGGATTTTGGATGGCAGGCATACTAACCACTACACTTTTTTCATTCATGCTGTTTGTATCTAAGCCCCCATCCACTTTGCATTATTATCCCCATCTCCTGAAAGAATCAGGATCCCTATCAGTATCCCCTAGCTATCTATTCTCTTCATTCTCTGCATTGGTATTTTGGAAATGTACTAGTCTTTAAAAAAACAATGCATAGAGAATAAATAAAACATTAAAAATTTAACAATATGCAAAATAGCAAAGGAGAAGGGAAAAGGGGGAAGGGACAGGGAGAAACTAAAATTGGGAGCACAGGTAAAAAGCTACAGAAAAAACTAACTTCTACGTTCTTTAGCACAAACATAAAATATAACAACCCTTTCTTAAAATCATTAAAAAAAAACTTAGAGAACTTTTAAAATGACTTTCCAATATGGCATTATGAATATGAAATTATATTACTTCTGATGTAGTTTTCCCCCAAAAAAATTCCTACTTGAAATTATTTGGATGTCCTTCCATAACAAGCCATTTTTTAAATTTATGTGACATGATATAGGCAAAGAATAGATGTCTTACCTCATTACTATATTTCATTCTAATTATTTTCCCTCTTCCTTGAGCCAGCCACACACAGTCTCCAAAGACAATTAGAGGCACACAATGGACACCACAAATAGGAAGACAGAAGCAAATGTACCTGTTTTGTTGTGTGAAACTGGGAGAAAGAAAGAGCCAATATAACAGCATGGACTGGGTCAAAGAAGGAAGCATAAGTAAAAAGTTTATTTCTCTCTCTCTCTCTCTCTCTCTTTTTTTTTGCATTTTTTCTCATCTTGAAAGGAAAGGGAAGGGCTTCTAAAAATCCAGCAGTGGTGACTTGGTCTTTCTCTTTTTCCAGTATAATTTATTAAAAAATAAACAGAATAGCTTCATCTTTCTATTAAATGAAATACCCTATAGATCCAGATAAAATTTTCCGATATCCTGTTATACAGACAAAATGCAAGAAGAGCAACTTTATATGAAAAGTGACATTAAAGACATGGGAAGAAAGAAAGAGATTTGTGAGATTAAGATGCAAGCTATCAATATTTTTTTTCCAAGAGAAATGTCCACTGAGGTCAATGTGTTTTATTTATGGCATTTAATAATTCTATTATACCAGTATGGCTTTGCATATATTAGAATTATCCAGCCTTGCAAATGAGAATGGCAGGGAAAGCACAGGAAGACTTTTAGCTTCACATTATTACATCTGAAATACTTTAAATCTGACTATTCTGGAGAAGCCCCATAACATCTTAATGCCTATCTAACATCTGTAGAAATCTGATGTAATTTAACTAAACTAGCATGTTTACATATTGAATAATACTTGGTCTAAAATTCTTTACAATAGCAGGCTGTAGCAATTTTTTTCACCAACTAAGCCACAAAGCTGCAAGTTAACCAACACATTTTCAGTATAAATTTAACATAATTTTAGTACAGTAGCTGCATATACCCAACAGCTTAAAATTCTACAAAGGTATCCAGGTTCAAAATAGTAGAAGATATTCTGCCCAGGTAATCAATGAATTAAGTAACTGGCTTGCAGTAAGTGACAGATCAATTAATTGTATTTTTAAATGAACCATTATTATATCCACACATACAGGATTGCTTGCTTCAGTTACAGAACAAAAATAAAATTACAATGTCAAAAAGAATATTTGACAAATTACTAGAAGCGTTACATACCTTGCTCAGAAAAAAGCACTAGCAATGAACAAATTAAAATCCTTCCCCTCTTAAACCCTCCTATTTTCAGTCTTACAAAGCTCTGCATTCAGAAACACAAGGCAAAATTAAAACAACTGCCTTTCTCTAATAAACGATAGCATTATTTTGCTATGTGTGTATGTGTATGATGGGGTAAACAACTTCAAAATTAATTTCATAGTTTTCCTCTTGACGAAGGCTTGTTGATGGATTTGAAGGATCCTCACAAAACATCTAAAATCTGAAAGACTCCAGGAAATGTAGCTCATAGGATACAGGGGGGTGGGGCAGAGCAATGGCTGGAAAAACATCCTGACTTTAAAACTGTAACACCTATAATTATAGAGGCGTCATAACCTCCATTTTTTTAAAACTAGCAAGCTGTAGTCATAACCTGTGTACACCCTTACCAAAATCTGCCAAGTATTCAATCACACCTGGGATTAAGGTTTGAAAGGGGAAGGAGTTTCTCTCTGTTTGTCTTTGCACTTGTAAAACAACTACAGCAGTAAACAATTCAAGAGCAATTAACAATTGCATAGGGGGTAAGGAATAAATCCCACTGCTATTATTGTCAGAGGAATTAATCACATTTTATAGAGCTGGCAGACTGGCTTAAATCAGCACAGCAAAAACAAGACAGCCCATCTTTTTAATAATAAACACATATTTATTCAAGTACTTTGGCTTTTTACAGAATGCCTGCCTGCCTGGTCTTTTTTTTCAAAAAAGGTTGAGCAATCCTAACATCTCTACCTATCGTAATTATTTTTTAAACATTTTGCTTTTATTCTTTATGCCTTTTCTTCCAGTTGGAATGAAAAGCTGGGAAAAAAGCAAAGAGAAAATTAAAACAGGTTGACAAAAGTCTCCACCTCCATCCTAAGTCTCACATATTTACAACTGATTCATTTTATTTTTAGGTAGATGAGCTACAACATGAAGCTTATTGTTTTGGTCTTTTTCATGACAATTATGTCTATTCAGTAAGAACATGTTATGGCATAGCTTTCTTAATATGATTATAGATTATTCTTTAAAATAAATTTTATCAAAATTGTTAACAGAATAAAAAACTAACAAGAATATTTAGAATGAAAAAAGGAAAAAAGGAAAAAGAAAAAAAACAGACATAAAAGAAAAGCAGAAATAAAAAATATAAAGTAACTTGATTTTCTTTTACAGCAGTTGTAAGTATACATATAAAAATAACAGCGTTGTTTACATTTCCTCCAAAATCTATTATTTTTATTTGAATCTTTAAAACCATATGACATTATTTTTTTGTTTCCTGCAAAAAAACAATGTTTTTAATCACCCTTAAATTATATTCTGTCTCTAATTAAAGCAGTCTATTTGGCCATCCTAACAATTTCCATCATCTTCACTACCCATTCCTCCATTATGGGTAAAGTCAAATCTTTCACCTTTGTGCCTATAGTAGTCTTGCTGGAATCATCATATATAGAAACACAGTTCCATAATTTTTTTCCAGATGCTTATCCATCAATCCCAAAAGAAAAGTCTTGGTTTTAATTGCATTTTCAAAATCTTCTGTAATATTACATGGAATAGAGTGCAATTTTTTTTCAAATATCCACCAAGGTTAGAGATTATTCTTTAAGCACATCTACATCTAAATTATCTTTTGCCATACAAATATTTATTTTTAATGATTTCCCTCTTATTTAAAATATAATGAATTGCAGAAGGCATAAAAGTACTTTGTTCTTATTCTATAAGAATATTCTGTATCAGAAGTCTTTTCTTAAGAATTCAAATCTGCAGTGTTTACTTTTATCGCCAAAAGGTGGCGTCATATTCCCATATCCTTTCTTCTATACAAAAATCCTTGGTTTTAATTTGCCAAAAGAAACTTCCATTTGATTACTGATCAAGAAATTAAAATGTGCTCTATATGAGTGCAACGTGACAGTGTTGAAAATGAACAATATGTTAAGCTGCAGTTAAGATCCCCATTAATATCTACCAAATGGACATACAAACCTTCATCATTTTGGTTGAACAGATATTGGAATGTAACATCTCATACTGGAACATAAAAAAAGACTTATTATTTTATGGTATTTCTTACTCCAAAATACTAATATTCTACTAGCTATTAGATTTATCAGTAAATGCATTTGAATTCATTTGGACTTATTTTTCAATATATATCTATAGTAATATAAGTAAGAAAAATATGAAGCAATGAAATGAAATTTAAAAAAAATTAAAAATGATTATGAAACAGGGAGCTTGATGGAAACTTCTAGCATCCTTATATCCATTAATTTTCCTTTACAGAAGGCAAAGATACTATGACAATATTTTCTCCAAAAAACTTGCTTTCAACATTAACAAAAATGGAACTTCAGAACTGAAATGACTAAAGCAATGCTTAAATGCTACAGTATCCTTTCAGACTCAATATGAATTATTTGTTTTGACTGTAATCCATTGGACACGTATATTTTGAATCAATTCCTTTTATAACACTCATCATAGTATTAAAACCAATCTGAGCATTTTGGAATGAAAATGCAAAATATTTATCAGTTCGTACGATAATTTCTTTAATCTATGAAATTTACAGAGGTATAAATCTGTAAATTTACAGAGGTGAAACAGTAAATCTATATTTGATTTATATTAATCAAAGCAGAAAAATGATTTAAATAGCATGATAATCTGGTGCATAGAATTGCTGCATTTTTACAGTGTTAAGACTCGTGTGACATATATGTATCATGCAACTAATGAAGCATTCTAATAGCTATTAAATTGACCTGGGAATGTTATCAAATTTTAGGAGGTAACCTTTGTTGTGGGCAGGACAAATGTAAAACTGTAGTGTGCTTTACAACCCAAATCTAAATTTAATTTCTTATATATAATGTATTAACCAATGTAAGAAATCAACATGTTTATCCCATATGACATCATGCAAAAGATACATGGAAAAACTATTTAAAGTATCAACAGAACTGAAAAATGTCTATTGAGTTCAGGAAAGCCAGTATGTATTTGTTTCATTATTCCATCCTTTCAACAATTTTGCAAGTTAGGTCACTAGACAATTGGACCAAAGGCCTACTTTAGAGACACACATGCATTCAATAAAATTTTACCACAGTTTAAGAATTAATGCTGAAAATTTTATATGGAGGACATTTGGGTCCTATATGGTTCCCAATCCCTCTAACAGTTGTCTTTGGCAAGACAGGCAGTATATAAATTATATAAACAAGCAATCATTTTCTAGAGAATGAGGTATTTTCCAAGATCAGTACAGGTGGTTTTCTGTCTTCTTTCATGCAGATCAATGTGAAATATAATCAAAATGTATTAGATATATGGAATCCAAAAATACATGAGAATTTACAAAAAATTAAGATTGAATTAGAATACAATTCAGACCAGAATTTATTCTAACCCAAATGCTAAATGTTTATCATTTTGCCCTAAAGATAAACATTTACGTTTAATTTGAAATAGGCTTAAATTATTTTAAACTGTATTTTTCCCAAGTAGATTATTATTCTAATAATGCTAATAATATAGTTAGACTGGAATTATTTGTAAAGCCATGCATGTATAACTGGTTAGGTCTTCTATGCACATTTACCAAGTTCAAAGTTATCTACCTTCTATTCTTTGGTTAACGTTCATTCGAAATTAAGCATTTGTGGAAATGCTTAAATGCTGTAAATTTCCAGTGGAAATTTTTTAAAAATGAGGGGAAAAATGAGTAAAATATTAAAATTAGTTTAAAATGTAAGACAAATACTTTGGTAACTGGGATCCCTTTCCATATATGATGGGCAAAGGGCCATATAATTAACAGAGTTACATATGCAAAACCAAGGACTAGGCAAAAATAATTGTGTATGAAAGGTTTATATGTGCAAGGTTAAACTGTAGGCCTTTTAAAAACTTGCATATAATGAACCAGTATTTCATCCCAATACTTACCTGTAATGGGTTAAAATGGGCATGGATATTTATAGAACTCCTATAACATAGGTGTAGATTATTGAGGCTATGAAAGTGTATTATTAGGGATCCATTCAGAGCCCATATTTATAAATAGTATAACATAAGCGAATAAGTCTTTAGATTATGCACGTCAAGTATAGTGTATTGTTTAGTGGTTAAACCACAGGTCTCAGAAACATAAGCAGCTTTGAATATTACTCACAGCTTTACCACTGACTCATTGTGTGAACTTGATGCAGGTAACATAACCTCTTCTGTTCCCTGATTTACTTATCTATAAACATAATGGACTATGATTCTGTATTACAGGACTAGCTTGAACACTTCAGAAATAGTTTTGAAGAGCTGATTACTCATATATACTAGAAAAGATACCGAAATAGCTTTTTTTTCAGCCTGTAAAGATTGTCAATAGGCTCAGTTAGGAGAATGAAGGCCTTAGTGCTACAATTAATACTGGCCCATTACATTAGGAAACACATTGAATTCAGAATGTTTGCAAAATGCCTATCTTGTCTGTTCCTAGAAGGGGACTCTTTATCAAACTCATCTAAGCAGCTACAAATGTTAACAACACGTTAACCCTTACCGCCTTTTAGGGGTTATCTCAGGAAGAGTTCAAGTTCAGCAAACTGGTGAAAAGAATTGATGTTTGAAGAATGCAAAGAAAAACTTTCTTCCCTTCATCTCCTTCCTATGGAAACCCATCTTATGAAAAGAAAGCAAACTTTTTCTGGAGTATTATTGTACTGCAAACTCTTTTTTTTCCCCCTTCCAAAATGGATACAGAAGCAGGTAACTTAGGTTAAAGTCTCACTGACGTGGTAGCCTGTGGCCAAGGTTCTACAAAGGAAGAAGCAGGGAAGGCATGTAAATACCCAGCCACCCTCCTTCCCACCACTCTGAAAAACCAAAACCAGGAGGAAGTTTTGTTGTTCTGTCCTCCGGGAGCCTTCCTAAAGCAAGCCTGTGACTTGAACGCCGAGATTCCTTCCAGTCGAGAGAGACTTTCCTCACCTCTAGAACAAACAGGGCGAGCGGGAGGCAGGAGAGCGAGCCTTAGATGGTGGACGGGTCTGTTTCTTTGCACACATGCGTTTGTCCTTCTAATGAACTTTCACCTCCCGAACCCTCCTCTTTTCATTGAGTAAAGTGCAAGGGGCAAGTGTGGGGGAGAAAGGGGAGAAGAGCGCGCAGAGAGAGAGAGAGAGAGAGAGAGAGAGAGGAGAGGAAATTGGCTCGCGCAGCATTTGCACTTTTGCATTCTTTTCCTTTCACTCGCCTCTTGTCTGTGTTTTGTTTGTTTTCTTGGGGAGGACCTGAGATTCCTTTTTTTTGGAGATCCCGAAAGAATCCAACAAAGCGAGCCTAAGATTACCTAATTGAAATCGCCTCTCCTCTCCCAGTCTCTTTCCCCCCCCCGTCCCCACGACCCGCGACCCCTTCTGTTTGCTCTTCTCCGGGCTGCCTTCTTCCTCTTGCCGCCCTCCCTTTAGTTTTCTTGGCTTTTCTACCCTCGCTCCCTTTTTCCCCCCATCTCTGCGACTCTTCTCCGGCAGATTTTCCCCCTTCCCCACCCCTCCCCGGCCGGCTCCAACACCTCTTTGCCGGGCTCCGTCCCCTCTGCCTCCTCCTCCTCTTTCCCCGATTTCCCTTCTTTTTGCAAATGCGATGTATCTCTCCCCCCCCCTTTTTTTTTTTTTGCACTGAGCCTTGTTTACCCAGCAGGTGGATGTGACGTCAGGGACTCATAACAGCAAAAAATAACAAAATCTCCCTCCGCGGGGTGTTATTTTTCCTCACCCTTCTCCCCCAAAAGCGTGTTTTTTCCGCGCAAAAAAGCCCAACGTTCTCGCGGTGGAGACTCGCGGGGCGCTTGGAGCACAGCCGCGAGCAGGCAGGACGGCGGCGGGGGATCCCAGGGGGCGAAGAGGATCGCCCTCCCTCCTCGTCCTCCTCCCTCCCTCCCTCCCTCCCTCCCGCTGCTGCTGCTGCTGCTGGATTGCCTTGCCTTGCCTGATTACTGCTGCTGCTCTCCGCTTTTGGAAAGCTAGTTCCCGACTCGAGCGGAGGGCTCTATTGTTATTTATTGTGTGCCTGTGTTGCACGCTGTGCCTCCTGCATGGGGCTGGCTGGCAGACTAGAAAGGGAGAGAGGGAGGGAGGGTGGGACGGAGTGAGTAAAGGGAGGGACAGACAGACAGACAGACAGACTCACTCACTCACCCGCCCGCAGTGGGGGGAGCCCCTTAGCTGGCACCGCCAGGCCGTTTTCCAGCGGGTGAGTTTGCCATTTCGCATTTTCTCATCCACTTTTAAGTCTCCTGTTTTGTTTGTTTCTAAATCCCTTCAGTCTCCTCTACAACACCCCCCCTCCCCGGCTCGGACCCCCTCCTCCCTTACCTTTTCACGCTCTTTGGCATCCCCCTCTTCTTCTTATTCCACCCGCCCCCCCCTGCGCCCTAGCTTTTGCATAAAGCCCTAAAGACGCAATGGGAAAAAAAGCTGCGGGTCTTTCACCTCCGAGGCTCTTCCTCTTTCTTTATGTCCCATCTGTGCACCTCATTCATCTCTTTCCCCCTCCTATTCTTTCTTCCACGCGCTGGACGATGCACACATGACCCTAGCAAGTTGGAAGCCGCCTCTGCTCTCTGCCCCCGTCGCTGTGTGTGCGTGCGTGCGCGCGTGTGTGTGTAAAATAAGCCCCTCAAGCGGGGGGGGGAAAGGGGAGGTGGGAGCGATCGGACACGGGTAGGGTTTGCTGGCGGGGCGGGTGCGCTTCCTTTGGTAACTCCGGCCACTTTATGGCGAGGAAGACGGGGAAGAACTTTTGAGTCGACTTGCAAAACAAACTTTTGCCCCGTATTGCTTTTGCCTTCTCTTGCTTTCCTGCAGCCAACTTCAATGAATAGGCCTTTGGGACTCGCACCTTACCCGCTCACTTAACTTGAACTCGCCGGTTTTCGTCCGCGTCCGCGCGTCCGCGCGGGCGGGCGCGTGCACACACACACACACACACACACACACACACACACACACACACGCAGACAGCACGGGTTACAGTTCCGTGCTCTTCTCTTGCTTGAGCGTGCGCGGTTGCCGCCAGACTTCCTTTCCTACCTCTCCATCCCGAGGGTTTTTGTACGAATGTGCAAACCACAAGCAACAAATCTGCTAGTTCGTGCACTCCAAGCGTTAACTTAACCGTGCATATGAGACTTGCATTTAATGGAACAACAATCAGACCTATCGAACTGCTAATGTCCCCTTTGCCCCACGCCGACCGTAGCGTAATTTCATTACAAAGATACCTTCGGACTAGAGGTTAGAAACGCTCAAAAGATACGCAACTGACAAAGCCGACACGGTACTAACCTCTCTCGTTTCTTAGACCACGCCGGCCAAGTACTTCTGCGATCGGTAATCCACGCTACTACGCAAGTGGACTCGAGGCGCGCAGAAATAGTAACTTAACGCATAGAAAAAAAAATACCTTGAGGTCCAAAGAAAGGAAAGCGAGAGCAGACGCCACAAATTTACACGTTCACGCGCGCGCGCACGCACACGCTCCCGCTCACACAAGCAATGTAAGGAATGTGCAGGTATGTCGAAGGGTCGTCGGAAGATTTCTTCCCTACACCACCCCCCCCCCGCCCCGCGCTCGGTGTCGGGCATAAGGAGAACTTCCCGCGCAACGAGCCGCGCGCCTTTTCTCTTGTGCGAGTAGCGGTCGCCGCACATTCCGGAAAGACACGCTCGAGGGAGCCCCAGACGTGCTATATTTCCCAAGCGCTCGGTAACGCCCGTCCACAACGGCAACGGACGGACGCATCCTTCACACGAGCGGCATCACTGACTTGGGTCTCCCTCTCTTTCTCTCTCTCCCACCCCCCCACCCCCCGGTCAAGCAAAGCCCCACACTTCAGTACCATAATAACCTCGCACTGCTGTCCTTTAGCCCGGTGCCTGCGCTAAACTCCCTCGGTCTGGTCTCTGTGCTTGACACTGGTTTACTGCCTCCGGATGTGCCGAGGGTTTCGCCGCCTCCGGTGGCCGTAGCGAGCCGAACGTCTTCGCAGCGAGTTGGGGGAAAAAGTTAGAACGGGGCGCTGCAACTCCGCTGCGCGAGCTGTCCCAACTCCGCACCCGGGCCCTTTTGCTTTTTCCCTAACTCCCTTCCGGGGCCACCTCGGTGCCCCTCCAACTTCTTGTTAATTGCGGTGCAGGCAGAGCTAGAGTGATTTTGAAGCGTGACAGTTCCCTACCCAAGCACGGTCTTTCCTGGTTGTTTGTTTTTTTTCACCCTCCCTGTGCTTGGAAATGAGAGCACGTCTTCCCATCTCACCCTCCAGGCAGCGGCTGCTTCCCCGTCTTGAGTGCCTCGGTTGTAGCCGTTTTTTGACCTGCAGTTTCCCACATCCAAGCATCTTGCCATGATTTGCTTTTGTGGGGCATCACTTCTGCAAAAGAAAAAAGAAAAAAAAAACCAACAACCCAGCAGATTCCAGCTGAGTGTGGAGGAGGTTGAAACAGGAGAGTGAAAGGGAGACTCTGTGTGTCTGTCACAATTTTAAATCCTATTACTAGAGTAGAGTTCTTGATTTCCTTTCTTGCAAGTGCTTTCCAAGACAACCCCCCCCCAATCCCTTAGACACAAGCACATATTTTCCCCTCCCTCTTCCAGGTCTTAGCTTTCCCATCTCTTAACCAAAACCTATTTTGTGGAGACTTATTGAAAGTAGCCTTGGTTTCTTCTCGACTATAGAACACACAAGTTTTGCCTGCCGAAGATCACAGGAGCAACAAGAGCCCCTGAGTTAGGAGTTGGGTGCTGACGGTAGCAATCACACCATTACAGAGCTTTTTTCTATAGGTAAGTTATAAGAACCAGTGGAGGCTTTAAGCATAAAACCCGCTAGAGGATGACAGTTGTGCATCATTCCTAAAGAACAAAAAACCCCTTCAATTTGCCAGATGTGTGGGCTCAGATTTTTTTTTTATTTGCTTCAAAGGATAGAAATGAGAGAAAGAAAGGGTGGCATAAAGAATGTAATGTCCTTGTTTTTAAGTTTAAGACTAGAGTTCAGGAGTTTAGCAAACAATATAAATGCTGTCATAAAAGATGATGGCAATTGTCTCCTTCCCCATTTCATCCCATCCCGCTTGATAACTATTAATTATTTCCAAGTCATTGTGTTCTGATACTGCTGCTAGCTTGATTACTAAGTGTATTGATTTTACAGTGTCTACATCCGACATGGTTTAATTTTTTTTACCCCATTTTCTTAAATAAAATACAGGAAGACAAAAAGTGCAGGAACAGCCATGGAAGACAGTGGCCCAGCTTGTGTTGGTTTCAGTTGGGGTGGGAATATTGAAGTTACATGCCCAACTTGATCTCTGGAATGTCTATGAAACATTCTCAGTTCTTTGGCAGATAAGCTGTTTTTAGAAGCATATATTTGCTTTGAGATATAGTTGTTCTTTGAGAATGAGAACCCTTAGAAGTTTCAGATTTCAGTTTTGATCAATATTATGAATGCATAATGGGGAAAAAATTATATATAGTTTGTATGTTTGATACATAGAATGTTCATACGTTGTTGAATTATACCATTTAAAAGAGGCATACAGTTTATTTCCTATATTCTTGGTAGTTTTAGCATTTATTTTGTTATATCTGATATTATGAAGTCACAAAAGTTTCATGAGAATTTTTGTACTTATAGATAATCATAGGGAATAATGCTAATGCTTCTTTGTTTAATGCAATTGCTTCTACTTTTGATTGTACAGTGCCAAAGAGGAAAGGAAACCTTTTAAATACTTTATGATTTTTATATATTTTTTTAATGAAGAAGAAACAAGTATTTTCCATGCTTAAAATGGAAATAGCCACCGAATTCTATTAAGCTCAAAATGAATCTGGGGCAAGAATTGCAATTTTAAGAGGATTGTAAAGAAATTTGGACTGATTTAAATGATGTGTAATTCAATTTCATGTTTTTAGTACTATGCAGGATGAAAGAATGAGAGAACCTTGTCACTTTTGTTCAAAATGTGTCAGCTACAATTTCATTGCAAAAAGGTATTTCAGCTGTAACTTCTTACATTGGCAGCATTCTCCCCTTTCAGTCTTTTTAGTCATTGTATGAAGGAGGGATGGAGGGGGGGGGGTCACTGTTTTTTTAAAGTAAACAGCTTCCAACAAGTGAACCTTGACAACCCAGATTAGGGAAGGCAGCAGAGATCAAACAAAGCTGCTGCCTGGCTGTCGTTAAAAGCAGCTTCACTGAAGGATTCGGAGTATTCGATCAGGCAGCGAGATTTCTGTGTTCAGTTATGCAGAAATGGACAATTACAAATACTTGGTTACTAAATCTAAAGATAACTTGGAGGAAAGCTTATCTGTATTATATTGGTTTTAGATTTTTCACCTAATTATTATTTGAACCACTAGTTAATTTAAAGAAAGGCTACCCCTGATTGGACCGAATTACTTATTTATGCTCCACTGATGTGCAACTGTCTTTTTATCTCCCAACACCTTGAAGTGCAAAAGATGAATGCTTGTGCTCTCCAGAATATATATATAAAAATGGTCAGAAAATAAAAGTTTAGCTCTTTGGTAATAGACTCTCTGCCTTGTCAGGGAAGACAGGCATTTTCCAGGCTATAGAAGCATTCCTCTATAGACTGGAATAGTTTCATTTTCCAGTAGTTTTCTATTTTGTAGTTTTAGAAAGTTGAAATAATAATTTTTGACATTCCAGAACATAGTAGTGCCACTAATCACTACTTAGAATTTTGTTAAAAATGAAAAGTTGCATTATATTTTTTCCCCCAAACATTGCAAGTATTAATCATAGTATAGTATTTTATTGATTTTGAATGTTTAAAAATAGCTTTAGATATAATTGCCATGCAGTCTTGCACTGTTTACTGAGAAATAAAATACATTATGTTCTGAGGGCTTATTTCTTATATTAAACTTGGAGTGCAAGCTTCTTTCTTCAGTTATCAGAGAGAAACCTCATTGAAACCAGTGGGATTCCTTTTTGAGAAGTCTTACTAGGATTACATTACAGTGTGTGTTTACTTTTTTGAAATATTTTTAAGATTTCTGTAGTTGATTGTTTTAGTGATGTTAGTTTCATGTATTATTTTCAGACTAGTTTCTTGTCATTGTTTTCACAAAAGACATTTAAAAAATTACAAAACTCCCATTTGCAGTTATAGGTAAATTAGAAATATAAATGATAGATGGCTATTAATGAATGATTAAATATAAGCACATATTCCTCTTGAAATACATCCTTCGTAATCCTCCAAACGTATGACACTGAAAGTTTTTTTTAATTATCAGTGTATTTATTACCTGATAAAGAACATGTACAATAAACATACATATGGCTCTTCTGCCATTTGTGTTAATATATAACATGCCTGTCTTTAAAAAGCTATAAATTTAATCTTCTTTCAGCATTCTTACTAACCAGTATAAAAATAATTTATTTCTGCTCTGCTAAGAAAAGTAAGCCCATGTCTTTTCAAGACCTTATTTGTAAGGTGCTTTTGTAATGTAAGTGCAATACAGTTTATAGGTAAAAGACTTTCATTTAATTGGTTATATGTGAACTTTTACACTGATAATAATGCAATAATGAAATCTAACGTTGTGTTGTCTTATATTTGGAAAAGAGTGAACTTTTCCAAATTGAACATAGATACTGATGTTCTTGTGTTCTGCTAGTCTTTTTTTAACTGAAAGTTAATGGGTATAATTAATGGCAATTCCCAATGAATTCTTTGGAAGGTAAATTACACCTGCTGAATATTCTTTTATGTGAATAAATCAGCTGTTAGATACAGTTTAATTCATATGCAAACCTATGAAAACATAGCAAAGGATATATATATATATATATAGGACTTGAATGAATACTTTCTCCAGCGTCCAATAATGTATAGAATGCAATAGTGTTTTTCCTTCAAAATGTTGTAAACTTTACAGAACGATGGTCTGACAGTATAATAGTATAAATTTATTTATGATTCTATACTAAAATAAGCTTAAACTCAAATGGAGTGTCAATAAGTGCTGCTGTTGTCTTTTGCTGTCATGATGATCTTAAATTATAATTTAATTCACTGCACTGAACATGAATTTTTTTCACAAAACTCAATAAGATTTCATAATAAATTTGCATGTAGGCTTGTATAGTTTTACAAAGCAACAATATAGCAGGATACTACTTTACCTGTTTTTGAATGGGACAATATTTTATTGTTTTCTAGTGTACCTTGAAGTCAAAGGAAACTGCCGTATGTCCCTTACCCTTTTTCTAAATCACACTCTACTGTTGTAGCTTCTGGCTTTTTAAAGTAGTATTGTAAGAACATCAGATTTGTGTGTGTGTGTATGTGTGTGTGTGTAAGTAAAAGAGAATGAATAACTAAAAGTTCTACATGGAATCTATGGTAGCTAAGTTCAGAATTTATTATGTAAATAAGTAGTTAATTATCTGAACTAATAATGTAAACTTTCTGATATTCTTTGGGATGTTGGAAGGATGTCCAGAGAAAGTCTGCCTTGTATCAGAGAGTATAACTTCTACTTTTTTATCCTTTCAATTTACCTCAGATCATTTTTAGTGAATTGAACAATTTCAGGTAAAAGATCTTAAAGACAACTCAAAGGGAAAAAAACCACAAGTTAATCTTAACTTTTCCTTAAAGCTGTAACACTATTTTATGTTCTTGGGCCCCTGTGAATTCAATTCCATTTGTAGCAGTGATGTTGAAGTTCTATATAGCATTATAATTTATAGTTGCTCTGTTACAAATATTAAGGAATATGCATCATTCTGAAGATGTATCTGTTTTAGTATATCACTGTTTAAATCTGATGAGTATGCATATCTCACCTGAAGCTAAAACTCAAATACTTTGGCCACCTAATGAGAAGGAAGGACTCACTGGAGAAGAGCCTAATGCTGGGAAAGATCGAGGGCAATAGAAGAAGGGGACGACAGAGAATGAGGTGGCTGGATGGAGTCACTGAAGCAGTAGGCGTGAGCTTAAATGGACTCCAGAAGATGGTAGAAGACAGGAAGGCCTGGAGGAATGTTGTCCATAGGGTCGCGATGGGTCGGACACGACTTCGCAGCTAACAACAATGCATATCTCAAGCTGTGGCGCTTGAAGCACAGAAAGGATACCGTATTCTTTCTGACTGCTATCGGGATCATATACAGTTCCAGTTGGGTTCTATTTTTCCAAATCTGGGATAAAACCTTGACACCATGACCCCTTATTTGGATTCCAGTTGTGAAGTAGCGCAGAATTTACTAAGCATCAGATTAGACTGATACGGAGTGGGTTTTCTTGCAGTTATATTATCTTTTTCATCAATTTTTAGTCACTGTTATCTTACATAGTCACTGTAATGTAATTAAAATATGTAGAAATTATAAGAGTAGTCAAATGGCAGAATTCAGCATGTGTACTTTTAAAGTAGAAGGGACTCATATTTTCAAACAATTTTAAATATGCAATGAATGTTGCAGATAAAGAAGTCCTAATACTTTGCCCATGATTATCAGACTAGCTAGGTTGTTTGCTTGGATTGGTAGTGAAGATAATAATTTGATGTGTATAGTTCATATTTTATAGAAACATTAGTGATGATTAGTGTCTTCTTCAAGCTACACATTGCTACAAACTATAATTTCTTAATTGGAACAATAATAGAATTAATGATTCAGGGACAATAGCAAGAAGAATTTAATAGGTGTACAAAATAAAATATTGAGGGTTTCAAATTAAGCAAAAAAAATTAAGTTTGACTCTTCTCAGTTTTATTATTGGATTAGTCATGATTAAAAAGATATTTAAAATAATGCTTCAGGATTTGAATATAGACTTATACACCCTAGTAGGTAATTATAAAAGTTGTACTTCTAAGACATCTGGAGGGTAACTAGGTAACTCAGTAATTGTGTAACTATTATCCATGAAGTCCAAGAACAACATGGCAATTACATGAAATCCAGAAGTTGTAAATGCTCCAACACTGGAAGTTTTTAAGAAGAGATTGGGCAACCATTTGTCTGAAATGGTGTAGGACAGACATGTCAAACTCGCGATGTCATGTGACATTGTGCAACGTATTGGAACTTTTTCCCCATTGCCGGCAATGGGGTGGGCGGAGTTTCCTCATGACGTGTCTGGCCTGTGGGCCGGCAGTTTGACACCCCTGGTGTAGGGCTTCCTGCCTGTGCAGGGTGTTGGACTAGAAGGCCTTCAAGGTCCTTTCCAACTCTGTTCTTCTGAAATTAAAATACAGATTTTGGCTATGCCTTTTTAATTTCTGTGGGTTTCATAGATACATTATTATATATGTGCAATATTTTGTATAAAGAATGTTTGTATATGTATGCCAAATAACTTGCTTACTTGTAAAATATTTATCCAATAAATTCCAAAAGTGAAAATAATTTTCAGGATTTAATAAGGTCTTTAATAGCAGGAATATCTTCCCCCCCAAAAAAAAACACTTTAAAATCTCTTGTCATTTTAAGTAATTTTTTCCATTACCAGTCTTTCTATAATGTTTAAAAATATCACAATTTAGTGCCTTGAAATTATAATTAAGCTGTAGTAATTTAAGATTATTGGAAGAGTGCAAAGGGCAACTGACGCTCTTTAGAAGTCTCATCTCAGTGTTTAATACTACTCAGTCATGAGGTTAAAAGAGTTTCCTGAGTGTAAGTACTTAAAGGAACTGTATCATAAACAATATATTTTATATTCTGACAACTAATAATTTATTTAAATTGCATTATATGTATATTAAATTTAATTAAAGACACAAATAGGATTGAATCCTATAAATACCTTGAGAGATCTTGTAAAATGGAATTCATATCAAGAAATATTTACAGTTTCTCAAATTATATTGAAATATGCACCCAGATGTTCTAACTATAGATTTTATTAAAAAGAACAACTCAGCAGAATATTTTCAGACAAAATACTAGCAATGCAAAGGCCATTTTCCAATGTATATTGTACTTTTAAGAATTTATTCTGAAATGCTGGTAGTCATTGTTATGATTATATTATGTTTTATTTTCTGAGTATAATAGTGTTATATAATTTGTTTTATCATATATTTTATGTCGCTGCCATAAGATTATGATGCAATAGGTAACAAAACTAGTTCTAGTTTTTTGCTGCACTGAAAGGCACAAGCAGAAATTCTGATCGTAGTCTCATCATAATCATAGTCATAAAGCCTTATTTTATATGAATAAGAGTTAAGTCCATCAAGATTTTTACCCAAGTGTGTGAGCACTTTCTGGAATGGAAGAGTTAAAGATGTACAGTGACCTCTATGAGACTGAATTAAAAATCCTTAAGTTGTACCTAATGGTAGGAAGGAAGTGCAAATGGCTCACAATTAGAATATAGGCTATTGGCAGACATGGCAAATTTGTCTATTTAACTCAAATTGTTAGATAAATATTGTTTATTAAGATGAAGCAATTTCAGATATAGGGCTTTCCTACCTATTCTGTTCTACTAGTGTTTAGCTACCAAGGTTTTAAACTGTAAAGCTGATGGGTATTTATAGCTTTTTGTTTATTTGTTTATTTATCAAATTTATATGCCAGTCACCTCGTGATGTGAGATTTTGTTAAATGCGAACGAACCTTTATTAAAGGCATTGAGAATTGAGTAACCTGAAATTTAATAAATTAATAATGATGACAGTAGTATTGATAAAGTCTTGGCTTATAACACCAGATTTAACTGTGATTGAAGAGCAGAAAGTGTGGATGATTAATGTGGCAATATTAGAAGATACTAGAACAGAAGACAAAGAATTGGAGAAAATCACAAAGTATCAAGTTCTGAAAATTAAAAATGAAATATTATTGCATAAACTGTTTCATAGTGGTCTGGTGTTTATTGGCAGACTGGGTGCCATAGCAAAAAAACCTTGGATATCACTTGGAAATAATGCAGATTGGAAAAAAAATACCATCTATTAATTACAAAAGACCACGCTGCTTGAATCCATCCATATACTATACTAATACATTACAATATCCTAGGTTTTAAGGAAGAATTCAGTGCATATGAAGGCCAATGCCAGCTAAAAAAATGGCAGCTATGATTTCACATTGTTGGGGATATAATAATTACTGATAATTATTGAATGAATAATTGAGGAAGTAGATTACCTTTAGTCTTTGGAAAGGAATGCATATTACATCTTTCTATGATACATTTTCTTAGCATCACATTTAAGAAATTGCCATTATAATATCCCAGAAACAGGGTCTACTGCAATTTTATTGTACAGCTTATTACAAAGTACTGTACCAGGCAGTGTATAGAATCACTCAAACTTGAAAGGGTCACAGATGCAGTGTCTCAAGAGCATTGAGTGTTTATTGAACAAGTGGCAGAAATATCTCAAAAACTAAGGTAGTTGTTTCCTGCTAACATTTTACTAAGGGCAAACATGACAATAGCATTTAATTATGGCTTTAGATTGATTTTGATGACAATATTATTACATGAGAAAACTGTTTCTGGACCTTCTGACTTCACACTGCATCATTTGTGTATAGAGATTGCCTGTATGAATGATTTGCTATACATAAACACTTTAGGACATTGTTGACAGAAACAAATAATAATGTTTTTAATAAACAAAATTGCCTCTAGTTTTTTTCCTAAAGGGAAAAAAGAACATGACAACTTTTGGGTGATGTTTTCTTTTTGCCATTTTTTAAATGTGACTAATAGAAGGAAAGAAACTTTTAAATAATCATTCTCAACTTACTGAGTAAAGTGGTATCATCCATCAAGACTTTATCATTTAGATAATAGATTTAAAGATAAATCCATTAGTTTACGATGAGGTTAGTGGACTGAAATAGTTGGTGGTATGGTGAGCCTGAATGGTTCATAACTATAAGTAGTTTGATTGAATAAAATTTTACTTTGAAAAATGTTGTAACTTACAAAATAGTTTTGATTTTTTAAAAAGCAAATTTGTAAATACCCTTCTCCTATTAATTTGGATTTTGATTTATTTTCCATTCATTCTTAACATATTGTTAGCAGCACTTATGGTCAAATATATTTACTTGAGACTTGCTAGCATACTTTCCTTCCAGGGTTTAGCTCTCTCCTATATTTTGCAAAATAAGCCTATTCATTTAATTGATAGATTAAGCATATTAACCCCTCCATAAATGAAAGTCATCCTACTTCCCAAGGCATCTTAGGGAAGCCTCTTTGGTTTTATGTGTCAAGGTAAAAATCACCTTTGTAGAGGGCGACGGACCGTGCTTCAGAGAATGCATGATACACTTGCAGGAAGGCAAGAAAAACAAGACGCATAATCTTACTAAATACCTTTTACTTACAAAAATATAAAAACTAAATATATATTATACAGAGCTAGCTGGGCTACATCCTAACGTAACAGTCAGTAACAGCAAAGGAGAAAAAAACAATACAGATAACTCAGAACTTTCTCTAGACATGCGCAATAAACAGACTGAAAACATAACATAGCTAGTCATATGGGATTCACTATGGTTACCAGATAAGTTATCACAACAGGTGCAGAGAACAGGGGAAAATGTACAGTTAGAAATGAACTTGTCTGATGAACAAAAAAAAAACGTGCAGTGACATTCCCCTTCTTTCGTCAGCAAAGTGAAGACTCAAGTAAGGCACATCTTCTCACGCAGATACTCATGCTGGGCTGTAGGAAGTGGTTTGTTCAGCATGTCAGCAATTTGATCACGTGTAGGCACATACTGTAATGTCACAAAACCTTGTTTCACCAGTTGCCTTATGTTTTGATATCGGATGTCAATGTGTCTGGACCTTGAACCTGTAAAACGTGTTTCAGAAATATAAACCACAGATTCATTATCTTCCATCACTGTGATTGGTCGAATCGGATGTGTCCAGATATCTGTGACTAAAGCATCAAACCAGGTTAAAGAATTGCATGCATCAGACACACAAGCATACTCAGCTTCTGTAGAGGAACAAGAAACAAGATTCTGTTTACGCACATGCCAGTAAACAGGACATCCATTTAAGAACATCATGTAACCTGATGTACTTTTCCGTGACTTCTTATCACTCGCCCAATCTGAATCTGCAAAACAACATAACTCTGCATAGTCAGTATGTGTGGGTTCCAACAACAACTTCATGTCTTTGGTGTGTTTTAGATACCTCAATAACTTTTTAACACATGTCCAATGAAACTGTTTTGCCTTGCCTACGTGTCGTGATAAAAGATTAACACTAAGTGCAATGTCGGGTCTAGTCCAACTACTAATATACAGCAGCGACCCAATGACTGAGCGATATAGTGTTTGATCTTCGAACTCAGGACTTGGTTCATGTGCCAAAATGTGAAAATCAGTTTGCATGGGTATACTCACAGGCTTAGCGTCCTCCATGTTACAGTGATGTAACAGTTGTTCAATCTTCTCTTCTTGTGTGAGACTAAACCCCTTCTGAGTTTTGGCAATTTGAACACCTAAATAAGTGTTAATACACCCTAAACACTTCAACGTGAAAAACTTTTGTAAAGCTTTAGCAAAAACCTCACTCATCTGCTTATTTGGACCAATATAAACAATATCATCGACATAAACAAGAATTATCTCATACCTATTACCGGATCTTTTGGTAAACACGCATTCATCTGTTTCGGACTTAATAAAGCCCATTGAATTTAGTTTGTCAGAAAGACATAAGTACCACATTAAACCAGACTGTTTCAGACCATAAAGACTTTTGTGTAGAAACCAGGTATCCCCTTCTTGCTGTCTGAAACCTGGAGGACCTTTGACGTAGATGTCTTCGTCAAGATCAGCGTGTAGATAAGCCGTTTCAACGTCGAACTGGAAAACCTCCAGGCCAAGGATAGTTGCAGTGGCTAAAGCAATTTTCACACTTTCAGTTCGCACCGTGGGTGAGTATGTATTTGTATAGTCCTCAGGATAACGTTGAGCGAAACCCTGGGCTACGAGTCTGGCCTTGTACAACGACTCACCATTCGGCTTCTTTTTGATCCTGTAGACCCATCGAGTACCAATAACTTTCTTGTTTGCTGGAGGGCTTGCAGGCGTAAACACTTGAAGTTTCTTTAGACTGTCCATTTCAGCCTGCATCGCCTCAAACCATTTATCTTGTTCAGATTCAGGAAGATGTTTGATCTGTGTGAACTTCTCAGGTGGAAGTGTAACATTACAAATCAAAGGTACAGGTGTTTTTGCTACTTGCCACGAATACCGTTTTGGAGGGATTCCCATTGTGGTCCTCTTGGAACGTCTCGGGCCAACCGTCCATTCTTCTTCTGTGTCGTCCTCGTCTTTATCATCGTCGCCAGCAGCAACATCAGCGGCTTGCGAAGACGGAACAGTAGGTTGAGAAGAACTCGTGGAAGGAACATTCTCCTGTGAATCTTGATCATCAGGTTGTGTGGCATCAGCAACATCATCTCTAGGAAAATAAACTCCAGGATCGTTAGAATGAATCCTGGACCAGTCAGCATCTTCCTCAAAAGTAGCAGATTGTGAAACCACAATAACATGATGAGAGTCAATGTATTTGCTCCATTTTGAATTATCATCAATGCCCATAAATCTCATCCTTTTTGCTGCAGGACCCCCTTTCTTTCTTTGGGCTAAAGGAATATTCACCATAGCATAGGAACCAAAAATATGGAGATGTGAGAGATCAGGCTTGTGTCCATACAACATGAAATAAGGGGTCTGATTTATCGCACTACTCCAAATACGGTTGATGATATGGTTAGCATATTTGATAGCTTCACCCCAGTATGGAAGACTGAGGTTAGCATCTTCAAGGAGGCAACGCATCATGGTTTGCAAAACCCCATTTCTGCGTTCTGCCACCCCATTTTCAGCTGGAGTATAAGGAGCGGATGTCTGATGTACTATCCCATTCTCACGCATCCAGTCCTGGAAACGCTGAGACATGAATTCAGCACCGCAATCACTCTGGATTCTGGCAATGTTGACCTCGAATTGGGTATAGACAAGACTAGCAAAGTCTTTAAAGATCTGAAAGGTCTCAGATTTTTCTTTCATAGGATATACATATCCATATCTAGAATGATTATCAACGATTGTCAAGAAATATCTTTTACCACCAAGTGTTGGTGCAAAAGGACCAACTATGTCAGTGTGTACCAAATCAAAAATGCGTGTTGACAGGCGTGTAGCGCGTTTTGGAATTGCTGCTGCTTTGGATTTGGCTTTCTTGCAGACAGCACAGTCCAAGAACACCTTACACCCCTTTAGATCCAAACCTCTTGCGAACTCTGGCATCTTCTTCAGAACACGGAAACTGGCATGACCCAATCTTCTGTGCCACTTATGGATACACCTGGAATGCAAAGGTTTACCTGTTAGTGAATTCTCAACATTAGCATTTTTATTAGGAACCCCAGGCTTGCTGTGAGCAACCTGTGTCTTTTTTGTATTTTTATCATTATTAGGAACCTTTGGAGTAGCAACAGGATCTCTCTCTGGGACGTCTCTCTCTGGGCCTGTGCTTTCCCTTTTTGGAGCTTGTATACTTGCCTGCTCTTGCTGCTTAGGCTTTGGTTTTAAGTAATAAACACCACCAATCAACATGGTTTCAGCAACAATATCTCCGTCTTTGACTATATAACTTGCTTTTTCAAGATGGTGGACCTGAAAATGAGAAAACCTAGACAAATGACTCTGACTAAGCAAATTACTACTGGCAGACGGAACGTAGTAAACATTTGGAATGAGAGCATCAAGCTCCTCAATGTAGACAGTTCCTTTTCCCATGACCTGAACAGGATGATTGGAAAAAGAGTAAAGTTCACGAAGTTCAGGTTCAGGCTCGTGCATCTCTGTGTAAAGCTCTTTTCTGTAGGTAACATGTAATGCTGCTCCACTATCCAAAGTCCAAAGAAGTCGTCTGTCGTACTCTGGTTGAGGCTGTGGATCGTTGGTCACAACCAATGTGACGAGTGGAGCTTGTGAATCACACCTGGAACCACGACCACGACTTTGTCGTCCGCCTCTACCTCTGCCTCCTCTGGAATCTGTTCCTCTGGGCTGGTATGTGACGGGCGCTGGAACTCGTTGGGGACAATCCCGGGTGGCATGTCCCACACGATTGCAGATGTAGCATCTTGGCATCCTTGGAACGTAGGTCCTTCCACGGAAGGCACGCCTCACTGAAGCTCTTGATGCAGGTGGTTCCCTTAAATGTGGCGCAGCTTGCATAACTGCCTCTTCTTCGGCTAAGATCCTGCATACATGATCCACTGTGCGTTGAGCAATAGGCACTTGATTAATCTTGGAAATAGCATCTTTCCACTCATGATTCAAAGAATTGATGATAATGCTGATCATTTGAAAATCATCAATAGGATAGCCTTTTTCGCCCAGTTCTTTTCTAATACCTTTCATTGTAGTCAAATGTGCTCCAATATGTTCACCAGATTTTAATCTGGAACCATGGAACTCAGACAAAAGTAAACATGTAGACTCGATTGATGTAGGCCGATAACATGCCTCTAACTGAGTCCAAATTTGTTGGGCAGTTGCATCATGTGAAAACGTGAGCTGCAATTCAATGTCCATTGACATCAATAATGTTGTGCATGCTCTATTATCCAAGTCCCATATGTCAGGAGTCCATGGCTGGGCAGGAGGATTAAACACCATCATGTGAGTACCTTCTCTGCGTAGCAAAAGTCCAACCTCACTGACCCATGCCCTGTAATTCTGTCCTGACTTCTTTAATTTTGAATCACCAGCCAGTGGTACAATGGAAGGTGTTTGATGAGGAATATACAATTGAGGTACTGGCTGTGCAGGTTGTGCAATCCGACCATAACCTGCAGGGGGCACCAGTGGCGTCTGTGCCTGTGCCTGGACATGCGGCAGTTGCATTGAAGCTGCCGGTAGTCTTGGTGCTGGCTGTGCCTGTCTTTGAGCTGCTATTCCACCCTGGCCAGCAGGAGGCGCTGGCGCTGGGGCTGGTGCATTAGCATAATCTGCAGATGACACTGGCCTTCGCATATAAGAACCCGGTGGCAATTGCATGTGGGTTAAATATGGCTGTGTTCTGCCAGGTAGAGGGGCTTGCATAGAAGCAATATTAACAGGAGAAGCAATAGTAACAGGAATCCTAGCACCATCAGGGACTGGAGCCTCAGATAACGGCAGAAATCTTGTATCTCTGAGCAAAGACTCCTCCATAGACAATTGCGAGAGTGAGAGCTCCAATTCATGTCTTAATGCAGCTTCACCAGTAGATGGTGCTATAACATTTGCTTCAGGCATCACTGTGGCTCTGTATGGCCTTTGGGACAGCCCATAATCATGTGACATAGGAGCCTCCGGTTCCCAATCGTCTTGCATGACACTCAATGATGGGCGTGACTTAGGCTTTGGGGAAGAAGGAGGCAATATGGCTTCTCCTTGTGGGTGTGGCAATATGGCCGGTTCATGCTCATAATTCCTCTCATATTGCTGAACCATTGACACATATTTCTTTGCCTGCTGCAAACGCCTTTCAAAAACCCCAATTTGTTCACAGTAGCCTTGCATAGCCCTATCTCGCATAGTTTGCTTGAGGCTTGAAAGAGCAGAAGGAATTTTCTTCGGCTGAACTTTAGGTTTCACTCCAAGCCTTTGAAATTCATCTTGAGCCCCTGGAGTGTGAACATTTCCAAAAGCAGCTGCCAGGGAGCTTGGAAAAGTAGAAAAAGGAGTGACTGACCTTGCATCGTAGACAGGAGCAGGTGCGTCTTCTCCAAGGCGTGTGGCCGAAGCTATCGGAGTTTTTAAAGTCGAAGGGAGCTGGCCCACAGAAAGACTCCTTTTCAGCCGTGGCTTCCTTCCTGACATGTTTCAGCAGTTAATCACCGCTGCCTCACTAGCACTAACTAACTGATAACAGCCGCAGAAACATGCATCTCCAAAAACATAAATCAAACCATCCTCGATACCAAAATGTCAAGGTAAAAATCACCTTTGTAGAGGGCGACGGACCGTGCTTCAGAGAATGCATGATACACTTGCAGGAAGGCAAGAAAAACAAGACGCATAATCTTACTAAATACCTTTTACTTACAAAAATATAAAAACTAAATATATATTATACAGAGCTAGCTGGGCTACATCCTAACGTAACAGTCAGTAACAGCAAAGGAGAAAAAAACAATACAGATAACTCAGAACTTTCTCTAGACATGCGCAATAAACAGACTGAAAACATAACATAGCTAGTCATATGGGATTCACTATGGTTACCAGATAAGTTATCACAACAGGTGCAGAGAACAGGGGAAAATGTACAGTTAGAAATGAACTTGTCTGATGAACAAAAAAAAAACGTGCAGTGACATTATGTGACTGGACGCACACTATTAGATAGCAAGGCCAATGATGATCGTGTGTTTTTAGAGAATAAATGGAGAGAATACAGCTATAAGTAGAATGTCATGTTTCTATTAAAAAGGGTAATAAATGAAGATGAAATTGTATGAAGGGCCAGTTAAATGCCCAGACCTTCAGCAAGACAAATTAAGAAAATCTCCTTTTCTGAGGGTAGGAAGAACATGCTAGGATTATGATATTTTAAACATATAGATAGTTTTGTAACTTGGTTCTATTGCTTTTCCTTGTTATAACATTATCAATATCATCAAGTTCTATCATCACTATCACCATCCCAACTCAATCCATTGCAGAATTGAAAGCTGCTTTATTGGAATATTATAAACCGTAATATATCACACTGGTCCAGTGAGGGTTGGTAAATAGATGTGCTTCAATGACTGGGCTTCCCTGCTCTTAATCTAGCCTCTTAACTACTATGCTAGTAATGCACGTAAAAGCTCTGTCTTGATCTCTTTCTCCCTTCCCTCAATCCCTGCATCAGCATTTGAATATTTGAAGTTGGACCTTGTATTTTTATTTTATTTAGTGGATAGCATCTACAAAGGTCACGCAATCACTGATATACAAACTAATAAATCACATTATACGTACAAGCATAAATATAAGTTTAACTAAAGTATCAGCATATTATATGTAAAATATGTGGACAGTACAGTATACCAGATAAAATATTAAATTAAGGTAAAAGCATGATAAAATCACCATGATACTGTGCCATAGAGTCACAATAGGATAGATATTATAATTCAGTATCTAAGGAAGCCTAATCTTCTAACTGCTTCTGGTGTGCTTCTAGTGTGGGTATGATGTGATCATCCCAGATGCCTTGAAATTTCCTGAGGAGACGTTCTTGAACTATATGTGTTATTGTTTGTTGTGATGCACCACAGCACATTGCGGACTCTTGGTCATCTCCCATTTAAAGACTTTGGCCTTAGCTCTGGCTGGCCTGTCCTGATGCTGGCTCAGGAATTCTGGGAGTTGAAGTCCACAAGTCATAAAAGGGCCATAGTTCTGCATCTCTGATCTAGATCATAAGAATGGTATGTTATCCCAATTTGCTATACAGTTGCTTAGGTGGAAAGTGCATACTTCAGTTTTATGTTATCCCAATTTGCTGTAGTTGCTTAGATGGAAAGTGCATACTTCAGTTTTATTCAGTTTTGGGCATAGCCTCCATTTTTCATAATACTGGCTTAGTGAATAGGACCATGTATGATAGAGTGACATAGATGATCTAGGTATATACATTCTGAACAAGTAGTAGTTGTAACCAGGCTTCATATTAAAGCTGTCACAAGATCTCCAAATTCTTGTGATTGCAATTTGCAACATTCCCTTTTCATAAGCAAAGTCAGTGAGAAAGCCACCAAGAATCAGAAGTCATGGTCCCATGAGGTTCTTGCTTTATGACCAACTGTGACTGCCAGAACTGCTGTGGCTAAACAGTGTGGTCACATTTTTTTTTACTTACGACTGTGATGCTTCATGATAGAGTTTCCAGTTCCAATTTGCATCATTAAATGAGGACTACCTGTAATGATCCCTTACATATCATTGTAAGGCAGGAGTCTGGCTGAGGAATTCTGGGAGTTGAAGTCCACAAGTCATAAAAGGGCCAAGTTTGAAGAGCCCTGTTGTAAGGTATAACTTCTGTTACTGTGAGGCAGGGGTGTCAAGCAGCCGGCCTAGGGGCCGGTTGCATCATGCAGAGGCTGCACCCACTCCAGCTCCGGCAATGTGAAAAAGTGATATGTTGTGACACGTCACATGACGCGGCGAGTTTGACACCCATGCTATATCTTTGCTGAAGGTAATGAATTTATTTGACTGCTCATTCTGACATCAACAATTGGTTGTTATAAAATGACTTGGTATACTTTTTATAGGTTTTTATTTTCATTTGTTTTCTTACTGTGCCATTCATAAACATCTTTTGCTGTTTTGCATCATTTGTTTTACTGTGTTTATTCTTTTCAACAATGTGATCTTCCTACCGTAGTTATTGTCTATTTATTAGATCAAGAAAAACAATGATTTTTCAAAATAATCTAATAGAACTTGGCTACCCAGTGGAAGAAAGATGGTCTGAGATTGCTGTTAACTTTGAAAGTGATGGGTTGACTGTGGGAACATACGTACAGCTTTTTATAGAGAAGGTTGGGTGTAAATAGCCAATCCCTGCTGAGTTCAGACTGGATATTGCTTCAAAGATTAGATTTTTGCACTGTTGAAGAGGAAAGCAGGCACGAGTTGTTTTCTTAAAGCCTTGTAACTGGTTGCCACAAGGCATAGGTTTTCATGTATACGGCCAAACCATTTACCTGAAGATAGTAACTTTGTGTTAGACAGAGAGATCTTTCTGGGAAATTCTCCTTAGTTTAATCGAAAGAGAAAGCATATCCCAGATATATTCAATCAGTAATGGAAATAAAACAACTACAGCTCCTTTTCTTTACAGTTACCAGCTGAATGCCTTTAGCAGAACAAATAGAAACTCTAAGCCAAAATATCTAAGCAAAATTCATTTAACCATATTATGTGAACAAACAGCAAATCAAAAGTGCACAGTAGTAATCTCCAGCTAAAGAGTAATAGAATATAAGGGTAGAAAGGCATCTTTGATATCACTGACTCCAATCCTTTGTCCTGTGCAGTATCCCTAACAAATAACTATTCGGCCTCTATGTATCCAGTGAAGGGTCGTCTATTCTCCTGAGGTGGTCTTTTACATTGCCAAAGAAATCTGACCACTAGGAATTTTTTCCTGATGTCCAATTGTGGCAAAGGGATGCAGTGTTGGAAAGAACAGGTTAGGCACAAATCATTAGGGAGAAAATCTATCTTTGTGGTTGTTGGGAGTAAAACACAACTTGATGGTACATTGCCATTCCTTGCAATTCCTTGCGGTTACTGTCCATTGCTTTTGATCTTGTCCATTCTGCTTTTCCTTCCACAGATGACAACTAATGTCTCCCCATAGTCTTCTCTTCTCCAGGTTATACATATCCCAAACATTCCTAATCCTTTTTCCTTTCAGGCGCCTTGTCATTTTGGTTATTCCTTTATTCTGGATATATTTTAGTTTTTGTCACTGCTAAGAGATGGGTGGCTCTATAAATTGTATGAAGAAATAAGCAAGCAAGCAGAATCGTATACAAAATTCTAGATGCAGTCTGATTAACATAGAATATATACATTGACTTTTCTTGAATTGGATGCTGTTCTTAAATTGATACAGCCTAGCATTTTTTTCCAACTTCACCTCACTTTTGTCCATCTTGCGTTCACAAAGATTCCCACATACTTTTCCAAGTATTCTCTATACCAGTGGTGGCGAACCTTTTGGAGGCCGAGTGTCCAAACTGCAACCCAAAACCCACTTATGTATCGTCGGGTGCCAAGTGGGCATGGCCCATTGGCTGGGTGTGGCCAATTGGGTGGGTGTGGCCCATTGGCTGGGCGTGGCTGTGGTGGTAATGGCAGACTGGGTGGGACTAAAAAGTTCAATCAATTCCAACTTTGCGAGATCTTTTTCTCCCTGCAAGAAATTGAAATTGATTAATTGAACCTTTTTTTTTTTGCACATGGCAGCGAAGGCCTAAAGCAAAAAGGTTTTATAAAACCCAGCTGAAAACCTAGGACTGGGGCAACGGCGCACGTGTCCACAGAGAGGGCTCTGCATGCCACCTGTGGCATGTGTCATAGGTTCACCACCACGGTCCTATACCATTCTAAACTCATGCCTTCAGGGTTTTCCCCATTTAAATGTAAGATTTTGAATTTCTCTCTGTTTAAAATTCATCTGGCTCAAGTTTGCCAATGAATGTATCAATCTAGCTCCTCCTGAGCCTTGATAGCATTTATGAATATGTTAGACAGCAGAGGTCCTTGAGTAGAGCTTTGAGGTATTCCACTTGATATCTCCTTCCAGCTTGATGCAGAGCCCTTAAGAAATATTTGTTAATTGTCTTTGTTCAACCAGGTTATATACATCTGCCATTATCATAATCCAACCAATATTTATCTTTTTCTCTATTAAAATTTCATAGGAAAGATGAAGCTTAAAAACCTAGGAAAGAGTGAAAATCTGTTCTGCATATATCCAAATCGAGGCCCATGTATAGAAAAGAACATTTCATTTGAAAACTTTATTCAGTATTCCATAGGTTTATGATCATTTATGAATGAAATAGCTTTTATTCATGACACCTGTGTATCAATATTTCATGAAATGTAACTATGTAGTGCTGAATACCTGTTTGTATCTGATCTCTATTTTGTTCATGTCTAGAATTAAGAAAGTGACTTAAAAAAAATTAATAATATTTCTGTGAAGAATTCTTCGTAAGGCTTAGCCAGAAATATTTTAAAGATACAGTGTGAAATAAAGGGGATAGTTTGCTAGTAAGTTGAAATTTTGTAAGAGATAGGATAGATGCTATATTTATATTATGCTTTTAAAAAGAACAAACCAATGTGGATTATTAAATTGATTTCTTTTGCTTTATCAGTTCTATAAAATAACTGCAGCCTGATTTACGTATTGTTAAGCTGATTACTTTCAATTAAGATGAATGCCAATTTTATCATTGCAAATGAAAGCAAGTTTCATAGATCTAATCAATAAATCTAACAGGATGAGAATATGTTAACTTTTTACATGAGATTTTACATAGAAAATATAGGTATCAGTAATTGGAGTCTGATCTTTTGGACAAAAAGTCATACTTAACACCCAAATGATACTGCTGTATTAGGTTTCTGGGACATTTGATGTTATATAACTAAATACATACTTTAAAAATGGATAGAATTGTGAACTGAAACTTCATGTCATGTTTCTGCTTTAGTGAGCGTTCTTTAGAAAAAAGATCTGGGCTTGGAACTTGCAGTGGAGTAAACAGGAATAGGAAACATTTGTGAGGGAGTTACTGATTGTAGAATTGATTTCTTGAGTTTTTGAAAAGTGCTTTACATTAGAAATACAGCTACCTGTGATAATGAAGGACTCATATAGCAGGAAAGGATACACAAAAACCTTCTAAACATGATAGTCCGAAGTGTTTTTATACCAATATACAAATTACAAGTAACACACAGGAGAACTAGAAATTCTAATGTGGGAAAGCAGATATGACTAGTGTCATGTTTGGAGTGTAGAACTTAAAGGATATTACTTATTCAGAAAAGATAGACTCAACCCAACAGGAAAAGGAGTGGCTTTGTACATAAAAAAGTCTTGTCCTTGAAAAGGGAAGTCATGTTTAAAGCAATTGGATAAGATTAAAAGGAGTAGGACTATAAATCGTTCTATTATAAAATAATAAGGCAACTTGTCAAAGAACTATAATGTTATATAGAAATTTACTATCCTAATGCTTGCTTCAAAATTAATTTGGCAAGGAATGGAAAATCCAATAGGTTTCTGATCCTGCTAGCAGTTTCATTTTTTTTTCCAGAAGATGGGGTGGGGGAACCATTGGTATTGGCTATTTTGGATCAAATTTTGAAGAAAAGAGTAGAATTGGTTGATGAAGTGAAAGCAATTGGTTCTTATGGAAAAATGACCATAACATGCTGGAGTTCAAAATAATTGGAGTGGGGGATGCTTCAGCTGTCTTGGACTTTTAATGAACTCAGGCAAATAGTAAACCTCAGATCATGACTTAAAATCCAAAGAAACAAGTAAAAGGGTAATGAAAGATCCTAAAAATGACTCAAAATGAAAATGAAATGAAATGAAAAAGGAAAAGTGAGAAAAGTGTTTCAAAGGCGCTTCTGTGGATGAATAGCAAAGAAACAAAAAGATGTATAAGAAGTGGAAGCAATTATAAACTGGTAGATTGAGCATCTAAACCTGAAATCTTAAAGGCTGAGTTTTGGAGCTGGGTGAAAAAAACAGGATTTTTATTATATTTCTAGATGAACAAAATTTAGAGAATTGTCTGGATACCTTACAGCAGGAGTCCCCAACCTATGGGCTGTGGCCGTGGAAATGGCTGCTCCTCCAATTGCCCCCAATCATGCTAGTGCCCACGGTGCCATTTGCACATGTGCATGGGCACGAACAGGGCTGCTAGCGCCGGGTGGGTGTGGACGGCCCATTTGCGCATCCTTGAACAGGGCAGTGTGTGCTGGGCGGGTGTGGGAGGCCTGTTTGCGCATGTGCGAACAGGGCCACTAATCGTTGCAGGTGGTGTGTGGTTGCGCATACATATGATGCTGGCGTATGCCGCATGCATGAACAGGGCTGCGAATGCTGCGCCAGTGTGTGCAGCCTCATTTGCCTGTGTGCGCGTGTGCCTATTTGGAAGCTGCTCTCCTTCCCTCTGGGCGGTGAGCCCGGAAAGGTTGAAGACCTCTGCCTTAAAGGATGTAATCACAATTCAAAATGAGCTGGACAGGTTTGAAGATTGGGCCAAATTCAAATGCATGATGTTTATCCACGACAAATACAATATATTATACCTATTTAGGACAAATCAAATGCATAAATACAGAGTTGAAAAACCTAACTTCATGGCAGCCTACCTCTAACAGTCAGGAAGCAGGAGACCAGTATGACCTTTTCTCTTCTTCAGCAAAGTAGTTCAATTAACCTAAGTACTAGATCAGGTACAGTGGAAGAATTTTATTTTCAGTTCTGTAGCTCTGGAATATAATACATAATCCTATGACCTGCTTTAGGGCCAAAAGTGTAGCAATGTGAGAGATTGCTTGCCTTGCTTGTTTGCAGGTCCAAATATATGTGAGTGTGTGTACTTTGTTTATTAAATATTAACACTTTAGAAGGCAGGGTGGAGTTGATTACTTCTGTCTAGCTTATTACCATAGATGAGGTTTGTTTTCTTTGTAAGCATTTTTTAGGCTTATATTAGGACATGAGTGCCTCTGCAAACCAGTAGCATAATCTAGACATATGGATTATGTGTCTGGCACACAGACATAATTGAACTACTTTGCTGAAGAAGAGTAAAGGTTCTAGATTTCTTGAAGTGGCATTAATAGAAATAAGCTCTGGAACAGCTGTCTATGGAGATAACAAAAGATTTATGGCAAATTTATCAAAAGCTTAATACCATAGCTAATGATAATGAAAAAAAATTCAGAGGTGTTTGGGCATGAAATAGTCTTGTGGTGGGTTTGTTTGTAATTAGAAATGAAATAAACTAGGTCTCTTCATGTTTTGACTGTCCATTGGCACTTCTAAAAGTTATTTGTAAGTCAGATTGAAAACAATGACAAACTTTCAGTTTGTGACTTCAAATTGATGCAAAATTTTGTACACTGTGGCAAAATATGCAGAAAACATTACTTAGTTTTAATTGGAAAGAGGGATACAAAAGCATAGATTAGGAGAAATATGTACAAAATAAATATTTTCTAAGAAAAAGTAGACCTAGAAATAAAACTTAAATAGAGGACTGATTTTTTTTAAAAAATTGTAATTTAATAAGTCTTTTGGATATTAATATAAACGTTATAAGATTAAGTTGGTAATTAGCTAAAAAGTAAACATTACCATAAAAAATACTGGACTAAGATCTCTTTGAGTAATGCTTAGGATTCACTGAAATTTGTGAAACCAGTTAGCAATTGCAGTGTTTCTACTATAAGCATGACTTTGTTTGAATTCAATCCATTAAAATAAATCTGATCCGAAATTAAATTTAGTCTTGAGTGGTATGAATTCTTTCAGACAGAACACATGATTTAGTTGCAAGAATAAGGTTTTTATACTATTGAATTAGTGTATCGATCACATTTAGCTTAGTTAAGGCCTTTTTTAGACGGTAGAATGAAAAATATTTTTAAAATGTATGTTATGGCTCATCTGGTTTTCCCATGTTATAAAGCCATTTTAGGGGCAATGGAGTAAGGCTTACTTTCCCTTGCTCTACTTAAACACTCACAGAGAAAACTAGGTGAAAGAAAATATATTTCTGAACAGTAGAATCCTTTAATCTTATACTAGGTGTTTGAATCCAACCAAGTCCTTGCTTTTCTCTAAATTCAACTTGCAGCCTACCTTTTAAATGACCTCTGATGTTATTTTCAAAGTCATGAATCTCAAGATCTCCAGATAAATTAACCATTCATTAAATCATCCAGAATAATTATGGAACAATTGTATTATTTTGTTCACTCGGTGTTGCAATGAGGCATATTAATATACAATTACATATTATGGGAGGTGAATGTATGAAGGAGCAGGTTTGCTCCTGATGTTTTGGGATATATTTCCAGGCTGTGCTGTATTTCATATTTGCATGAATAAGCATACTTACTTATTAGTAGAATCAGTGAGATGTATATATGTGGAAGATATATATTGAGAGCAGGCCCAATAAGCATGCTAGCATTTTGAGTTATAACAGTAAACCTCTGCCATATGATATCGATAAAGAAATGCAAATTAATCAGGGTTGCTGAAACATACCAAGTATGGGTATTGTAACATACAGGCTGTAGTAGATGAGAATTCGCAGTTATAATCTACAATATCCAAGGGTATCAAACTTAAGGAAATATTCCTTCAGAATAAATTCTGTTATAAGCAGGGAGTCTTCAGAAGATTAAGAGGCTGTATTTTCTATTAGATTAAGCAAAATTTAGTCCAAAAAAATCTCTTCAAAATGTGATGATATATTTATTAATTTCAAATGTTTACTCTTTTTACACTTTATGTCACACAAATTCCTTAGAATGAAATTTGCAGAATTTAAACTCAGACATCTCTGGGTTAGGTATCTATAAATTGCATAGGAGAATGGTAAAATGATTACGGTATTATAATTTAACTGGAATTTTAGTTGCTATTAGATTAGCTTCCTTATGGATTTTGGTGATATATAATTAATGTATTGGAATAATCATTACAGGTTTTCTAAATTTGTGGTTCTTTCTTTTTGAAACTTTAAAAAGATAATATATTTTTACTATAAAAAATTGGCTCATTTTATACAGTGTTCTGTACAAAAACATATATGTAATACATTTCATTTCAAAACTGTTAGAATCAATATTATATAGCAGCTTCTTCTCCCAAAACCTGATTTATATAACTTGTTTAAATTGTGTACATAAGTATAGAAAGTGCACACCAGTTCATGTTTTAGGATTCTTAGGAATGTTCTTTGTTATCCATTCAGTCTGAGGTAGAAATGTGGAATAGTTATTCTGAACTAAATGGGGGAGAAAAAGGTAGAGGTACATTTCAGATGCTGTTATGAAAGTTGCTGCATAAGCTGAAGTTTATGCACTGTGATAATGCTAATGACCGATAGACTCAATGATGCATGACTAGCGGAAATCAGTAGTGTAATCGCAGGAATTTATCAGGCTTTTTGTCATTAAGTATTATTGATAAATAATGCACTTCATTTTATGTAGATAGGACATTTAATTCTGATTGTACCGATCCTCAATTTAATAAGGGTCATGGCTGAATAAAATGCTAATGTTTGAGAAGTTAAAAAAGATAAAAATGCATTTATTTTAGCATTATCCTCAACAGTTTTCTAATTATAAATCAGGAAATATTTCTCTTGATCAGCTGCTGAATTTTGTAGTGTTTTTCTGTTGTATCTATTTTTCTTCCATAAGTAAATTTTCTGTATTGTTTTCAATTCTAAATATATTTTGTAATATACCTTGAGAAACGTGTGAGAAAGGAAGATTGGTGTATTCATCTGAGAATTTATTAACTAGCATGACCAGTTTTAGGATGAATTTCCAACCTGTTGCACCATTACCTATGAGGAAGAAATGATATACAAGACTGTGAAATTATTCATACTGTACTTTACTTATTGTATCACTCATTAATTGCTGCTGAATTAGGTACTAATTAATATAAAATCAAAACAATGAATACTAAAACTTCTAATGAAATATTTGATTAGATGAGTTAAATAACCAATTAAACTAAATAACTTTATGTCTTGGCTCATAATACAGTAAGTTCTTGACATACAACAATTTGTTTAGTTACAGTGGCACTGAAAAAGTGACTTATGAGTGTCTTTTACACTTATGACTGTTGGAGCATCCCCATGGTCCTGTGATCAAAATTCAGATACTTGGCAACTGACTCATATTTATGATGGTTGCAATGTCCTGGAGTCATGTAATCACCTTTTTTTGACCTGACAAGCAAAGTCAATGGGGAAATCAGATTCACTTAACAACAGTGTTACTAACTTAAGAACTGCAGTGATTTACTTAATAGCTGTGGCAAGAAAAATCGTAAAATGGGGCAAAGCTCATTTAACTTTCTCGCTTAGGACAGATTGGGGGGCTCAATTATTGTCAAGCATGAAAATTGGGAAACGCAGGCAGTTCCAATATATATGGTGCCGTAGTGGCACAGTGGTTAGAATGCAGTTGTTGTTAGTTGTGAAGTCATGTCCGACCCATCGCAACCCTATGGACAACGTTCTTCCAGGCCTTCCTGTCCTCTACCATCTTCTAGAGTCCATTTAAGCTCACGCCTACTGCTTCAGTGACTCCATCCAGCCACCTCATTCTCTGTCGTCCCCTTCTTCTATTGCCCTCAATCTTTCCCAGCATTAGGCTCTTCTCCAGTGAGTCCTTCCTTCTCATTAGGTGGCCAAAGTATTTGAGTTTTAGCTTCAGGATCTGGCCTTCTAAAGAGCAGTCTGGGTTGATCTCCTCTAGGACTGACCGGTTTGATCGCCTTGCAGTCCAAGGGACTCGCAGGAGTCTTCTCCAGGACCAGAGCTCAAAGGCCTCAATTCTTTGGCGCTTAGCCTTTTTTATGGTCCAGCTTTCACTGTCATACAGTGCAACTGGGAAGACCATAGCCTTGACTATACGCACTTTTGTTGACAGGGTGATGCAGTGATCTTGGAGCCCAGGAAAATAAAATCTGCCACTACCTCCATTTCTTCCCCATCTATTTGCCAGGAATTGAGAGGGCCGGATGCCATGATCTTGGTTTTCTTAATGTTTAGTTTCAACCCAAGTTTTGCACTCTCCTTCACTCGCAACAAGAGGCTCTTTAGTTCCTCTTCACTTTCTGCCATTAGAGTGGTATCATCTGCATATCTTAGGTTGTTGATATTTCTTCTGGCAATCTTAATTCCAACTTTTGATTCATCTAGCCCTGCATTTCTCATGATGTGCTCTGCATATAAGTTAAATAGGCAAGGCGACAGTATACAGCCTTGCCGGACTCCTTTCCCAATTTTGAACCAATCAGTGGTTCCGTGTCCCGTTCTCACTGTTGCTTCTTGGCCCACATATAGGTTTTTCAAGAGACATATAAGATGGTCTGGTACACCCTTCTCTTTAAGGACTTGCCACAGTTTGTTATGATCCACACAATCAAAGGATTTAGCATACCGTATTTTCCGGCGTATAAGACAACTTTTTAACCCCTGAAAATCTTCTCAAAAGTTGGGGGGTCGTCTTATACGCCGGGTCGTCTTATACGCCGGAAAAAAACCAAATCAGTCGAGCGTCCCCGTTCTTGCAAAGCCGGGCCGCCCCGCGCAACTGAGCTAACTCCGGCGCGGCTCCGGGACACGGCTGGGCGGGAGCGTCGGGCGGCTCTCCCCACGCGAAGGCGGCGCTGCCCGTGGGCTCTTGGCCCGAGGGGAGGGCCTCGTGCCCGCTGGACTCACCTGTCACCAGCACCGCTCTTCCCCCCGCGGGGATGCGCTTCTGCTGGGCGGTGCTGTCGGAGACGAGCCAGCCTGGTGGCCGGGATCAGAGCTGCGCGCCGGACTAAGAGGCCGTTTCGTGAGGCGAGAGGGCGGCGGGAGGGGGGAAGGAGGAGGAGGAGGAGGAGTCCCCAGACGTGGCAGCTCTTCCCGCCGCCCGTGGAGCGAGGTCGGTGTCCACATCAGCCGCCTTTGCCTTGGCCAGAGGGATGCAGGGTGGGCACTTTAAGAGGCAGGCAGGTGCGGCGTCCCAGGCGGGGCATGGGCATGGCAGGCGCTCTCCCGGTTTGGCAAGTTTCCCGGTGGGTGACCGAAGAGCAGCCTCTGCCGGCGCTTACTCCAATGCGCTGCAACTAGGAGTGCGAGCCGCCGAGGACGGGAGAAGCAGCCGCTCGGGCGCATCAGCGCAACCGAGATGAGCCAGCAGGCAGCCGGGATCGGAGCTGCGCGCCGGACTAAGAGGCCGTTTCGTGAGGCGGGAGGGGGGAAGGAGAAGGAGGAGTCCCCAGACGTGGCAGCTCTTCCCGCCGCCCGTGGAGCGAGGTCGGTGTCCTCATCAGCCGCCTTTGCCTTGGCCAGAGGGATGCAGGGTGTGCACTTTAAGAGGCAGGCAGGCGCGGCGTCCCAGGAGGGGCGTGGGCGCGGCAGTCGCTCTCCCGGTTTGGCAAGTTTCCCAGCAACAGGTCAGAGCGCAGGAGCCGCACCGCCAGGCTGCCCAGGAAAAGCAGCCACACCGAGAGGCTGCACGCCCAGTCCAGCTCCATGAGGGGCAGGGCGGGAAGCCGGCCGGGAAGAGGGACCGGGAGCCCGGGCTGAGCACGCCTCGGCCGACAGTGAGAGGGAAGCGCACGAGTTCTAAAAAAGAGGCTGCGGGCGGAGCTGCCCCGCCCTGCACCCAATGGGAGAAGTTCAAGGCCTGAGGGGGGGAAGCAGAAGGGGCGCCGGCCGTGGCGGGGTGGCGGCTGCCCTCCGGCGCTGCCTGCCGCCTGGGAAACGCTGCGCCTCGGGGGCCGGCAGAAGCGCGGGAGCAGCGGGAGGACCGGCGGGGCCAGTCGGGCCTTCGCCTCCTCTGCGACGGGCAGGGCATGTAAGTATTTTCCGGCGTATAAGACAAAACCTTGAAAATCTTAAAAGTAGGGGGTCATCTTATACGCCGGGTCGTCTTATACGCCGGAAAATACGGTAGTCAATGAAGCAGAAGTGGATGTTTTTATGGAACTCTCTAGCTTTCTCCATGATCCAGCGTATGTTGGCAATTTGATCTCTAGTTCCTCTGCCTCTTTGAAATCCTGCCTGTACTTCTGGTAGTTCTCGATCCACATACTGCTGGAGTCTAGCTTGTAGGATTTTAAGCATAATTTTACTAGCATGAGAAATGAGTGCAATGGTGCGATAGTTTGAACATTCTTTGGCACTGCCTTTCTTTGGAATTGGAATATAAACTGATCTTTTCCAATCCTGTGGCCACTGTTACTCAGTTTTCCAAATTTGCTGGCAAATTGAGTGTAGCACTTTTACTGCATCGTCTGGAATACTGTCACCTCCACTAGCTTTGTTGTTGCTCAGCTTTTCTAAGGCCCACTTCACTTCACATTCTAGGATGTCTGGCTCAAGATCAGTGACCACCTCATTGTAATTATCAAGGACGTTAAGCTCATTCTTGTATAGTTCTTCTGTGTAATTTTGCCACCTCTTCTTAATCTCTTCTGCCTCTGTTAGGTCCCTGCCATTTTGGTCCTTTATCAAGCCCATTTTTGCATGAAACGTTCCCTTCATCTCTCCAATTTTCTTGAAAAGGTCTCTGGTCCTCCCTATTCTATTGTTTTCTTCTATTTCTTTGCACTGTTCATTTAAGAAGGCATTCTTCTCTTCTAGCTATTCTCTGGAATTCTGCATTTAATTGGGCATATCTTTCTTTTTCTCCCTTGCCTTTCGCTTCCCTCCTTTCCTCAGCTATTTGCAAAGCTTCCTCAGACAGCCATTTTGCTTTCTTGCATTTCTTTTTCTTTGGGATGGTTTTGATTGCTACCTGTTGTACAATGTTGCGAACCTCTGTCCGTAGTTCTTCAGGCACTCTGTCTATCAGATGTAATTCCTTAAATCTATTTGTCACCTCTACTGTATATTCAACAGGGATATGATTTAATTCATACCTGAGTGGCCTAGCGCTTTTCCCTACTTTCTTCAGTTTAAGCCTAAACTTTGCAACGAGAAGCCATGGTCTGAGCCACAGTCAACTCCTGGTCTTGTTTTTACTGACTGCATAGAGCTTCTCCATCTTTGGCTGCAGAGCATATAGTCAATCTGATTTCTGTGTTGACTGTCTGGTGATGTCCATGTGTAAAGCCGTCTCTTGGGTTGTTGGAAAAGAGTGTTTGCTATGACCATCATATTCTCTTGACAAAATTCGATCAGCCTGTGCCCTGCTTCATTTTGTACTCCAAGGCCAAACTTGCCTGTTATTCCGGTTATCTTTTGGCTTCCTACTTTAGCATTCCAATCCCCCATGATGATAAGGACATCATTTTTTGGTGTTAGTTCTATAAGGTGCTGTAGGGCTTCATAGAACCGGTCAATTCCATCCTCTTCAGCACCAGTGGTTGCGGCATAGACTTGGACTACTGTGATATTGAATGGTTTGCCTTGGATTCGAACTGAGATAATTCTGTCATTTTGAGGATTGTATCCCAGTATTGCTTTTCCTACTCTTTTATTGACTATGAAGGCTACTCCATTTCTTCTGAGGGATTCTTGCCCGCAGTAGTATACCTGATGGTCATCTGAATTAAATTCACCCATTCCTGTCCATTTTAGTTTGCTGATACCTAAGATGTTGATGTCCAGTCTTGTCATCTCTTGTTTGACCACGTCCAGCTTTCCTTGATTCATGGATCTTACATTCCAGGTTTCTATGGAGAAAATTTTTTTACAGCATCGGACTTTGCTTTCACCACCAGACAAATCCACAGCTGAGCGTCCTTTCGGCTTTGGCCCAGTCGCTTCATTCTTTCTGGCACTTCTAGTACTAGCCCTCTGCTCTTCCCCAGTAGCATATTGGATGCCTTCCGAACTGAGGGGCTCATTTTCCAGCGTCATATTGTTTTGCCTTTTGGTACTGTCCATAGGGTTTTCATGGCAAAGATACTGGAGTGGGTTGCCATTTCCTTCTCCAGTGGATCACGTTTTGTCAGAACTCTCTGCTTTGACCTTTCCGTCTTGGGTGGCCCTGCACGGCATAGCTCATAGCTTCATTGAATTACGCAAGCCCCTTCGCCACGACAAGGCAGTAATCCATGAAGGGGTAGAATGCAGTATTGCAGGCTAATTCTGCTGACTGCCAGGGGTTTGATCCTCACCGGCTCAAGGTTAACTCGGCTTTCCATCCTTCCGAGGTTGGTAAAATGAGGATCCAGATTGTTGGGGAAAATATGCTGACTGTAAACCGCTTAGAGAGGGCTATAAAGCACTGTTTTCTTATGCTCCTGGAGCCTGTCTGGCTGCTCCAATTATGCATTGGCTCTTCATTGTCCAAATTGAAGGGGGCAGGGAGGCTCTAACTAGTGACAGATGGAGGCAGCTTTGGAAGCAGGTGGCTGGGGCTACCAAAAATGCTTTACATTCTGCAGGTTGAGACTCAGCTGTTATAGCAGCTAGGTAGGGATTGTATATTGTTTATTGTATATGAATTCTGAATTGTTATTGATATTCAACTTTGTGGCACAGTTGAATGGGTAATAATGCTTGTATCAAAACATGTGTTTTTACATGTATTAGGTAAAAGTCTCCTTTGCTAAGGATATCTCTTCATAGTCAAGACTAGGGAGTGCAAACGTCAAAACTTAATGGGAGAACTTTCCATAAGATAAGAAATCATAATGCATTTGAAGTAATAAATATATAAAATGCCTGCCTTTATATTCATATTTTTAAAATAATTGATCACAGATGTTGCATTATCATTTTGATATATTCATGTCTTGCTTTTTCTCCATCAACTCAGTTCATATTTTCTCTTCCAATGTTATTCTACAGCAACAGTCCTGTAAGAAAGATTGGGGTAAAAGAGGGTAATTGGCTCAAAGTCTTTCAGAGAGTTTCCACGATGATGTTCATGATTATGACGACTGTATTGTCTACGCATAAATACTGATATTTTACTAGAAATGTATATTGAAAATTTAGTTTTTGTTATTATAGTGGTTCTAAAAAAGTTTGTGAACGCTTTTTAATTTTCAGTGCTTATTACTATACTTTTGCCGCATACAAGTATGTAGCTTTGGGTCATTTTCCTCAGTAAATCAGTGAACTAATTTACTATATTTTTAACTAATTTGTCTCTTTAAGGAGTTTTAGAAATTGTGTGGAAAACAGATCACATTTTGGGTCATATTTATGTAGAAACACTGAACACTATAAAGTGTTTACAAACTTTTAGGCGCCACTGTATATCTGCATGTCACATTTCTACCATATACTTTTCCTATCCTTTTTATGGAGAGTTGCTTTATAAATGAATAAATAAGATATGATTATGTATTGCACCTTCCCATATCAGTTCTATGACAATTTTATGAGACAAGTGAGGTTGAGAGTATCTTTCAGGACTCACTTTTACCATCAATCCTTGCTTGATTTTCTTCTTGTTTGATTGAGATTGCATGTGATTAAGGAATGAAATGGTAAGGATTGTGTTGTATCTAGGCCATACTGTACATGTATGTAACAATTAGTTTCTGCCCACTGATAAACATAAAAATGCATGAGAATATACCTCATAAGATGCTATACTAAATTTGGCATCTTGATAAGATTTGGGTGTAGCTTGGTAAGCTAAATGTGTCTTATATCCCTACATAACACTGTGTCCATCATAGTCTTGAATAAGCTTTTAATATTCTTTGTCTGTTTCCCATTTTTTTAAAATGATAAGAACAATCACTTTCACGTTAGGATAAATGTCTGATAAGTAATAGATTAGTAATTTAACCTTAAGATTAGTTGAGAATTTTTGTGTTACATAGGATTGCTAGACATAACAAGAATTATATAATGAAAAAAGTTCCTGCCCATGTGTATGTGACTAAGTATTTGGGTGTGGTATGAACCTTTCAAGTAAGCGTGATTGGAGATAACACAAGATCATCAGTTATAAATAACCTGTTTGCATATAAATTGTATGATTTCTTTCCAAGTTGATTCTTATTCACTAAATAGAAATTAGAAAAGGAGAATCCTCACCTACTTGACTAGGAGTACAGAATGGAAAATCTTAAGTTATCGATGAAAGATGTTTCAAAAACTATAGGATGAATGCCAACTTTTAGTTTAATAAATGGCATAAGGTATTGCTAATGCAGTGTGCATTTTTTGAAGCAAAAATCTTTTCCCCTTTAATGTTTCTTAATCGGCATAGGTGCTTATTATCAGAATGTGAATTCCAGAAGCTTAAAGATGACTTTACTTCAGGTTGTGCCGGGAAGGTATAGAACAGAAATCATACCAGATTGATGATAACATGACATCATAGGTATTTTCATTCATAACATGCTGATTATAGGAACAGAATTTAAACAATTTGCTGTTATGATATACAATATGTAGAGAGCATAAAAATCAGAAATTTATGGGATGGTATAAAAAATTAGAAATTTATCTCAACTTGAAATGAAGTTGTCTCTGGGCCAGGTTTTCTCATTGGATAGGCCACTCATGAACAGGCCCAACCACTGTTTGAAATGGAACAGTTCAGGAATTTTGGAGACGTTTTTGTTTCAGAAAACTGTGCCCATAGGCATCTGTAAGAAGCCACAACAGTGTCAAAATAATATGCATGTCATTGCATCATTGTGTGAATGAGGAAATGCAGGTAGTCTTCAACTTACAGCCATAATGGAGTCTGGAATTTTAGTTATAAGCTATGACATTTGTAAGTTGAGACACTCAATGTGAGCCCGCAGTCATTAATTGAGTTAATGCATTCCTATGGACATGTTTTGCTGGAAACTGCTAAATATACATTGAACTGTTTACTCTTGGTATTGTGAAAAGTGGTGGGTAGGCACTCTAAAATAAACTATTCATCTCTCCTTCCAAATCCACCAGTCTTATGGGTAGGGCTAATCAGTGCTTGTGCAAGCTCTTGCCTTTCCAGCTTTTTACCAGCACACAGGTCTAGGCCTGCAGATTTCTTTTGATTTGGTTAGCATGATTTGTTTCTTCATTACCCTAAGTTATAATTTTTATGACTATATTCAAAGTCAGATTGAACTTCTGAGCAAATAGCATTAAAGGGCACTTGTATCTTTTATCTGTTTCAAGACTTCAGTGAAATTTGTTGGTGATTTACTTAAATTTCACCTGATTTGTTTACTTAGTTCCAAAGAGATTTATTTATTTCTTAAAATATTTACACTCTTTCTACCAGCTTAAGTATTTCGGAATGGGTTAGTTTACTCCAGACATGTCAAACACAAGGCCCGGGGGCCGGATCCAGCCTGTGAAGCCATCCTGGAAACAGTGAGGGAACGGCCCCCACTGCCTTGGCCCTGGCCCAGAGACCCTCCTTCTGCCAGAGACCCTCAGATCTGTCCCACTCCTGCCCAGGCCCACATAGGCACCCTTGATGCCAATAATGTAGAGCTGGCCACGCCCACCCAGTAGGCCATACGTACTCTAGCCACGCCCACCCAGGCCATACCCACCTGGCCCCCTGAGGGCAACCGCAGTGTTGATGCGGCCCTCAATGAAATTGAGTTTGACACCCCAGGTTTACTCTATACAATACATAAAATGTAAAACAGTGAAATAATATTTTCAGAATTAGAAACAGAAATAAAGTATTTTGAGAAGACACAGTGGGGTGTGAACAGACTATTGCTGAGTCTTGAAAGAGGCTTCACTGGCAATGTGAAACAGAATAGTAGCCTCAAGTTGGCTCCAGGGAGAAGACACTCTTAAATAAGGCCCTCTTATAACATACAGTTGTTCTCCCGACCTGCAATTTGACAATCAGTTTCTAAAACTTAGAAAGTGGAAAATACTGGAGTCGACAACTAACCTCTTAGTTCATTTGAATCTCAAGAGTATTTTAGTATTAGGAGAAAGATGTCTAAGTTGCACAATTATACCAAGCACAATAATCATTTTTCAAATGTATATCAGTGTTAGCGTATTAAAATCAGCTTTGCACAGGGTAATAGAAATATGAATAGGCTGATGTAGAAGGTTGTTTTCAAAGTTATATATTGACTGCACTGCACAGTTTAATCTACATTCTGTGACAACTCTGAAAGTGATGATTTTGATGTAAGGTTCAGTTCATGAAAAAAAAGTGGGATCCTATTTTCCAGAACATGGAGTAGCAATGTGATCTAATCTTTACAATGAAATGGTACTAAGCCTAAAAAACTGCACAAACACAAGAAAGTTGTGGCAAAAATCACAGTACTGTAATTGAACCAATCACTCTAACCACTGCACTCATCTATTTCAAGTCTCTAGGGCAGGGGTGTCAACTGCCGGCCCGTGGGCCGGACGCATCATGAAGAAACTCCACCCACCCCATTGCCGGCAATGGGGAAAAAGCTCCGATAAGATGCGTGACATCATGTGACGTCGTGAGTTTGACATGTCTGCTGTAGTGCATTTGTTAAATTTTGTAATTCCTCTCCAGTTAAGGAGAGGACTTGAGATTTGCCCACAAGTGCTCTGTGGTCTCCAGTGAGTTAGAGCTCTGGGAGACCAAGAAAGAAAAGGTGTCTTTTTTTTTTTGAAAGCAGGTCAGTCAAAGATTGGAAGAGACTTGCTTTCAGGTATTTTAGGGGAAATTTTATTTCAGTCCTTCCTGGTTAAATGCTACAACAAAAACTACCATTTGTACAGTAGCATTGAACAATTTATACAATCTATTTAAGAGAAACCTGTTTTTCTTTTAGAAGAAAATCACTTTTGAATAAAATCTTAATTGTTCCATTTGTTCAAAGTCCCCCTCGTTTTTTAAAAAAATAATTAATTTTGAAAGCTTATCAAGAGCTTCAAGGTAAAGGCAGAAAAAGAGTTAAAGAAGATATAGATGTTCTTGTAGCCTCAAATTGAACAGAATAAGTAAATATCTAACTCACTCCCCACCTTCAGGTAATTTTACAACTTCAACAAAATTAGTCAAATTGTTTAGTTTCCATGTGGGGTGGTTTTGAATGTTTTGAATTTTTTTCTGTACTAACATTTTATTAATGTTATTTGATACAAATATCAATATTAGCCTAGAAATTTTTAGCACTGAACTTTTGATTTCTTGTCCCCAGTACTTCACATATGTGGGATGCTTTTTGCTAGACGTTTATGACACTTAGTTATAGCTAAAATATCAGGTTATTGCTTTGTTAATTTATAAGAAATGTGATCTTTAAAATGTGAAGATGCAATTCTTCGCATACAACTGCAGAAAGTATAAACAATACCTTTAATATAGTGGTTTCATAATAATTGAGATATGGCAAAATTGAGCTGTGACTAGTGACTCTTTATCTCAAGTTGTAACTCTGCTCTTGATGACTAAGTTGAACCACAACTTTGGGAAGTAAAGGACAAAAAGGAAATACTTTAGTTTTAATTATGAGAAAGGAAGGCTAGGAAACCAAATGTTTATAATATTTTCAATCCTACAATCAATTTGCGAGTACAGTAAGACCTGAGGAGCAGATGGACCTGGCCCCATTCGTGCCAAATACAGTCATCTTCAGCCAGTCTATTGACTGAACTTTCATTCTCTAAAGCCAGATGTCTTTAGCAGTTCTTCTACATATGGCAGAAATTCAGCTGAGAAGCCTTAGAATTTAAAACAGTTTCTAAAGAGCATGTACCGAGGTTGAGAAAGAAACTGAGAAACCATTTTATCACCAGCATCTTTTCTATTGTATTTATAGCACAATCTATTTAATATCACATATCTGGATTCAACACTGGATTTGTGTTGTCGTTTTTGTTTTGTTCTGTCTCTGAATTCTGTTGACTCAATAAGTTGTTTCTTCTCAGATGAATTTAGGAATCTGCTATGTCATTCAAGCTATCCAGTTAACCATTAGACTGGCATAGTCTACTAGTGGGCTTCAGTGTGTCTGGCACAGAATTTCCTATCGTATGGTTTGTATCTTCAACATGTAGCATAGTGAATAAACATCCATGGTCCAGCAATTTAAAGAAAAAGAGGAAAAAAATTGTTTTGCATATTCAGAAAATACTAGTGTTCTAGTCATCTACTAGGGCTAGAAATTTAAATTACCGTAAAAGAAAATGCGTCTCCTGAGATTTTTCTTTGTGAAATCTGGTTATTAGTATATTTTCAGAGGTTTCTTGAAGGGCAGCACAATGACAGGCATAATCATATGTTCAGGAATCATATTAGGACCATTTTGTTACCAATATATACTGCAGAGGACAAATTTAGGACCAGAGATATATTATATGATAATCCTAAAATGCTTTGGGATGACTAGTCAGTTGGTAAAGAACTCTTCAATGAAGCTAAATGCCTGCCCTTATTGTAATATGATCATTATAAATAATTTATCAGGGTCTCTGTTAAATTTTAATTTGGTTTCTTTATCCCAGCTGCATCGACATAGATCTCCATATGGTCTTGAACTTATAACCATTAGAAAGTATGACTGTGCTGAATGAAGGAATATATGATCTATACTTGACATTATGGTTGTTGCAGTCATGCGATCAAAATCAGGGGCTTGGTAATCTGCCCACTGTTACGACCAATTGCAGGGATGCTGCAACGCCCCCCGACACCTATCTTTCCTTTGCCCTGTTGGATCCCTTGGGCCGACTTTGTTCCACAGATATGTGTGTCATTAATTAAATCAAAATTTAATTAGATTTCCTGAAATTAAAAATGAAATTTATGATTGTCTGATTTAAGCCTGTTATCACAGGTTGAAAGCAGAATGAACTAGTTTACTATTTATGCAGTGAAAGTAGTAATAGCAATAGCAATCGCCCTTAGACTATATACCACTTCACAGTATAGCCCTCTCTAAGCGGTTTACAGAGTCAGACTACTGCCCCCAACAATCTGGGTCCTCATTTTACCAACCTCAGAAGGATGGAAGACTGAGTCAACCTTGAGCCAGTGAGATTCGAATTGCCAAACTACTGGCAATTGGGAGTCAGCAGGATTAGCCTGCAATACTGCATTCTACCCACTGCACCAATTTTAATTCATGTAATGTATTAAAACATTACACAATATTTTCTGTGTATGGATTCTCAAAAGAATACATTTTAAACTTTAGTAATGCAAAGTTATGGCTTAATTTATAATATGTTGCAGTGATTAATTATTTCCGAGACAATTTTTAAGAATTATTATTAACCGAAAAGCCCAGTGCTTTTTCTGTATATTGACAGAACATGTATAACAGATGTCCCCAATTTTTTGGGCATCAGGGACCGGTTTCAGGGAGAGAAGTTTTTCTGCGGACCAGAGTGGGCATGGTTTTGTGTGTTGCCTGCATCCCACAGATGGGGCTTTGCTTGTTTTGTGGCCAGGTTGCTGGCATGCTGCGGCCCGTTATTGGTCCATGGTCTGGAGTTTGGGGATGCCTGATGTATAGAACAATCCATGTTCTATGCCAGACATGTCAAACACAAGGCCCAGGGGCCAGATCCGGCCCGCGAAGTGGTTTCATGTGGCCCATGAAGCCATCCTGGAAACAATGAGGGAATGGCCCCCACTGCCTTGGCTCCAGCCCAGGCCAGCCAGGAGTCAATGTACAATTTTGTGGTGGTCATCTATGCTGAAATACATTCAGTCTTAGCTCCACAAGGCCATCTGGAAACAGTGAGGGACCGGCCCCTGCCACATTGGCACTGCCCCCTGGGTGCACGCTGGGGAGCTATCACCCTTTGTAAGGAATGAAAAAATGCACCTTCGCCTGGAAGTGGCCAGCACATGGCCCTGCCTACTTCAGGCAGGCTAGGGGCTGGGCAGCATTGCACTTCTCTTCAGATTCATGCCACCTGGCTCAGCCTGTTGGCGCTGTGAGGAGAGTGCCCCGCTGCCTGCTGAAATTGGGCAGGCTGGGGGCTGGGCAGCATCGTGCTTCTCTTTGGATTTGCACTGCCTGGCTTAGTCTCTCGGCACTGTGAGAGAGTGCCCTGTTGCCTGCTGAAACCAGGAAGGCTGGGGGCTGGGTGGCATCACGCTTCTCTTCGGATTCGTGCTACCTGGCTCAGCCTCTTGGCATTGTGAGGAGAGCACCCCGGTGCCTGCCAAAACTGGGGGCTGGGCAGCATTGCACAGGTAACATCGACTCTCACACTGCTCATGGCATCCCCTCCCCCAGAGCCCACCAAGCTGGATATGTAATAATAATAATAATAATAATAATAATAATAACAATAATAATAACAATAACAACAACAACAATAATAATAATAATAATAATAATAATAATAATAATAATAATAATAATAATAATAATAATAATAATAATAATAATAATAATAATAATTTGGAAGGGACCTTGGAGGTCATCTAGTCCAAGTCATCTAGTTTCCTGCTAAGGCAGGAAACCCTATACCATTTCAGACAAATGGCTGTCCAGTCTCTTCTTAAAAACTTCCAGTGTTGGAGCATTCACAACTTCTGGAGGCAGGTTGTTCCACTGGTTAGTTGTTCTAACTGTCAGGAAATTTCTCCTTAGTTCTAGGTTGCTTCTCTCCTTGACTAGTTTCCATCCATTGCTTCTTGTCCTGCTTTCAGGTGCTTTGGAGAATAGCTTGACTCCCTCTTCTTTGTGGCGGCCCCTGAGATATTGGAACACTGCTATCATGTCACCCCTCACCCTTCTTTTCATTAAACTACACATACCCAATTCCAGCAACCGTTCCCTATATGTGAAGTAGGCGAGTGTCATGTGCTGGCCACTTCCAGGTGATGGTGCATTTCTTCATTCGTCATGAAGGATGACACTTCCCCAGCTGTATTTCTTGCCTGTTTTTCTCCCTCCCTTATCTCAAATATTTTTCCACCACTCTGTTCTTATGAAGGAAGGAAGGAAGGAAGGAAGGAAGGAAGGAAGGAAGGAAGGAAGGAAGGAAGGAAGGAAGGAGAGGGAGGGTGGGTCTGAGGGAAGTCCTGCCTTAGTTGTGCCCTGCTGCCCTTTCACCATCCCCTTGCCCCCTCCTCCTGGCCTATCCTGGTGGGTCTCCCATCCTATTTTTAAGGAAGCTTTGGATACAAAGCCAGATCTCCTCACATGGAGAGGGAGTGGCTCTCACTCTTGACTTTGCCCTCATACCCATCATGAGCAACCTGGCTAAGGAGAGCAAGCACAGCATTGCCCCTTGGGGAAGTCGGGCTGGGCTTAGTGCCACGGGTGCTTGAGGGCTGGGCTGGGCATTTGACCTCTGCACCAACATCCAGCCCCCCCCCCACATGGCCTGAGAGGAACAGTGAGGCTCCTTCAGGGGACCATGCCTTGGAACTTGCCCTGGTCCCATCTCCTTCTGCCAGAGACCCTCAGATCTGTCCCACTCCTGCCCAGGCCCCCATAGGCACCCTTGACATGAAGAATGTAGAGCTGGCCATGCCCACCCAGTAGGCCACACGCACTCCAGCCACGCCTACCCAGTAGGCCGCACCCATCCTGGCCACACCCATACAGCCCTCCAAGGGCAACACAGCAATGCTGATGCGGCCTTCAGTGAAATTGAGTTTGACACCCCTGTTCTATGCAAATGAATCTAACTTCAACTTCAGAAATCATGCTTTTAAATCAGCTGCTAAGATAGTTCTAATTGGCAGAAATTGAAGGCAGGGCTTTTTCAGTGGTGGTCCCATGCTAAATACTGAGACAATGAGATGTGGGTTTCAATGAAGCTTTTCAGTCCATGTCGCCCACTGGACTGCTTCCCCCTATTCATTTCTTGGAGAGCCTTATGAGAAATATAGATAGGAAGGCTGTCCTGAAAGACTAGTAACGATACTGGCGTCAGCCAGTTGGAACCCGAGCTATTTTGCTGCAGCTGATATTTATTTATACTTCCTATTTGTACAGGAGTTTTCCTAGAACCAAAAGCCATGATTTATAAACAACAAAATTAGAGACTTCAAATTGCACGATTTAGATACATAGCACAGATCAATACAGAAAAGTTTGATGAACTGATGGCTTGGGCAAATAAGGAGAAATTTGGTTACTCCCTTCTTTGGGTTGCTGATATTCTCCTTAGGTTTATGCTTATTGAACATGCTAATATCTTTTTTGGGGGGGATTGTTCATTTTAATTGTTTGTTGTTGGATTAAAATTTACATGCATTAGAAATAAAGAATACCAACTCTTGAATTTCCACACGAATTATAAGAACAGACAAGGAGGATACTTGCTTTATTATTTACTTACTTGTTAATCAAATGTGTATCTCACAAAAAGCAACTCTGGGTGGCGTACATACAATAATGGTTGATAGAAATGCTACTCTGTGCTACTCTGACACTGATGCTAAGCATGGTGGCCTTGCATACAGTGCATCCAATTAAAAATGGCATAGTACTTTGATACCCTGAATGTAGCACAAATGTGTGACACAATCTATATTTTTATAAAGATAATTAGTACAAGATGTGTAAAATCTCAAGTTTCTTCTCCAAAGAAATACTTGAAAATATTAAACTCGTGGTCAGTTAGGATAGTTCGAATATATGTTAGTTATTGAACTAATATATACATACATACACACACATATACATTCATTCGTTCATACATACATACTATATATGTGTGGGTGTATATATTCATGTGGGTGTGTAATTTTTATATATATATATATATATATATATATATATATATATATATATATATATATATATATATATATATATATATATATATATATATATATATATATATATATATATATATATATATATATACACATACACACACACACACACACACACACACACACAAATCCCCTCATACACTACATATAAATATAAATACTGTATACTGTCTGATTAGGATTTGTCAAGAAATTCTGAGAAATGTTATAGCCCAGCTTTGATGGACGTATGAAAGTAATAGTGCACTGAACATTTGGCTTGAGCTATTGGCAGTTTTTTTTTGTTTCTGAATTGTTCTACTTATCCACGAATGCTTTGTTTTCTGCTTAAAGGGTTTTATTTAATGATGATTGGGGTAGTCCTCAATCTACAACAGTTCATTTAGTCACCTTTTGAAGTTACAACTGCACTGAAAAAAGTGACTTGTGACTGCTTTTCACATAACCATTGTATCATCTTCATGGTCACATGATCAAAATTCAGATTGTAGTGTCCTGGAGTCATAAGACCTTATAAGCAAAGTCAATGGGGAAGCCAGATTCACTTAAAAGCTGTTTTACTAACTTAACAACTGCAATGATTCACTTAGCAACTGTGTCAAGAAAGGTCGTAAAATGGGGCAAAATTCACTTAACAATTGTCTTGTTTGGCAACAGAAATTTTGGGCTCAGTTATGATAGTAAGTCGAGGACTACCTGTATATTGTGTATAATAAAAATAATAGTCATTTCTTGTTATTTTGTTCCAGCATCATGTATTGATATAAAATGTTCTACCTTTATCTTTTAAAGCATCTCAAGTCCACTATTATGGGGCTAATCTCTAGTTTACAATGTAGATCCACTTACTGCTGAATCCAGATGTAGTATATTTGGACAATGATGTGTGTACATCAAAACGCCTTGGTCATTGCAATCTTGGGTAGTCATGCTTTTAAGTTTTAAAGATGAATTTGCCTATTCTTACTTTCAAAAGGAAAAACTCAGGTACAGTACAAAGTTACAGTTATGAAGTCCTGATTAACTACAAGAATTGACATTCAAATGTCACACTGTAATCTTAAAAAAAGAAAGTGAGTTAAGGTTAGGGTTACTATACTCATATAAAAGTAAAAACATGTGGAAGAAGGGTTCTAAACCTAAACCCATCTTACCAATTTTGCTATTTTTCTTCACTTTTTAGTTTTGATCATGAAAGTGAGTTGGGCATGGAGAAAAGTGCTAGTACAGTTGATCAAGAGGAATGGATTGTGGGGGTAGAAAAGAATCAGTGTCATTTCCAACCTACATGCTTTACTGCTAAGATAAGCCCTTATGACCATTCCTTTATATATAGATAAACATAATGTTAAAGTTAACGTGCTTCTGCATGAATCAGATTTTAGTCAAAGGAGCTGTAAGGTTGATTGGTATATCATCTCCATTTTGGGTACATGTGTAGGTGTGTGCAAAGTGTTGTCCAAAAATTAATGGTACAAAAAATTCCTATCATTCTGCTCTACTTTCTGATGTTTACTCATAAAGTCGTGGTGCCTCAGACCACTCTACATAGGAAAGGAGAAGGCCTATTCTTTTCCTCCAGCCCATTTTTAAAATAAAATCAACGTACCTAGTGCTTGTGTAGACTTCTTTAAAAAAAACAAACCATTAGCAAGATAATATCTTCTTTGAAGCCAAAGGAGAGAGTTTATGATTGAGCTAGAATCTAAATCAACCATAATTTAAGTTCCATAGTTTAAATCTGGTTACTGTAGTAGCTTCAGTTCTGTGTTATTCCCAGGAGGAAAAAAATTGCCATTTTCCTGTTTTAAATATATCCAGTTTTTCCCTCCCTCCGTCTTAATTGTTCGGTTCCAGTTACCTGGATATATAAAATTATTTATATTAAATTTATATTAAATCTTTCTCTTAATATAACAACCCCTGAAAACTAACTCTTTGCAGTCAAGTTTGTCCTAAGAAATTGTGTGTGTGTGTGTGTGTGTGTGTGTGTGTGTGTGTACATGACCTGGATTTGAAGTTCTGACAGTTGGGCCCCCTGTGTAGTCACGTGACCTAACTTTGGGTGGCTGGCAACATAGCTGCATTGACAGCCCTTTGTAGCAGCCCACAGTTACATTACTGTGTTTTACAATGGTTTGGCCAAAAAAATGACACTTCCAATTTTATGCAAAACTGTACCTATAGTGATTAACGACTGTTGCATTTACTTAAACACTCCTGCAAAAAAGGTTGTAAAATTGGGTCTGTGATTTAACTGACTTGTTTATGACTGGTACGAGATATGTCTGTAATGAGCAGGCCCCATCACAGTCATATCTAAGGACTATCTGTGGTAGCTATTTTTCTTTTTCTAGTTTGCAATCTAGAAAAAAGAAAAAGTAAGAGTGGATATATCTATATATATTCTTAATTTTATTGTTCCTTTCGCCATTCCCTACATCTCTGGTCACATGCTCTTCCCCAACTTCTTGTTACCCTTCTTTCTCAGCTTCTCTCTTTGATTGGTCAATCACTGTCTTTAGCAAGTTCAAAAAAATCATTTTTCCCATGGCGGTGTGAGAATTAAGGATATTGTATGATAGTTTGCACACTTCATTAAGTCACTTTTTTATATATTAATCCTTTCCAAACCATTGACCATTGTGGTTCTCCATATTGGCTGGCATAACGTGGTTAGAACCTTTACTAGTTCTTCTTCTGCATCTTGCCATATTTCAGTTCTTGTTGCTTTCTGCTTCGGTAATGGCTAAAGTGCTAATCTAACTTCCTCTTCTAGTGTTAGAGGTTCTTGCAAGTAGAGAGTATCTTCTATATCTTAGATCTTGATATCTCTGGTATACAACATTTCAGTATACTCCTTCCAATTTTGTTCAATCTCCTCTGAACCTTGATTTCATCTATCGGAACCATGACATACTGTCTTTCCATTGATGTGTTTTAGCATATCACTTCTGAGCTCAGAGATCCTTTGAAAGACTTTCCATGTTTTTCCATGCCTATTTCCATTCTCAGTGTTTTTACAGACATTGCTGTGATGCAGTACTGCTTCTTGTCTCTTAATTGCTCTCTCAAACATTTTGTGAACTTCTTTAATTCATTCTATAATTCCTCTGATATCTGTCAATGAGGTATAGCAATAATATAGTCAATATGATTTCTGTGTACTCCATCTGGAGGTGTACATGTATGGAGGTCTTCATTTAGTTGTTTGAAGACAGTGTTAACTATGGGAAAATAATTGATGTGGCAGAACTTGGTAAGTTGGTCTCCTGTTTCATGTTGGCTCCCTAGGTCACAGGTCTGCAAACCGCGGCTCCGGAGCCGCATGCGTCTCTTTCAGCCATCTCTTGCGGCTCCCGGTCCTCTGCCACGTGCAGTCCCCCCAAAAAAAAAGTGGGACTAAAAAAGTTCAATTAATCAATTCAAATATGCAGGGTAGGTGCATATCTCGCCTTGGCTCCACTCTTCAGTCAAACCCTGTTCTGCGCATGTGCGCATGTACGCGCATGCACACACATTTTTTGCGGCTCCCAGTTTTTCCTTTTGTGAGGGAACCGGTTCCGAGTGGCTCTTTCACTGTTTCAGGTTGCTGACCCCTGCCCTAGGTCATACCATCCGACTACATTTTCCTCCTTAATGTTTCCAACTTTGGCATTCCAGTCTCCAATCACAGGCAGCACCAATATTGCTTGAATGTTGCATCAATTCAGATCATATCCGGCCCTTTGGTTATCCTTGTCCAGCGCATGTGAGATCAGTTGGAAATTAGAAAATAAAATGTAAATAAATGCACTACAGTGTGTGGGAGAAGAAGCCAAGTGCCCTCCTTTATCAGCTGGTGAGAAAAATGGCTTTTCTGCACCTGTGGCAGAAGAGCAGTAACAGGGCTGAGGTGAGGTAATGCTCCACGCTATCCTCCCTCAACACTTGGGTGCAGGCAGAAGAATTAAGTTCAGCCTATTGGTTTGGTCCTCCACAACAGTCTTATTTTTATTTATTTTATTTTAATAATATTTCTATACCGCCCTTCTCCCGCAGGACTCAGGGCGGTGAACAGGGCAAGAATAAAAATACAAATTACAAAAGTTAAAACTAAATTAAATAAATGCCCACATACTAAAATAGATATTTAAAACCTAATAAATAGCCCCCGATCCCCCCATCAGGCCAGGCCAGCTTGTTCAAAAAAGTATGTTTTTAGCTCGTGGCGAAAGGAGCGAAGGTCGGGCGCCGTCCGGAGCTCAACCGGGAGCTGATTCCATAGCTCCGGGGCGCCCACAGAGAAGGATCTCCCCCTGGGGGCCACCAGTCGACATTCTCTGACCGGTGGCACCCTGAGGAGGCCCTCTCTGTGGGAACGCACAGGGCGGAGGGAAGTCGATGCCGGCAGCAGGTGTTCCCTCAGGTACTCCGGCCCCCTGCCATGGAGGGCTTTGAATAGTCCCAGTTTCTCGTATGGCTTCTTGAGAAAATTAATTGGCCACCCCTGCAAGAGAGTCCACATTGCAGAAAACTTTCCTTGGATGTCCTTAGGTAAGCAACACTGGTCCTATCCTTTGCTTTTAAAACTTTATAAATAAAGGTGGCAGGGGATTCTACAGTTTAACCTACGTGTTACATTAATAACACTTTTTTAGCAATGTTGGTTTTGCCATTTAGCTTTAATAAATGAACCTGGATTCTGATCTTCAGAGAAGGAGTGAAAAAACCCTTGTTAAACCAAGTTCTCATACCTTTTGTGAAATTTTGACTCTGTCATACATTCCTTATCCTCTTAACTAAAACTCCCCCAAAACTATTAGGTTCTTCCTCCTAATAAAGTTATTTCGTAATAAATTGATTGCTATTTTTTGCACGATTTCAAGTTCTGCAATATATTTTTTGAAATGTAGTTACTCGTAAAAAATACCCATCACAATTTTGTACCGTTCTTCAAAAGGAGCTTAGAGATGCATTTCAGAGGGGGGGGGGGAAATGTTAAAAGAATACTTCACCCTATTTTATCATTATTGGCTTTATAAAGACAATGTTGAATTGTTGCCTGTACAAATTTAGATTTTGAAAGTGTGCACTTGAGAAAAAGGGGAACATCAAGAAAATATCATTTTTTCACCTCTTACCCTTTTACTCCCATTATATGATTTTGTATTAGTTAACCCAGGGTGCAGAGTGCAAGTTCATGGCTGTGACAGCATGTTTGAAAGATGGGCTAAATGCATCATAAAGATCTCAGATGCTGTCATGCATTTGTCAGTTCTGGGAGAGCGATACTAATGAACTCCAATTTCCCCACTTACTATCTTTTCTCTTAAATTATTTCTCCACTTCAGAATCCTTTTTCCAACATTTCCAAAAAGCAGTGAATAAGAAGCTGACCTCTGCTCTGCAAGTTTTTGTTTTTCTCGGCTATTAATCTTGCTGAAATAGCTCTTTATGACTATATTTTTCATTTTGCAATGCAAACATTTGTTATCTTTGCATTATAATAGTATCTTTTACTCAGCAAGGTATTTGCTTAGTCTTCAAAGAGGGTTATTGTTGAGATATGTCTTGTGTCTCCTTCCTATCATTTTGAGAATGCTTCAGGGAAATAATTGATTACTATTGATTGCTTAATATATTTTTTTAAAAAAAACCTAGATCCAAAGAGAAAATTGTTTCAGAAGGCTCTTTATAAAAGTATAAAGTTAAGCCTTATCTCTAGGATTTCAGCTCCCTTTTTCATATAGATTTGCATGAATGTAGGTGTATTAAGATAGGAGGAAATGTTAAGTATGTGAGTATTAAGACGTTAAATGAGAAGGGCAGCTGATTGGTAGGAAGTTGAATTAAGTTCAATCCTTAACGAGCTTTCTTTCAAACAAACCCCATTTTTTTTCCTTCGCTACAGGTAGCCAATGCTTGGGCTATTTAGCCAACTGGATTGCTTGGTATAATAATGTAAAGAATCTTAGACCTATATTGTCCTAATCTCTCCTTTTCCTCTCTTTAGCACACATTGCATTCTTTCTGTTCAATTATTTTTTTAATGTCTTGCTTAATTCTAATAAAAGTGTTGCAAGATGACATTCCTGCAGCATGTGTTATATTTTGGCTGAAGAAATAATTAAATTATTATTCAATCAGGGATTTTTAACAGCCGCAAAGCAAGTGGATGTTAACTAAATGATGCAGTTTATTCCTTTCGTTCTTGCTGCCAGCTTGCTTCTTATCGAAAGGATGCCAGCTTTAAGTAAAGTGGTATCCAGATGGTAGTCGCATGACGCCCACTTGGTTACAGAGCCTAAGCAGGGAATACTGTAATTCGGCAGCCAGAACAAGCTGTGGGTCAGTGAAGGAGGGATGCCTGTTGCTTCACAGTTTTTGCATATGTAAATCTGTTAATGTTATGTCATTGTTGTGCGGTCTAAACATAAGTGTTGCCTTTCTCTGGGGCCCAGATGAACCTGGATAGCAGCCCAGTTAATGAAAATCAAAGGAGCTGCTTTGGCAAATGATGCTCCAGGCAGTCGCCTTGGTGTGAACTCTTTGCTTCTTGGAGATACTTATTTTCTCTCACCTGAAGTTTGTGCAGGCAGGAAGTTTTCTTTGATAGGATGAGTCCATGATAAGATGATAAAATGATAGGCTGAGCCCATGATAAGACTGGGCAAAGAGATTGCCAAAGTGAGTTGCACATCTATTTTTAGTTCCCCCAGTGTTGAAGACAATTCATTTGGCCCAAGCTGCGTCTGCCTTTCTAACACTTTCTCTGTCTGCCACTCTTCTGTACTCTTTTCATCAAGTACAGATGAGGCACACAGCCGTCTCAGAAAAGTCATGAACTATGTCGTCTGTGCAGTTTAACAGCCAACATCTGCTGCAGCAGCGGCAGCCTGATGGAAACAATTTTAGAAAAACTCTAAAGTGTTTTAACTTTTGTCTATCACTCAGGCTTTTGCAGTTAATTATTTGCAAGTAGATTTACTTCATGTAGATAGGCTATGAAAATTAGCTTACGGATGTGATTGACCATTACCAAATATTTTGAAAATAGAAGTTAAACCTGTCTAATTTTTGTTGTTTAGAACCAGAACAGAAGAAAAGTGAAAGTTCTCTTCAGAGGCCTACGAGCTGTGGAAGCTTTAATTTCTTTAAAGGCTAAAAGATATTTATATCAAATTTTAAAACTGCCAATCTTTCTCAGGGAAGGACTCTGAGCGGTCTAGAAATAAAATGTTGAAACATAAAACAGTATATTCAATTTAAGATATTCCATTGGTTTAGCAAAATTACTTTTGAAAGTATTGAACGTTTATCTATGGAGATTCTCAGTCATCCAATTTATGGTTGTCCCAAAGATGCTTTTTCAAAAGGCAACTGGATTTTGTTTTTCCTTGAAGATGATTCACTTCTTATCCAAGAAGCTTCTTCAATTTTACTGAACATTTATACTTCACATGAAAGTATTATTTTTATTTATTTATTAGATTTGTTTTCTGCCCATCTCACCTTGAAGAATTTCTAATGTGTGGAGGATAAACAGTCTAATTTTAAACTTTTTCTAATTTTTTATTTATGCCATAAGGCTGCTTAAAACATATTTTTCTCTCTGTGTGTGCATACATGTGTGTGCACATAATCTACTGTGTATGTGTGCGTATGCAATTATATGTTGTGGGCATCTCTGTCATGTGTTGAATAATCATTTATAGGGACAGCCAGTGGGATTTTTTGAAGTGTTATATAGTCTAAGATGAACAGTAAGGGGTCAGCCTTCTTTTTCTTTATAGAATTTGAACTCGTTTTCAGTTCAATGGATTTAGTATACAATTTTGAAGGATCAAAGATTTCCGGGCCTATGCCATCCAATTCAAAAGTACCATTTGCTAGCATTTCAAAACCAGATTTTAAATGTAAATTTGGAACCTGATTCCCCAGTGGTTCAGGAGGTTTATCTGGTATAATTGTGGTATGGCTTTGGGAATTTGCACTTCGCAGTCAGTGCTTTTGAATGCTGCCTCTCAACAACCTGATTTCCTAAACCATTTATGTTAGAATACCATTGATTTTTCTGCAACTAATTGAATCATCTTGTATTCAAGCATTATGGTTTAATTGCATTGGTGAGCTTGCTCTAAGGCTCTTAAGTATTTTCTTAATGATACACCTATTTGTAAAATTCAATATAGACAGATCACATATATTTACAATGAGTTCTGCATTCTTAAGGATCAGCTGAACTTAATTTTCTTTATAAACATTCAGTCCTAAAATATATGATATTTCAAGATAAAAAATATCTTGTGGTTGAGTTTGACTCTTGGTGACTGTGTCTGCTTATGCTGTTATGTTAAAGAGTATTTCCAGTGGATAAAATATGAAATTAATTCTGTATATGTGGACTTTTTGAGGAAATGGGAAAACAAGTGCATTTTTTAAAAAAGTAGAAATGACGAGCTTTTAAAGTGTCAAATGTGTAATTCTTGAAATGCAGAGATTACTATTCATTTGACTCAGTGAGACTTACTTGTGAACATGGTGCATATTCACACGCACTGTGAAACACCTGTGAATGATTTTTATATAATGACTATGAAATGAAATTTAAGAAAAATCAAAACATGCTGCTGAGCAGTGGATTTTGTCATCTCTCTCTCTCTCTCTTTCTTTTTGAGTAAAGTGATGATCTGTTAAAGTAACATTAATAGTTCTGAAAGTGCAGTTTTGGTGGTTAGGAGAATTTGCCTGTTCCCTGCGCCATTCCAGACTCAAAAGTTGTTTCAATGACATTTGCTACATTGAGTGCTTAAAAAAGTTACGTGGATGAATCGAATCAGCTTTGTTCTTTGGAACCAGATGTATCTCTGCAAGTTCCTTACTTTTTAAAAATAATCTTTTATCCTCTGTAGTGTAATCTGATCTTTAATATAGCCAGACATCTATGTGAATATTTACAATGTGGAAATAAACTCAAGATTGAGAATATGGACTAGCAAGAAAAAAATTCTATAAATTGACCATAAAGCAGTAAGGAGTTTTACAAAAGATTTTCCATTTAGAGTAATCTCATCATTCATGCCATGAAGTTAGGCTTTGACAATACTGTGTCTTATATTCTTTTATAGATCAAGATAAACTTTGTATGTGTGATTTGTAGATGAAATCAAGCAAATCAAAGGGTACATTGGATTTGATGATACATCAGTTCTGTACATGAATAGTTCAGTACAATTCTCTTACCAAGAAAAAATAATTGAACAATAGAAATTTTATGTTATAAGAGAAGTGGGGAGGGTAATGTTCCTAAGAGATCTCAAATTTCAAAAACTTCCAAGATAGCTATGCTGACTCAGGAATTCTGGGAGTTGAAGTCCATGAGTCATAAAAGAGCCGAGGTTGCCTATCCCTGACCTAAAGGGTTAAGGCTTATTAATTTTTAATTTCTCATTAAAAACTTTTTCCAAATCATCCAAACAGAACTAACTACTGTTAAGTACAGGTAGTCCTCAACGTACGACCACGACTGAGCCCAAAATTTCTGTTGCTAAGTCAGACAGTTGTTAAGTGAATTTTGCCCCATTTCATGACTTTTCTTTCTGCAGTTGATCAGTGAATCACTGCAATTGTTAACTTAGTAACACAGTTGTTAAGTGAAACTGGATTTCCTGTTGACTTTGCTTGTTAGAAGGTTGCAAAAGGTGATCCCAGGATCCCAGGACACTTCAACCGTCAAAAAAACGGGTCAGTTGCAAGTGTCTGAATTTTAATCACGTGACCATGGGGATGCTGCAACGGTCTTAAGTGTGAAAAGAGATCATAAGTCACTTTTTTCACTTTCATTGTAACTTTGAATGTTCACTAAATGAACTGTTGTAGGTCGAGGACTACCGGTACATCAGTAGCTTTCTTTAACATTTGACAGAAATATGCCTGAAAAGAATCATTTGATTATGAGATGGATGGCTATGTAAATAAGATGAATAAATAAGTAAAATATGAGTGAAAAGGTCAGTGTATCTATTGTCAGGAGTTTTTAACTTTACCTATTATTATCGCACAGGTTTGAAATCTGGCATGACTACAGAATCCCTCAATAACAGCAGTAGCTCGGGGACATTTGTGTAAGTGTTAGCAGTTTGACAAAAGAAATAGAATTGTTTTACAGTTCACTTTAACTAAAGAGATCTCTTGCTTTCCTTTAATATATGGGCCACTTTATACTCAAAAATTGGTTCACTTCAGTCGAGTTTCTCTTCACATGTTTGGTTTGTAGAGATTATATCCATAAGAATAAATATTAAAAAGACTTGCAAAAAATAAAATAAAATAAATATAAATTAGTTACAGACCACAGTAAAAAAACCATGTGTATACCAGATGCACAAAAAAGTATTCCTCTCATTTGTTCAGCAGTTCTCCCTCCCCCCTCCCAAATAGTTGAAAGGGCTTTAGAGGCTTGTGTGAATTCAAAATATGGATACAGAAAGGAATTTTTAATTTTATTATTTCTGTTTTATTATTATGGAACCCATTTCAGTCAGTTGCACAACTGTTTTGGCCACATTGAAAAATGAAAAAAAAAGAAAAAGGCAACAATGCAGATCCATGGGCTTAGAAGTCCTTGGAATATAAAAATTCTAAGAATAGTGGTTAAGTCTGAAATGATGGTCCCTTGAAGTAGAATGTCTTATATGACTGGAGTGAGAGTAAAAAGGCCAGGCCAGAAATACAAATGATAGCTTTTCTATTTCTGTAGGATTGTCCTTGTAAGCCAAAGCTGTCTTTTAAAGTCTAACATTCACAGTAGAAGTCATTCTACTTCCAATGACTCATGTTCCCATTTCGGAATGGCTACAATAAATTTTCTCTGTTCCACTATTCTAGGCTGAATAGGGCTGTGCAAGGGTCCAGTTTGAAGGGCAGAATGTGATTGAATGTGTGAATGGGTATGCAGACAGCATCTTTTAGAAATGCCTTAAGCCAAACACGTGCTTTCCTTTCATGACACAATACCTATGGTGAGCAGTGGCCCAATCCCAAGATGCAACATCGGTCCTTCAGTTCCTAGTTCTACACTGATGCTCCCTCTGAATCTCATTTTGGCCTTTGAATCAATACCTCTGCTCATTTGCTGTCTTCCTTGTCTTGTAAGAACCTGTTGGAGAGAGGTAGGTGGCATTATTAATAAAAGCTGTGACATGGGAAGACATTGATGCTTTCATTCATACCATGGTCTCAGTCCAAATGTACTTATTCTCTTGAGGCTACTACTAACCATTAACCATTAAAACTTCATGGCTAAAATAGCTTCAGACTGTGATTTAAGTTCGAGAAGTCATGTGGAGACAAATAGCAAAGATGTAAGATGTCCCATCTAGTGTACCACTACTTTTAGGAGCAATGATGCAGACCCCATCTCTAATTTATTTATTTTCAGTTTCTTTGCTCACTCTTTTGTTTTTAGATTTATTTCCATAAATTATATGTTATATATATTATATATAGCTTACACTTTCATCAATCCTCATTCTGAGTTCACATTCTCTTATCTATCTCTTTAGCATGATCCTTTCTAGGCAATTTCCCCTAATCACATTTTTTAAAAAATGCATATAATCTGTTTTCTTCTTACTTCAGTTTCTACAATGAAAGGTCTTACCTATTTCTTCATCATTATTTTATGTTGTTTTAATATTTCTTCATACATTAGAGAGTTAGAGCAAAAAACAAAGCAAAAGAGAATATCTCTTAATGCAGGGGCCCTCAACGCCCGGTCCGTGGACCGGCACTGATCTGCGACATGCGGCTCGGCTGTGCAAACAAGCAAACCCCTTCTGCAGGATGTAGGCAGCACACAAAACTGCGCCCCCTCTGGTCCGTGAAAAAACCTCTCCACGGAACCAGTCCTTGGTGTCTAAAAGATTGAGGACCTCTGTCTTAATAGTTGGTTTTAAAATCTGAAAAATAAAATAAATCAATACAAGGATTGGAATAATAGACTGTTATTGCAGACAAAAATGAAGGGGGGTTATTTGGATTTGTATAACTTGATTATTGTAACTTGAGTTTGTAAACTCAAGTGTAGCTTCTACTATCCTTTCAAATTACGTTTTAACAATATGAATTGCATTACTTACCGACCCTTACTTAGTGGTAAGGTACTCAATGCCCTTGAGGACCATTCGGAGACTACAACTGGTGCAGAATGCGACCGTGCGAGTTGTGATGGGGGTCTCCCGATACTCCCATGTAACACCTCTACTCCGTGAGCTGCATTGGCTTCCGGTTGCTCTCCGGGTGAGATTCAAAGTGCTGGTGATGACCTATAAAGCCCTAAATGGCTTGGGTCCAGGATATTTGAGGGAACACCTGCTGCCAGCATCAAGTTCCCTTCGTCCAGTGCGCTCGCAGAGTGAGGGTCTTCTCAGGGTGCCGCCGATAAAAGATTGTCGGCGGATAACACCCAGGGAGAGGGCCTTTTCTGTGGGTGCGCCTGCCCTCTGGAAGCAGCTGCCCGTAGAGCTCAGGACTGCCCCTGACCTACGCTCATTCCGCCGGGACCTGAAGACTTGGCTCTTTGAGCTCTCTGACCCAGGCTGAGAATTTTAACGGGGGTTTTATTTTCAGGGATAATTAATCTTTTAATTCTCTTTTAACTTTGTATTTTATATTGATGTGATTTTAAAATGCCCTGTAAACCGCCCTGAGTCCTTCGGGAAAGGGCAGTATATACATCTAATAAAATCTAAATCTAAAATGTAAATGTCTACGAGAAAAAACCTTCATGCGTATGACTGTATGAGGATTAACTTCCTCCATATAAATGTCAGGGTACATAGAGTTTGCATTTTATTTGTGAGTGTCCTAGGAATATTGACATCGATTTAAAGACTTTCATTGAAATAGAAACACCAGAATGCTTGGACTAATAAGTATTTCTTATATCTGATTGAACTTAATGGAAACAGTGAGTTTTCTATTAGTTATGAATCTGACACTCTGTGGTCAGACTACATCTGTGTATGCGTTTGTGTGTTGAGGGTTACTCTCCTGTAAAAAAAATTGGCATTCAATTGCATAGAAGAATTTGACACTGGGGAAAGCCACAGAAATTAATAACCAGAATACTTTTGTTACAGTGAAGTGTAGCTATATTTCCACGAATAGCTTTAATACAACAGCAGATTAGGACATGAAATGGCAGGTTGAGGCATATAACTACATCCCAATAAAGGACTGGAAGGTAAAAGCAAATCTGAAAGACCCTTATTGCTCATGATGTAGTAGGTATTTTGTTTAAGTGTGGTTTACGTCTACTGATTCAGAATAGAACTGTGGCTTTCATTTGCAATCTACACCTTTTATTATAAACCACATGAGTGGGTCACAGTAAACAACTTTAAATCCTCCTTTTGTGTTATAATTTAGCACAAAGAAGCCTTCTGGATATTGGAAAACCTAGTTTTCTAGATAGTTACTTGATTCCAAATAAAAACATTTCCTTACTGTAATTACTTTGATATTTTTTTTGGCCATAATTGACATTCTACATTACCCACCATGCTATTTTTTGTGTCCACGTAAAAAGAAAGGGGGGGGGGAGAGAGCATAGCTTAAAAATAAATTCTGAGCATTGTATTATTTAATTTATTATATAAATTTACATAAGAAATAAGATGCTAAATTCTTAGCATTGTGTGATTTAGTTTATTATATAAATTTAAATAAGAAATAAGAATGGAAGACAGTTACATTAATGATATATTCTAATGTTAGAAATTGAGTAAAACAAAATACATATATCCTCTAGTTATATATCTGTATATAAACATTAGCAACCTGTTAAGTAGGAGACGTACTGTGGTATATGGTTGCCATTTTACATTTTATATTTATATGTTGTTTATTGTTACATGTTTTTCTTTTTTAATTTATTGTTTGTTTTTATGATGTACGCCATCCTGAGTTATGCCGTTTGAGTTGGGTGGCCTTATAAATCTTAAAAACAAGCAAATTAATTATTTTTTAAGTGCCATTTTAATTTATTATTTGAATGTTGAAAGCCATCCTGCAATTTTATTTAATATAGTATAAATTACATAAATAAATAATGTATTTACCAGGAGTAATCAGTGTAATGAAAGTTCATAGCAGGAAAATGTGTCATCAAATAGCAAATGTTTGTTTTTAATAAAGTTTGATCCTGGATATGGTAAGTAAAACTTCATTAATCTCATGAGGACTTCTTGCCCAGAAGTGGAAATAAAATAAAATATTTTTTTCCAGAACTTAAACATTTTAAGATAAGATACACTTTAAGATAAGATACATTTTTCCTGATATTATTACAATACTGTAGTACCATTTTCACATGTTCAAAGTATTATGGTGGTATGATTTTGACTTACAGGCTAAGCTTCCTTTTCTGTTTCTGATTCCCTTTTCAAGTGACAAAGTACTTTACTAAGTTATTCCTCTTCAAAATAGTAACTTTCCCAGTTATGTTTTTAAAATTCTTAAAAATATTAGCCAAATTCTATATCGCTTTTCCTAAGACCAAGGTAAATCCATCTGTTTGTAAGATTCAGTTGCCATCAGAGTAAATTACAGAGAATTGCCCATTAAGATATTTGCATTGGGTGTGAATTCAAAACAGATGCGGATCGTCTTTAGAGGTGTGGAGCTCCCCTATACCATGACCATAGGCACAGATACCATAATATCAGTATCTTGGAAAAAGAGAACTGTACGTAAAAATCCTTTCATCACATTTTTGGGCGTAGGAAGGGTACTCGCCATAACATGGATGCAAAATGTTAAAGATTGGTGTGATCAAAGGAATGTCTTTTTCCCCCTTGTCTTTTGGCAAGCTTAGTGAAACTTTGTAAGCTAAATAAGAAATTGGACTCTTTAGTCAAACATTAAACGACCAAGTAGTGAAGTGATGGCATATAGTATAAATATAGATGGTAAGCCAGATATTTTATAAGACATCTATTTCGTTGCTGCTTTATCTTTATATGCAACTTTAACATGAATGTTAATGACTCCATTGGATGTGCTCTAATATGTTTGCATTTTACCAAAAAAGTGGTAAAATTTAGTCTTTAAAAATGAAGACAGAAGAGCAAATTATATAATACACTTTTTATTAGTCCCAGTTTTCCCAGCTCTGCAGAGTGCCTTTGACATAATGCTGGTGATATATCTGAAAGTAGTAATTATTTCAGTGTTTTAAATCTAGTTTTTCTAAAAAAAATTTTCTGCTTCAACCGGATGAATTAATTATTTTATTCCTTTTCATTCATATTCCATAGTTTTGTAACTCATCAAAAAGAACTGTTTTGTTGATTGAAAAAGAGCATGTGATTGCTAAGCAAGGACTTTGATTTGGAGATTTTGATACCTAGAAATCTCAACACTTTCTACCCGCAAAACAGAAATATCTTTTGTTATTCAAAATTTAAATAGGCTTTACATTTTGCAGTTATTAAGGTTGTTATTAGGATTCTAAAATATATCAAAATATGTCAAATCCAAATACCTTTATGCCTTTCCATGAATTCATGTTTTTACAATTTTAGGAGGAAAATCGGTGTTGTACTTTTTATTTCTTTCCAACAAGAAATAAAAAGTACAACACCGATTTTCCTCCTAAAATTGTAAAAACATGAATTTATGAAAAGGCATAAAAGTATTTGGATTTGATCCGAATTTAGAATGGGTTCATCTAGGAAAAAGCTTGATTTCGCTTAAAAACTATATGTATAAGACTGTGTTTTTAATAATATTTAGAAAAAAATAGTGGCTTTTTCCATACTTTTAAAAATTATTTTTGCAAAATTAAAAAAGAACATAAATTATAAACATTATTATTGGAAAAGTAACACATTACTAAATAGTTTGTTACTAAATTCTATATTCAAGTAGAGAATGTACATTGAAATAAAGATAACTTTTATTATAGTAGCCCTCTATAACAATAAAATTGGCGTTTTCATTTTTGTCTTAAAGGTGGTTTTTAAATCTTAGTGTCCAGGAAAATTCTCCTAAATTTCACTGTGCTCTACTGTCTGCAGTCATACATGTAAAATGACTGTTGCTTATTTTGTAGTAGCAAAATATGGAGGGACATGGAAAAGAAAAACAGTTTTTGGAGTAATTGTGAATTAAACTTTTAGAGTAGTGAATTTTTATACTAAAAGGAAATACAAAAGACCTCTTATCATCTTGAAGAACTGAAAATGCGACTCAGTTCTTTGTTTTACAGGAAGAAAAGCATTAAGTGAACTTCATTTACACTGTCATAATCCATTTGAGAATTAAAAATTCTTCTCCACAATAACCTGAGGTGAAATTGTCTTAAACCTTTAGTGGATGATATATTAAAAGAAATTAAAAAATCCAATTCCATGAATATAGTTAAAAAGAGGTTCTAAATATTACCATCATCAGCTCTAATGGTTTAAAACTGTATTTACATTAAACATGAGAAGCATTTTTTTCACTTAGGATAAATGATATAAACCCTGTTTGGGATCGTGTTGGTGTGTATGTGTGTGTATAAAGAGGCAAAGTGAGATGGTTGGAAAAGAGACAAAAATAATAAATAAAATAGAGCTGGAAGGGACCTTGGAGGTCTTCTAGTCCAGCCCCCTGCTTAAGCAGGAGAACCTAAACCATCTCAGACAAGTACCGTATATACTTGAGTATAAGCCGAATTTTTCAGCCGACTTTTTGGGCTGAAAAAATCCACTTCGGCTTATACTCCAGTGAACAAAAAAAAAAGAACTTACCGAGGACTTGCGCGCGGCCGAGGCTTCGGTGCTTCCGGGATCACGCGCACCTCTCCCAAGCCGCCGCCGTCCGGAGACCTGCCGAAGTTTGGGGAGGTTTGGGGAGGTGCGCGCGCACCTCCCCAAACCTCCCCAAACGTCGGCAGGTCTCCGGACCTCCGCGCCCTGCCTGCCTGCTTCTTTCCGCTGCCTGGCTGCCCTACGATGTAACCCGCTTCATGATAGAGTGCGACGCCTGCAAGGACTGGTTTCATGGCAGGTAACACAAAGCGGGTGGATCCGCGCTCCGCAAGCCTCTGCCGGCGGCAGGGCGCGGATCCAGCCGGCGGCAGAGGCTTGCGGAGCGCGGATCCAGTGGGGGGGGAAAGCCCTTTAGCAGGATTTGCCTGCATGCCGGCGGAGGGTGGATCCGCGCTCCGCAAGCCTCTGCCGCCGGCTGGATCCGCGCCCTGCCGCCGGCAGAGGCTTGCGGAGTGCGGATCCAGTGGGGGGGAAAAGCCCTTTAGCAGGATTTGCCTGCATGCCGGCGGAGGGTGGATCCGCGCTCCGCAAGCCTCTGCCGCCGGCTGGATCCGCGCCCTGCCGCCGGCAGAGGCTTGCGGAGCGCGGATCCAGTGGGGGGGAAAAGCCCTTTAGCAGGATTTGCCTGCATGCCGGCGGAGGGTGGATCCGCGCTCCGCAAGCCTCTGCCGCCGGCTGGATCCGCGCCCTGCCGCCGGCAGAGGCTTGCGGAGCGCGGATCCAGTGGGGGGGAAAAGCCCTTTAGCAGGATTTGCCTGCATGCCGGCGGAGGCTGGAGCCGTGCTCCACAAGCCTCTGCCGCCGGCTGGATCCGCGCCCTGCCGCCGGCAGAGGCTTGCGGAGCGCGGATCCAGTGGGGGGGAAAAGCCCTTTAGCAGGATTTGCCTGCATGCCGGCGGAGGCTGGATCCGTGCTCCACAAGCCTCTGCCGCTGGCTGGATCCGCGCCCTGCCGCCGGCAGAGGCTTGCGGAGCGCGGATCCACCCTCCGCCGGCATGCAGGCAAATCCTGCTAAAGGGCTTTTCCCCCCCACTGGATCCGCGCTCCGCAAGCCTCTGCCGGCGGCAGGGCGCGGATCCAGCCGGCGGCAGAGGCTTGCGGAGCGCGGATCCACCCTCCCCCGGCATGCAGGCAAATCCTGCTAAAGGGCTTTTCCCCCCCACTGGATCCGCGCTCCGCAAGCCTCTGCCGGCGGCAGGGCGCGGATCCAGCCGGCGGCAGAGGCTTGCGGAGCACGGATCCAGCCTCCGCCGGCATGCAGGCAAATCCTGCTAAAGGGCTTTTCCCCCCCACTGGATCCGCGCTCCGCAAGCCTCTGCCGGCGGCAGGGCGCGGATCCAGCCGGCGGCAGAGGCTTGCCGAGCGCGGATCCAGTGGGGGGGAAAAGCCCTTTAGCAGGATTTGCCTGCATGCCGGCGGAGGGTGGATCCGTGCTCCACAAGCCTCTGCCGCCGGCTGGATCCGCGCCCTGCTGCCGGCAGAGGCTTGCGGAGCGCGGATCCACCCTCCGCCGGCATGCAGCCAAATCCTGCTAAAGGGCTTTTCCCCCCCACTGGATCCGCGCTCCACAAGCCTCTGCCGGCGGCAGGGCGCGGATCCAGCCGGCGGCAGAGGCTTGCGGAGCGCGGATCCACCCTCCGCCGGCATGCAGGCAAATCCTGCTAAAGGGCTTTTCCCCCCCACTGGATCCGCGCTCCGCAAGCCTCTGCCGGCGGCAGGGCGCGGATCCAGCCGGCGGCAGAGGCTTGTGGAGCACGGATCCAGCCTCCGCCGGCATGCAGGCAAATCCTGCTAAAGGGCTTTTCCCCCCCACTGGATCCGCGCTCCGCAAGCCTCTGCCGCCGGCTGGATCCGCGCTCCGCAAGCCTCTGCCGCCGGCGGAGGCTGGAACCGCCGGCGGCAGAGGCTTGCGGCAGAGGCTTGTGGAGCACGGATCCAGCCTCCGCCGGCGGCAGAGGCTTGCGGAGCGCGGATCCAGCCGCCGGCGACAGAGGCTCGATCCACCGTTCTGCAAGCCTCCGCCGCCGGTTAATACCCTGTATTCAGCTCTGGGAAGTGGGGGGAAGGGGGAGAGAGGGGGAGTTTGGGAGGAGGGGGAGGGGGAGCTCCACGGTGCAAAAATAAAGCCCTGCCGCTCTTCGCGTTGCTTGCCCGACTGGCTGTCACGGGACCGCACGGATCGCCTCGCTCCCACCGGCAGCTGATTCCTTCGAGTTTGGTCTCGAGCGATTTTGCATTTTCTCCAGTGCTGAAAGCCACTCGGCGGATCCCAGCCTCGGCTTATACTTGAGTCAAGAACTTTTCCCAGTTTTTGGGGGTAAAATTAGGGGTCTCGGCTTATACTTGAGTCGGCTTATACTCAAGTATATACGGTAACTGTCTAGCCTCTTTTTAAAAATCTCCAGTGATGGAGCGCCCACGATTTCTGGAAGCAAGCTGTTCCATTGGTTAAATGTCCACTGTCAGGAAGTTTCTCCTTAATTCCAGGTTGCTTCTCTCTTTGATCATTGTTTTTGTCCTGCCCTCTGGTGCTTTAGTGAATAATGTGACTCCCTCTTCTTGGTGGCAGCCCCTCAAATACTAGAATACTGCTATCATGTCACCCCTATTTCTTCTTTTCTTTAGACTAGCCAAACCCAAGTCCTGCAGCCATTCTTCATATGTTTTAGTCTCCAGGCTTTTAATCATCTTAGTTGCTCTTCTCTGATGTTTTTTCCAAACTCTCAACATCTTTTTTGTGACATGGTGACCAAAATTGTCTGCAGTTTTCCAGGTGTCTTACTAGGGTTTTATAAAGTGGTACTAATACTTCATGTGATCTTGATTCTATGCCTCTGTTTATACACCCCGGGATTGCATTAGCTTTTTTGGTTGCTGCTGCACACTGCTGGCTCATAGTCAAGTGATCATCCACTAGGACTCCAAGGTCCCTCTCACAGTTACTCTTTTTAAGCCGGGTCTCACCCAATCTGTACTTGTACCTTTGATTTTTCCTGCCTAAATGTAAAACTTTGCTTTTCTCCACATTGAAACTCAATTTGTTGGATAGGCCCATTGTTCAAGTTTGTCAAGATCTTTTTGGATCCTGAGTTTGTCTTGTGGGGTGTTGGCTACTCCTGCCATTTTGGTATCATCTGCAAATTTGATGAGTTAATGAGATAATTGTTGATGATATAGTTGATGAGATAATAGGTGATGAGATAACCTTCATGAAATACTTTCCAAAGCCAAACACTGTTTAGTCCATATACTGATAGTCCGTATACTGACATGGACTATCTTTTGAAAGACACTCAGATCTCATTGTTTCGAGCTATATACTATTATGTTACAGCAGGGGTCTTCAAACGTGGCTCGTTTATGACTTCAACGCCCAGAATTCCTCAGCCAGCATTTCTAAAATTATGTTTTCACTTTGCCATTATGAGGTACTGAGTTAATTATTAGTGAGAAAATAATGAATTTCAATAACTGTAGAATCAGGCTGCAGCATAACAAAACTGACAAAAGTGAGAGGGGTCTGAATACTTTCTGAATTCACTGTAGATATATACAGAGAGACAGATAGACCGAGGCATATATATGATTGAGAATTACTCCTCTTTTTGAAAGAATTATCAGTGTGAATAATAACATTTTAAAGGTATGAAACATATAAAATAACTACAGAATTGGTAGTGATTTTGTTTATGAGTATCCTTAACATTGCCTAAAGCAGGGGTAGGCAACCTTGGCTCTTTTATGACTCGTAGACTTCAACTCCCAGAACTCAGGAATTCTGGGAGTTGAAGTCCACGAGTCATAAAAGAGCCGAGGTTGCCTACCCCTGGCCTAAAGCAACATGTTTGCCTTATTGAAGAAGAGTTTAGTTTCTGTGAAGAGGAAAGTGAAACCTTTGCTTTATTCCCTATGCTATTTCATACTGTAGTTTAGAGATGCTCCACCTTTCCTTCCTTTCTTCCTCTGGTTGCATCTGATACAGAAGACAGGAAAAGGTGGAACATATTTGGAAGTATATGTTGGCACAGAAACAGGATGATTTTTTTTTAGCACTAATGTGTGGGGTTTTTTTATATCTTGAAAAATTTTGATGTGACTTTATGGAGCAACATAAACACACGTTATATAAAAAATTATGCAGTGATTTTTCATGAGATACAAGATGCAGTACATTTCAGTGGTATCTGTTGTCGAACTTCTGGTAGCACCTGGATTAAAAGTGGTTAATCCTTAGGAACATGTCTTTCAGAGGTGTGATGAATAAGATTGTTAAAAAGAAGGTTCAAATTACAACACAAGAGTTCTGGCAAATCTGTTAGTTCCAAATGAAAATTAGGCGTATATAGGTAAATTAGAAGGCTATGATTCTTCATGACAGTCTCCTTCAGTGTAAAGAAAAACAGGGATATGCTATACCTGTTGATTAATTTGGAAATGGGTATTAGTAATATTGGTAATTAATAATTAATAGGATATTAGTTATCTGAGAACTTCCAGTTTATGTTGAGGTTTTAAATTATTTATTTTTACTTTTTGCTGTCTGCCCCACTGTTTGGGATTTTACTTACTTTACAGAAGCTGTCTCAAGATTTTTACCATTTCCAGGCAAAAGCAGTTCTTGAAGTACTAATGGAAAATTTATTTATTTATTTGTTTCAATTTATATAGCGCCCTTTTCCCGAGGGACTCAGGGCGGTTTACAGGGCAAATTAAAACAGTGCAATGTACAAATTAAAATAAAATTAAATCAATAGCCCCAGAAGAGTTTAAAATTTAAAATTTAAAACCTTAAAACCCCTCAGTCCAGGCCGGCTAACTCAAATAGCCAGGTTTTTAGGTCCCGGCAAAATGAGCGAAGGTCGGGAGCGATCCGGAGTTCCACAGGCAGTTGATTCCATAGGGCAGGCACGCCCACCAAGAACACTCTCTCCCTGGGGATCGCCCGCCGGCACTCCCTGACCAGCGGGACCCTGAGGAGGCCCTCCCTGTTGGAGCGCACAGGACAATGGGAAGTTGTTGCTGGCAGCAGGTGCTCCCTAAGATAATCCGGACCCATGCCATTTAGGACTTTATAGGTCATCACCAGCACCTTGAATCTCACCCGGAGGGCAACTGGAAGCCAATGCAGCTCGCGGAGAAGAGGCGTTACATGGGAGTATCGGGAGACCCCCATCACAACTCGTGCGGCTGCATTCTGCACCAGCTGAAGCCATCCTTTGTAGACAGAATGTTCTGTAAGGCTGGCGCCATGGTAGAGAAGGCCTGCATCCTGGACCCTTAGAGTAGTGTAGTTCCCTTAGAGTGGGACGCACATCATGCCTTTTTTGCTGAATCTGATGGGATGGGCAAATGTAATTGTGGAGAGGCTGTCCATACTCTTTCTTTTACAGGAGCAGTATATGAATTATCACCTGAAAAAAATTTGCTTATTTTCCAGAAATGTGTGGGTTTTTTGACATTGTATATCAATTTTTATTGCAGATGTTGTTGATACCTGATTCTTTTGCCTGACAAGAATCAAATTCCTTTGTCAGCTGCAAGTCAAGCTAGAATTTGATTTTTGGAGTTTTTCTCTATTCAGTGCTGCTGGATTTTTCTCTCTGAAATGCTTTGCTTTTTTTGTATGCTTTAAAAGAAATACTCTTATTTCAATATGTACCCCTAATTCTTTTCCTAAAGACAATAGCAATATTTGGCACCCACAAAAACTTACTTTGCAGAGATACATCTGGCCTTCAATTTTTAGTTTAGTAACTTCTACCAATTCACATTCAAGTTGGTGAAAGGTAAATACTTAAGAGTATGCTACTTTCATAACAGAATTTCAGTGGGATTTTGTTTTAGTTAAGAAGTAGCAAAGCTTTGTGAATTGACATCCATAATTTCATTTTGCTAATATCTCTTCAGCAGTTTGTAGCTTCCTAGCTTTCTGTAATTAAATTAAATCCCCAGGAGTTAATTGACATCCTGAGAGAATTTGTGCCATTGGGCTTTTTCTGATGGGGAAGTGTTGGCAGCCAAGGCTGAGTGCTGGAAAGATGTATAACAGAAACAGTAACATTAGCTGGACCATTCTCTCCCCCCCCCCAAAAAAAAAACCTGCCATGAGAATAATGATTTTTAAGAAACAAAAAAGATAATTCACAGCAGACATAGACATAGCATTTGATTACATGTAGTGCTAAAATGGCATTTATCATTACGTGAATAAGCTAGCCTCTTCCTGGCCTTGTACATTCCCCATACCATTTATTTTTTTAGATTAATTGCAATTTAATGTAGTGTCCAAATTTTAAACTCTGGAGAATTTGTAAGTAACTACATTTGATTAGGGAAATCAGCTTCATAAATGCTTATTTATAAATGCTAAACCAGGGGTTTTCCAACCAGTGGTACGGGTACCACCTGTAGTACATTGGCACCTGGCAGGTGGTACACAACCATCCTAGAGATGTGGTAGTGGGGGAGGGGAATGAGCTTAACTGGTGGCAGTACCACACAAGCCTGAGCGAGAGACGGCTGGAGTTGCAGGGCTGTCAGGGCTCAGCGCAAGCACCAGGATCAGTGCGAGGCTCCAGCTGGAACTTGGTGCTGATCCCGGTGCTCCTGCTGAGCCCAGGAGAAGCGCCAATCAGCTGGAATGTTGCAGCATCCCCAGGGTCATGTGTTTTACATTCAGATGCTTGGCAACTGATTCATATTTATGATGTTCACAGTGTCCCAGGGTCATGTGAAGTGACCAAAACCTGCTGCAATCACCCAGCAGAGGGAGGGAAATAAAAACCAAACACCCCCACCCCACCCCCTCTGCCAATCCTCAACAGAAATGTCACAACAATGAAAACAGGAGGAAGAGCGCCACCGCGCGGGCAGGCAGGTGTCTTGCTCGGCTATGGCTTGGGGGGCACTTTTTTCAATGCCCTTGTAACTTTGAACAGTCACTAAGTGAACTGTTGTAAGTTGAGGACTACCTGTACTTCATTACTTTTTTCCTTTTTTTGGTCATCAAGTTTTTGACACCTTGCTAGGCGACTGGTGATACTTGGATGTTGCCATATCCTAAAAGTGGTACAATGGGTTGAAAAGCCCTGTGCTAAACTATAAATAAGATTAACTGTGGTTTGGATGGCTTAAAAAACATGACAAGTTGTGTATAGTTTAAAAATGGAATGAACAGTGACTCAACCTTTAGTCACAGCAGCCATGGCTAAGGTGAAGTAAGGTTACACTTATTCTCAACCTATGAAGCCATAACTTAATCTTGCATCTGAACGAGCTCACAATATACAACTTGAGGAGCCATCATTTATTGCAATAGCATTACAGTCTAATAGTATTACAGTCTAATACTAATACTCCACTAAAAAGGTTTTAAAATTTTTCTGAATGTCTTCCTTCAGCATCATGCAGTTTGCTAGATTATGGGTTGTGCTCTTGCTGGACAGAGTCCTGCTAAAGTAAAGCTTAGTTGTGTGTTTTATATGCAAAGATATTGATAATATGAAAGTATCTGCTTCGTACACGTAAAGATAGCAGCAGAACCCATTCAGTTTGGGAAAAATTCTTACTTAACCAGTTCATAATATTATTGAATGTCAGAATAAAATGACAGAATTGTCAAAGAATTGCAGTTCCATCCAAAGCACAGATTCACTTACAGTAATGAAGCCAATTGCTCTGTCTTAATTCTAAATTATTTATATAAGTTACTTTTCTTCTCAGTCGCATTTATTTGAAAGGAAAATTGAGCTAAATTTAATACCCCAAAAGGACCATTTTGGGGTATTAAATTTAGCCATTTTGGGGTATTAAATTTAAAGAGAAAATCAACTTTTCCATTTTGTCAGCCTAGAATTGCCAGTTCCAGCTGAAATCTATCCTAACATTTATTTCCCCTCCACCCCAAACAATAAATGCGGGTGTATCGTATATGTCTAAAGTTGCTGTGGTGTTTGAAGAAACTGAAAAATAAATTAAACAAAGAAATAAATGGTTGAATATACAAACAGTGACCAAAAACATCATCAAAAAGGGCAGTCCAGGACAACAAAATAAATAAAGTAATGTTAATTGAATTAATAGCAACTGACTAAGTCTAATTGCCTATTAAATAAGACTCATAGCAAAGACCCATCTGCATACACAGATATAAATATTGAAATCACTTCTGCCTCATTGAGAGTGAAGTCACTACAAAAATGAAAGTAGAGTCTAGAAATAAAGAAGACTGTCCATCCATGGATTTTACATGCTATTTTCTCATATTAAGATAAGTAGAAGTTGATTCTCCCATTTCATTTTTGATAGCAGATAAATGGGTAATTCTTGGATGTTTATATGACAGACACATATTAAGTATGTGATAGGAAATTATTAAGAAGCCACTGTTGTATGGCAAGCATTTCAACATGATGGTTGGAATGTCTTGCTACAATAATATAAGTTGCAAATAGTAATCTTCATGTTGAATGGCTTCATTCTTTGAGAAGAGCAAGAGGAACAGAAGGAAAATATTGGATGTAGAGGTAAAGTGTTGTTTCAGGACCTTATGGTATCATGAAAGATGTGACCAGATACATATTTCTATGCAATATTACTGTGAAAGACTACCAGCACTGGGACAACACATTTATTATCATGATAGCTGATTCCAATTAAAAAGAGCAACAGCTGCCTCAGGTATAATGTAACATTGCTCTTAATGAAGTATACCCCCTTTTTAAAGTGTTACAGTCTTTTGTAGTCTAACATAATTATTAAATGACTTCCAAGGGAGAGGGGGAGAATCATGCTTTTGTTAACTTCAAGTGTAGGATGAATCTTTTAATTTCATAAATTCTTCCATCTAGCCTGTAGATATTGCAGAGAAGTGTCATGGCATCTGCTACAGGATCACTTCTCTTCACCTAGATGACCATTTAGTATTTTGAACATTCTGAGATGAAGAGTCCTAGCTTTCATAGTTTTCAAGAGGAAGAAAAATCAAACCTGCTGAAGCCTTGGATTTAGGTAACAATTAAAATGAACCTTCTAGTTAGAATGTGAAAAAATAGATACACTTGCTGCTTTTTATCTTATAAAACCCTAAATAGGTTAAAGAACCCTGAATTGAACATGACTCCTAATGACTACATTCATGCAGTTTCTTGATAGTGTTATGGAAGTGGGTTGCTCTCAACTATAGCTTTTTACTTTTGAGTTCCTTATTGATTCTCTTCCTGATACTGACTAACCCTGATCTTCCCCAAGTTTCAGAATCAGGCAACGTTAACTAATGAATTTGTATAATGGCTGTTTATTTTAATGTGCTTTAATTGATGTCTTTTCAACCAAGTGGTTACTTTTTTTATTTGGAAGATTATTTAGTTTATCTGGAATAAAATATCTATGAATCTTATCGATTGCAACCTCCTATGTGATCCTCAGGATAATGGATGGACAATAAATATTTTTAAAACAAGAAAATACTGCTATCGGTGACAGGAAAAATGGTAGCCATATTCCCCTCCATCTTGAAGGATTTGTTAAAATCATTATATTCCTCTTCTATAAATCGCATGATTTCTGTGATAGTCACATAATTCCACTTAAAATATAATTGGTTTTCACCATCATCTTGTTAATAACATTAATTAATAGGCTTGCTTCCAATGAAGAACGCTGACTTAGTTTCAATTTGTGTAGTTTAGCTCACTCAAAGGAAAGCTTTATAAGAAGCAGTTGATGTATCAGATTTTCACCTTCTTCCAGTATATAGTATCTTGGTGGAAATTACTGCTTTTGTTTGGTGAAGATGCTGGACTTTCCATTTTTTTTTGTTTTCTTTCTTGCTTTCTTTTGGCACAATTTTAAATGTTGGACACATTTCTTATTTCTATGAGAAATTCTTGGAACTGTGGAGATAGACAACTATAGGAAAATATAGTAATATGAATCCAATATCTTCCTTGTAATTTTTTCCTGCGTTTGTCATATAGCATACCAACATAATTTTGTTCATACAGATTGCAATAAAGCTATTAAAGAGGACTTCTGGTTCTCTTCTTATTTATTTGGATTTACTCCATTTTTCCATTAAAGTTTTCAAGGCATCTTGTAAGAAACCAATCATATTTATATACCTATACCAGTAATAATAATACCAAATAAATGTACCTAAAAGTTAAATTACATCAATAAACTTGAAAGATTAAAATTAAGGATTCAGCAAGCCAAAGACTTTGAGAGGGGGATATAACCTTGCATAATAGCAGAAGACAGTAAGAAATGTGGAATCCGGAAAGTTTAAAAAATGTATAGAAGATTGAACAAAAATAAAATGTCAAAATTATTTCAAGGTAATGAGTGCTTTTTTATAAACAGTCATTAAGAGTTTAGAGCTGGGGTCCCCAACCCCCGAGCTGTGGACCGGTACCAAGCCCTGGCATGCCAGCAACCGGGCCACACAAACAAGCAGAGCCCCATTCGCGAGATGCAGGTGGCACACAAAACCATGCCCCCCTGGTCTGTGGAAAAACCTCTCTCCATGGAACTGGTCTCTGGTGCCCAAAAGGTTGGGGATCCTCTGAGTGTTAATAACATTAATTAATAGGCTTGCTTATTGAGGTTTTTTTCTTACATTTCTTCTCATCCAGAATTACCAATAAGGAACAAATAATGCCATGTCTTTACTATAGGTGTTCTTCATTTTTTTCCACATTGTATCATAATTTGGCAGATTTGCGTTCCTCATTATGCTCATTGAAAGATGATGATTATATAGCTTCTTTGTCTTTCAAGGAGAATGATGATTACAGTTAAATAACATTTAAAATGGACACTTAGTCCAGAAAGACAAAAACAGCTCCATTTTACCTCCTAAACAGCCATAGGCAATTATCATGGTCATGGTGTTTGCCTTGGGAAAACAGCATAAATATATTCCTCAAGGTATTTAGAAGAAAGCAAAACAAAACAAAACCACACCTACTTTGAGTTTTTTATCCACATAATTTCTTTGCTAAGAATTCCTTGATCTTCTCAGAAGTATTAAGGCAGGCATCTTCATCATATTTGCATATAATACAAATACAAATACATATAATACAATTAAGTTCTCACAGAAAAATAATATCAAATACTGGCATGTAGTCATGTTTTGTACACAAACTTACTGTTTGTGGTAAGAATTTTTCAGCTTTTCTCAGGAGCAATTAAGAATGAGTCAGTTTTTGTTTCCCTCCAGTACAAAGTTTTAAATATTACTTGAAAATATTTAATGCAGGTCAGACATGTTCATTGGTGGTATGTACTAGAAGTTGATAATGATTATTAATTGTTCTGAAACAGAAAAGGGAAAAAACTTGAAAGCAGGCAGGTAGCCTAGAAAAAAAGTTGTTGCTGCATTAAGAATTGCATTAAAGCAGGGGTGTTAAACTGTCGCCCCGTGGACTGGTTGCATCATGCAGAGCCGTGCCCACCCCAGCTCCAACAATGCAAAAAAAGTTGCAATACATCACGTGACACGGCGAGTTTGACACCCGTGCATTAAAGAGTTACTACTATAATTATTCAGCTCATGAAAGCAGCAATATCTTTTTCAAGCCTGTACAGAATACTGAAAAAAGGAATGTGTTTCAATAAATAGCAGTGAGGTGCTTGTGCTTATGTGAAATATAAATTTGGGGACATGTGTTACGGGCATAATAGCTAATACTATCCAACCATCCTTTACCTCTATATAAAACAATTATGAGATGGAGAAAAGCAGATGTTTTCTTGTTTAATTCTGACCACACAGAGACCAACACAATGGCTAAATATAATAGTTGTTGCAAATTTAAATTTGTTACCTAGTTGTCTTTGAAGAAGAAAGTTTCATTTCTAGTATTCTGGAAGATATGAAGGTCACTAAGCTCTTATTACAGTATACTGGATTCTTGTATATAGTCTGCAGCTACACAGACTTTGCTGTATGCAAAGCTTAGGGGTAAACAGAAAGTATATGTTGCTATGACAGTCTCCTTGTAGAGTAAATTTACTTGCGCTCTTTTCTCTGTAAACAGAAGAAAGTTGTTATCTAAGGACTAGGTCCAAATTGCAATTTAAAGTGGCAAGATATGTTCCTATGAACTGCTTCAATGCCTGAAAATATCTCAGAATTTCCAGAACATGCCAGTATTGGCTGCAGACAAAACAAACAAAATAGACAATTAAGTCTTGTGGTAACTTAAAAACAGCCAAGTGATATTTTGTGGTTTCTAGCACAGTCTTGGACTTCTCAGTATTAGTGTTTCTTTTCTTGGGGTTAGTAACAGGTAACAAAAAGACATTTTCAGACTTGTCAGTGAGTCACAGAAATGTGCCTGTATCTTTCAGTTGTATCAATAGGAACATCCCTGAAGAACCAGTTGCCGGCGTCAACTCCCCTCCGCCCTGTGCGTGCCCACAGAGAGGGCCTCCTCAGGGTGCCTCCGGTCAGGGAATGTCGACTGATGGCCCCCAGGGGGAGGGCCTTCTCTGTGGGTGCTCCGGCATTATGGAACCAACTGCCGGCTGAGCTCCGGATGGCATCGGACCTTCGATCCTTCCGCCGCGGGCTGAAGACCCACTTATTTGAATTAGCTGGTCTGGCCTGATGGGGGAATATGGGTTTTTTAATTGGTTTTTTATTATTCTATTATTGTTGTATTTTAATTGGGCACTGGTTTAATTTCCTTTTAATTTTTGTACTGCTATTTATATATGCCCTGTGAACCGCCCTGAGTCCCTCGGGAGAAGGGCGGTATAGAAATCAAATAAAATATAAAATATAAATATAAATACTAGCTAATACAAGAGTGGGAAATAAAATATTCATAGTGACAAATTCAGCCTTGAACCCTTATTGCTTCAGAAGACTCTAAGCATCATCATTTCAGGTACTGTCCTAGGCATTAAGGTGATGTTTGGCATAACTCATTTGGCACAAACTACTACACTTATATTTGCTTATATTATGTATAAATGCACATCATGAGAAAGGCAGGGCTAGATAAATCAAAAGTTGGAATTAAGATTGCCGGAAGAAATATCAACAACCTAAGATACGCAGATTTAATTTAATTTAATAATTTAATAATTTGATTTCTATACCGCCCTTCTCCCGAAGGACTCAGGGCGGTGAACAGGGCAATACACAATAAAAATATTATACAAAAATTAAAAAGCCATTAAACATTATGCCCTTAAAATTAATACATATTACAATTAAAACTATTTATAAAAACCCAACCCCATCCCGTCAGACCAGGCCAGCTTGTTCGAAAAAGAAAGTTTTGAGATCGCGCCGGAAGGAGCGAAGGTCTGGGGCCGTCCGGAGCTCAACCGGTAAGCTGTTCCAAAGGTCTGGCGCGCCCACAGAGAACGCTCTCCCCCTGGGGGTCACCAATCGGCATTCTTTGATCGGCGGCACCCTGAGGAGGCCCTCTCTGTGGGAGCGCACTGGACGGAGGGAAGTTGACGCCGGCCGCAGGTGTTGCCGTAGGTAACAATAGATGATACCACTCTAATGGCAGAAAGTGAAGAAGAACTAAAGAGCCTCTTGTTGCGGGTGAAGAAGGAGAGTGCAAAACTTGGGTTGAAACTTAACATTAAGAAAACCAAGATCATGGCATCTGGCCCTCTCAATTCCTGGCAAATAGATGGGGAAGAAATGGAGGTAGTGACAGATTTTATTTTCCTGGGCTCCAAGATCACTGCAGATGGGGACTGTAGCCAAGAAATTAAAAGACGCTTGCTCCTGGGGAGAAAAGCCATGGCAAATCTAGACAGCACACTAAAAAGCAGAGACATCACCCTGTGAACAAAAGTGCGTATAGTCAAGGCTATGGTCTTCCCAGTTGCAATGTATGGCAGTGAAAGTTGGACCATAAGAAAGGCTGAGCGCCAAAGAATTGAGGCCTTTGAACTATGGTGCTGGAGAAGACTCCTGCGAGTCCCTTGGACTGCAAGGCGATCAAACCGGTCAGTCCTAGAGGAGATCAATCCCGACTGCTCTTTAGAAGGTCAGATCCTGAAGCTAAAACTCAAATACTTTGGCCACCTAATGAGAAGGAAGGACTCACTGGAGAAGAGCCTAATGCTGGGAAAGATCGAGGGCAATAGAAGAAGGGGACGACAGAGAATGAGGTGGCTGGATGGAGTCACTGAAGCAGTAGGCGTGAGCTTAAATGGATAGGAAGGCCTGGAGGAATGTTGTCCATAGGGTCGCGATGGGTCGGACACGACTTCGCAGCTAACAACAACAAAATGTATAAATGCTCTTGTTGTATACTGGTATCTTTTTGTTATTTTGGCACTTATCATTGCACTTAAAAATACATGCTGCCCATGTCTTAATTCCTTATACTTTATTTATTCTATGACTTTTCACTAAAATGAGCGTTGTTGTTTTTTCCGCCAATGCCAGAATATACATTCTTCCATCCACTGTGAGTGGATAAACCTGTTCTCAGCGAAGGCAATGTATGGCTAATTAATATAAGAATCAAAAGGGTTTGCCTAGATGTCCTCGGACAAGCGCTGGCTCTTCGGCTTTGAAACGGAGATGAGCACCGGCCCCTAGAGTCGGAAACAACTAGCACGCATGCGCGGGGGAAACTTTACCTTTACCTTTAGTAGCTGTTCATAATAGTCTTTCCCTTCCTCCTATCATTCTTTAAAATTGATATGTTGATGCAAATATTGTTGTGTATGTGTTCTTCATGAATAGGAGTATGTAATATACATGTACATGCTATGTTTTTTTGTAATTAGGATATCTGACATAGAAAAATATGTGTTCTGTTGTCCTCTTTTTTTTAAAAAAGTCCTTTTTTATGGTCACATAAACAAAAATGCAATTTTTATTCAAAACTGATGTTTCCTTTTCATCATTAATAGCTTTTTTTATTCTTGCAGCAGTTTTGGGAAATTATGTATCGCTTGTGATAATTCATTTTAAAAATTCTTGAGCTGTGTGGCATACTTTCATGAAAATTCATTTAGATAAAATTAGATATTATTGTTTAATGAGGTGGCATTTCAATTTAGACCTTGCATCATGCATATACCAAGAGTTTTTTATGGAAGAGTTGGGTTCATTTGAGTAATAAAGGCTGAATCATGGGGGTTTTAATTCTTAATCGCTGTGAGGATTGTTATCTGTGGGATGTGAGCTGTCTTAGTGGTATTCAATCAAGTGTCCACTTAGCCGTGACCAGAAGTAATTGCTCCCAAGTGAGTTGCACAATGACCTGATAATACTTGCTTTGACCCTGTGACCTTGTCTGCCCCATTGTTTGGGATTTTATAGCAAGCGAGTCTGCATTTCTGCGGGTCAAGTAGATATCTGAGGTCAAACATTTTCTGATTACTCCACAGTGTATGCTGTAATGCTACTAGACACTGTTGCATAGAAATAGTTGAAGCTTTGTAGCATATACCAGACAAACAGCTGGACTGTTCTTCCTAATGCATATTCAGTATTTTACCCAACATAAGTTGATTTAATAGATTAGCTATATATAACACAGAGATCCCACATACTCACGTCTTTAAACTTTTGTGTTTAAATCAGTTAGGTTATTAAGGTATTTGCATTTATCAAGAAAGTTCTTTTTTTACTGGTGCTGACAAGTTGGAAAGTTCTCTTTTTTATCCACTTTTCTGAAAACTCAAGTTGTTGCCAAATTAAAGCAGCAGATTCAGTCCAACCATTAATTATTTAATTATAATCTATTTAACCTTCAAGAATCTTTTTCTTGTTTACTTTCAGGTTATCTCTCCACATCTGGTATGCTTTGAAAAAGAATGATTCTTTTTTCACAGACAGTTGGTCAGGTTCTCTTAGATATAATACAATATTTATGATACAAATATATGATTGTAAGATAAGTCCTTGATACTGTTTTTATATACTCCTCCTTCATGTTCATATTTAACTAAGTGCAATAATCAAAACAGTTTTTGTGCATTTCTCAGCCTTGTACTAATAATCTGCACCCCTTTACCTTACCTTTTGAAAGGAAACAATTCCACAGTTCTCTTTATATAAATTTTGTTGTATAAAATTAATCTAAATATTTTAGTTTCAGACAGTAGCTAAAGCAAAGATAATTAATCTAAGGTGCTTTTTTTCTAATAAAGAAAAACTATTATATTGGATATGTAGACTGTACAGTAAACTGAGAAAGCGAAAGAGAGAAATAGAAGAATGAAGAAATGCAGCCTACATGGAAATGAAAACTGTTATCTGTTGCAGGTGTTTCTTCTTTGCTATCAATGGATGTCAGCCTTCCCCAACCTGGTGCCCGTTTCCATATCCCCGGAAAAATCAAGATTGTAGACATAGCAATAGAGATTTACTCTGGATAAAACTGAATTAATGTGTTTGAATTATAAGAGGATACATTTGGATCACAATTACTATTTTAAAATAGTGTATAGATGTCTTTCAGGAGAGAACTCTTTCCATAATGGCCCACAGAATAAAAAAAAAACAGCCACAAAGTCATTAAAAGTCATAAGCCTTTATTCTTCCATAAATATTAGTTTGAAAGGAAAATAATAACGAAAGCTTTGTGGCTTTTTAAAATAATTAGGCTTGATAAATCCTGTTCAATTTTTCTGCGGAAACATGGAACCAGGACAAGTTCTCTCTCATTGACAATCTTTTGGCAGTTGTTAATGTAAGAAAATATTTGCAGTGTTCCATTTATAGATAAAAATTAATGCAGTACCTCTGAGTTACGGGTTGAATTCAGGTTAGTATTAAAATGAATGTTCACAAGTATCTTGGGAATTTGTAAATGTTGTATATTTGAATGGTATGGATTAGGTAATTAATAAATACAAATATTTACATTTTATACGTTGTAATAGGCCACTACAGACATTTTATACATTTTAATAGATCATCACAGACATTTTTAAAAATATAATTTTCTCAGAATATATTATCAAATCAATGTAGAAAAAAGGAAAAATAATATAAAAAGAAGGAAAAACAAACATTTTTGGGAAATATACATTACATTTGAGTCACAGGGACAGATACAACAGAGAAATGATTTTATAGTAATTTTAATAAACATTACATTTAAAAATAAAAAGCAAAAAAAATAGAAAATAATATAGTAAAGAAAAAGATAAATAAAGAAATGACTTCATCATAATAAGTGTAAACTAATTTAGTAACTTATCATCTCTTAAAAATCGCAATGAACTCCTCTTCCTGTATCACATTCTTATCTATGATCAAATCTTTAAAGCTTCATTATTCAGTTCTGGTCAGCAAAATCCTTTAAGGGTTAAGAGGCCCTTGCTTGTTTTCTTTCAACCCTGAGCTACAAATGTTCTCTTTTAGTGGTACCTTTAAGGGTTATCAGAGATAACTTATGTTTGCAATAGTGGTGAATATCTGTAGCTTGGGTGTAGGATGAGGGTGAAGGTTCATTCTTTGAGCTTATGGGTTGGTTTTTGAATGTTTCACTACCACGCTACATCTTCAGCAGAGTTGGGGGGATGTCAGTGTTCTTCTGCTTATAAGGGCTTCATTTGATCAGTAGGTCTTGTGATGAGTCAGGTGTGTGTTTGTCAAGTGAGGGTCTTGTAATTGGTCCTGTGATGGGTCATCAGGTGAGGGTTATTGGGAGGTGAAGTGCTGGGGAGGGCTTGTGTGGGTTGGTTGAGGGTCAGTGCTGCCTCTGTTTTGCTGCGTGGTTGATTTGGATTCTGAGGGGTTTGTAGGTTGATTATAGGTCAATGTGTCTGTTGATGGAATTGCTTGTGGAGTGTCAGGCTTTGATAAAACTCATGAGTGTGGCCAATGATTTTTCTGTTGTTCCCATCAAACTGGCGCTGTATGGTGTCGGTGTGGATAGAGATTAAGGATTTGGGATGGTGGTGTTTGTCAGATAGTATTCGTGGATTCTGGTTTTTAATTGATGTGATGTTTGTCCCATGTAGAATTGGTTACAATCGTTATGCTGACATCCCCTAAACTCTGCTGAAGATATTACCTAGCCTGTTAATGAAACATTAGGAAATCAATCCATACGTTTGGAGAACGAACCTTCACTCTCATAACAATGTTTTTATTTTAACTTTAATCAAATAAACCAACTTTATATTCCATGGTTTTACTTTTAATAATCTTGATTTTTAGTCCCTTCAAACACTGTCCTACAACTTTATTTCTTTTCATTTATTCTTTGTCTCTTTTCATAAAATCCTTCAAAACTTTTAACAAGACTAATTTCTAAATCCAATATAGAAAAAGTTATACGTGTCACTGTTTTATATATACCTTTTAATCATTAAGATACCAATTGTTTTCATTAGTATATCCAGTGCAGCATCTTTTCCATAACATTGTTATTGCCTATCATTTTAAAACCCACTTTCATTTCAGTTTCAGCCTTGTCTGGTAAAACCCATTTTTCTTCCATAACATTGTTTAAGCATAGTCTGTCTATAATAGCAGACATTTTTAAAATTAAATTCTGAAGGCTTTGTTTACAAATATTCTTCAGTATATGTGATATTAAACTGTTTTGTTCCATTCTGTATAAGTCAAATTTAAAGTTCTCCCTGAATTGTAATCTTTAATTCCTTCTACTTCCCTCTAGTATCCAATCTTCAGAGTCCCATCCTACCAATTTTTTAAGAATTCAACACAGCAGCATTTTTTCCCCATGGGAATGATTCTTATAATTAATTTCAAAATCTTATTTCAAATCCACCCAGACCTTTAGTCCATTTGTAATTTTCCAGAATCAGTGTTCTAATCCAGGGGTGTCAAACTGCTGGCCCGCGGGCTGGACTTGTCATCAGGAAACCGTGCCCACCCCATTGCCGGCAATGGAGAAAACGCTCCGATGCATCGCGTGCCATCATGTGACATCGTGAATTTGACATGTCTGTTCTAATCCATTTGCTTTTTTTAAAAAAAAACATAAGGATGCCTTTTAAAATTCTTAAAGCTGTATTTCTTTTATTAAAAATTGAAGTATACTCAAAACTTGCCATTCTGAAGATTTCTAATAGCTAAAAATCAGTTAACCATCAGCTTACTTTCAGGAAGTAAGAAATAAGGCTTGGCAAACCTTATGTCTCTAAGGGTACAATATGGCTGTCAGCTTGATTGAAATCCCTCAACTCCCAGCCGCTTGACTTTTGAGCCGATTAAAAATTTTGGTTCCTGTAGTTTGTTGATGAGAAGCAACTAACTGTCCATAGTACAAGGGCAATTAGGAAATAAACCTCCATTTGGTTATCATTGACAGACACTCGCAGATACAGAACTTTTATTATACACATTAGAAAACTAAAACATTACATTACCTTTCAACATACTGTGAGTTAAGAAGGAGGTAGGTGGAGGAACAAAGTAGCTAAGCCCCTGCTGATTGGACCTTCATTGCATTTAAACTGCCAGAGGTTGCTGAGAAAAGCTACAATACTGTGAGTTAAGAAGGAGGTGGGTGGAGGAAGAAAGTAGCGGCCCGCATGCCTAACGGCTCATGAATCATATAACTAAAAATAGAAAACAGTGGTGGTACATTCAGGGCAAGTGCATCTGAGATTCCTTTCAGAATGTCTGGCTTAGTTCAGTGCAACACTTGTTTTGCAGCTGTCTTTCACAGCACTCTTTTCAAACTGGGAAACTGTCCTATCTGTACACAAATCATTCATATTATTTATCTAGGGTCTGTAATCTGTGCTCTTCGGGCAGAAATTAGGTGTTCAGTTCAGCCCTTCTACTCTATTGAGCCTCTGCGCTGTCAGCCCCCTCTACTACAAAGATCCTGCAGGAGAAGGGCAGTGTGCACAACAGTGGGATCTGCCAATGTCAGAGCTGTGGACTATAAACACAAAGCTTTCACTGTGTCTCTGCATAACAGATACAATGCCCTTTCTGACCTTAATAGGGACATTAAGGAAACAGGTCAAGGTAGTTGTGATGATAACTCAAATAAGCACGGGACTGTGGTCCAAGATGAAGAACTTGTTATGACAGGGAGAAGTGCGAATCAGATATTACACATCAGTCATGCAAGAAGAGAAAGGTATCCAAAAAGAGAAGCCACCTTCTGGTTGGTGATTCAATTATAAGGGATGTAAATTTAGGAAAGGATACAGAGGTTTCAAAAGAGGTTAGGTGTCTTCCAGGTGCTACTGCCAGTAGGGACAAGAAGTATATTTTTAAAATAGTCAAGAACGCCAGCAAGGACTATGGTGTGGATGCCATTGTACATCTTGGCACTAACAGTCTGTCCCAAAAGGATATACCCTCTGTGCAGAATGATTTCTAGACCTTGGGGCAGGAACTCAGCAGAATAGGCTGTAGGCTCACTTTTTCAGAGGTTTTTACCAGTGTATAAGGAGCAAATGCAAGGGACGTGGTGGCTCAGTGGTTTAGGACGCTGAGCTTGTCGATCAGATGGTCGGCAGTTTGGCGGGTCGAATCCCGAGTGCTGCGTAACAGAGTGAGCACCTGTTACTCGTCCCAGCTTCTGCCAACCTAGCAGTTCGAAAGCAGGTAAAAATGCAAGTAGAAAAATAGGGACCACTACGGTGGGAAGGTAACAGCGTTTCGTGCGCCTTTGGCATCTAGTCATGCCGGCCACATGACCACGGAGGCGTCCTCGGACAAGCGCTGGCTCTTCGGCTTTGAAACGGAGATGAGCAACGGCCCCTAGAGTTGGAAACAACTAGCACACATGTGCGGGGGAACCTTTACCTTTACCTTTAAGGAGCAAAAGGGAAAAGGCCAGCGTATAGCAGAATTCAATATGAGGCTAAAGGAGTGGTGTAAAGGAGAAGTCTTTGGTTATATTAGTCACAATGTCTATAGCTGGTCCAATGAAAAAATGTACAAAAGAGATGGTTTACATCCATCCAAGAAAGGGACTGAGTTACTTGGCAACAAATTCACAGCTTTTCTGGAGGAATATTTAAACTAAACAACGGGGACAGTGAGTTAATTGATACAGAACATCCCTGTCCCCGCCAATCTAAGAAAATAGGGAAACTCGGGCACCACACAAGTTATGTAGAAAGTAAACAGGGTCAGTCATAAAAGACTCAAATGTCTATACACCAATGCACAGAGTATGAACAGTAAACAGGGTGAACTAGAAATTCAGGTAAATGAGGGCAGATTTGATATTGTTGCCATTACGGAAACATGGTAGGATGAAACCCACAAATGGAACATACAGCTAGAGGGATTTAAATTATTTAAAAGAAAGAGACCAAACAAAAGAGGAGGTAGAGTTGCTGTCTATATAAGAAATAACTATATCTCCACAGAAATAGAGCACAACAATGATGAAAACTGTAATCTTGAATGCATTTGGGTCAATATAAAATGGGAAAATCACATTGCTATAGGTGTATACTATAGGCCGCCCAACCAAACAGAGGAAGTAGATGAAGTTTTTGCTAGTCAGCTGACTAAGGTATGTAGGAAGCACATCACTATAGTAATGGGGGACTTTAATTACCCTGACATCAACTGGGAGACAAACTCTGCACCAAGTGGAAGATCAAACAGATTCCTAACAAAGCTAGCAGACAACATTCCCAAAAAGTAGAGAAGGGAACTAGGGGATTAGCCATATTGGATCTAATCCTCACTTACAGAGATGAAATGATAGAAGGTGTTGAAGCCACAGGAACCATGGGGGAAGTGGAATTCAACATGGAAGCACAAGCAATAGAAGACAGTCAAACTAGAGTCTTGGGACTTTAAAAGAGCTAATTTCAAAAAACTTAGCGCTTGGGAAGGATTCCATGGATGAGAATCCTCAAGGGGAAAACAACTCAAGAAGCTTGGGAAATTTTGAAAAGTGAGATAATAAAGGCCCAGTCTAGCACAATACCAACAAAGAAGAAAAATAACAGCTTTCAAAGGAAACCAGCATGGCTGCATAAAGAACTCTCTGATAAACTGAAAGATAAAAAGGACAAGTATAAGAAGTGGAAAGAGTTGCACATAACTAAGGCAGAATATCAGCAAATAGCCCGTGCCTGCAAAGATGAAGTGAGGGAAGCTAAGGCTCAAAATTAACTAAGGCTTGCAACCAAAGTCAAAAATAACAAAAAAGCTTCTTTCAGCATATAAAAAACAAGAAAAAAGTTAAGGAAATGATTGGTCTATTAGTGGGGGAAAGTGGCAAGAAGGTGACAAGCAACAGGGAGAAAGCAGAACTATTTAACTCGTGATTTGCATCTGTCTTTACACAAAGGGAAAAAACAGTCCAACCTATCAAAAATAGTGCCATAAAAAACAGAATAAAAACACAAGTTAAGATAGGCAAGAAAATGGTAAATGAGCACCTGTCCAGCCTAGACGACTTCAAATCACCAGAATGGATTGGATTACTCCCCAAGGTTCTCAAGGAACTGGCAGACATGATCTCAGAGCCACTGAACTATATTTTTCAAAGATCCTGGAACACTGGGGAACTACCAGAGGACTGGAAAAGAGCTGATGTAGTTCCCATCTTCAAAAAAGAAAAAAAACTACTGTTGTGGACACTAAGTTGATGTTGAATTTAATTACGACAGCAAGACTTTTAGTAGGGCAATATTGGAAAAAGGAAGAACTGCCGACTATAGAAGAATGGACTTTAAAAGTTTCCAACCTGGCGGAAATGGCAAAGATCTCAGCGTACTTGAAAGACCATTCGCAACAGAGATATATTGTGGAGTGGAAAAAATGGATTGATTATATTCAGAATAAATATGGGACTAAAAAGTTTCATCTAGCATTTGAATAAGTATTGATGTGATATTTATATTGCTTGTAGTTATTTTGTAAGAGTTAAAGTGCGATAGATTTAATAGCTTATTGTTGTTTGCATAAAGTAGATTATGATTGTTTGTATTTTCATACCCTGTATTTAGCTCTGGGAAGTCGGGGAGGGGAGAGGGGGAAGGGAGGGAGGTGTTGGGGAGGGTTGGGGACAGGGGAGGAGGTTGGGAGGGGTTTTGTTTTGTTAAAAAAATGTATTGTAAAACTTTTCAATAAAAAAACAAAAAAAGAAAAAAGAAAAAAATGGATCCAGGAAATTACAGACCTATCAGCCTGACCTCAATACCTGGGATGATTCTGGAAAAGATAATCAAACAACGAATCAGCGAGCACCTAGAGGCAAACAAAATCATTACTAAAAGCCAACATTGGTTTGTCAAAAACAGATCATGCCAGACAAATCTTATTGCATTCTTTGACCAAGTGACAAAATTAGTGGATCAGAGGAATGTTTTGGATATAATTTACTTGGACATCAGTAAGGCATTTGATAAAGTAGATCACAACCTTCTACTTGATAAGATAGAAAAATGTGGGTTAGATAGCATTACCACCAGATTGATTTGTAGCTGGCTGTCCGGCTGTACTCAGCGTGTGGTCCTCAATGGAACCGCATCTAAATGGAGGGAGGTTCTGGGCCCAGAACTCCTCAACATCTTCATCAACGATTTGGACGAAAGGATAAATGGGGAACTCATCAAATTTGCAGACAACACCAAGCTGGCAGGAATAGTCAACATTGCAGAAGACAGGCTTAAGATACAGGAGGATCTGGACAGACTTGAACACTGGGCGCTATCTAACAAAATGAAATTCAATGGTTAAAAAAGTAAGGTTCTACATTTAGGCAAGAAAGAACAAATGTGCAGGTATAGTATAGGGGGTAACTCGCTCAATAGTAGTAATTGTGAGAGGGATCTCTGAGTCTTAGTGGACAAATCACTTAAATATGAGCCAGCAGTGTGCTGCAGCTGCCAAAAAAGCCAACACAGTGCTAGGCTGCATTAACAGAGGAATAGAACCAAGATCACATGGAAGTATTAATACCACTTTACAATGCCTTGGTAAGGCCACACTTGGAATACTGCATCCAGTTTTGGTCACCATGATGTAAAAAAGATGTTGAGACTCTAGAAAGAGTACAGAGAAGAGCAATAAAGATGATTAGGGGACTGGAGACTAAAACATACAAGGAACGGCTGCTGGAATTGGGTATGTCTAGTTTAATGAAGAGAAGGACAGGTGGGACATGATAGCAGTGTTCCAATATCTCAGGGGCTGCCACAAAGAGGAGGGACTCAAGCTATTCTCCAAAGCGCCCAAAGGCAGGACAAGAAGCAATGAATGGAAACTAGTCAAGGAGAGAAGGAACCTAGAACCAAGGAGAAAATTCCTGACAGTTAGAACAATTAACCAGTGGAACAGCCTGCCTCCAGAAGCTGTGAATGCTCCAACACTGGAAGTTTTTAAGAAGCGACTGTACAGCCATTTGTCCGAAATGGTATAGGGTTTCCTGCCTAAGCAGGGGGTTAGACTAGATGACCTCCAAGGTCCCTTCCAACCTCCTCCTCCTCCTCCTTCTTTTTCTTTTTCTTCTTATTACTACTACTACTACTACTACTACTACTACTACTACTACTACTACTACTTTGGCATTGTCACATTTGGTGGGATTTTCTTTGGCACCCCTTCCAGTGTGGTGTTGGTTCACAATAATGCTTGCCCGCACACCACTAGACGCACCCAATAACTTTTGAAGCAGTTCCGTTGTGATGTTTTTGATCAACCCCCCCCCCCATAGCCCAGATTGGTGCTGAACTACTACTACCAAGGAATTTCAGACATTGTAAGATGTTAGGCAAGTGCCTGAATTTGAATGGCGATTATGTCAAAAGGTAATGTAATATTGTAGTTTTCTAATATGTATAATAAAAGTTCTGTATCTGCAAGTGTCATTAATAACCAAACGGAGGTTTATTTCCGAATTGCCCTCCTACATGGATCTTATGGGCACTTATGATTTTTCCTTTATCTGAGGAGATTTTGTCAGCCAGAATTCACCATCTGGTTATCAATCTCCATCATAATGCTCTGCGTGCTCCTTTAGGGACATCTAATTTGCCATGAATCCTCACTGGAAATCTGCAATTATTTCCTGCAAGGATATCTTAGCCTTTTTAAGAAGAAAAATAGAACCATTTTGTGATAAGACTCCTTTCTTTTCTGATTAATTGCCTTTACCTCTCTTCATTTGCATTTAGTTTTCTTTGCTTTTTCCTTTCGGACATAGGTCACCCTTCCCTTTTCTTCAATCAGTTTTATTTTTTTTACATTTTTTTTGCTCCTTGTTTATTAATAGTGTTATATCCTGTGTCTAGTTAAACAGACAAAAAAAGCGCTGAGACCGTGCAGAAAATAATTTTTTCTTTCTCCTTGTTTCAATTAATACTAAAAAGCTTTTTGGTTGACTATTCTTTGTAGTTTCCTATCTTAGTAGTTCTATAGTCAAGTAGTATTTTTTTTTATCTTAAATCATTTTTGGATAGAGAAGTGCCAATCTCAAAGGAAGTTGAGAAATCCACTCTATATATTCACATGCCTATAGATTTGATGTCACTGCCACGATTAGGAGAAATAACTTATCTGTGCATTGATTATGTGCCGTAATTAACTCTTACAATTACTCCAGGATGATCTATCTCCAATTTCAAATTTGGGACACCTGCTGCCATTTGCAGTTGAGTCCATCCACCTTATATTCCTTTTTCTCCTTCCATGTTTCCCGGCATTACAGACTTTTCAAGGGAACAGAGTAACTGTGAATCTCTTATTTTTAACTGAGGTGCATTTTCAGCTTCAAATTGAATCAGAAATAGCTTTATGTGGTGGCTGTCATAAATACCAGTATACTGAAAGACATGAAAAGGGGATTCTATATTTAGATTTCTGGAAGATGATTGATTTTCTTCTTTGTCAGAGGCTTTTAATATATTTTGCTTTTTATTGTGAGTTATATTACTATTTTAATTCTTTTGAAAATTTTGTACGCAATTGTGCTCCTCTAAATATAGCACCTAGCTAACGTTGGATGATTTAGAAAAAGCTAAGCAAGATTTGGCATAGCTAGTAATCAGATTGGTAAACTAAAAAAATTCTTTAAATTAGGCAGTGGCAATCTATTTCGGTATTGTTTCCATTATGCATGTTATCATCAGGAATTATACTCAACTTTGCCTTTATTCAGTTTTGCTTTTAAAGATATGTTATGTATTTCATCTGGTAGTTTATTCAGACACTTTGTAATTCAACTGTTCTTAAATGAAAGATGATTTTAATTTTTTAATAGTAAAAAAATATTAAATGGTCTTACTGTCTTGCCTGAAAGCAGTGCAACATTGCAAGGGCTTATAGTACCAAATCCATCTGTAATTTATATGACAAGAATGAATGTTTATGTGAAAGTTACAATTGGGATCGTCCAAAAAAAAATCCAGCATTTTGTTTTTTGGTAACTGCATGCTTTGTACTGTTGATGCAGTATGGTTTCTTTTCCAGCAGAGGGAATGCAGGACTTGTTAATGAAGCAGAAAATCTGACTATGTGTGGGCATGCTATTCAGCAATGTGGTGGCCATTGAGGGGGATTTAGTTTTATTTTGTGGGTCCAGATGATGCGATTGCATGATAGATTCCTCATTAGCAAATTGGATTAGAATGTGTATCAGGATAGATGTATACTCAGAATTAATAATTCTAAGAGCTTATAATACTCAAGCTATTGGATACATCTTGGGTAGAGGAGAGAAATTGGCACCTACACAGGATATTTGTAGAAAGTGACACTTCCACCATATGTTAGTGGAAATCTCTTTGGATGAGAATTTTGGATGGTTTTCTGTGTTGCTATAGTCTAGTTTGTCCTCTCCCCCCTCCCCACTTACTCTGACTACATAACTACAGCAAATATTTGTTTGTTTTTTCCTCACAGATAGCTTTCTCTTTCCACCATTCTTACTAGGTGTTTGCCTTTTCTGTCTTTTGTTCTGTCCTGTTGTTTTTTTAAAAACAAATTGTTATATGCAGGATTCATTCTGTTATTGGGAAGAAGTATTGGATCACTTAGCTGGATGTCTTACATTGTTGGTCAGTGGATGGGGACGATAGTATTTTGGAGAGTGCTGTGTTAGTGTATTGGGCTGATTTACATACAAAGAACTTTGACCCTAGCAAAGAGAATAAATCTATTATGTCTTTGTGTACATAAACTAAAATCCCATAAGAACCAATAGGGATAATGCTTCACTCTTTTGTGTTCTCTACCAATGATACCTTATAACTATAGAGACATATTACACAGCTTTGAAAAAAATCTATTGAACAACGCCCATATACAGAGGTGAAGGCCCAGGAAAGAAATGGGAATATTTTTGAGGAGACAGCTCATGGCTGTCTCCAGGATATATTTTTCAACTTTTTCAGAAAAAAGTTTTTTTAGAAAAAAAATAGAAGTTTTAAAGAAAATGTTTATGAAATAAGCAACATGTTTTAAGACAAGGTTTCATTTAATATATGATGAATAATCATATAGGACGACGTACTTTGTTAGAGAATTATTATTCTTTTATGGTCTTGATGATTTTGAAGATACTTGTAAAGTTTAATGTGATATATGTAGTGTTACTGTATAAAATGTATGCAGATAAAAATACCTTTCTCAAAATAATTGTAGTTTGCATTAACAATCCACAGAATCAAGCATCATAAATAGTGTATGCTGAACACTGTATGCCCTACCCAGAATTACTTTTTATGAGATGGAGATATATAAATTATAAAGGTGGTAGACAGACAGACAGACAGATACCCAATTATACCTTTCAGTTCTGGGCACAGCAGGACATGTAGTTGAGGTCCTGTCCTGCGTTTGGACTTAGCAGCTGCTGAAGAGCAGGCAACAGCTATGGATAGAGGGGTTATTATATAGATTTTCCAACGGTGTCCTACTGATCCAGTGACTTGTGGTCATTCCCCAAAGGGTTCTACATAGAACTGCCATTGAATACCAAATACATAACAGGTCCAGAATGCGGTGGCTCATGCCATTATGGATACTATTTGGTTTGCCCTTGTAATGCAACTGTTTAGAACATTGAATAGTTACAGCTGACTTCTGGGTGTCAATAAAACTGCGTCGTCACCATTATAGCTTTTAGTGGGTCAGGATCAGGATAGCGTTAGTTTCATCTTTACCAGTGTAGCCTTTCATAGATCAGTAGCAGGATTGCTTTATGTTCATCTTCTACCAGGGGCCTCTCTTCATCCAATAAACTTCAAAGAAAGACAGGACGTCTTCCAGGTATTTATTCCTAGGTAATGCCATCTACAGGGACACAAGTGCAGGCATTCTCCCATTATTGCCCTCTTGCTCTGGAACACTCCTAGAGATCAGATTAGTTCTACACTTCTGGGGTTCTGAAGAACTATTAAGACCATGTTATTCATAGCAAGTCTTTAGGGACTGGAAAATTCTTGGGTTCTTCCAGTAGAGGAGTGTTTGTTGATTAAGTGATTTTTCCAAAGCTGAATTTTGCTTCTGGGGATGTTTGCTTGCTAGCCTTCTGTCGTTAATATGACCCTAAATTTTTAATTTGATTTCAGTACTGAAACGTAAGCCACTCAATACAGCTGTTAAGTGGAGCATTACATAAATTTAGTTACTAAAATATTGTCATGCAAGCAAAATGTATTTATTTAGGAAATGCATTTGTCTCTTGAGTTGCTAAAACACATCAGCAATGCACACAATAGGCATTTTGTATCTGGAGAAAGACCTCTTGAATCTTAACAGGTAATCCTTGACTTATGACCACAATTGAGCCCAAAATTTCCATTGCTAAGCAAGTCGGTTTTCAAATGAGTTTTGCTCCATTTTATGACCTTTCTTGTTACAGTTGTTAAATGAATCACTGTAGTTGTTAAGTAACACAGTTGTTAAGTGAAACTGTCTTCCCCATTTGTTTCTCAGAAAGCTTTAAAAGGTGATCACAAGACCATGGAACACTGCAACCGTCATAAATCCATGCCAGGTGTCAAGCATACAAATTATGATCACATGATCATGGGGATGCTACAGTGGTCATAAGTATGAAAAATGGTCACAAGTCACTTTTTTCACTGCTTGTTGTAACTTCAAACAGTCACTAAATGAATGGTTGTAAGTCGAGAATTACCTGGACTTGTTTACTGGCCACTAAGACTGTAGATTCTTTTTTTCCCCCAGATTAAGTATAGATAGCTCATATCTCATAAGTGTTCATGCTTTCACACTGCTAGGTTGGCAGGAGCTGGGACAAGTAATGGGGGCTCATCCTGTCCTGCGGTGCTTGAGTCTTGAACCCAGGTTGTCAGCTTCCCAGGTGACAAGCTCAGCATCTTTAATTGCTGAGCTATCACACCCTTGCTTATAGAAGTATGTAATGTTAAAAAGTGATATCTATTTTTTGTGCCTGTGTTAGAAGCTTTGTGGCCACTAAAAATAAAAATAAAAAAATATATCTCTTTTGTATAATTACATCAGTTCCATAGTACTAGAAACAGCTATATTTCTTCTTCAGCTTGTTGTTTTTCAGTTGTATGAATATTTACGCTTAGAACTTCAGGTGATGCCAAATCAAGTGGTGGTGAAAATTCTATTGCATTGGTTTTTAGGTTTTAAAAATTATTGTAGAGACTGTTAATTGAGAAGTAGCCAGGTTGCCTTTATTAAAACTAAAGTATTGTAACCTATAAAAAGTATATATTTTGGTACGTTGCTATGAATCTGTGTGGTTTATACCCTTGTGTCTTAGTGCTATTTTTCATATATTTTAGTGATGTTTTTATCAATGTGGTATTTTTATTTTGGAAACTTGTTTTTAAGTTTCCTTAGTGTTATTCTTTACAGAAAGATGAGCTACACGTTGAATTACTGAATCAATGATGCTAAAGAGAATTTTAGCCTAGTATGTATTAAAAGTCTTGACAGCATAACATTTCTATAATTCCATAATAATAATAATAATAAGTTGGAAGGGACCTTGGAGGTCATCTAGTCCAACCCCCTGCTCAGGCAGGAAACCCTATACCATTTCAGACAAATGGCTGTCCAGTCTCTTCTTAAAAACTTCCAGTCTTGGAGCATTCACCGCTTCTGGAGGCAGGTTGTTCCACTGGTTAGTTCTAATTGTCAGGAAGTTTCTCCTTAGTTCTAGGTTGCTTCTCTCCTTGACTAGTTTCCATCCGTTGCTTCTGATACATGTAACAATGACATAGTTAGTAGATCTGTAGTGTAGTGTAACAATATAATGAGGGTAATTATTGTGCTGATTATAAAAACCTACAAAAAGAGAAAATGTGTAACCAGAATTATACAGTATTTGTAATATATATGTGTACAAACGTTAGCAGTAAGTTAAAACCGTTTATTCCATTTATTCCATGAGGTAAACAAAACTGACAGGGGAACACGCGGGAACTTTGACAGCTGTCAAAGTTCCCCGCCAGGGCGCAGGCGCAGCCACTGACAGCTCGCGGCTGTCAAAACACCAAGCCGGCTCACCATGCAGGAAGAAGAACTGTCAAGACAAGACGGCGGTGTTTGGCTCAGCTAGACGCGGCGCCAAAAGAAACGATCCTGATTGGATCTCACTGACAGCTGCCGGCTATAAGTTATTCTGCTGTTTGCCTTGTTCTAAATAAAGTCCTAGTTAAGTAACCTGTCGTCCCGAGTGGTCCTTCGGCTACTTCACTGGCGACGAGGGTGGGATCGCTCCAGAGCTGAAGTCACGGCCGAGGAAGAGAGTTCCCGGCTAGAGCTGTCACTGGAAGTTTTAACTTCCGAACGGAGCGAGACCAGGACCGGACGACATGGCCAACTTCGGGCGTGTGAGGGAATTCGATACCCGCCATCCGGAGAGATGGCAGTCACACCTGGGGCAAGTCGAGGGGTTCCTCCTCGTCAGCAAAATTACCGACAACAGAGCAAAGGCCGCCGCCCTCCTGTACATCAGCGGGCCCCCGGTATACGACGCTGCCGTCGGGCTGTTCAGCCCGGTACCCATCACGGAAGTCTCCTACGCGGACCTGGTCGACCAGCTCAACAAACATTATATGCCAGCCCGCTCGGAGCTGTACTGGCGAGTACAATTCGCCCAGAAGAAGTAGCGACCGGACGAGCCCGCAAACGACTTCATCGCCGGGGTCAGGCATGCTGCTCGTAACTGCTGCTTCCCTGACCTGGAAGACCGCATCCGGGACCAGGTGGTAATAGGCTTAAGGGACGAGCGTCTTCAGAAAAAACTGACATCAAAACCCGACATGAGCCTAGCCGAACTGACCCGAGAAATAATGGCCTATGAGTATAACCACAAGAAAAAACCGACCACCGCAACACCAGAAAGTCCAGCAACCGTATACCACGAGAACGCAACCCTCAGTGACAGCGACGAGTCAGTGGACTTCACAGACGGTGAGGCCCTTCAACGCAGGATGGAGCGTCGACAACAGCGGAGAAGCGACACGTCAGATCGCCAAAGAGCCAGAAACCCCCCGCCACCACGACACGAGCAACGGGCCACCTGTGCCAGCTGCGGGGGCAACCATGCCCGGGGAAGCTGCCGGTTCCGGAATGCAAAATGCCACAATTGTGGAAAAACCGGCCACATCAAACCAGTGTGCCGAAGCCGGCCCCGCGACAACGTGCATGATCTGGAGGCCAACCCCCCAGGTAGGCCAACCGCCCAGGCCAACAAGGGAGGAACACCAGGGGACCTAGTGGAAACAATAGATAAGGTGCATAGCCTAAGTCCAAAAGTAAGGATCAGGGTAAAAATTCAGGGAGTCACCTGCATCATGGAGGTGGACTCCGGGTCAGCAGTCTCCTTAATATCGTTCAAAACGTATCAGGAGATCTGCCAGCGGAGCAATAGGGAAATTCCCCTTAAAAAAAACCAGGTCCATCTAGCAGATTTCCAAAAAAACCCCATTCCTCTAGAAGGGAAGGCTAAGGTCGCTGTAGAATACAAAAAAATCAAGGGACCCCTAGAAGTCTTAGTGACTCCAGGGAACCGCACCAACCTAATTGGGCTGAACTGGTTCAGCCCTCTGGGCATCACCATTACTGGGGTAAACACAGTACAAGCCTCTAGCCTCGAAGCCGTCTGCAACAAGTATGCAGACGTCTTTGATGGCACACTAGGGAAATACACTGGCCCTCCCATCTCCTTAAAATTAAATCCAACCATCCAACCCATAAAGATAAGGGCTAGGAGGGTTCCATTCGCCCTCAAAGAAAAAATAGAGAACGAGCTAGAACGCCTCGTAGGACTAGGGGTGCTGGAACCTACTGAAGGGGGAAGCTGGGAGACCCCAATAGTCACCCCAGTTAAACCTAACGGGGAAATTAGATTATGTGCAGACTATAAGGCGACCCTTAACCTAGCCCTCAGCCCCCATGCTTACCCGGTGCCAGCGGTGAGGGACGTCCTCGCTTCCATCCGCTCCGGCGCCATTTTCGCAAAACTTGATCTGACGCAGGCATACTTGCAACTGCCTGTCACAAATGACACCGCGGAAGCTCAAACAATTGTCACCCACCGCGGTGCCTTTAAAGTGAAAAGACTTCAATTTGGCATATCGGCAGCCCCGGGTATCTTCCAAGGTATCATGGAGAAAACCTTAAAAGGGATACCCGGGGTCTGCCCCTATTTCGACGATGTTCTCATCGCCGGGGAAAACGAAGCAAACTTAGCTGACAGACTGTCAGCTGTGCTGAGCCGGCTCAGAGAAGCCGGTCTCAAACTAAAACGTGAAAAGTGCTCCATCGGAGTCACTTCCACAGAATTCCTAGGGTACAAAATAGACGCCCAAGGCATCCACCCCACCACAGAAAAACTAAAGGCTATTCAGACAGCTCCCAGTCCAAAGAATAAACAAGAGCTCCAAGCCTTTTTGGGGTTATTAAACTTCTACCATGCTTTCCTTCCCCACAAAGCCACTATAGCCGAGCCTCTCCATAGGCTCCTAGACAAGGGAACTGCCTGGTCCTGGACCAAAACACATGAAAATAGCTTCCAATCATTAAAAAATATTATCTGTAACAGTTCAACAGTCACACTCTTTAGAGAAGACACACCAGTATGCATCGCTTGCGATGCATCTCCCTATGGAATTGGGGCAGTGTTAAGTCATCTATACAAGGATGGCACCCAAAGACCCATAGGTTTTTATTCACGCACCCTGTCAAAAGCTGAAAGAAACTACGCACAGATCGATAGAGAAGCACTAGCAATAGTCGCAGGGGTAAAAAAGTTCCATGACTATCTCTATGGGAGACCCTTTACCATATTCACGGATCACAAACCCCTACTAGGAATTTTCACTTGGGATAAAACAACCCTGCAGATTCTATCACCAAGAATACTGCGCTGGTCCACCTTCTTATCAGCATATTCATACAAATTAATACATAAACCAGGGAAGGAATTGGGACACGCAGACTGCCTCAGCAGGCTACCAATTCAAGGCAAGGACCTTGACCCAGCCCCGGCAGGGCTGATTCTGGCAATATCTCAACTTCCTGACTGCCCCCTCTCCGCTAAAATTATAGCTAAAAATTCAGCTAAGGACAAAATACTCAGCAGAATCCTCAGGTGGACAACCACAGGATGGCCAGCAAAAAATCCACACCCACAATTCCAGCCATACTATAACAGGAAAAACGAAATGTCTTCACACCTGGGATGCCTTTTGTGGGGAAACAGGGTAGTAATACCATACAAAAACATAGCACAAACATTAGACACCTTACACGAAGGGCATCCAGGCATAGTTAAAATGAAAGCTCTGGCCAGAAGTTACATCTGGTGGCCTGGCATAGATAAAGAGATAGAAAAATATGTGGGAGGGTGCTATACCTGTCAGTCAACACGAAGCGAGCCACCCCAAGCCCCAATTCATAGGTGGGAAACTACAAAAAACCCATGGTCACGCATACATCTAGATTTTGCAGGACCAATCCAAGGGCAGAGTTTCCTAATAATAGTTGACAGCTACTCAAAATGGTTAGAAGTAATTCCCCTTAGAAAAACCACTTCCGGAGCCACCATACAAGCCCTTAGGAAAATATTTGCCACCCACGGCCTCCCAGACACCATGGTCTCAGACAACGGACTTCAATTCACCTCTCGTGAATTTCAGATGTTCACTATGAAGAACTGTATTAGACTGGTCACGTCTGCACCGTTCCACCCATCGACGAACGGGATGGCGGAAATTATGGTGCGCTCGACTAAAGAAGCATTAAAAAAGTTCGTAAAGGTGAACTGGCAGCGTCGACTCAGCCAGTTCCTAATGTCACAACATACAACTCCCTGCACGACAACCGGCAAGACACCAGCAGAGCTAAGATGGGGGAGGAGACTGATAACGCGGCTCGACAGACTACATCCCGACACTTACACTGCGGAGCCAGATCACCCCCCCCCACCTCGTACATTTAAACCGGGACAAATGATCTGGGCACGATCATACACAGCCAAAAACAAATGGGTCCAAGGGACTGTATTACAACAAACAGGACCCATTTCCTACCTAATACACACGCCTACTGAAGGCAATCTACGACGGCACATTGATCAGCTCAGGCCAAGGCAACCACAACACCACCCAGACCCTCACCCACAAGACCACCAAACCCCACCCCCCGGAGACATCTTGCCAATACCAAATCAAGGGGAGGAGGATCAAGAGAACTTGCCACTACCAGAGCCAGACAACGCACCACCCCCAAGGCGTTCGAATAGGAACAGAAGAGCCCCAACATATTTGAAAGACTACGAATGGGCCGGCTCCAACGACCAACAAGGGGGAGGAAACAATCCAGGGGAGGGGTAAGGGGTGTAATATATATGTGTACAAACGTTAGCAGTAAGTTAAAACCGTTTATTCCATTTATTCCATGAGGTAAACAAAACTGACAGGGGAACACGCGGGAACTTTGACAGCTGTCAAAGTTCCCCGCCAGGGCGCAGGCGCAGCCACTGACAGCTCGCAGCTGTCAAAACACCAAGCTGGCTCACCATGCGGGAAGAAGAACTGTCAAGACAAGACGGCGGTGATTGGCTCGGCTAGACGCGGCGCCAAAAGAAACGATCCTGATTGGATCTCACTGACAGCTGCTGGCTATAAAAGCCGGACAAGTTATTCTGCTGTTTGCCTTGTTCTAAATAAAGTCCTAGTTAAGTAACCTGTCATCCCGAGTGGTCCTTCAGCTACTTCAGTATTGAATCCACCTTGTATGAAGCCCACCATTTTTGAGAAGTTTACAATAAGGTTTTTAAATTGATAGAGAAAGTTACTTCAGGTGTTTTTCTACCATTTTGAAATATTTTTAATCCCAAATGTTGTTTTGTTGTGGAATAGTAAACATGATAGTTTACTGTAATGGAAATAATGCGGAGTAGGTGAATGTAAATTTCAGACAGAAGTATATTTTGTATCATGTAGCCGAGAACTTTGTTTCTTACTTGTCAAACTGGACAGGTAAACAGTATAATATATTTGAAATCTGATTTCTACTATCAAATCAGATTAGTTATTATAATTTGGAAGGCTGTGTTGAACAGGATCAGAGTGTACTGAATGAGCAAAGCATCCATCCTTAAAACATTAAAATAGTCTTATTTTCTGAAGTGACCAGCATAGCTGCTGTCGATAGAATAGATAACACTTTGTGAGTGACCATGAATTAAGGAACAGAGATGTGCCAGTAGTGCTTGCTTAAAAACTGCCCTGTTTATCAACTGTTCAGAGTTTACAATAGTGTGGAAGAAGTAACTTTATTACCAGTCCCCGTATGACTGTTACAGCTTCCCTTCAGTCCTGTGATTAAGATTTGAGCGTGTGGTTGCTGGCGAGTGCTTGTGACTGTTGCAATACCCCATGGTCACATGACTGCCATTTGCATGCTTCTAACAAGCAGAAGTTAATGGAGAAGCCAATAGTTATATATTGCAGGTTGCTGTTATGTGATGTTTTGCTCAGTGACTGTGTCGCTTAGTGATGGGATTGCCAGTTGCAATTGTAGTTGTAAGCGAGGATTTCTGTGCATGCAAATACATATACAGAAAGCCAGGGAAAATTTTGAAGCAGGTGTACTCAAAAGCTGTACCTGTATCAATACTTGAAGAAGGAATGCTTCATTTGTACCAATGTGCTTTGTGAAACATGCTTTCAAATGCTTTGCACAACTTTAGTATTTTTTGTCCTAAGGAAACTGTTGTTATTTGCTACTGTAGTAAAAAATATACCCCACACAGGAAGCAAATTTGTTTTCCCAAATATAAGATAATGGTTTGGTATCAGGAGGAGCATCATCATATTGTAAGTCTACTTTATGTTTATCCGCTGAAGAAGGCAGCTCGGGAAGGAGGTTCTGTAAGCAGGGATGGTGGTGCAAAACAACAGATGCATCTGATCCCTTGAACCTAACTCAACAAACTAGGTCTCGCATCCAGTCACCTTTGAATGGCCTTGGAAAGTTCTGGAAGAACAGAGCCACTCCACTATCTCTGCCTGGCATCTTGGATGATGCCGTAGCCAAAATCTGGATAAATATATCTCTAAGTGCTCAACTTCTCCTTTTACTTCTCCTTGGCACCCATACAGGTCTTGGTAATACACACCTTCTGTCTCATCCAAAATCAAATTACAAATCAGATATGCCTTATTAGGCAGATGTGGCAGTAGTGGAGGCCGAAAACCTGAGTTTCCAAACCCTTGATGATCAAGGGTTGGGCCAGCTTACAGGGGACTGAAATGTGGCCTGCCTCACCTTCCAGCATACCTTTGTATATCCAACACCATATTGATGTTCTTGTCTGGACTCCTCCCTGAAGCATCCAGTTTCCACTGTTAGCTCACCCTTACCCAGGCTAGAGTCCCAACCCTTCCAGACTTTTGCATCTTTCACACTAGAGCAGGGGTATCAAACTCAATTTCATTGAGGGCCGCATCAGCATTGTGGTTGCCCTTGGGGGGGGGCTGGGTGGATGTGGCCAGGGTAGGCGTGGTCTACTGGGTGGGCTTGGCTGGAGTGCGTGTGGCCTGCTGGGAGGGCATGGCCAGCTCTACATGGTTCGGGTAAAGGGTGCCTATGGGGGCCTGGGCAGGAGTGGGACAGATCTGAGGGTCTCTGGCAGAAGGAGATGGGACTGGGGCAAGTGCCAAGGCATGGTCCACTGGAGGAGCTTCACTGTCTCTCTCAGACCATGCGGGGGGGGGGGCTGGACAGTGGCACAGAGGTCAAATGCCCAGCCCAGCCCTCAAGCACCTGCAGCACCAAGCCCAGCCCCACTTCCCCAAGGGGGCGCCCAGCTGCACTTACCTCCTCCTCAAGGCTGCTGCTGCTGTGCTTGCTCTTCTTAGCCGGGTCGCTCATGATGGGTACGAGGGCAAAGTCAAGGGGGAAGCCCACTCCCTCTCCATGTGAGGAGACCTGTCTTTGTATTCAAAGTTTCGTTAGCAATAGGCTGGGAGACCCCCAGGATAGAACAGGAGGAGGGGGCAAGGGGATGGTGAAAGGGCAGCAGGGAAGGACTAAGGCAGGACTTCCCTCAGACCCTCCCTCTCCTTCCTTCCTTCCTTCCTTCCTTCCTTCCTTCCTTCCTTCCTTCCTTCCTTCCTTCCTTCCTTCCTTCCTTCCTTCCTTCCTTCCTGTGGTGGAAAAATATTTGGGATGAGGGAGGGAGAAAAACAGGCAAGAAACGCAGCTGGGGAAGTGTTATCCTTCGTGAGGAATGAAGAAATGCACCTTCGCCTGGAAGTGGCCAGCACATGGCCCTCACATACTTATTTATTTTTTTATTTTAATTCCATTTATATCCTGCCCTTCTCCAAAGACTCAGGGCGGCTTACAAGCTTAGCAGTAGCCTTCATTCTATGTATATGCCTGCTTATTAGGGCTTTCACACACACCCCAAGCGGCATTATTACAAAGTCAGCTTAATTGAGAGGCTGAGTCGTGTGGCATTAATCTGAAGAGAAGCGCAACGCTGCCCAGCCCCTAGCCTGCCTGAAGTAAGCAGGGCCATGTGCTGGCCAATTCCAGGCGATGGTGCATTTCTTCATTCCTCACAAAGGGTGATACCTCCCCAGTGCGTGCCCAGGGGTCAGGGCCGACACGGCAGGGGCTGGTCCCTTGCTCTTTCCAGATGGCCTTGAGGAGCTAAGACTGAATGCATTTGAGCATAGATGGCCACCACAAAATTGTACATTGGCTCCTGGCTGGCCTGGGCTGGGGCCAAGGCAGCGGGGGCCGTTCCCTTACTGTTTCCAGGATGGCTTCGCAGGCCACATGAAACCACTTTGCGGGCCGGCTCTGGCCCCCGGGCCTTGTGTTTGACATGTCTGCACTAGAGGGATGGCTTAGGTCACTGGACTGTTCCTGCTCCACCATTGTAACCAGGTAGACCAAACAGGAAACACAACCAAATGAGCTAGCTCTACTTTATTGTAAGGCTACATTAACAGTATCTTGCAGGAATGTAAGTACAATTCTCTCCCCTTTCCTTAACATACTAACAAATTAGGGATAGTCTCTTCTAAGCCTCTTTGCCAGCTGTAGTTTATACTGTAATTACTCTTCAGCTGTAGTTTATACTGTCTTTTATCTGTCTGTTCAATAGGCAGCATTTCTAGGCCAGTCTCTCAGGGTCAGTCCCACATACTATTACAAGCACTCAGCAGATCTTGCCCATCCAATCTAATCAGCCCCCAATGCTAACCATATGCTCACACTTACAAAAACACACCTGGATCACAGTCTACACTTATGAAGCCTCAGGTGCCCACACTAATGAACACATCTAAGGCAAATCAAGTTATATTGTGTTCTTTGAAATATTGCTGTTCAGTTTTTCATCTATTCTTCTTATTTGCTTATCTGAAGAATATTTCATCCTGGCTTGTTTTAATGTTAGAACTGAAGGAGAGCCATAGATTTCTATGTAGAAAGTGTCACAGTGTCATTGTAGACTGTATAATTATTAGTTTGTCAATGCAACTTTATTCTTTGATCCAAGGTACAATTGTAGCAGCATTTTTCAATAGTTAATTGTCATAGGTAAAGAATGTAAACGTAAACAGCAGCAGTTAGGGTACCCTGAAATGGCTCCCTTGAAATTCTGACCCAATTCATGAAATGTACCAATGGCAGGAATTTAACATTCAGCAGAAGCTATTGCAGTCAAATGCCACATAGATAAAATATGACAAATTAGGCTGACTGTTGTTCTGTGGTTTGTTATGTCTAGTTTGGTTCCTACTTACAGTACTGCAGTTGCATTTGGTCAGTGGAGTTTTATTTTCATAAATGTGGCCAGACCAGCTGCCCAGTACAGAGGAATATAAACCTGTATGCCTTTTAACTGAATTATCCCCAAAGTAAGAATACTCCTGATAGTAACTTGTAGAGTTACTTTAGATGGTTGATGTTATATAATTGCACTCTGAATAAGATAAGGAAATCTTTAATGAAAAGAAGTTTTTTTTTACATATAATCTAGATGGATCGTAATTTTTAACTCACTGAGAGTTCAAAAATAACAAAGGAAGCTGGCAATCTTCAACTTCAAAAAGATTTTAGTTTAGTAAAATTGGTGGTAGATATCAGTTATCTCTTTCCCAACCAACATGATCTTTAATCTCGGTGTATCAAGTACTATAACTGTACAATTCATAATTTTTCTGCAATGCTTTGGAATTCTAAGATTAGAATTTCTTAAGTCAGAATAAAATGTCATGCATTCAAATTGTTGGGCCACGGATTATCCACAGTATGACTTCACTGGATTCACTAGATTCCAACTAAAATTGCATGCATTGATGTTTATACTAAAGTTAGTATCAAAAATTAACAATCATGAGGCTTCTTGTAGCATAAATGTTAAAATATAAATGTTTAGAGCGTTCCACATGTATTACTTACTTGCAGTTCTTAAAACAATTCTTTTTGACAAAATATTATTTTTTCCCATTTTGATTTCCCAAAATCTGGATGTTGAAGGCATGGGACACTGAGGATGCCATTTAAGTTTGTCCTAGTGAGTTTTTTTGGGGGGGAAAATGGCTGTTTTAATCCAGTAGTTTCTTATTCATATTTCTGTATCATTACCTCTGTGCTATATTAGATTATTGGTAATTAGTTGTTATGAGGATCTGCTTAATTTCTCCTCTATTTTTAATGCAAAGCTAGTATTATATAGTGCTGGAATTTTTCTTTAATTTTTGTTCAAACATTTCTGTTTTCTATGTCACCTTAGTTTTTCTCCCTTAATTTGTTAAATATTTTTACCATATTAAGAATGATAAATCTGGATATCAGAGAGAGTAGACATGGATGATAAATGATGGGGGGGGTTCCCCCCCCAAGCAGGGATGCTTGAACAAAGTATGACAAAAAAAATCAGGCAAGGTTTTCTCTATAGCTGCATTGTACAAAGACATTTGTAGCCAAGTGGCTTAGAATGTTACCTGTGTTGCCAGAATGTAGGCATTTTAAATACTTCCTCTGTATATTTCTTGTTTGTGTTGGCAACATAAAAAAAAATCACATGAGGCCAGAAGTGCTCTTTGGCTGACTTTCCCCAGAGATAAGGAAAACAACAGAGATGTGGCATGCTAGCTTTTTATCATTTACATATTTTGAAATACATTTTGATTGACTAACATGGGTATTATTGGAGAACCATTCTTATAGAACCAAGTCAGTTTATACATCTATTGCTTTTTCACTTACTGGCCTTCTAATGTTTCTTTATAATAGCCTACTAAGAGCAAAACTGCTTTCAGTTTGAATAATAAACTGCTTTATATAAACTTGCCCCATTGCCTTCTGTTTGCTTTCTTTCTCTTTTTTCATTTTTATCAATATTAGTTTCATTACCATATCACTTCAGAGAGTTAAGTAGAAAGATAGTTACCCACCCTGGTTTTTCCAGAGGAGCTTTCCCCAAGACGATACTTTCCAGATAATGTTGAGTGGTTTTGTAGTTCCAGAAGGTGTGGGAGACTCCAGAAAGTGGAAGACTGTTCTGGAAGATTCTTCTTCTATAAAAGGTGTCCTATCTGACTTCATTATTTTTTGTCAACAAGCCAGTTCAAAGAACATCCAATTCTAGAATCATTGCTTAATTCCTCAGACTCCACCTAAACAGAGTGCAAACATTCTCATCCTAACTCAATATTTATTTTGTAACACAGTAAAGAAGTCATTCCTGTTCGGGTGCTCTAAGTTGTGACTGATCTGATTCTTTTAACTCTGCAATCTAAAAGGTAAACAAAAGTTATTGTTTGCTTCGTATTTTTTCTTTTCTTTTTTTTAAAATAACATACTTTGCTTATAAAGTATTCTAAATGTTAAACTCACAGCAAACAAGAAGAGAATATGAAGATTACCCATAGTAATATACCGTTGCACAATTGTGTATTTTTGAAAATGAAATGTTTGTTATTTCCAGCCAGTCACTCTTTTTGGTCTCCACTGCACTAATCATAAACATCAAAATAATGAAAACAAGTTCGTTTAGGTTTCTTATTTACTGAATTTTTTGGAAAGAAAAGTTTATCAAATTGTATGCAACAGCTCTACATAAATTTCTTCTCATTAGTGGAATTTAGTGTGGATAACTGCTCAGAATGAAACATTTTGTGGTAAAGCTCTTGAAGTGCCTTCCTGTTACAACTTGGTATGCTATCTATGTTTACTTTCTGTTTCTTAAGAGAAAAGGTTTGATGAGAAGAAGAAGGAATTAAAGTTTCTTCATATACTGCTGGATAACCTGCTTTATAAAACAAGATTTCCTATACTCCAATGGGCTGCAAGAATTATAGCAGTATTTATTATGACATCTTGGCTTGCTTTGTTTTCAGTTCTAAGTCCCTAGGGAGAAGGGCGGTATATAAATTAAATAAAACATAAAACATAAAACATAATCTATTATCCTTTGACTAAAATTTAGATTACTGCAGTAGGATCCAGTTTATGATGGAACCACTTCTACTTTTGTTTCATTATTAAAGAAATCATTGTTAGTTTCTAGTAAGCAATAGGCAGCAAGAACATGAAGTATTTCTGTAATTGATCATTTGTCATTGATACCTTACTCCAAAACAATCTTGATCTTCATTCTTTATAGGCCAACCACTAATGATATTAAAATAATAATTTTATTTATTTATATTTCTAAATCTATTTTGAGGAAGATGTAGGTTTTCAAAGTTGTATTGTTTTGTTTTGTTGCTTGGTAGTAGGATTGTTTTGTAAGCAACCTGATGCATTGGCCTGGGGATACTGCAGCTGCTCCATTCAAGATTCCCTATAGACATTTGAACAAAGTGGGGATTGTTGAAGATAGAAAGTAAACAAGAAAATAGAGTATATTTGATCATCTCCTAACCTGTTTGAACACACCAGTTGTTTTTGAGGATTGATTCCCAGACATACACTTAAATTTGATTTGGGGGTTCCACCTGCTCCAGGTAATCAGTTGTTTTTTTCAAACAAGGTCTCAACATTAATAAGCTGACTGTTTTCCATCAAGTATATGTCCATATTGATTATATATACTTTGAGATGTGTGTTGATGTCATTTGCTCCCCATGGTATGAAAGTTAGTAATACTATATTCCCTGTATCTTTTATGTTCAGTCTAATATAATGAGTTGATTGTCCTTTCTAGTTGTTTTCCTTCAGTGTTTATTTGGATACTCTAACCCTTACTCCAAGCTGGTGTGACATTCTTCATAATATGGAAAAAAAATTGTGTGCAATGTAATGTGTTCTACACTGGCGCATGAAAAAATCCTACCTATAATTCTATGCAAATAAACATTTGTCATCCTAATCAGAATTAAAGACCAACTTTTGGTTGTACAGTGAAACTTTTTAAAATTTCAAATTATGGGCCTTATGAGTGACAATTTGCTAAAAAATCCCTATATGTCACTTCCAGCATCAGTTAAACTAATATGTATTTGTCATAAAAGAAGCACAGAGCTGGAACAAACCAGTGTATTACCTTAATTCTGAGCGGTAATCAAACATCATTTTGTCCCAAGCCTAAAACCAACCTAACCAACCCAGTGATGCCCTCGCCATGATGTCCCGTTGCCTAGAGGTGGTCCGGGTTTGGATGGGGAGAAACAGGCTTCGTCTCAATCCTGCCAAGACTGAGTGGCTGTTCATACCGTCATCTCGGGCTGACCAGTTTTCTCCATCATTAACAATAGGGGATGAGGTGTTACCCCCCGTTGATAGGGCTCGCAACTTGGGCGTCCTCCTGGATTCATGGCTCAGTTTTGAAGATCATATAGGAGCCATGACCAGGGGGGCTTTTGCCCAGATTCGCCTGGTGCACCAGTTGCGGCCCTATCTGGACTGAGATGCCCTACGCACAGTCACTCATGCACTTGTGACCTCCCGGTTAGACTACTGCAATGCCCTCTACATGGGGCTGCCCTTGAGGACCACTCGGAGGCTTCAACTGGTGCAGAATTCAGCCGCGCGAGTTGGGAGCTTCCCGATACTCCCATGTAACACCTCTTCTCCGTGAGCTGCATTGGCTTCCGGTTGCCCTCCGGGTGAGATTCAAGATACTGGTAATGACCTATAAAGCCCTAAATGGCTTGGGTCCGGACTATCTAAGGGAACACCTGTTGCCGGCATCATCTTCCCATCGTCCTGTGCGCCCCCACAGGGAGGGCCTTCTCTGGGTACTGCCAGTTAATGAATGCCAGTGGGTTATTCCCAGGGGAAGGGCGTTCTCTGTGTGTGCGCCTGCCCTATGGAACCAACTACCCACGGAACTTAGGACTGCCCCCGACCTTCGCTCATTTCGCCAGGACCTGAAAACCTAGCTCTTTGAGCTGTTTGGTCCACACTGTGGGGTTGTTAATTTAATTGGGTTTTAGATTTACTTTTGGGGCTTGAATTTAATTGTTTTAATTGACTTTTGATTTTAATTTTTTTGTATTTCATGGTTCCAACTGCTCTGTAAACCGCCCTGAGTCCTACGGGAATAGGGCGGTATACAAATTCAATAAAATAAAAAATAAAAAAATAAAATAGTGTTTTTGTAGAAGTCCTGTTAGGTTTCCATTTAGGTAATCTCTCTTCCATAGTGGCTGGGTTCACAAACTCTGCTAAATCAAAATTTGTAGGAGAGGCAAAGCCTGAAGGTAGAGTCAAGAAAGAAATCAGCTTCGAGTTGTTATGTTCCCACAAGCCAGCCCTCTTGAGTTTTGTTAAAGCTTTTCTAACACCAATTTAGTGCTATACACAAGGATGTAGTTAATTGACAAGATTCTTGTGTATAGATATGAGCAGTAAATCAGCTTAACTGGAACTTAATGTGTGGTCCTGATTCTCTGTTCCTGACAAAATTGAATAGATATGATTTTGGCATACCATATTCAGTGACCCAGCCATAACAACTTACAACTTTATTAATGGCTTATAGGGATTAGACAGTGATGGCTTTATTCTATAGACTGTGATTAAACATTCTATGTCTTAGAATGATGATCTGTACAGAACATTGAGCAATATACAGTTTGTAGTCATGGTTTCAACTCTGTAATTTTACTATATTTAATTGGGTCTTTTTTCCTCTTTTAAAAATGGGAAACAGATGTGGGTGTAAAATAACAAAATTAAGACAAGCTAAAAGACAAAATACACAGTTATTTCAATTTACAAAATTACAGGTAAAGCATTGATGTTCTTTTTTTTAAACAACCTCTAGAAACCAAAGGCATGCACAAGTGTTCAAGCATGGCTCTTGGTTGGAGTTGAAAGTATAGATAAACTATAAAGTATAGAGTCTTTATTGAGCTGGAGTATGCTATGAATTACAGCATTAGTTTCTGTCACGATGGCACAAGGAACCTAATTGGAAGGCACTGTTTAACTACAAAACTTAAGCATGTGGAATGTGGAATTTTATATGTGGTGGACCTTTGCATTCATGTCAGTAGTGTAGGAGTTGGATTTGATATTATTTGTACTCGTTGAATTGACTGGAAGAGATGACAGATGCAGGGTTGACCCCAGAAAAAAGCAAATATCTTCAATGCCACTTCATAAAACCTCTAGCATGTGGAGGCAACTGTGACGCTGTGGGTATTGGGTCATCTGAATAAGATATATAGTGTTTATGTCAGCTTCCTGCTCTGTAGGGAAAAAATACAGTAATGAAAGAATTGTGCTAAATATGTTACCTTTTTGAGTGTTGCAGAATCCTCTGTAAGTGCCAAAAATTCACATTGTTACCAAAACCTAGATCTGATCCTGCAAGATTTGCATTAAAATGAATGGCTAGGGAGTAGTTAGTGTTTGGAATTATTTGGTTGGAGGCTATGGGGACTTATACCTCAACTTTTGTGAAAATTATTATATTGACAATTCTTTGTTACTAATGTGACAGTCAGATTGTCAGTTTCATCTTAGTACCACCCACCAGGATTTTTCGTTAACTATGACATTCTTAGTTTTATAAATTGGGTTTCCTTTTGTTTTTACAATAAACCTATAACAATAACTTTACTGGATATCAAAGTAAGAAAGTACTGGAGTAGATTTTGGCTAAGTTCATTCATGCCACGTTTCCATTATTGTTAGTAGGATTTGAATTTTTTTCTACCTTAATTTTCATATTTGAAAATATTTACTATTTTGGTTCTGTTTATTGAAATAGAGAGGGAGAAAGGGAGCAAAATGATTTATTTGACCCTTTCAGAAGAAATATGTTACAGTTAGGTTTTTCCTGTCTCAGAAAAAGAATGATTCCACTGACACAGAGATTTTCCTTGTTTCAGCATTCCGTGATCCGTTTTTCAGAGGGAATTTTGCTTGTGAATATGCTTGAGAGAAAAGGGGCTAATCCCTTGCAAGATATCCTTGGCCATGAATGAATAATTTCCAGAAGGAAAACTGGTGAGTCAGTAATATAATTACAGAAATGTGAAAAACCTGGCAAAGATTGGAAAATGTCTGATAATTTTATTCTTATCCGCCTCTCCCCCAAAGGTTATCGTTGTATGTAAGATATGTGTGTTTCATTTTACTCTTTCCAAGAATGAAGAACTTGGAAAAGTATTTTTTAAAAGAATGAAATATTTTTGTATATATATATTATAATATATTGTATAATATATCAGGGGTCCCCAACCCCCAGTCCATGGACTGGCAACCAGGCCATGGCATTCCAGAGACCAGTCCATGCAAACAAGCAAAGCCCCATCCGCGGGATGCAGGCAGTACATGAAACCACACCCTCTCGAGTCTGCAGAAAAACCTTTTTCCATAGAACCGGTCTCTGGTGCTCAAAAGGTTGGGGACCTCTGTAATATATAATATAATAATAAGACAAATATATTGCTATGCTTTTTTTCCTTCATATGTTTTCTAATCATTTGTATGAGGCAAAATACTATGTTTCCTGGGCAAGTGCTAATGTGTAAAAATATAGAGAACAATCACAATTTGTGCAAATCTTTACTTTCAAAATTATGAGAGTAAAAATTAAATATCAGAAGAAGCAAAAACTGTGAGCTCACAAAATAGATTGAATAGGCATTTCCTAAATACCAAAACACATATACACAGTGGTCTGTTTTCTGATTGTTCCCATCTCTTTTGTTAATGTGCATATGAAGAAGTTTAACTTTTACCATCATGTTGATGATTTGATTTTTTTTAAAGCATAATTTTGTCAACTTGTCAAAGGGACAAAATTAATAGATTCTAGAATTTTGGAGTTGTGTTTTTGTAGCTTATACTTCCATTGGTAACACAAATTAAAAATATTGTAAAATAAGTTAGGTATTAAATTCTATGAAAATAAATACTGAATATTTTGAATTTTATCAATATTTTGCTTCTATGCCAAAATGCATACTTTCATCCATGGCTTCAAAAATTCCAATACTTTATCTTTCTAGTAAAGTGTGCAGTTCTGTTGATGTAAAATTCAATTCCAATCCCAAAGAGCTCATAGTCATGCTTTTAAGTAAAAAAGGTAAAGTTTCCCCCGCACATGTGTGCTAGTCGTTTCCGACTAGGGGCCGGTGCTCATCTCCGTTTCAAAGCTGAAGAGCCAGTGCTTGTCCGAGGACATCTCCGTGGTCATGTGGCCGGCATGACTAGACGCCAAAGGGGCACGGAACGCTGTTACCTTCCCACTGTAGTGGTCCCTATTTTTCTACTTGCATTTTTACGTGCTTTCTAACTGCTAGGTTGGCAGAAGCTGGGACGAGTAACAGGCGCTCACTCTGTTACTAACCCACTGAGCCACCGCGTCCCTTTAAGTAAAATTACAAAATGGTTTTCTTTACTTTAGTAATGTACGTACATGCATACATAATCTTTGTGCCTTTCCTTTTTAAGGTAAGCAGCATTGAATAAAGAGCAGAAAGAAATAAGAATTAGTTAAATAATAAATTAGATAAGAAACAAAAAGACAGAAATATGGTTTACACCAATACATTACACACATACTGCCTTTTGTTTTTTCAACTTCTCAACTTTGTTTTTGAAGTTCAAATTCCTTCCAACCACAAAATTCTTGATATTCACCTTCTTCTAGAACACTTACTCCTTTTTCCTTTGTATATTTTGTTTGCAGTAACGCTCACTCATTTTCTCTCTATTGTTAAATCATGTCAACATACTTTTATTCTGATCATACTTTTATAGTCAATTCACATTCATTCAGTATTCATTTATTGTTTATCATTTTTTTTATCTAAGGGGTGGTAACCCAATCAAAAGAATGCATTGCTACCCAAGTGTGGTTAGAGAGGGAGGATAGAAATACAGACAGACATATTAACAACCTATGTGAGCCTCTATCAACACACATATTTTCCCAGAGTGTCCTTTTTGCAAACACATGTTTTGGTGTGCGTATGCATATGTTTGTGCATATGCATATGTTTGTGCACACACACAGACACACACACACACATACAATCAGATATTCTGGGTTGATAATAAAAGTAATTGTAGGAAGGTTCAAAATGTATAGTGCAGCTCCTTTATATTAGACAAAGTCTATGTTTGACCATTGAAATATCAGAATACTAAGCAATAAGCTGTGTTACAAGATACATTATAGATTGAATAAGTAAAAAAAAATACTGTAAGCACTGAGAAGACTGCTAAATTATGATAAATATCTTTTAATGTACAGAAACATGTGAGATCTTGGTATGCTGGTGATTACTGTTCAGTAAATTCACCATACCCCCCCTCTATGGGATTTAGATCAGATTTTCAAATTTTTCAAGCTGTGGAACCTGTCAGGTTAAAAAAAATATCCCTGACCAAGAGTTGTAGTGATAGAAAGTTGACTGTGCTTGAGTTAAGTTTTTGTTTGTTTTTGCCCTTGGGTCTATCATGAAACTCAATTTGGTTTTTCATGCAAAAAATCCCTAATTTGCATCTATTCCCTCTACTCTGAATTGCACACTGCACTGCTTTTTGCTTTTACTGTGAAAAGTTTTTTTAAAAATGTTTGAAGGTCTCAGGTTTTATTTGAACCTGCTGAGGTCCCCCTTGCTACATGGCATAAGAAAAAGAAGTAATTGAGAAAATTTAATATATAGAAATAGAGTCTGTGGAGAATAATGTAACATCAGATCTGAAATTTCTTACATTGTATGATGAAAGAGAAACAGAACAGTGTATAGACAGACAGCTACTGGTAATAAATGGAATGAATTGAAAATTCCAAGGAGCAACAAATCTATTAACTCAAACAAATAGAAGTGTAAGAAGATTTCATTGCTTTAATAAGGAATTATTAATGAGCAGTGTAACATTTTCTAAAAAAACATTTAAAATTTTTAAAAATGAATGTGTTGTTTTAATTTGAAAACCAAATAAAGCATTTCAATGTTTGTTTTATATCCAGTTACAATCTATATTCTTAAAAAAAGTGTCAAATGTTCTTTGAGGGTAATTTAATACATACACTTCTTTTACTCCTGCAACCTTCGTTGTATACAGTAGTTTTGAATAAAGTTATGGTGTAATGTTTCCAAATGATGAGAATCTGGACATTTCTATATCAATCATATGATTCTTACAGTTACAATCCAACATCATTTATTGTCTGTCCTTGTCCTTTAGTAATTGCCATTGCAAGAGGCAGGTTTTTTTCTAACATTAGCCCAGGAACTGCTTTCCTGTAACTTAAACTCATTATTACATCTGCTTCAGATGATGATAGAAAATAACTTGTGGCCTCTGTCTACATAACCTTCTTTTTGGTTACTTGAGGAGTAATGTCATATCCCTATTCTCCTTCCAGTCCTGTATTCTAAAGGTTAAACATATGCATTTCACTCAGATTCTGCTTGAATGACTTAATTTTCTGTCCCAATCATTCCTCTCACCCTTCTTAACACCTGGTCCAGTTGCTTTGAATTCTTCTTAAGATGCAATACTCGTAACTGGTTGTAGTACTCAAGGTCAGGTCTAACAACTACAGGATAAAATTTCTGTTCTGATTAATTGCTTATGTCTTAAAAGTAGTAATCTGTTTTGATGGGTAATCTATTTTAAGGCAAAGAAATTTAATCAATTTCATCTGTAATTATTTTCACTCTTACCTAGCTTCCAAATGCAAAGTCTGAACACTTCTGTGCTAATGCTGAAAAGAAGTCAGTCTTCTGATATTACTGTAGCACGTTGATAAACCACCCAAGTAAATTTAGTTTTTTTCCCCTTTTCCTTCAATATGAAACTTTCTTTTAGGAGGAAGGATGCAATTTTAACAATTTAATATATTCTGTGTAATGTGTTTTATAAGCCCAGTATTCTTGATCCCAGCTATTTTACTTTTCCTCCTAATACAATGAACAAAATATTGGGTGGGAATATGGATCTTGGCTGCCATCATAAAGAACAGCTAGATTTCATAAACAGTGATGAATGTTGGCAGCTGCCTATCATACTGCATAACATCCTGTATACCATATGAAGACAATGTCAACTTTTATTTTATCTCTGAAATAATTTCAAAGCATTTATTTGCTTCCTCTTGAGTCCTTAACCTAATTCAAGTAACATAATCGGGTGAAAATTATTCCATATACCTAATTGGCTAGTTGCCAGAATGGAAACCATTGTCGAATTTGATGATGATCAGAAATTAACATGACATTTGCATGGTGTTAATGGAATATATTAATAATGTAATTCTTGACTGTAAGAAACAACTTATCCCTCCCTTTCCCCAACCTGAGATCAGCAAGATAGACTGCAAAAATGGTGAAATGTTCCCATCAGGTCGTTCCCAGCAATGGCTAATCAGTCTCTATTTTAAGTTATGTTTTAACTTCTTCCGACAAATCTATACTGCTTATTAGTTGATTATGACAAATATCATTTAAAAACCTGTCCAATAAAAAAGTATGATTAAATTGCAATAAAATTTAATAAAGGGGATGTAACATTATTTTAACAAATTCTGCTAAAGATGACAGATTATTCTGATATGTTTGTGAAAAGGTTTCAGTTAGCAATTGAGCCTTGGATTGGCCAGGCATCTTTATCTGATCACTACACTAAATTTCCAAAGATCTCTGATGCTTGATTGCCGTAATATCATACAAACTTCAGTTCTGAAAGGGACATTCCCAAAAATGTCAGATAATGAATGACTTTGTCACTATAAGTCATAAGTAAGGAGCTACTGAAATAATAGGCCTTCTCTACTGAGAATCCTATTGAGATCTGTGACAAATTTATTATACCTTCATTAGTTCAATATCCTGTCTGTGCTGATTCTTTTTATTTTATTTTAATTATTTTTTAACAAAGAGAATCTGCAATTTCTTACAATGTAGAATGTAATGTAATGTAATGTAATGGAATGGAATATAATAATAATAATAATAATAATAATAATAATAATAATAATAATAATAATAATAATAATAATAATAATAATAATAATAATAAAGTTGGAAGGGACCTTGGAGGTCATCTAGTCCAACCCCCTGCTCAGGCAGGAAACCTTATACCATTTCAGGCAAATGGCTGGCCAGTCTCTTCTTAAAAACCTCCAGTGTTGGAGCATTCACCACCTCTGGAGGCAGGTTGTTCCACTGGTTAATTGTTCTAACTGTCAGGAAGTTTCTCCTTAGTTCTAGGTTGCTTCTCTCCTTGACTAGTTTCCATCCGTTGCTTCTTGTCCTGCTTTCAGGTGCTTTGGAGAATAGCTTGACTCCCTCTTCTTTGTGGTAGCCCCTGAGATATTGGAACACTGCTATCATGTCACCCCTCACCCTTCTCTTCATTAAACTACACATACCCAATTCCAGCAACCGTTCCCTATATGTTTTAGCCTCCAGCCCCCTAATCATCTTTGTTGCTCTTCTCTGTACCCTTTCTAGAGTCTCGACATCTTTTTTACATCGTGATGACCAAAACTGGATGCAGTATTCCAGGTGTGGCCTTACCAAAGCATTGTAAAGTGGTATTAGTACTTCACTTGATCTTGATTCTATCCCTCTGTTAATGTAGCCTAGCACTGTGTTGGCTTTTTTGGCAGCTGCAGCACACTGCTGGCTCATATTGAAGTGATTGTCTACTAAGACTCCGAGATCCCTCTCACAGTTACTACTATTGAGCAAGGTACCACCTATACTATACCTATGCATTTGATTTTTCCTGCCTAAATGTAGAACCTTACTTTTTTCACCATTGAATTTCATTTTGTTAGATAGTGCCCAGTGTTCGAGTCTGTCCAGATCCTTCTGTATCTTAAGCCTATCTTCTCGAGTATTGGCTATTCCTGTCAGGTTGGTGTCGTCTGCAAATTTGATGAGTTCCCCATCTATCCCCTCATCCAAATCATTAATGAAGATATTGAAGAGCACTGGGCCCAGAACAGAGTCCTGGGGCACCCCACTACACACTTCCTTCCATGTAGATGTGGTTCCATTGAGGACCACACGCTGAGTACGTCCTGTCAGCCAGCTACGAATCCATCTGGTGGTAATGCTATCTAACCCACATTTTTCTATCTTATCAAGTAGTAGGTTGTGATCTACTTTATCAAATGCCTTACTGAAGTCCAAGTAAATTATATCTACAGCATTCCTCTGGTCCACTAGTTTTGTCACTTGGTCAAAGAATGTAATAAGATTTGTCTGGCATGATCTGTTTTTGACAAACCCATGTTGACTTTTAGTGATGACTTTGTTTGCATCAAGGTGTTCGCTGATTTGTTGTTTGATTATCTTTTCCAGAATCTTCCCAGGTATTGAGGTCAGGCTGATAGGTCTGTAGTTTCCTGGATCTATTTTTTTCCCTTTTTTGAAGATGGGAACTACATTAGACATACAAGGAATTTGTCTCCAGTTCATATGTCCAGGATGTCAGGGATCTGTGACAAGAACTTACTAGGAACTGTTTGAAACTTCCTCCAAGTTTAGTAATAACAATATTAGTTAATCCTTTTGTTTATTTGTAATTACAGTGACCTTGCCACCAAATCTTTAGTGTAAATAATCTCAGTGTTGATGGCAGTTTACTTGAACTAAGAAAGTTTCATCTGTGCTGAATTGTTCTTAATTTATCTCTTATATTATAGACTTATAATATAAGTCTAGCCAAAATAACATACTTACCTTTAGAAGCTTTTGTGGACTTGAGGTAGATCTGGATTCTTAATTATATGAGTATAATTCCATTCATATCTTAATTATAAATATAATTTCTAATACAATGATATTTTTCAGGGTTCAGAAGCCTCAAACATTGTGTCACCTCAAACAAGGTAGAGAGTTGTGGTTTCAATGTTTCTTTTGCATGGGTAGAACTGCTACCCATATTTGGTAATAAATACAAAGAACAATTGATTTCATAAATTATGGGGGGGGGGAAAATCTGTTCCCATTCATTATTTCCTCTTACCCATTATGTTGTCTATCTCATTTATCTCCCAGAGTAACCAATTATTTCACATTTGTTTTGTAATGCTCCTAATGGAATTCTGTTATAAAATTGCATAGGCAAAATAAAGACTGCAAGTCAGGCCCAGCTGGTCCATCGGGAATTTTGCTTATTTGGGTAGCGTGCTCTCTATTTTTTTAAAACAATTTTATTAAATATTTTAGATAAAATAGGTAAACAAACATAAATAGATATCAGATTTAAAAAAGAGTGAAGTGTAAGTCAGGATTTTAAAAAGGTCAAGGAGGTTATAGTTTTCATTGTATCTGTTAGTTACAAATGATTGAATATATCGCTTTAAAAGACAAATATCAAAATCTGTGGTCAACCACAGAAATCAAAATAAATATAAGCTACAATAGATATAATAAAATTGAGAATCTGCTGTGCTTTAAAATCTGTGTACTGTCTGTTTGATACTTTGTTACCACCACTTGGCTGAAATGTTGCATCATAGGGCAAACCTTTGTCAACAATTTCCCAGACTTATGGTTCTGGGAGATTTTAATCTGCCTTCCCTGGGCAGCACATCGGAGGTGGTCCGAGAGTTCATGGCTTCCATGACGGCCATGGACCTGACCCAAATTATTCAGGTCCTTGCGACCCCCAGGGGAAGAGCCTTCTCTGTGGGAGCGCCAGCCCTGTGGAACCAGCTCCCCCCTGAGCTTCGGATGGCCCAAGATCTCCGGTCCTTTCGCCGCGACCTCAAAATACTCCTTTTCCACCTGGCTGACCTGGACTGACAGGGATTTTAATTATGTTTACAATTTTAACTCTAATCTTTAATTTATTTCAATTTTAAATTTTAATTTACTGTACAGAGACCTTTAATTTTTGTTGTTGTTAGCCACCCTGAGTCCCTCGGGAGATAGGGCGGGATATAAGTCCCATTAATTAATAAATAAATAAATAAATAAATAAATAAATAAATAAATAAATAAATAAATAAATAAATAAATAAATAAAGTTACCTCCAATGCTAGGACCCATTACTATTGACGGAGTGAAATTTGGGGAAGTTTTTCCACTTCAGCATCGCTACCATTGTGCTACCGCAGTCAGCCATAGTCATGTGATCCTCATTTTAAACTTCTTCATTTTCAACATTTTTAGCTTCTTACAAGTAAGTGGGGAAACCAAATGGGGAAGTTCTTTGCCACCTCAGCAAAGTCTCATCCCCACAACATGCTCCAGCCCTCCCTCTCTGCATGTGCTATGCTGCTAGGTTGCAATCATGTGATCCTCATTTCCAGATCTCCCTGACAATTTTCCACAAGTCAGTTGCAGGAAACTGGGTGGGGAAGTTCCTGGGAAGGGAAAGAGGAAGAGGGAGGGAGAGAGAAGAAGAAGGATAGAAGAAAGGGAGCAATGGAGAGCAGGGAAGGGAGATGGAGGAAGGAAGCAAACCACTTATCTATCTGCAAGGAAGGGAAGATAAGAGGGAGGAACAGGGAACATGGAAAGGAGGATAAAGGAAGGAGGGAGGGAAAGAAGAGGAAGGAAGGAAGGAATGAACAGGGAGGAAGGAAGGATAGAAAAAGAGTTGAGATGGAAGGGAGGAAGGGAGAAATAAAGGAACAGAGGAAGGGAGAGGGAGGGAGAAAGGAAGGAAGGAAGGGAAGAAGGAAAGGAAAGAGGGAAGGAAGGAAAGGGAGGAAGAAAGGGAAGGAAGAAAGAAAATGAAGGATAAAAATCTTAACAATGAGGACAACGAGATGATGATAGGTATGGCCTTTTTAAAGAATTTAGTCAACCCAAGTTGGTGTACATACCTCCTGCCTCCTTTTTCCCCTAACACAACAACCTGTGTGATAGGTTGGGTTGAAAGAGAGTGACAAAGTCACCCAATTTCTTAGTTTCTAGCCTACTACCTTAACCACTACACCAGATTGGTTTTGATAAAGCAAAACCAAAGAGATTATTGTCTGTAATGCAAAACTGCTCTACACAACTAGTTTAATAGAATTAAAACCAGACTACATTCTACTCTCCATACTAGGCTTCTTGCAATTTTCCAAACTTAATAAAACAAGAATAAGAAAGGAATTTAACTTATACTAGCAAAGAAAAGCAGAGATGGTGTGAGACCTATAGTCTGTCTAGCAGTTGGAGATTGTGAAGACACAGAACACACTAGCTGAAACTGATATAAAAAGTGACCCCCTGAAACCAGCTCATTTTCAAATAACATTTTTTTCCCAAAAGTATCAAACCTCCAAACAGTATTGAGGTAATTATTCAGAATCTTGACTGATTGTTTCCCCTTTCTCCACAGTTTATTGCTTTTTAGGAAGCCATAGGTGTTATAATAAAGGGCACTGTATTGCTTTGAATCTCAGACTCTAAAAGCCTATGCTCAGTTCTTCTTATATTGGTATGCCCTTTGCCATATAGCATTAATGGAAATAAAGGCCAAACTGGTTTAGCCTGTTGCTGAGGAATATAGAACATGTTTATAACGATGGATATTTTATGCAGAGCCCAACATGTACATTCTTGCAAACAAAAGAAACTGGACCACAATGTTCACAAATCATAGTGCTGTCAATTAGGTAATACAAAGAACTTTTAGCAGACAATCCACATCACTGATTACTTATAGAAGTTATTTTGACTGAAGTTTACAGTCATCTGCTTTCAGAAGTAATTGCTGAAGAACTTCATAATCAGAAAGTATTTGTCATGATTGTAGAATACTCATATACGCTCATATTGATTGAATCATCAAAATAATATCAAATTCCTTTAGGCAATGCATTGTTCACTCTTTCTCTTATTATTCTCCATTAATTCTTTGGTCCTCTTGTAAGGTTTAAGAATGATTTATAATTTCACTTAATGAAAAAAAAACAGTAGATGTAGATTGATTGCCAGCAAAATTTTCACTATGATGTATTTTTTGCAGGAATATTAAACAGTCTTCATATAATTCAGATGGCTTTAAATAGTGACATACATAGCATTTATGTGAAGGCAGATTGTTTATAAACAGCTTATATCCTGCAATGTTACCTTTAACAACATCAAGCAACAATATCCATCTATCCCAGGTCCTTGGGAAGGACTCAAAAGGTGGATAAAAATACCAAATCTAGTCTAAACAACTGGTTGTCCTTGTGATCAACCATAACATTATAATGTGTTTTTATGAAGAAGTAAAACTTCTGAGCAGAAGTCAAAGATGAATTAGAAAGGGGTCATCTTACAAATAGCAGTAGATGAAGAAAGTGCTGAAAGTGGATGAATGACTGGTAGAAGCAAATAATGAAAGGAATTGGCTAAAATTTACTGTAGATAGGTGAGGTGGGAGAAGACACTGCCAATTTAATTCAGAGGGATGAGAATAAGTATATTAAACTTGCCCTCCTTTAGTCACCATAAGTAAGTAAAGGGATGGCTCTGCAATGGGCATCCTCTATTTATTGAAACCCTACATCCAAATGAAGACAACTAGAAAAATAGGATATTTAGTTTGTGGAGTATCTCCATGATTAGAGAAGCTCTGTAGTATGCAGCTCTACACCTAGAGAAAAATGAAAATCAGATGGCATATTGATAAAACAGAATAACTTCCATTAAAGTCTCTGGAACGTAGTTACTAAATAAATGTTTCCTTAAGCCTTCTGTAGTTTTTTTGCTATTGAGACTGTAGTAGCCTGTAATTTTGTGTGTAAAATTGGGTGTATGTATTTGTGTCTCTATGTGCCACAGAATAGTTTGAGATAATAGTTTGTGTGAATAGGCAGAAAGGGTATAATTACAGTTACTTTTATCTTTATTTTCCAGGCAGTTCATTTCTTGTGTATGGTTTTTGGTTTGTATAAATGGACATGTATTGATACATATATGTCAGTGGATCCTCTGTATATATTTCTGGAAAAAACAGTTTGTAGGATAGCTACTGCTAGAGTTTGTAATTCAAGCTGACAGTATAGGAAAAGTGGGTGGTAAGCAGGATTTTTGTTTGAATTTATAATCTTTATGCCCGATCATATTTTCTATGAATTAAAGTTAACTGAATTACATACCACTTCAATGAAATCTTTCCACAGTTTATAGATAAATCTATACTTCTCCTTGAGTAGCTTGGAATAATGTTAGATCTACACATCTTTGTCCAACCTAAACTTCAGTTTAATTGGGTCTTATTTTAATTTCTCTGAATTAGACTAAGGCAATGCTGGTTGCAGTGAGAAATCTTGGAATGAATAAACTGAGTAAAGAACTTTGTAGTTTATTAAATATATTGAAAGGGATATGTTCAGCATTAGCAATAGGTTCTTTCTTATTATAAGTATATCAGCCTGACCTCAATATATAACCATATATAACTCAATATATATCAGCCTGACCTCAATACCTAGGAAGATCTTGGAAAAGATAAGCAGCGAACACCCTAGAGGCAAACATCGTCATTACCAAAAGCCAACATGGGTTTGTCAAAAACAGATCATGCCAGACAAATTGCATTCTTTGACCAGGTGACAAAATTAGTGGATCAGAGGAATGCTGTGGATATAATTTACTTGGACTTCAGTAAGGCAGTTGATAAAGTAGACCACAACCTACTGCTTGATAAGATAGAAAAATGTGGGTTAGACAGCATCACCACCAGATGGATTCGAAGCTGGCTGACCGGCCGTACTCAGCATGTGGTCCTCAATGGAACTGCATCTACATGGAAGGAAGTGTGTAGTGGGGTGCCCAGTGCTCTTCAATACCTTCATCAATGATTTGGATGAGGGGAACGTATCAAATTTGCAGACGCTAAGCTGGCAGTAATAGCCAACACTTCAGAAGATAGGCTTATATCCTGCAATGTTACAGAAAGATCTTGACAGACTTGAACATTGGGCACTATCTAACAAAATGAAATTCAATGATGAAAAAAAGTAAGGTTCTACATTTAGGCAAGAAAAAACAAATGCACAGGTATAGTATAGGTGGTACCTTCCTCAATAGTAGCAACTGTGAGAGGGATCTTGGAGTTCTAGTGGTTGTTGTTGTTGTTGTTGTTAGCTGCGAAGTCGTGTCCGACCCATCGCGACCCTATGGACAATGTTCCTCCAGGCCTTCCTGTCTTCTACCATCTTCTGGAGTCCATTTAAGCTCACGCCTACTGCTTCAGTGACTCCATCCAGCCACCTCATTCTCTGTCGTCCCCTTCTTCTCTTGCCCTCAATCTTTCCCAGCATTAGGCTCTTCTCCAGTGAGTCCTTCCTTCTCATTAGATGGCCAAAGTATTTGAGCTTTAGCTTCAGGATCTGGCCTTCTAAAGAGCAGTCAGGATTGATCTCCTCTAGGACTGACCGGTTTGATCGCCTTGCAGTCCAAGGAACTCGTAGGAGTCTTCTCCAGCACCATAGTTCAAAGGCCTCAATTCTTTGGCGCTCAGCCTTTCTTATGGTCCAACTTTCACTGCCATACATTGCAACTGGGAAGACCATAGCCTTGACTATACGCACTTTTGTTGACAGGGTGATGTCTCTGCTTTTTAGTGTGCTGTCTAGATTTGCCATGGCTTTCCTCCCCAAGAGCAAGCGTCTTTTAATTTCTTGGCTACAGTCCCCATCTGCAGTGATCTTGGAGCCCAGGAAAACAAAATCTGTCACTACCTCCATTTCTTCCCCATCTATTTGCCAGGAATTGAGAGGGCCAGATGCCATGATCTTGGTTTTCTTAATGTTAAGTTTCAACCCAAGTTTTGCACTCTCCTTCTTCACCCGCAACAAGAGGCTCTTTAGTTCTTCTTCACTTTCTGCCATTAGAGTGGTATCATCTGCGTATCTTAGGTTGTTGATATTTCTTCCAGCAATCTTAATTCCAACTTTTGATTCATCTAGCCCTGCCTTTCTCATGATGTGCTCTGCATATAAGTTAAATAGGCAGGGCGACAGTATACAGCCTTGCCGGACTCCTTTCCCAATTTTGAACCAATCAGTGGTTCCGTGTCCAGTTCTCACTGTTGCTTCTTGACCCGCATATAGGTTTCTCAAGAGACAAATAAGATGGTCTGGTACTCCCATCTCTTTAAGAACTTGCCACAGTTTGTTATGATCCACACAATCAAAGGCTTTAGCATAGTCAATGAAGCAGAAGTAGATGTTTTTCTGGAACTCCCTAGCTTTCTCCATGATCCAGCGTATGTTAGCAATTTGATCTCTAGTTCCTCTGCCTCTTCGAAATCCTGCCTGTACTTCTGGTAGTTCTCGATCCACATACTGCTGAAGTCTAGCTTGTAGGATTTTAAGCATGACTTTACTAGCATGAGAAATGAGTGCAATGGTGCGATAGTTTGAACATTCTTTGGCACTGCCTTTCTTTGGAATTGGAATGTAAACTGATCTTTTCCAATCCTGTGGCCACTGTTGAGTTTTCCAAATTTGCTGGCAAATTGAGTGTAGCACTTTTACTGCACTGTCTTTTAAGATTTTGAATAGCTCAGCTGGAATACTGTCACCTCCACTAGCTTTGTTGTTGCTCAGCTTTTCTAAGGCCCACTTCACTTCACATTCTAGGATGTCTGGCTCGAGGTCAGTGACCACCTCATTGTGATTATCTGGGACGTTAAGCTCATTCTTGTATAGTTCTTCTGTGTAATTTTGCCACCTCTTCTTAATCTCTTCTGCCTCTGTTAGGTCCCTGCCATTTTGGTCCTTTATCATGCCCATTTTTGCATGGAATGTTCCCTTCATCTCTCCAATTTTCTTGAAAAGATCTCTGGTCCTCCCTATTCTATTGTTTTCTTCTATTTCTTTGCACTGTTCATTTAAGAAGGCATTCTTATCTCTTCTAGCTATTCTCTGGAATTCTGCATTCAATTGGGCATATCTATGTTTTTCTCCCTTGCCTTTCGCTTTCCTCCTTTCCTCAGCTATTTGCAAAGCTTCCTCAGACAGCCATTTTGCTTTCTTGCATTTCTTTTTCTTTGGGATGGTTTTGGTTGCTACCTGTTGTACAATGTCGCGAACTTCTGTCCATAGTTCTTCAGGCACTCTGTCTATCAGATCTAATTCCTTAAATCTATTTGTCACCTCTACTGTATATTCAACAGGGATATGATTTAGTTCATACCTGAGTGGCCTAGTGCTTTTCCCTACTTTCTTCAGTTTAAGCCTAAACTTTGCAAGGAGAAGCTCATGGTCTGAGCCACAGTCAGCTCCTGGTCTTGTTTTTACTGACTGTATAGAGCTTCTCCATCTTTGGCTGCAGAGCATATAGTCAATCTGATTTCTGTGTTGACCATCTGGTGATGTCCATGTGTAGAGCCGTCTCTTGGGTTGTTGGAAAAGAGTGTTTGCTATGACCATCGTATTCTCTTGACAAAATTCTATCAGCTTGTGCCCTGCTTCATTTTGTACTCCAAGGCCAAACTTGCCTGTTATTCCAGTTATCTTTTGGCTTCCTACTTTAGCATTCCAATCTCCCATGATGATAAGGACATCATTTTTGGGTGTTAGTTCTATAAGGTGCTGTAGGGCTTCATAGAACCAGTCAATTTCATCCTCTTCAGCACTGGTGGTTGGGGCATAGACTTGGACTACTGTGATATTGAATGGTTTCCCTTGGATTCGAACTGAGATCATTCTGTCATTTTGAGGATTGTATCCCAGTATTGATTTTCCTACTCTTTTATTGACTATGAAGGCTACTCCGTTTCTTCTGAGGGATTCTTGCCCGCAGTAGTATACCTGATGGTCATCTGAATTAAATTCACCCATTCCTGTCCATTTTAGTTCGCTGATACCTAAGATGTCGATGTTCAGTCTTGTCATCTCTTGTTTGACCACGTCCAGCTTTCCTTGATTCATGGATCTTACATTCCAGGTTCCTATGGAGAAAAAATCTTTACAGCATCGGACTTTCCTTTCACCACCAGACACATCCACAGCTGAGCGTCCTTTCGGCTTTGGCCCAGTCGCTTCATTCTTTCTGGCGCTACTAGTACTAGCCCTCTGCTCTTCCCCAGTAGCATATTGGACGCCTTCCGACCTGAGGGGCTCATCTTCCAGCGTCATATCGTTTTGCCTTTTGGTACTGTCCATAGGGTTTTCATGGCAAAGATACTGGAGTGGGTTGCCATTTCCTTCTCCAGTGGATCACGTTTTGTCAGAACTCTCAGCTATGACAATCACTTAAATATGAGCCAGCAGTATGCTGCAGCTGCCAAAAAAGCCAACACACTGCTAGGCTGCATTAACAGGGATAGAATCAAGATCACGTGAAGTGTTAATACCACTTTACAATGCCTTGGTAAGGCCACACATGGAATTCTGCATCCAGTTTTGGCCACCATGATGTAGAAAAGAAGTTGAGACTCTAGAAAGAATACAGAAAAGAGTAACAAAGGTGATCGGGACTGGAGGCTAAAACATAGAAGGAACAGTTGCTGGAATTGGGTATGTCTAGTTTAATGAAGAGAAGGATGAGGGGTGACATGATAGTAGTATTCTAATATCTCAGGGGCTGCCACAAAGAAGAGGGAGTCTGGCTATTCTCCAAAGCATCTGAAGGCAGGACAAGAAGCAACGGATGGAAACTAACCAAAGAGAGAAAGAAGCAACCTAGAACTAAGGAGAAATGACAGTTAGAACAACTAATCAGTGGAACAACCTCTAGAAGCTATGAGTGCTCCAACACTGGAAGTTTTTAAGAAGAGACTGAACAGCCATTTGTCTGAAATGGTATAGGGTTTCCTGCCTGAGCAGGGGGTTGGGCTAGATGACCTCCAAGGTCCCTTTCAACATTATTATTATTATTATTATTATTATTATTATTATTAATAATAATAATAATAATAATAATAATAATAATAATAATAATAATAATAATAATTACTACTACTACTACTACTACTACTACTACTACTACTACTACTACTACTATTCTTTTAAGATTCAAATAGATCAGAAGTGTATTAAATATACCACAGAATTCAGGAAAGGGCTGGAAAGTATTCATGTATACAGAAAAAGCCATAACTATGTTAGTAGTAGATAACAAAATATGTATATGAATCTAGGAAATCATTATCATTTAGTCTTCTATGATAACTTTTGCAGTCTTCTGGCTCATAATATTGTTTAAGGATCAAAGTGCTAGGTGATACTCTGACAGAAGAGAAGCAATAGTGCAGCTGTCATTTTTATGTTTTATGTTTTGATTTAATTCTATTCCATAGCATTTAGGGGTACAATCTAAAAGTTGAGCTGGTTTATTTATTTATTGATTAGATTTATGTCCCACCTTTCCCACAAGAAGTCAGCATGGCATATTAGACTTCCAATTTTTCCCTATAGCAACAACCTTTTGTATAGCTTGGTAAATGTGACTGGCTTAGTCACTAGCGAAGTGGCAGATGGTGGATTTCAATCAGGGTCTCTCCTGTCCTATTTGGACCCCTTAATCATTTCACCACGTTGATTCTCTACAGATAATGAACAAAGAGGTCATATTGTATGGAACAAGTTGAAATTTAAGTTTAGGCCTAAATAATACAAGAATGTTTATGCATTGTGTCTACCTCCGGGTTGTTAAAGCTTTTGTAAATCTGCCCAGATACATTTAACATCGACATGTAAGTTTGCTTTTTTCCAATACATGGCCTCTGTGGTGAAACTACTTGTTGATGGGATGATTTATTACATTCTGTCTTTCAAGAATAAGTGTTCCCAGAGTGGCTTATAAATGCTATATAAGTACAACTATTAAGAAAAACATTACGAATATTATTAAAAAACAAACCATAGTCATGTATTACTCATTATAAGCGAAATGGTGATAATGGTACTTTGTGGGCAGTGGAAGAAATAGTTCAACTGAGCGAGTGTCTGTGATACTGTCTTTTGACCTTTGTTCAGGGATCTTTCCCACAGGAAAGTTAGTTAAAATTATCCAGCTGTGAGGGCTCTTCAGTGGCAGCTGTTTAGCCACTTCCCTTTTGAGCTGAATTGGTCCCTCCTATCACATTTTTAGGTGTATAGTTAATATGCATATTTCTTCCCAATATCTTAGTTTTGAAGGGCATTTTTTAATTTAAATGGTTTTAATACTTAATATTTATTAAGGTAAATATTTATTTATTTGTTTACTTAAAGTACTTATTTTATATTAAACAATTTTATTTGTATAGATATTTGTAACTTGTACAGAGTTGCAGAATGTTGTATGCAGCATGTAATTATAATTTTAACAAAATTCTGAAGAATAAATTAGTTAGATCGAAGGGCCAAGCATCCTTTTTTCTCAACTTAGCTGCGAAAAGAACTCCATGAAGAGCCACCACATTGTAAGGAACCAGACAGAGATTTTTTAAAAAATAGTGTTTACAAGAAAATAACTTTAGCTTAAACTTATTACTTTAAGAATTCAGGTAAAAAGGTAAAGGTAAAGGTTCCCCCGCACATACGTGCTAGTCGTTTCCAACTCTAGGGGCCGGTGCTCATCTCCGTTTCAAAGCTGAAGAGCCAGCGCTTGTCCGAGGACGTCTCCGTGGTCATGTGGCCGGCATGACTGGACGCCAAAGGCGCACGGAACGCTGTTACCTTCCCACCGTAGTGGTCCCTATTTTTCTACTTGCATTTTTACGTGCTTTCGAACTGCTAGGTTGGCAGAAGCTGGGACGAGTAACAGGCGCTCACTCTGTTATGCGGCACTTGGGATTCGACCCGCCAAGCTGCCGATCTTTTTTTTTTTATTGAAAAGTTTTACAGTACATTTTAACTTTAACAATCCCCCCCTCCCCCCACCCCTACCTAACCCTCCCTATCCCTCCCACCCATTCCCCCCTCCCCCCCGACTTCCCAGAGCTAAATACAGGGTATAAAAACAAAGAACAATCATAAGCATCCATATGCTAACAACAATAAACTATTAATTCTATCACCCTCTAGCTCATATAAAATGATTACAAGCAATATTAATATTACATATAAAAAGAAAAGAGAACAGAAAAGGAAACTTACTCAAATGCTAAATGAAATTTCTTAGTCCCATATTTGTTCTGGATATAATCAATCCACTTTTTCCACTCCATAATATAACGTTCTTGCGAATGATCTTTCAGGTAAGCCGAAATCTTTGCCATTTCCGCCAGGTCAGAAACTTTTAGAGTCCATTCTTCTATAGTCGGCAGTTCCTCCTTTTTCCAGTATTGACCTATTAAAAGTCTTGCTGCTGTAATTAAATTCAGCATCAACTTAACGTCCACAACAGTAGCTTCTGTAGTTATGCCCAACAAAAACAATTGCGGACAAAACTTTATCCTTTGCTTAAAGATCTTCTGCATATTCCACCAAATTTTTATCCAAAAAGCCTTAACCTTTTTGCAGGTCCACCATATATGAAAATACGTTGCATCTTCGCCACCACACCTCCAGCATTTAGGCTGATAATTCGGATACATACTTGCAAGCTTTTTAGGGTCTAGATGCCATCTATAAAACATTTTATAAAAGTTCTCTCTTAGGTTTTGGGCTTGCGTAAATTTTACGTTCCTCACCCAGATCTTTTCCCACGTGTCCATTGTAATAACTTCTTGGATATTCTGAGCCCATTTTATCATACAATCTTTAACAAGTTCTGTTTCTGAGTCAATTTCTATCAATGCAAGATATATCCGTTTGATATGTGCTGGACCCTGGTTTCTAATTTGCTTTATCAAATTTTCATCGGTCATTGAAAAACCAATTTTCTGATCTTCTTTCCACCTGGCCCGTAACTGAGTATATTGAAACCAAGTTTGAACGATCTTCTCATCTCGCAAGAGATTGTATGGCTTCAAACACCAGACATTTCTTTCCAAGCTTAAAATCTCCTTATACGTAGTCACATCATGTTTGAAGCCAACATTTATGTTTTCTATTGCGTGCTTTGGGATTGCCCACAACGGCATCTTGTAATCTAACTTATGTCTATACTTCTTCCAAACTCTCAACAATGCCTGTCTTAAAATATGCACTTTAAACACATTATCTACCTTCTTATCATACAACAAATATGCATGCCAGCCAAATAACAAGTCATGGCCCTCAAGATTTAATAATCTCTCTTGTGTCAAATTAATCCAATCACTTATTCCTGCTAACGCAGCAGCTTTATAATATAATTTAAGATTAGGCATTTTAAGACCACCTCTTTCACGAGTATCCTGCATAATCTTAAGTTTAACTCGTGGCCTTTTCCCTGCCCACACAAATTTATTGATACCCCGTTGCAATTCTTACAAATTAGAATCTTTTTTAAGGACCGGTATCATTTGAAATAAAAATAAAAATTTAGGCAGGACGTTCATTTTCACTGCTGCAATTCTTCCCAGCAAAGACAATTGCAATTTTTCCCAACTCTCCAATTCTTTTTGAATTTTTCCCCATAACTTTTCATAATTATTTTTATATAACTTTGCATTAGAGGGTGACAAATACACCCCCAAATATTTGACCCTTTTGACAATCTCAAATCCAGTTAGTCCTTCTAAAAGGGCCTTTTGCGATGCTGTCATATTTTTGGCCAAAATTTTGGTTTTTTGTACATTAACCTTAAATCCAGAAACCCTCCCATATTGCATTATTATCTCCATCAGGTCCACAACAGAGTTTTCTGGCTGAGTCACCGTAACAACCAGATCGTCTGCAAACGCCCTCAGTCTATAATCCTGATCTCTAATTTGAATACCCTTAATTTTTTCCGAATTCCGTATTTTTATCAATAATATTTCCAATGTTAAAACAAATAATAAAGGTGATAACGGACACCCTTGTCTTGTGCCCTTTTCAATATTACATACTTCAGTCAAACTATTGTTAACTATTATTCGGGCAGTTTGTTTTTGATATAATGCCCTAATTGGTTGCAAAAATTTATCCGCAAAATTCATTTTATCTAAAACTTTCATCAAAAATTGCCAATTCAGTTGATCAAAAGCTTTTTCAGCATCTAAAAAAATTAGCGCTGCAGGGATCTGGTTATTCCTTTCCAAGAACTCCACCACATCTACTATATGCCTCACATTATTTTTCATTTGTCTACCACCAATAAACCCAGTTTGATCCCCATGAATCATCTGTTGCAAGACCCTCATCAATCTGTTAGCTAGCACCTTTGCAAATATCTTATAGTCTGTATTTAAAAGCGATATTGGTCTGTAATTTTTAACTTGAGTAGCATCTTGATCTTCCTTCGGAATCAAAGAAATAAAAGCAGTTCTCCAAGACGGAGGCACTCTTCCCCCCCTCTGAATTGTCTGAAACAATTCCCTTAACGGCTTTATCAGCTCCAATTGTAACTTTTTGTAGTAGACCGCAGTTAAACCATCCGTGCCTGGCGCTTTATCCATCTTCAGTTCCTTAATTGCTATAAGAATTTCTTCTTCTGTTATCAATTGATTGATCTCCTCCTTTTGTTCTTGCGTAAGAACCGGGATGCTAGCATTCTTCAAATATAGATCAATATCTGTTTCATTAATCTTCTCCTTAGCATATAGTTTAGAATAAAAATCCACAAAGGCTTCCTTGATAAGATCCTGTTGAAACACAACCTTTCCTTTATATTCAATTTTATCTATATTAGAAGCCCTTTGCTTTTTCCTTAACCTGTAGGCTAGCCACCTACCTGGTTTATTGGCATTGCAAAAAGTATTATGCCTAGCAAGCCGTAAATTAGTTGCCACCTGATCAGCCATCAACTTATCAAATTGTCCTCTTAGCAGGTTAATAACCTCCTTAATCTTCACATCCAATGGGTTCAAAATTAGGGCCTTTTCTTTTTCTCTAATTTCATTCTCCAATTCTTTCCTTCTAGCTTCCAAATTACGTCTATATTTATTGTTCATATATATCAACACCCCTCTCATATAGGCTTTGCTAGCATCCCAAACCATATCCATAGAGGTATCCTTATTCATATTAATTTCAAAAAAATCCTTCATCTGCTTTTTACATTCTTCCACATTTCTCTGGTTTCTAAACAAATTCTCATTCACGCGCCAGGAGCGCCTATCTCTATTGTCCTTGTTGATCTCTAACCAAACTGGGCTATGGTCAGAGATAGTTCTTGCACAGATCTTTACCTTCTTGATCCTAGAAAAAAAGTCATTAATCAGTAATATAAAGTCAATCCTAGAAAAAGATTGATGTCTATCAGAAAAAAACGTATAATCCTTTTCATGTAGATGTGTATCACGCCAAATGTCTCGCAATTCCAGATCATCCTTCATTTCAAAAAAAGATTTAGGCAATCTGGCATGACTCGGGGCATGCTTAAAAAAACCAGATTTGTCCAACTGTACGTCTAGGACACCATTCCAATCTCCCATAAAAATAAAAGATTTATAATCCAGTTGGGTAACCTTTGTATGTAGTAAGTTAAAAAAGTCAGCTTGTTGTTGATTAGGAGCATACAGTCCAACTAAGAGCGTTTTTTTGCCTTCTAGCAGCAAATCTATCATAACATATCTTCCTTGCTTATCTGCTTCCATTAGTTCCACTGTCAGAGTATTCTTAACATAAACAACCACTCCATTTTTCTTATTCATTGCAGAAGCAATAAATTGCGTGCCCAGCCTTGAATTCAATAAATACTTTTGGTCCATAACCCTAATATGCGTTTCTTGCAAACAAATAACATCAGTCTTTAATTGTTTTAAGTATTGGAAAACTTTCTTTCTCTTCTGTGGTGAATTTAATCCATTAACATTCCAGGTTAGAAATTTAGTCGCCATTCTTGGCGTCCCGAAGCTTCTGGAGCACGTCTGCCAGGACCCCTGTAACTTCCTTAGGCCGCGCCCCTCCCACAGCTTCACTGTAAGTACGCTTTGGAGGTTCCATAACTTTCTGTTGGTCTTGCTCTTGCTCTTGTCTCGCTCGTCTTAAGGCGGCACGCGTCATCCTCTGCTCTCCAGCAACAGCCGATGAAACTGTAATTTGATCCCCTCCAGCACCATTCTCCTCTGTCTGTATTCTTTCAGCATCTTGAGGCTTTCCCTCGCCGTATCCCTTTACAGCTTCCAAAAGTGACAGGGGGGTTGCTTTTAACACATTGCTGTAGAAATCACATGCCTGAGTCACAGTAACCAGACGATATCTTTTACCTTCGTGCATCACCACCATTCCCATCTAAACTTGATATCACATTTCTTAAGTTCCTGTGCAAGGAATGCAAAATCTTTCCTTCTCCTTAAAATCTTTGGAGGAATCTCTTTTAAAACCAGGACTTCTTGCTCAGCAACCACAAACTTAGTATCGTAAGCAGCTTGAATAACTTCATCCCTAATAGCTCTCTTTGTAAAGTAGACCACAACATCTCTAGGTAACTTCCTCTGCCTTGCAATCCATGAATTTACACGAAAGATTTTATCCATACTTCCCTCAATTTCAGATGCTGGCTGGCCCAATACCGCTTCCAAAGCCTCAGAGACCAGCTGCTTTAAATCTTCTTTAGGATTCTTTTTTAAGCCCCTGATTCTAATAGCAAACTCCATCTGATGGTACTGGGCAAGGCTCAATTCTCCGTCCATTTTGTCCCTTATATTTTCATTCTCTAACACCTTTACTTCTAATATAAAGTTCTTTTGACTAAGATCCTCCACTTTTTCATCCAAACGCTGCACACATTCAGCCACACTTTCAATTGTAGACAAAATGTCTGCCCTCATTGCTCTAAACTTCTCTTCCATCTTCTCCTCCAATTTCTCCTCCAGCTTTTCCATCTTTTCATCCATCATATCTGACATTAATTGTGAATGCTTTTCAAAGGCATCTTGTAAATCCTTAAGCGTCAATGCCGGAGGAGGTGCAGGAGGAAGCAAAGCTTGCAACGAGGTCTGTTGCACCGGGGAAGCCCCCACACTCCGGAGAGCTTTAGAAGTTTTAGCCGCCATCTTCCCCCACTTTCACTTGTTGCGCACTTTCACTTTAAACCTATAAAATCCATTGAGCTAGAGAGTAAAGATAAAAGTCCACTTCACCTTGACCTCCTGTACCGCTCTGCCTGCTCCTTAATACTCAAGAGTCTTTTCTTCTGGCAGGGGTGGTTGCTAACGCTTGGCTCTGCTCCAAAAATCACGGAGCAGAGACGCTGCACAGCCCGGAGCTAACCCAGGCTTCGGGGGGGCTCAATCCTTCAGCCGCCCAAACTTTAAGCTCAGGCGGCCCCGGAGAGCTCAACCCCTACCTGGGGCCTCACCCCCTCCTCTTCTCCCGAGGAGGGGGCTTCAGATCCACCTAAACAGCTGATCGGCGCTGTTTTCGATGAAACAACAGAGCTGCGGAGCGGACAGCCCGGAGATGGCTGTCTTCAGCGTCGCATCGCCACCGGAAGTCCAAGCTGCCGATCTTCTGATCGACAAGCTCAGCGTCCTAACCCACTGAGCCACTGCGTCCCTATAAGAATTCAGAGTACACCTTAAAAAAAGGACATTAAATTTTAAAGAAAGAGAAATACTTTTTTTTTAAAGGAAAGTGAAACTAAACTTAAATAAATGTTCTCCTATCTTGGTAAAAGATGTTCAAAAGACGCTTTGCTTCAATTCATTGCAGCTCATCTTCATGGAACAAAATCACTATGTCTTTCAGTGTGGTTCCTTACATAATGTTAGATATCCTGTGTAGAGCTAATGCCTGTGTTTGTGGGGTACAATATTGCTTCTTCTAACAATATAAAACCTATCTAGTGGAATTTTTAAATTTAAATTTCTATTAATAGTGGTTGCTTTAAAAGGTATTGATAAAGATTGGGTTGGATCTTTGGTAACGTAAACATTGTTCTCTTGTGAGATTTATTTATCCTATTCTATGTTTACTCAGAAAAAGACAATCCTGACAGAGAAAAGATTCTTGGGAATAGAACTTAAGATAATATGGAAAGCTGTTGTTAAGTGGTTGAGACTTAGCAGAAATCCAATATTACTGTACTGTAACATGTGAAAAAGGAATTTCAAGCAAGTGTTTTGTTAGATAAAAGCAATCTTGCACAAAAACAGCCTTGGTGGCGCAGTGGGCTAATGCCTCCTTAAGTAACACCAGCTGCCTGCAATTAGTGCAGGTTCGCATCCCACCAGGCTCAAGGTTGACTCAGCCTTCCATCCTTCCGAGGTAGGTAAAATGAGGACCCAGATTGTTGGGGGCAATAAGCTGACTTTGTAATAATGCCACTTGGGGTGTGTGTGTGAAAGCCCTAATAAGCAGGCATATACATAGAATGAAGGCTACTGCTAAGCTTGTAAGCCGCCCTGAGTCTTCGGAGAAGGGCGGGATATAAATGGAATTAAAAAAATAAAAAATAGATACAGTTCTCTTGCTTTAAAAATAAAAACGGTCCTGAAATTTTTTAAGAAATGTTTTTAAATAATCATTTATCCTAATTTTTTGGCTGGTGGTTTGGTTTTTGTGGCATACCTTGAATACACAATTGTAAAAAAAAAAATGCCAGAAAAAGTCAACTTCTGTCTTCTTTTTCTAGAACTGAATGATTTTTAGGGCTTGCAATTAAGGGTGGGGGGTTTTTTTGAGGTAACTATTTAAATATTTGTTGGAGTATTAGGTTTTCTAAATAACTTTTAAGCATTTGCATGCACACACAGAAACTGTTGACAATTCTGTAGTGGAACAGAGTAATTCATTTTTTGGACTGACTCAAGTGTGACTGGCTTAGTTATGAAGAATTTATTTTAGGGAGAATTCAGTGTCAATTGAAAAATAGTTCCATTCTGAAAAGACAAAAATTCCCTTACTTGTGAAAATGTGTCTTGGCAGCCAGTTTGACTTCTGATACAAGATTTAACACTTCTCTTGAAACATGAATATTTACCATGGCAACACAACATTCTACACCACATGTTGGAGCTTTGATTTCTGAGCCTCCTGGTTTATGTTGGCAGCATGGTCTTTTGGTAGCTGCCCCTTATATAGATTGACTGTGTCCTTTTTATATTGCACATCTTGCTTAACACCTGTGGCCAAAACACTAACTCTGTTTCTGTCATTGTTCTTCATAATTGTTTATTATGTGATGCAAGCTGAGGACCCTTGTTTATGTGGGTTTCTTGGGATATCTTTGTATAAAACTATCAAAACTTTGGTAAAAAAAATAAAGTTCAAGATGACAGATTTATAGATAGATAGATAGATAGATAGATAGATAGATAGATAGATAGATAGATAGATAGATAGATATGGAGCCAGAGATAGATATAGATAGAAATAGATGATGTTCTCTTTCTCTCTCTCTCTCTCTCTCTCTCTCTCTCTCTCTCTCTCTCTCTCTCTCTCTGTGTGTGTGTGTGTGTGTGTGTCTGTGTGTGTGTATGTGTGTGTGTGTAGTTTAACATAAGTTCTTTGAAAACTCCTGACAGTACATCTAAGCTTTGAATGCTAAAAGTACTTGAACAGTTATTTGGAGTTTATATGTCTTCTACTGTAAATAATGATAAAATGAGACAATACACATATATAACATTTTCTGTAACACTTCTTAGATTTTTGCTGAGCTGCATAGTGAAAAGTCTTCTAATGTTAAGATTTTAATGCCTATTCAAGAGAGAAAATAAGGCTTGAAATAGTTTCAATGGCAACTGTTCTTTTTTTAGATAAAAATGAAGTGTGCAATCTGAGAGACTGCATCATATAGGATGTATTTATAATAAATGGTACCATAACCTGAGCCCTTTGTAATTGCATCAGATAATTTCAATTCATTCCCTGCAATGCATATATTTAGATAAATTAGATTAGCATAGACTAATTATTTTCATCTTTTTACAAAATGAATAAAAATAAAAATGAACTAGACTGAGTATAATTTAACCTGCACACATAGCACATATCATTGCCTAACTATGCTAAGTTGGTTAATTATAATAATTTTTGCACTACACAATGGTGCAAAATTTAGTGATTTGAAATTATACATTGAACTTCTTAATTGAATTTTAATTTTGTATATCAAGTTTAATTTTTAGAATAGAACTGGAAGGGACCTTGGAGGTCTTCTAGTCCAGCCCTCTATTCAAGCAGGAGAACCTATACCATTTCAGACAAGTGACTGTGTAGTCTCTTCTTAAAAACCTCCAGTGATAGAACAGCCATGATTTCTGAAGGCAAGCTGTTCCACTGGTTAATCGTCCTCACTGTTAGGAAGTTTCTCCTTAATTCCAGGTTGCTTCTTTCTTTGTGTTCTATTCCAGCCTATGACCGGCCCTGTTTGTGTGTCAGACAACCCCTTTTTACTTTTTAACAGTCAATAGGCTGGAAAAAACCAAAACCAAATTTATTTACAGTTCCAAATAATAAAGTATTTCAAACAAAAAAGCAGCAGAATATTTTCTTCAACCAAAAATACATGATTCAAAACATCCAACAAGAGTCAAACAAGAGTCAAACAGATTAGCAAGAACAGACCAGGATTCTCTTTGAATGTCTCCGAACAGTTGCCTTCAGCAACCAGCACTGCCCACACCTTCCCCTTTTATTATCTGTCCCAAGGCGTGGCTTCTCAATGCCTTCTCCTTTCACTGAGTTGCCTCATAGATTTTCTCTGCTCTGCTCTGCTGGATTGCCTTCTGCTTCTAGGGTCTCTGAACAGATTCAGCTGTGACTCCTCTGAGTCTGACACCTCCTCCTCACACAGCTGAGCCTCATGAGGAACACGACTGGAGGGGCCAGGCTGAGAGTCCTGCAGTGCATCAGAGCCTTCCTCTGACACCGAAGGCTCTCCAAATCTCTCCTCTTCCTCCTGCTCCTCAGATTCCTCAGACTCAGTTGCTGGAAGTACAGGCTGACACTGAATCACAACACTTTGGTCAGTTTCTTGTTCTGCCCTCTGGTGCTTTGGAGAATAATTTGACCCCCTCTTCTGTTTTTTTCTGTTTCTTGAAGATGGGATCCACATCAGCCCTTTTCCAATCCTCAGGTGCTTCCCTGGTGCTCCAGGATATTTGAAAGATATGGTGCAATGGTTCTGATATAACATCTGCCAGCTCCTTCAGAACTCTAGGATGTAATCTGTCGGGTCCCTTCAAGGTCGGATAGGTGTTCTCTTATCATTTTCTTGCTTATTTTAATTTTTGTTTCTAGTTTGTCTTTTGCAGTAGTTTGGTTGGTATGTTGGGCTATAATTTCTTTTTGTGTGAAGACTGATGCAAAGAATGAGCAAACAGCTCTGCTTTCTCCCTACTACCTGTTACTTCCTTGCCATCTTCTCTGTTTAGTGGACTTACAGTTTCCTTGACTTTTTTCCTGTTATTAATATGTTGAAAGAATGTTTTTTTTATTATCTTGATTTCTGTTGCAAGTCTTTTTTCATTCTGAGCCTTCGCTTTCCTGACTTCATCTTTGCATAATCTGGTTCTCTGCTGATAATCAGCCTTGGTTATGTGTCCCTCTTTCCATTTTTTGTACTTGACCTTTTTGTCTTTTAGTTTGTCAGAGAGATCTTTATGCAGCCATGCTTGTTTCTTCTTGAATTTCTTGTTTTTCTTTTTCTTTTGGTATTGTGTTGGACTGGGCTTTTACAATCATGAGTTTCCCACATTTCTTGAGTTGTTTTCCCCTTTAGGATTATTATCTGTGTAATCTTTCCTAGGTTCTCTGAGTTGGTTAAAATCAGCTCTTTTGAAGTTTAAGACACGGGTTGCATTATATTGAATTTCAGTATGACAGTCACTTTCACCCAAGATTCAGGCAACCTCAACTCCCTCTATCACTTCTTCTCTATTAGTAAGAATTAGGTCCAATATAGCTTTACTTCTAGTTCCCTCCTCTATGTTTTGGATGACAAAGTTGTCAGCTAGGTTGGTTAGGAATCTGATCTCTCACTCGCTGCAGATTTTGTCTCTCAGCTGATATGTGGATAGTTGAAGTCTCCCATTACTACTGTGCTATGCTTCCTATATAATTTGTTAACTGGTTGGCAAAGAGTTCATCTATTTCTTCTGATTGGTTGGGTGGCCTTTTGGGCTCATTGAGTCTTTTGTGTCTCAGTTTTTAAACAAAATGTAAATAATCTTGTTTTAGACCCTGAACTCCCCCAAAGTAGTGTTCATTTGCTTTTGCATTATAAGTGAAGTTCTTCATATGAAGCACTATTTATCTTAAATTACTTTTAACCTATCTTTGTCAAGGTTCCGAATAATGAAACCAAATAAATCAGAACTCTGAGACTTGAAGTTTCCTGAAAGCACATGTTTATTGGATACATAATATCGGCTCTGTTAAAAGTGAAACCAACTCTAAAATTCCCCTTAGGGATTCAGTGTAACTAAATGTAACAAATCCCTCCCCTCTACTATGCTATAGATCATGCTACCCAATAAAAGCAATTGGCAGGCTTCATGATTCCTTCTCCACCTTCCAGCTCCTGTGGGAATGACTTTGGTTCCCATAGGACTGCTCTGTGTTTAGTCTAACAAAGCTGTTGTTTTCTTCCCCTCTTCTGCCCCCCAACCTGTGGCAACTCAGAACGACAAAGATGGCTTCAGCCAGGTTCATTTCAGAAGTTGACAGTCTGTGTATTAAATCAGTTCCCTACTAGGGTTTTAATTATGCATAAGTATAGTACACTATTTTCTTACTGACATGACTAAAGTGTTAAGATTAATTTGATGTGCACTCTTTAACACTCTTAATGATTAAAGAAGTTTCACCAACAAACACTGGCTTATATGTAATTCTGTAAAAGTACGTCTTTAATTTGTATCCTATATTTCTATTTTTTAATCCTACATTGTAAAATATATTACTAGCAAGTTGTTTTAAAATGAATTTCTTAAAATAATAGTTATAGTTAGGTATATCATTGCAGCCCACAAACACTTGTTTTATGATGTTTCAATTCATTGCCAAACTTCTTTGTATCAAGACAAATGGAATAGAAAGCTATGTCAATGGTTGTAAATATAAAGAAATTGTGGAAATACTGGATAAATATATTGTTTATGGTTTGGATTCACATAACTTGACTTGTAAGATTGTTGTCCCCCCCAATCTTCTTCCATTGACATACAACTTCCCTCTGCTCCTAAATATCTCCTTTCCTTAGAGCTGTTAGTCTTCATCTTCTGCACTGGGGGAAGAGAGAAGTCAGTGAAGCATCTCTCCCTTCACTTTGCCACAAAAGAGAAGAAAACGGTTGAGTTTCTGCTGTCATTAGCAACAGAAATGCAGTTACTTCCTTCCTCTATGCTAAAGGGTTAGGGAAAGTGCTAAGACTTTGATTTCACTCCAAGGGAAAGAGAATGAAATCATTGCCTTTATGCTGCCTATGGTCTCCCTGTTCCTCTAGTGAAACAAGCTCCTCTGCAGCCCACAAATTAGCTTGCTTGGGAAAACTGGCTTGCTTGGGACAACACGGTAAACTGGTGCAAACTGAATTCCAGCTAGAACTGTACAGACAAAGGAGTCAGTAGTTTGATAGTAAAGTGATACAAGGATGAATGCTGAATACAGGATAACAGGGTTGGAAGGGGCCTTGGAGGTCTTCCATTCCAACCCTCTACTGAAGCAGGAGACCCTACACCATTCTGGACAAATGGCTGTCTTACCTCTTCTTGAAAACCTCCAGTGATGGGGTACTCACAACTTCTAGAGGTAAGCGGTTCCACTGATTAATTTTTCTCGCTGACAGGAAACTTTCTTAATTCTAGATTGGATCTCCCATTGATAAGTTTCCATCAGTTACTTCTTGTCCTGTCCTCAAGTGCTTTGGATAACAGGTCAACCCCCTGTTATCTTTGACAGCCTCGTAAATTACTGGAAAACTGCTAGCATGACGATAGGAAAGCACATGAGGTGCATTGAAGTTTTATCCCCCTAACTTAAAAGTAGGATTTATTGTTTTAAGTAATTTTTAAATAAATTTAATAAAAATTAAAATGTGCTGCTTCTTGATTATTGGGATGTTGCCATTGTTTGAGTATAAAGGATCCAGATGGTGCTGGCTTGTTAGCCAAGTAGACTGGTTTCATTTTAGCTGGACAAGGCAAATCACATTGGTTGGGGCTGCTAAGAAGTGCAGTTCAGTGAAATTCGGATAGTCATCAGTTTCTACTCCTCATTTAGAACATTTTTTTCCAGAAAGGCTCCGAAAGCTAGGTAATAAGAAAATCCCTTTTAGCAGAATTATGGTTTTAAAAACTTTATAGGAAAGAAGAAGGGAGGAGGAAAATCAGACTGTGATGATTAGTTAGAAGAGAATAAAGTAGGCTAAAGTATGTGGTACCTCAACTTCTGTTCTTGCTTTCCATCTCACTTTTCTGCTGCACCCTGTGGTTTCTTCCAGAAGACGGTTGATGGAAATTAAATGTCTGATAGAGCAATTGTGCTTCTTACCTCTCCCCACGCTCCAGCTTATTGGAATAAGTAACATAAAAATATCATAGCCTTTGGTAATAATGTTTTATGTTAACATGTATTTTTGGAATATAAAGGAAAGCAAGATGCTAACATTCGGTTACCAGTGTTCTTGTAATAGCTGTTTCCAATTTTAGCATCTTATTCTGAAAGTCTGTAGGAGAGGCCTGTGCGAAACTTAGAAGAGGTGTTTCCCTTTGATGTTCCTTTGAACAGGACACCCTTTTCAATGTGCTTTTCCAAGCAGGGCTGTCTCCCCTCACTTTTAAAAGCAAAGCAGATGCAAACTCTTCCTTTTGGCTGCTCTGACTGCTTTTACAGAAACCCCTTTAGCATAAACAGGTTCTTTGTAGACCCGTTGTATATTTAATGGATTTTCTGGATTAATCTTCAAGGTGGTGCAAAGAGGGGTGGGTAGCATGTCCTCTTCTCTTCATCAAGGACCATCCCAACGTAACACAAAGCACTTTTTAAGGGTGAAATCAAATCACTTTATGCATACTCTTACAATTGCTTCCCCATAGTATTAAACAGTAAGATGCATGGCATAGGTCCCAGCTACTTGAGGAACCATCTCGTCCTTATAGGACTGGTGCACCCCACCCATGCTGGCAGAGGGGGGATACTGCAGATCCTGCCAGCCAAGTAATTTCAGATGGTGGACTCCAGGAAAAGAGCCTTCTCTGTTGTGGGTCCGGCCCTCTGGAACATCCTACTCCTGAGGTGCCACCTTCTTGATGTTTGGTAAGAGCCTTAAGACCTGGCTGTGCCAGATGGCTTGGGGACCCAATGGGGGAACTTCATACTGGAGGTGGCTGACTAATTAAAATCTAATCCCACCCCCCACTCCCCCATTTTTTTTGGCTTCCTCCTTTTCCATCTGGTGTTAATCATTTATTTGTTAATAATTTTATCTGCTGTGTTTTTATGATTGTTGATTTTAATGTTTTTAATGCTTTTAATGTTTTTAAGTCAGAGTCATTGGATAAGAGATGGGCAACAAACAAACAAACAAGCTTTTCAAAATAAATAAATATGAACTCTTCTCTGTCCAGTTTCTCTGTCATCTTGTAGAGTTCTGTTCAGGTTTTTTTATTTCTTTCCATAATGGATCTTCTGGATCAGCTACATGGTGGCTCTGTTTACAGACAGTCATATCAAATAATATTATGTGTCATTGTTTTCAAATAGAGGTAAAAATAAATTATAATCAAGAAGAGACGAATTCAAAAATAGAAAATTACACATTTCACATAAGGAATTGAGAACACAATTGTATATATTGGTTTGATTTAAGTCACTGTTATAATCTATTTACCACATGTAAATGGATCACTTGGATCACTTTGCAAATATAGCTAGGAGAGAAGGAAGAATGGTTTTTTCTCAGCTAATGTACATTATAATGGAACATCCCATTTTTATCCCTAGATGCGTGGTTTATCCAGTGTTATAATGCCTCCCACAACAAGAAAAAAGTGAATAAAAAAGCAATGAAGCACACACTTACATGATAGAAAACAATAAAAAGTACTTTTTTACACCATATCCTGTAATTGTACAACTTTATTATAAAAATTAAATGTAATTACATTTCCAGCCCTATATGAAAAATACGAGGAGTATTCATTTAATGTCAGATTTCCAAAGAGGATTCATTTACAACACCTTCAATGGTATGATGTGTAAGTTAGCTAAGTCTGAAGCATCCATGCATTTCGCTAAGGAAGTAAGATGTGTGTCTGTGGTAAATGTACTTTTTGACATGAAATTAAAGTAGAATTTAAAATAATAATTAAAACTGCATTATGATTTTGAGACCCAGAACAATTAAAACTAGATGTTGGTGTCAAAACAGAATTGTTTTAAGGAAAGGAAGCTTTAATGAAAACAGCTTGTGTATGACTTGAGGTGGATTTGAAGCAGAGTGGATATTCTTGATTGAATTGCTAAAAGAAAGAATAGAGACAAGGAGGTGCTATGCTACTAGAATTCATGCATGAAGGATAAATAAAAGATTTTGCTTATTGAAACTGGGAATTATTCTGAGGACGACATAGTAGAAGACATTGTGTTTGACATTCTGCCATTTTCTTTTACTAAATATCTATCTGTCACTAAGAAAATAAGTCACAACACTGGATTTTCTAGTTTGTTTCCATTTATATCCCAGTTCTCTTGTTTCTCAGTTCTCGTTTCCTATTATCAAGCCAAATGATTTAATTTAATCTTCATCCTTATTTATAGTCTTTCCTTTATACTCTTCAACTGCAGTTGATATATAGTATTCATCTTAAATTAGTCTTTTGAAGAGGTAAAGCAGGTGGCAGCAGGGAACAGCATAAACTCATCTCTTGGCACTCTCTTTATAAGAACTCCTGAGCATTTCCCTTAGTCTGCCTGGTTACTAGGTGACGTCCCAAAGGTGCCTTTTCATGAGGTAACTGGAGTTTCATTTTTCTCTCTTTGAAGACGTTTTGCTTCTCATCCAAGAAGCTTCTTCAGCTCTGACTAGATGGTGGGGAATGGTGGATTTATACTCCTTGCAAACAGCTGGTCATTTGCACTCTTTTAGCTTGTCATTGATGACACACCAGGAGGCTTCTCTGTGTCACTCAGGGTCACCTGAGTAGTGCAAATGGGTGTGGAGCCCTCTTGGAACTGCTGACAGGACTGTTGTAGACTGATAGATGGTGTCATATCCCTCCCCCTCTGTTGAGAGAGGGCTGTTCAATTTTGACATAGATGGCTGTAAATGACCAGCTGTCTGTAAGGAATATAAATCCTTCCATTCCCCACCATCCAGTCAAAGCTGAAGAGATGAGAAGCGAAACATCTTTAAAGAGAAAAAGAAATACAGTCCAGTTGCCTCATGAAAAAGCACCTTTGGGACAGCCATGACCTGGATAATTGAAAGACTCCATAGACATGTTATTAAGTGACGCCAGAAAAAGGTGTGAAGTATTTAAGGATCTGCCCTCAGGTTTGGGGTTCTCTCAATGTCTTCACATGGGATCCAAAGTAACTTTCCAAATATTGTACATCTCTGATCTTTAGATACTGTTGGGTAAATTTTTGATCAGGTACAAAAGTCTGATGACCACAACACAGTCAAAAGTTTGAATCCCACTTTATTAGTGTTCTAATCAGAAATTGGTTCCTCTTGTTTTGGGCTGATCCACATCTACCACTTGAGCCATCACCAGGATAGATTACCCTGGTGGATTGGATCACTACCTTCTCAGTTCACTTTTAGGCAACCTGAAAGCAGTCTCCATTTACGTTTTGTTGTGAATTAAGGTATTGCTTTCACCTATCTGTTGGCATCAATTTGGCAATGGAATTTACCTGCTGCACTTTCATCAAATCCTCTGTTTAAGTTGCGTTAATCCCATGAGCTTTTCTCTTATCTCTCCACTCTAAACTTTTTTTTCTGAGGGGTGTCTGGAATTACAAGAGTGGAATTATTTCTTTGCTTTGCTGGGGTGTGATATCTTCTGCTGAATCCACACATCATCATCATCATCATCATCATCATCATCATCATCATCATCATCATCATTAGCCATTGTCTATCCCAGGGGTCTCCAACTGTGGGCCGCAGCCTGACATCAGGCTGTGGCCTGTTGGCCAGTGGGCTGTGAGAATGGCTCACGAGTGTGTGCACATGTGCATGCACCCCCCCACACTCAGACTAGCAACTCCATTTGCACATGCGCGGGAGTGCTAGCTTCCGTCAGTGTCACACAATTGCTAGTGGCCTATTTGCACATGCACATGGTTGCTAGTGGCCCATTTGTGTGTGCTAGCATCCCGCTTGCATGGGCGCACAGGCACCAGCGCTGCTGCCAGCTCTGCCACGGGTGCACGCGGCCCACTTGCACATGGATGCTGGTGCCACTGCCATACACACATCCGTTTGCATGCATGCACATTTCTCTGCTCCTTCCTTTGTCTCCAGTCCACCAACCTGGAAAAGTTGGGGAAGTCTGGTCTATCCAGTACAAGATGAAGGCCTCTTCTGCATGTTTCCAACTAGTACGGTCCTGAGCTTTCTCTACACACATATAGATTGAAGTAAATAAATTATTAACCCTCCAAACTATGAATTCCATCTTGCTCTTGAAGACAGACATTCTAAAGTCTTATTTGCCATGCTTTGGGAATATCTCAACAAACTGACTTGACAAAAGGACATTTTAAAGTATTTTGGTATTTCTTGTAATTAAAAAAGTCCCACATTGGATTTAGCAAGAAAAGGGAGGGTACCTCTGTGAAGATCTTATCTGGAAAGTTAATACAACCCAGGTGGCCAGAAAGGCCTAACAGAGACTTCACTTTCTCAGGGTCTTGCAGAAGAACAGGGTAGAACAACGGCTAATGACCCTCTTTTACCGATCTACTATAGAGAGCGTCCTCTCGTACTGTATTGTGGTTTGGTATGCTGGTCTGACAGCTGCGGATAGGAAAGCATTACAGAGAGGGGTGAGCACAGCACAAGACATTGTGGGCTGTCCCCTGACACCACTGGATGACATCGCCAGGGCTTGCTGCCTTGGAAGATTGAGGAAAATTCTCAGGGATGACTCACACCCTGGACGGTACCTCTTTACTCTCCTACCATTGGGTAGGAGATACAGGAGTATAGCCAGCCGTACCAACAGGCTGAAGAACAGCTTTTATTCATAGACTGTTAGGCTTTTTTTTTAATTAAAAAGTTTTACAGATACATTTTAAACATAAAACCCATCCCTCCCCCACCCCCACCCAATTTCCCCTCCCTCCCCCTCCCCCCGACTTCCCAGAGCATAATACAGGGTATTGACCCTAACAATCTTAAACTATAATATGCTAACTAACTATAATAAAACTTTAAATCCTATCGTACTTTAACTCTCCTTAAAAATAACTAAATAATAATAAATCTTATAAATCTAATACTTATTCAAATGCTAAATGAAACTTTTTAGTCCCATATTTATTCTGAATGTAATCAATCCATCTTCTCCATTCCAAGATATATCTTTGTTGCGAATGGTCTTTCAAATATGCTGAAATTTTTGCCATTTCTGCTACGGTGGACTGTTAGGCTTTTGAACGGGAAATAGTTTTATAAACTTTATGCATGATTGACTTGCAAGGCCGGTGTGTTCTGCAGTTGGCTCACATGGTGTAATAAGATGGAGGGTTTGTGTCACTGTGAGATAGGGGTGGGGGCACAAAGGGAGGCTCAGCCAATCTCAGTGTATACATGGTTGTACTTTGACAATAAAGGTTCATTCATTCATTCATGATTGAAGTACAGGACTGCAGTTTTATAAAGATTTATTTAAAATAAAATTCTGAAATCTTAAATTCTGCAAGCATGTACCATTACGGTTTCAAATGTGCTATACAAAAGGTTGGCATAGGTTGGTTTCTTTTAATAATAAATATTCAAGAAAGTATATAGGAAAAGAAGATGAAAAAAATGCCTCTTGAAATTTCCAGTATCTCTGATAATGAAAAACCAATCCAGAGGTTTCTTTCTATTATCATTGAAGTATCATTGCCATTCAGTACTTTGCAGCCATTTCTGTGATTAGCTTATTTTTGCTCTTCTAACGTCAAGTAATGTTTAGAGTCCAGGAAAGAAGCAAAATTGGATTATCATTGATAATACATTAGACTAGCTTGTTAATATTGACAATCTGTCAGTATAGTTACAATGCTGCTGTACTGGTAACACTTTATAAAAGAACATAGTAATTTCAAAATTATCTTTCTATGAACATGATTTGCGCTTTTCCCATCTTTATTCAGTTTGATATCTTAGAGCATTCATGCCATTGTTCCCATTTTAACACTGCGTTCATGAACTGGAATAACAATACCTTGTATTTATGTAATTCTTTCTTTCTTTTGTGCTTCTTCATATTATCTAATAGTGCTGTTCTCACTGAATCATTCTGTCTTAGAAACAGCACCATGCTGTTGCAGAGTCAAGTCACTGTTGCTACTGGAACAAGTGTTCTTTTTGAATTTAAATGTTTAAAAGAACAAATACCGGTAGATTGAATCTTAGTTAATTTATCTTGAAAATCAGGCTTATACCAATGAAAGGTCTTGGAACTTTCCCCACCCATAAGGATTCATCTTATCTTTGGTGAAGCGTCAAGGTCCACAAGGAGCTGGAGTGTAGTGGTGGCTATAGGAATTTATAAAAGGTTTGTTGGGGGTGGGGGAATGATATTTGTCACAACACAAATCATGTCCCTGGATGACTTTTGCAAAGTTACCTGCAAAATATGTAGGAGGCAGAGCTTCCTTTGTGACTTTACAGGGCATATTTTGTATTTGCTCCGAACATGTTCATCTAATAATTTGTTCTGAATTAAATTGCTTATAAGATTTGGTAGTGTAGTGCAGAAATGTGACTTTAATCTTTTAAAATATAGTTTAAAATGCTTTTCTCATGTCTATTTTAGTGTTAAATATTCAGTACTATTAAAGTGATAGTACTACAAAATTTACATGTGATTTTAGAAAGAAAATTGCAATAATAACCATGATGTATACTTCCATAATTATTAAAAAATGTAGATCTCTCATTCCAGAAACTCTTATGTATTTTATAATAAGAAACCCACCATGCAATAAAACAATCCCCAACATCAACTAATCAGAAAATCTAAAAACAATGCAGTAAATAAATGTAAACAGTAAAAACGTATCATTTCAGGGCTACTATTAGCTACTGGATGCTTGCTGCTAGAGAACAGTCTCAATAGCCTTCAGAAGGCTACAAGATTTGTTTGTAGTGTAATGTGAAAGCTACACTGAAAAGTAACATCTTTGGGATATCACCCACCCACCACCTTCCTGCTTTCATATGGCATGGGAAGCCCAGCATTCTGTCTTGGAAAGAATACACAGACTTTTGTTTTAGTGGTAATTTTATTAAAGATTACAGGTAGTCCTGACAACAATTCATTTAGTGATCATTTGGAGTTACAACAGCACTGAAAAAAGTGACTTATTACCATTTTTCACGCTCATGATCTTTTTGCATCACTTATTGCAGCATCCCCATGGTCACGTGATCAAAATTCAGATGTTTGGGCAACTGGTTCATATGTATCACGGTTGCAGTTTCCCAGTGTCATGTGATCACATTTTGTGACCATCTGATAAGCAAATTCAATGAGGAAGCCAGATTCACTTAAGAACCGTGTTGCTAAGTTAACAGCTGCAATGATTCACATAACAATGGTGGCAAGAAAGGTCATAAAATATGACAAAACTCATTTAAGAAATGTTTCACTTAGCAACATAGATTTTGGGCTCAGTTGTGGTTGTAAGTCGACTACATGTACAAATTTCATCAATAAAAACTAATAGTGAAAAAATTAAAAGATTAAAAAAATAGAGGATGCAAAAAATAAAAAATAGAAAAATAGAAAAAAATAAAAATATAGTAAAGAAAAGAAATATGTAAAGAAATGATGTCCACACAATTCTCCTTGATAGTTGAGGGTGAGCACGCGGACCTGGCTTGCATCACGGAGACTTGGTTGGGCCCAGAGGGTGGGGTCCCTTTGGTCGACCTCTGCCCACCAGGCTTCCGGGTGCTACATCGGCCACGAGCTCATGGTAGGGGTGGGGGTGTGGCGGTGACTATTAGGGAGACCTTATGTCCGCGGGAGACCACCGTTCCTCAGATAGTCGGGTGTGAGTCTCTCATGAGGGAGGCCACACCCTTGACCTGATTTTTTTATCTGGACGGTGGTTGGATGATCTTGGTGGGGGCTCTCCATTTATTATGCCCCTGTCATGGACCGATCATCACCTCCTGCGGCTGGTCTTCCGTTTTGCCACCCCCCGCCGTGGGGGTACGGAGCCAATTAGATGGTACCGCCCCAGACGCTTAATGGATCCTGATAGATTCCAAGCGGCGCTGGGGTCCCCACCTGCCTCCATTGCTCACAACTCGGCGGATGCCTTAGTGGAAGCCTGGGAAAGGGCAGCCACTGAGGCACTTGACCAGGTTGTACCCTTGCGGCCCCTGACCCGGTGCAGATCCCAGCGAGCTCCATGGTTCTCCGCGGAGCTCCGGGAGATGAAGCGTCGGAAACGGGGCCTAGAGAGCTGCTGGAGGTCTAGCCGATCTGAATCCGACCAGTTGCGGTTAAGAACCCATATTAGGTCTTATCTCGCAGCGATGAGGGTGGCGAGGTGTAATTACTTCTCCACCCTCATCGCGTCCGCAGATAATCGCCCGGCCGCCCTGTTTAGGGTGACTCGCTCCCTTCTTAATCAGGAGGTGAGGGAGGATCCCTTGCAGGGTCGTGCCGAGGAATTTAGTCAACATCTGTCGGATAAAATCGCTCGGATTCGGACCGGTTTGGACTCCAGCTGGGCAGAGTCTGGCGATCAGGACACGGGCGGTCTTGTCAATGTTATCTGGGAGGAGTTTGATTCTGTGACCCCTGATGAAGTGGACAGGATTATGGGGAGGCTGAGCTCCACCACATGTTTATTGGATCCGTGCCCTTCCTGGCTGGTTTATGCAGCTAGGGAGAGGACACGAGGCTGGCTCCAGGCGGTCATATCTGCTTCTTTGAGTGAGGGTTATTTCCCCACTGTCTTGAAGGAGGCGGTGGTGAGACCTCTCCTCAAGAAGCCTGCCTTGGACCCAGCTGTATTGAACAACTTTCGTCCAGTCTCCAACCTTCGCTTTCTTGCGAAGGTTGTTGAGAGTGTGGTGGCGCATCAGCTCCCTCTGGTCCTGGATGAAGCGGATTATTTGGACCCCTACCAATCGGGTTTCAGGCCCGGATACAGCACGGAGACGGCATTGGTCGCTCTGGTGAATGATCTCTGGAGGGCTCGGGATAGGGGATATTCCTCTGTCCTAGTCCTATTAGACCTCTCGGCGGCTTTCGATACCATCGACCATGGTATCTTGCTGCGGCGTCTCAGGGGATTGGGAGTGGGAGGCACAGTTCTTCAGTGGTTCTCCTCCTATCTCCTGGGACGCTCGCAGTCGGTGTTGGCAGGGGGGCAGAGATCGGCCCCTAGGTCTCTCGTTTGTGGAGTTCCTCAGGGGTCGGTTCTCTCGCCTCTCCTGTTCAACATCTACACGAAACCGCTGGGTGAGATCATTCGTGGTTTTGGAGTTGGGTATCATCAATATGCTGATGATACCCAACTTTTCATTTCGACCCCAAACCACCCCAGTGATGCCCTCACTGTGATGTCCCGTTGCCTGGAGGCGGTACGGGTCTGGATGGGGAGGAACAGACTTCAACTCAACCCTGACAAGACTGAGTGGCTGTACATTCCGGCATCCCGGGACATTCAAAATGTTCCATCGCTTTCTATGGGGGGTGAGCTTTTACCCCCCGTGGATAGGGCTCGCAACTTGGGAGTCCTCCTAGACTCACGACTTACCCTGGAAGACCATATAGTAGCCGTGACTAGGGGGGCTTTCACCCAGGTTCACCTGGTGTGCCAGTTGCGGCCCTATCTGGACCGGGATGCCCTGTGTACGGTCACTCATGCGCTCGTGACCTCTCGCCTAGACTATTGTAATGCTCTCTACATGGGGCTTCCCTTGAAGACCACTCGGAGGCTCCAACTGGTACAGAATGCGGCCGCGAGAGTTGTCTTGGGAGTTTCCCGGTACTCCCATGTTACACCTTTGCTCCGCGAGCTGCATTGGTTACCAGTTGTCTTCCGGGTGAGGTTCAAGGTCTTGGTTATGATCTTTAAGTCCTTACATGGCATGGGTCCGGGATACCTCGAGGACCACCTGCTGCCGGCGTCAACTCCCCTCCGCCCTGTGCATGCCCACAGAGAGGGCCTCCTCAGGGAATGTCGACTGGTGGCCCCCAGGGGGAGGGCCTTCTCTGTGGGTGCCCCGGCACTATGGAACCAACTGCCGGTTGAGCTCCGGATGGCATCGGACCTCCGATCCTTCCGTCGCGGATTGAAGACCCACTTGTTTGAGTTAGCTGGTCTGGCCTGAAGGGGATTATGGGTTTTTTAATTGGTTTTATTATTTTACTATTGCTGTATTTTAATTGGGCATGGTTTAATTTTCTTTTAATTTTTGTATACCTATTTATATATGCCCTGTGAACCGCCCTGAGTCCCTAGGGAGAAGGGCGGTATAGAAATCCAATAAATGAAATGAAATGAATGAAATGATCATAAATATAAACTATTTTAGTAACTTTTCACCTTCTCTTAAATTACAATAAATAATCTGTTCTTTACATATTCTATACCAGGGGTGTCAAACCATGTGATATGTCGCAACATATCACAACTTTTTTGCCATTGCCGGCAATGGGGTGGGTGCGGTTCGCTATGATGCATCCGACCCGCGGGCCAGCAGTTTGACATCCCTGCACCATACTATCTACAGACAAATCCATATAACTTCATCATTTCAGTCCTGATGTCAGCAAAAGTCTATTAAGGGTTACCAGAGACAACAACATACTATATTAGCCTTGATCAAATAATCTAACTTTATATTCCTTTCTTTTACTTCCAACAATGTTACTCCTTAGTCTCTTCAAATAATGTTGTAGAACTCTTATTTTGTATTCATCTTTTTCTTTGTCCTTTCTCACAAAATTCTTCAAAGCTTTAACAGGCTCTTTTGTAAATCCAATAAAAAAATATTTAAGTCACTTAGAAAATTCTTCAAAACTTTAGCAAGCCTCCGTTGTAAATCCAATTTTGAAAATTATCCAAGTCACTCTCTTGGCTTGTTATCTGTACATCCCTTTTAATTATTAATATATCAGATTCATTCGTATGCCCAGTGTAACATTTTTTCCCATGACATACTTGTAGCCTGTGATTTTTAAATTCACTTTCAAATCAACTGCAATTATGTCAGGAAATACTTGTTCCTCTTCCATAGCCTCTTTTAAGGACAGTCTATTTATAGAGGGAGACATCCTTAAAATTAACTTCTGGGTCCATTGTTCAAAAATATCATCCAGTATTAAAATATTTTGCTTCTTTCTGTATTTGTAAATCAAATTTGAGCATTCTTCTTTAATTGTAATCTTTAGTTCCTTCTGGTTTTCTCTACTGTCCAATTTTAAAGTCTTAGGGGTTTGGGTTTTTTTTGAAGAATTCGTAACAAAAGTTTGTTCCATTGGAAGGATTCTTTATAATTAATTTCAAAATCTTATTTTAAATTTATTTTGACCCTTAGTTTATTTGTAACTGTCTAAAATCAAAGTTTTAATCATTTTTTGATGTTTAATTTTTTTAAAATAAAGTCCTTAAATTTATATTAAAAACTTTTTGCTAAGGTGCTATAAAACTGCTCAGTGAAAAACTTCCTAATACCTAAAAAGCAGTTAACAAATAACTTCAGAAAGTGATTAGGAAAGGAAATATGTGAGTTTTGCATCCTTTCAGAGATGCCAGCTGCAATTTTAGCAAGATGGCTATTGCCTCAGCCTCCAGAAACTCTGACCCAACTGGAGACTGCTATCTGGATCACTTGTGGGTGATTGGCAAGTTCTGGTTTTTTCCGGACAGAAATTATGAACAGCTAGTCTATTCACTGCCTCTCCATTATTCTGCAGTCATTCAATTCGCCGTATATCTTCAGTTCCCTATTTCTTCTCTGAAAGTGAGGTTATTGTTTCTTTAAATCATGTTTTATATTCAGAGTCATGATTTTAATACATGTTGATAACTATGAGATTTGCACTGTAATTCTAAATCTGTCATTTTGGTCTCATTTAAGTTTAGTGTGGCAAACATTCAAAAAGTTGTGTTTAGGATTGCTTTAGGTCAGGGGTGTCAAACTGCTGGGCCGCGGGCCAGACGCATCATCTGGAAGCCGTGCCTACCCCATTGCCCGCAAGGCAAAACCGTCCCGATAACGTTGCACGACGTCACATGACATCGCGAGTTTGACATGTCTGTTTTAGGTAGACGAGACAAATAATTGTGGAATTAATTATTCTCTAGTTATTTATAGAGAGTCTCTAGCTTCATTGTTAAAATCCATGCTTTGCCCTTATTTATTATAACTGACCATTGCTAACTTGCTGCAGGACAACTAGCCATGGCCAACTCATCACCGGACAACTCACTGCGGGACAAGAGTTATACTTATATCAAAAATGGTGGAATAGAATCATTAAAGAAAGGATGCAAAAGGAAAAACAAAATGAGAAATGAGAAAGACAAAAATTAAAATAATTTTAAATTTATTTTAAATAGTTAAATTGAATTGTTAAATTGTCCCACGATAAGTTGACTGTGTTGAGTTGTCCTATTCTGTTCTCAAACAAGCTATTCCATATGGGCATTGTAAAGTAAAGCAGTTATAAAAGTAGTTCTTATTTTCTCACTAGAGGAAATGACTATACTTACGTATATAAGGTAAAGGTAAAGGTTCCCCCACACATGCGTGATAGTCGTTTCCAACTCTAGGGGCCGGTGCTCATCTCCGTTTCAAAGCCGAAGAGCCAGCGCTTGTCCGAGGACATCTCCGTGGTCATGTGGCGAGCATGACTATACGCCAAAGGCGCATGGAACGCTGTTACCTTCCCACCATATTCATCCCTATTTTTCTACTTGCATTTTTACATGCTTTCGAACTGCTAGGTTGGCAGAAGCTGGGACGAGTAACAGGCGCTCACTCTGTATATACAACGGCTCATTGAAGCTATTATCGTTCTATTGTCTATAAATTTAAATTACATTTGGAGTGGAGTCTCTCAATTACTTCTTCTCTTAGCAAGCCAGAGAAATAAGACTCAATTTATAGTTGATTTCTGATGCTTCCATTAGATGAAGAAAAAAGCAAGAATTACAGTGTAGTTGGAACATTAAACAAATCTTATGTGATTTTATTAGTTTATTTAACTGCTTCCAATGAAAAAGGAGCCATTGGAATCTTGTGTACCAATATAGATAATCTAGCTTAATGTTACATTCAAAAGGAATACTGTGCTAAATACATTTTGAAACAAGCTGGATATAGAATAATATCTTTTAGCAGTCTGCTATTAACTTTTCATTTCTTTCACATTGATGAATTTGCTGTTGTTCTGTTTGCTTTAGCATCTATTATATCTATTATATTGCTTGTAAGGCATTAATTCATTGAGGACACTATAGGATTTGTTAGGGGAAGATGGACACATTGCCCATCTGTCCATCCATCCATTAATTTAAGAAGTGAATTAAGTTGAAGTATTAGCCAAACTTTTCCCCTCTAAAAAAAAATCAAAAATTATTTTTGGTTATGCTGCCATAGTCCAATGGCAGGAAAATTAATCAGATATAATAACTCACAGAAGGAAATGATAAGGCCACCTAAATTAGAAGGAATCCAGAACAGATGCAATGCCTATGACTATTTTTAATTTTTGATCCTCCCCACCCCCGCAAAATTGCATTTTGTAAATTTTAAAGTAAAAGCTCCTGAATGGAGGTTAAAATAATATGAAATCACTGAAATCCACATATTTGGGCTTATGTTAATTGCTTTACAATATACTCAGCGTAAATGCTTTTCTGTAGTTTAGCAGGCGACATTTAACCCGTGAAATAAAATTCAAACCAGCCCACCTGCTATAACATATTTTTGTTTATATGTGGCATAGCACCATATGCTCTATGTTAGAGGTCCTCCAAAATATATTGCTAACTTTAATTATTTTTTGCATTAAATTTTATTTCTTGAGGACATTTATTTTTAAAATGCAATGTTTTACATTTTGTATTTAGTTGTCATGCAGTAAGTGCAGTATTATATTTCTCTTCTTTGTATCTTTTATTAATTAATTATGGCATACCTTGGACTGGGCTAGTCTAAAGGGTCCAAAAGAAGAGAATATTTCTAGCTCAGGGTTGATCTGTGGGTTAATTAATTATGGCATACCTTGGACTGGGCTAGTCTAAAGGGTCCAAAAGAAGAGAATATTTCTAGCTCAGGGTTGATCTGTGGGCACTGGTGGGATTCAAATACCTGAACAACTGGTTCTTTGCATGGACACCACTTCTGGAAGTCTGTTCTGAGCCAGGGAGGCCTCCCAGGCCGAGAATGGCCCACCAGAAGTGCATGGACGCCACTTCCGGAAGCCCGTTCTGACTTGGGGAGGGCCTCCCAAGCCAGAACGGCCTACCGGAAGTGAATGGATGCTACTTCCGGAAGTCTGTTCTGAGCTGGGGAGGCCTCCCAGAGCCAGAATAGTTTCCAGAAGTGGCGACTACGCACTTCTGGTGGGCCATTCTGGGCCTTGTGAACAAGGACTAGGGCAGGGGTGTCGAACTGCCGGCCCACGGGCCAGACGCGTCATCCATAAACCGTGCCCACCCCATTGCTGGCAATGGCAAATTAGTCCCGATATGTCTCGTGACGTCACATGACCACGAGTTTGACATGTCTGGGCTAGGGCATCACCGAAGTCAACAAAAGATTAGCTACCAGTTCTACCAAACTGGTGTGAACCAGCTGAATCCCACAACTGTCTGTTGGGTTCTTGGAGTTTGGTTTTTTTCTTGCAGACATTTGTTTACCAAATCAGGTAACATTATCAGTGCACAGTGAGGAGTAACATCACAGTGCATCAGTGCATCAGTGAAGTAATATCAGTTAAGGTAGTAAAAAGTCCTCTTGATCAGTAAAGGAAACTATAAAAACTTTGATTCCCACCTAGGATAGCAAAATCTCTAGTCTGATCCATTACTGATTAATGAATGAGCCTGGGGAATGAGCACAGCAAATTGAATAGGAAAATTGCTCATACTACTGACTATTTGTGGTCTATGAGTTTGGAATCCTCCCTGGTTGAATTATCAAAATGACTCTACCAAGCCAATCCTGCCTCATTCAAACCAAAGGCTAAGATTATTTTTTAATTCAGAAAATTATGGTTAATAGTCCCAATGGTTATGATGATTCAAGCACTGCAATAAATTATACTTAATATACCAAAGAAAGAAGGTAACAATTTGTCTTCATTTGGTGGAAAGGTGGAAGGGTGATACAGATCTGATTTGTACACAGCACTATGTGGTTGGTTATTTTTCCCTTAGGTCAATGTATGAACCCATCCATTTTGGCTCAGGATTATATACACAAAACTAAAAATACTTTAGTTTTATGTGATGTGTGAATCTAGCCAGTACCTCAACAAAATAAACATTGTAGCTTTGAATTAATAGATGAACTGGAAATGCTAAATAGTTTTGAAACATTTTTCACATTTGTTTGAACAATTTATTTTTTTTAAAAAAAACCTCCCTCAGTGATGTTTGTGAAATTTGTCTTGTTCAAGGTCATTTTCTTCCTTTGCATTTTGATACATATTGTAGATTTAAGGAGTATTTGATCCCATGGATCTCTTCTTGAAATACACATCTGACAGCAGTTGAGATACAGAGGTCAGCAATCCACACTTCTTATTTTAACATTTATAGAGAAATGTGAATAATGTGCTGAAATACCAGTTAAAAATAAGCTCTGAATCAGTTCAATGTAGTTTTATCTGTTTTGCTTTTCAAACTTTGAGGGGAAAAAATTCTCTTATTGATAGCAGGTTTTCACAACCTCAGTCAATTATACATGGAGAATGACCTTGAACAATTTGGGAACATAGTATGAACTTTAAATTTAGCCATTTTGCATGAGGTTATATTTTTTTTCATAAGTCTGCATATATATTTAAGAACTATTTTGGAGTTGATGCCTTTACTGTTATCCAATCTTTCATCCTGCCTGAAGATCTTCTGGCTTCTTCTCCTACTCACACAGCTTTGAATGTAGATCATGTCATCAATTAGCATAGACCAGGGGTAGGCAACCTTGGCTCTTTATAACTCATGGACTTCAACTCCCAGAATTGAATTCAACTCCCATGCTGGCTCAGGAATTCTGGGAGTTGAAGTCCATGAGTCATAAAAGAGCCAAGTTTGCCTACCCCTGGCATAGACTAACAGGTTTCCTTTATGTGTCACTTTGATGTAATCTTTAGGATTGTGCTTGGAAACATTGGAAACCAGCAATATAAAAGAATAATTGTAGCTCAGGGTTGAACTGTGGGGTCTTTGGTGCTCACTGAACTTGGTTACTTTCTTGCAGATGTTTCATTACCACACTAGGCATCATCATCAGTTTACTGATGATCATCGGGCAGTTATGATATTACCTAATTTGGTAATGAAAAATCTGCAAGAAAACAGCCAAGCTCAGAGAGCACCAATGACCACTCAAATTGGAAACTAGTTTGTGCATGTTTCTATTTGTGAAATCACAACTACATTCATATAACTCATGCTACATTCTGTACATTCTTGTATAGTTTCAAATATTACATTATGATAGCTTTATGTGGAACACAGTGTAATAATTGACTTATATTAAAATTTAGGAAAGTGTTACTCTGCCCTGATGTTTTCTAAGAATAGATATAAATAATATATTCACCTCAACTGGCCACCACTAGTTGGTCTGATCAAATCATAGGATCAAATCATATTTAGAAGAGTCTCTGAACCATGAACACTGTATTTCCAAGTGTTACTGTAATTAACACAACTTAACCCTAGGTTTATGAGTCAGCAGCTTTGCTGAGGAGCTTTACCTATATTTAGTTTTCATTTTTAGTTCACATTCAATATGTTGCTGTTTCTAGGCAACTGTTAAGGAACTCTACAACTTTTAAGATCCAAAATGGAAAGGCAACATAAAATTGGATGTAATTTACATTGGTGACACTGAATGTCACCCTTCTGTCATTCTCTTGTGGTTTCGTGAAGTGTCAAATGTATGAGTATGAGGTGTGAGTGACAAATTAGAATCCTACAAACTTTTGACATAGCAACAGTCAAGAAATTGAACAGGTATCTTTGAGCATCAACTTCTTGAGACTTGTCTACAAAGAAGAAATCATCTTAACAACATAATCCTATATCTCATTCTTTCAACCTGACTGAAAGGTTCTGTCGGTTCATGGGACCCAAAATTATATGTATCAGCTCTTAGGGTTTAAATCCTAAGTTTCTTTCTCCTACCTTTTTTGCCTCTAGAATGTGGAGAGGACAGTCCTGTCTGATCTGGAGCTTGTTGCTTTCCATCTAGTTAGTTTCACCCTTCAAAGATGCCAGTTTATTGGCTGTTTATCAGAGTTTACTTTTTAAGCTTCATTCTTTTACTTACTTCTTTATCCTTCAAACTCTAAAACCTGGTGAAAAATTTTCTCAACATCTAAATGAGCTGATTTACTACTGACTTGTTTCAAATTCTGTTGCTAAATAAAATTCATCTTATGTAGTATACAAAGATATTTTATGTTCCTTTTTAAGCAGTCACTGTGAGATCTTTTAGCTGTTTATAGCTTACTTATCAAACTCGTAAAGTTGGAATGCATTTATTTACTTTTATCCACATGTGGTCTTGGTACAAAAGGTGTAAGAATTTGGATTGAAAAAATGTCTGCAGTATAGAGAGAGCTGTGTATATGGAAGAACTAGGAATTTTCAGTAAAGTGTTGTTTGATACTAACCATTTTTTATTTTATTAAGCACTACTTGAATCATATTGTATGTAGTTTCTCTGATGGATCCATCTAAACATTATAATCGGATTACAACATGATTAAGATAGGTAGAGTTCATTTTTTCCTTGGTCTTCGCTCTCTCTTTTACACAATAAAACGAAAAAATTCAGCTGCCTAGCTAGTAAAATTCACATTTCTTTTATGCACTTGGCTTATTTTAATGAACATTTTACATTTACTATGCTACATTAGCAAAGTGTCCCTGATTTTTATATAGCAAAGGTTTACATTGTGGTTTTGAAAGAACTTCTATTATTTTTGCTGTCACAAAAACTCTTAAAATTCAATATTCAGTCAACAACTATTAACCAAAGATGGTTGATGCTGATGTTACATTGCATTATACAGATAGAACACTCTTACGTTTCTGCTAGGAAGTAGTAATAGAATGTAATTGCTGGAAAATAGGTTATGTAATAATAATAGTAATATAATAATGGTGATGATGATGATGATGTTGGAAAGGATCTTGGAGGTCATCTAGTCCAACCCCCTGCTCAGGCAGGAAATCCTATATCATTTCAGACAAATGACTGTCCAATCTCTTCTTAAAAACTTCCAGTGTTGAAGCATTCACAGATTCTGGAGGCAGATTAATTGTTCTAACTGTTAGGAAATTTCTCCTTAGTTCTAGGTTGCTTCTCTCTTTGGTTAGTTTCCATCCATTGCTTCTTGGCCTTACCAAGGCATTGTAAAGTTGTATTAACACTTCACATGAAGTTGATTCTATCCCTCTGTTAATGCAGCCTAGCACTGTGTTGGCTTTTTTGGCAGCTTCAGGACACTGCTGGCTCATGTTTAAGTGGTTGTCCACTAGAACTCCAAGATCCCTCTCACAATTACTACTGTTGAGCAAGGTACCACCTATACTATACCTGTGCATTTGGTTTTTCTTGCCTAAATGTAGAACCTTACTTTTTTCACCATTGGATTTCATTTTGTTAGATAGCGCCCAATATTGAAGTCTGTCAAGATCCTTCTGTATTTTAAGCCTATCTTCTGGACTGTTGGCTATTCCTGCCAGCTTGGTGTCGTCTGCAAATTTGATGAGTTCCCCATCTATCCCCTCATCCAAATCATTGATGAAGATGTTGAGGAGCACTGGGCCCAGAACAGAGCCCTGGGGCACCCCACTACACACTTTCCTCCATGTAGATGTAGTTCCATTGAGGAGCACACACTGAGAATGGCCGGTCAGCCAGCTACGAATTCATCTGGTGGTGATTCTGTCTAACCCACATTTTTCTATCTTATCAAGTAGTCAGTTGTGATCTACTTACTGAAGTCCAAGTAAATTATTTAAATTATATATGTCTTACAACAAGAGAGAATATGGAACTCCAACTAACCCATCTGTCTTGAATTATTTTACTACATATTTTCCACTGGGTTTCATGCCCGAACAAAGAACTAAGACATTAATTGTGCTTGCTGTTGACCTATGGTGGATGGAAGGGCTTCCTTGGTCTTTGAAGACTTTTGATATAATTGATTAGGGTATCCTTCTGGACTGGGCCAGGGATTTTGGAGTTGAAGGCATTATTTCCTCCTTCCTTCCATGGTTGATACCAATATGAGAGTCAGATGGGAGATATCTAAATTTGATAGGTTGCGATACCCAATAATATAGCTCTTGGTTGAGCACTGCCATTGAAATTCTGTCCCAGATGTTGAAGGCTATAAAGATCTGGATGGAGGAGGATTGGCTTACACTCAATCCTAGGAAAATGAGAAGTCTATGGATTTCATGATATCTGAATGAAAGAAGGGCATTTCCATCTTAGATTCTTTATGGGCTTGCACTACCCCAGGAAAACCAGTGTGCAATCTGTGTTCTCCTAAACTTACTGCCCTAGCTTAGACAGCTTTTGCATAAATCCGTGTCAGGTGTGACTCTTCTTGGACTGTGGTGCCATACTCATGGTCACTTGTGAATCTAGTTTCCTCCTTGAGCTTGTGTCCTTGCCTGTACTCCAATATGAATGCAAAGAATCCTAAATATTTAGAACTTTTTTTTAGAGTAATCAAAGACTTATGTAATCAAAGACTTACCTATGTTTGGTAAAATAAAAAACAAGTCAACAATCCTAATTAATTGTTGTGCTTCTAGTTTACATTATACACTCCCACAGTTGGTAGCAGTTTAATCAAGATTGAGGAAATTACAGCAGACAAGGAATGCAAACTAAAACAGTTTCTGAAAGAAGGTTGCCTGAGTGGTTTTGCTTTCAACAGGAGCAGATAGAAGAAGAATAGTCAAAATAGATCAAGATCAGGGTTATCAGTCAAGAGGTCAGAATTTCATGATCAGAATCCACACAGACATCGCATAAGAGCTAAAAATGAGATAGTTGATTACAGTGAGGACTCATGGGTCAGGTTTTGGTTTTGTCTCTTAAACCAAACTGCAGTCAGTTGCCTTTAATTAAGGGATTTACATCTTTGCTTGGCAAGGAACCTCATAGATTGTCTCTGCTGTGTTCTTTGCTTCTACTCACTGTGTGCGGCGGCTGCACAGCCTTACATGTGCCCTCATCTACAGCTTCAGGTGGTGTCTGTGTTTCATCACCATCATTATAGGATTGTATGTTGCTTCATTAGTATGCATGTGACTACTTTTTATTCATGTATATTCAATTTATATCGGTAATTTTAATTAGATCTTTGCAGTGAGGTCAAGGATCATTCTATATTGAAATTGTTCATTTATAAGCAAAAAGTTATATGCTGATTTTATTTAAGATTTTGAGAGAATGAGTTATAGCAGAAAATACTTACCTACTATTATAGTATATTACTATGTCAAGTGAAAAATGCTTTTTATTTGAAGTATAGCATGTAATTTGGTCAAAGCGTAGTTTAAACACTCCACTACTAGAATCCTACAGAGATTAGAGTTTAGTTCTTGCTCTGAACCTGTTTTGCTTCAGTCATGTACTTTAGTGGGACACATACACAAATGGATTGCTACACAAGCTATTTTTTTCTCAAAACAAAAATGATATTTTTAGATATTATCTATCTGCATATAATATTCCAATGCATTTGAGGGGAAGGATTGTAATATCTCAATACAGCAGTTAAAGATAAAGGGGAAAATCAAAAGTATGATCTGAATTTATCTTTTTTCTACAAGATTGCTCATGCACAGTTTTTCAGAAGTGGAGAATAAAATTTTTAACATCCGTGGATAACAGTCTCGTCAAAACAGTATGCCAATTTCGAATTTAACATAGACTTGACAGGAGCCATATCCCCTTTTCTTCATCATGCTGGAACAGAGCTTTTCCTGCTGCTGAAAACTGTATTTTTGGATAAAAGGATACGTAATGTCAGGGAAAAAAGTGAGATCTTCTGTTAATACTAGAAAAAGCCAATTTAAGTTCAATAAGCTTAAATTCAAATTTGGCAGAGTATATAAAGATGATGTGCATACAGTAGTAACTACCAGGATAACAAGTAGAAAAACTCTTTTTGGTTTGAATTATGTCATATGTCTGTCTGCTGGACTTCTGACGCATGCTTGGAATTCATTAGACAAATTTCCTTTGATGTTGTTATAGTGAATTTCACTATATGGTTTTGATAATTTATAATGTCAGTCCCTCTCTGTGCTCCCTCTTCTCTAGTGTGTACTCTCTCTCTCTCTCTCTCTCTCTCTCTCTCTCTCTCTGTGTGTGTGTGTGTGTGTGTGTGTGTGTGTGTGTGTGTATCACATATATAGGTATAAAATCAATTCTCAAGAATTGAGAATCCTAGGGAAATTTTAAAGAAGGTATATTAGAACAAGAACTACCATTCATTTTTGTATTTTACTTTTTTATATATAAGGCTGTGAAGTATCTGTCTAAATAATGATTTGCTCACTTCTTTTTTTAGCTTTAATGCCTGTCTATATATATGTCCATATTGCTTAAGCAATGAAAAAAAAACAAGCTTTTTGGTGTAAATCAGAAACTTGCTATTTAATTCTTGTTAAACAAAAATAACTGATACTGCTTTAGAAATCAGAATAAAACCTAATTGCCGGCAAGGTTTTGTGATCTATAACAAAATTGCATAAGGACTCAGAATGAGGCATCTGATTAATTATGTTTTTTCCCCCCTTTTGGCATTCTGTTTATGACAATTACATGAGTCTTTATTAACTCTCTCTGGAAGAAAGCATGTTACAGGATGAGAAGAGATTTCCTTCATCTGTTACTCCATAGGTAATTTTTGTGCTTTTTCTAGTATTTAAGTGCCTCTTAACTGCTTACTGTCCATCTGTGTACCATTCATAGCACTATAAACTAGTATATGTAGCATGACCTTGTAACTTTCTTTGTTGGTACATCTGCCAAGACAATATGTTTCCTTTCCTTAAAATGCAAATATGCTACATACTGCAGAGAGCTCCTTAGTCAATAAATAAATTGAGGTTGGAGGGGGAAAGCCCTGTACCTAATACCCATTTAATTTAAATTCATTTTATAAACATAAAGACACCTTTTAAGAGAAGCTTTAATTCAGACTAGCACCTTGATTTGTGGTTGCCATGGAGAATCAAATCTGTCATTTGACAAGAAAAGTCACCCATTTATGACAGCACTTTATCTTGTCTCTCCAGGGGAAGAAAATGTCAAAAGTGAGAGCAGGAAAAAAAATAAAACCTTGAAACACCAGAATTTCTTGATTTCATTTTTATTATTCAGCTATCATATCCTTTCTGATAATAGCAACTTGGTGAAAATAAATAATGTTCCTACCGTAAAATCAAATATTTCCTATTGGAATGGACAGGACTCTTTGTGACTGTCAGCACTGTGAAGTCTGGCAAGAAATAGTGTTATTAGATAAACCCACAGTGCCCAAATCCCATTTTCTTTTCATTACAGTGTCAAAATAATTATACCTGTGTAATTTGGGTAAAAAATTGAAGAATAAGTAAAACGGTCCGTCGGAACAGATTGCTTTAAAGCTGTATTATTATGGGGTGGGGTTTTTGGCAGGCTGAAGGAAAAAGAAACAGTGTTATAAAAAGTATTCAAAATTACATTTAAATAAAGATGTGTGATTAGCTTTTCATGTTATTTGCAGAAACAAGAGAAGGCAAAGGTTGCATTCCGGTTCACACTGTGTATGTAATTGTATGTGAATATTTAGGTCAGGTATACTGCAGACGTGAGTTAAAAAGTAAAGGATTTTCCTTTTTTAACATTTTAGAGATTCTGACCCGAGATTCATCAAAAGAGTTCCAGAGGTATTGAATTAAATGTAATATAATCAAGGACTCTTGAAAAGTGATTGTATTTCGAAAAGCTTACGAGTAGTAAGAATTGAGTAATTCTTGGAACGTGAATGGTTTATATGGTTTAATGCCACTATAGGAGAAATATATGCCTTAGAAGCAGAAGTCATATTTTGTCTTTTGCAATGGATCTTAAAATGTTGCATAAGGATCCCAATTAAAATAACTCAAACTATGTGGCTTTTCTTGAGAGAGTTTCCCCAGCATCTGGCTGTCAATGCATTATATGTTGATTGTATCTTGCATGAAATAAGAAACTATTATAATATCCTTTAGTAAGGCATTTCATGTAACAAAACAAATTGCAGGAGAACTATTCTTTCAGACTTCTGTCTTTCATCTATCTCTAAACAAGAAATCTGAAGAGAAAATGAATGGGTTAATCTTATTTCTTCCCCCCCCCTCTTGTTGAAATTGGCTTAAAGTGTTAGATTCATAGCCAATGCTACTTGGGATCTGCTACAAGGAAACAGATATCATGATAGTTGCCTTCTTTCTATTAATGTTGAGTTAGCACACAACAATCTTTTAGAATTGAAAAAGGACAGAAGGAAAAGGAAAAAAAAAGATGAAAGAGTTATAGCTTTGAAAACAAAACCTCCGGATATATTTCCACAGATTAACTGTTTCTATCCTCATTCTCAAAAATTTGAGAACCCTTTCTTCCAAAAGATTTAACTTAATTCCTTCATGTATATTTCATTGTGGTATTGATCATAGAATATTATAGATGTTTGATATAAAATGTAGTATTACAGTAGGATACTTTTTAAACATTTAAAGCTGAAAGATGCTATAGTACTCCTTTCTATCTTCCTTGCCCAGTTTTCTTGTGAATGAGAAGGCTGACATTGCTTGTATTACCAAAACTCTGGGTTTCATGGTCGGGGACAATAGATGTTTCCTAATGGGTTTTATATATGGCACCAGCTGCAAATCTGGGGCTAAAATGGAGGTACAGCCATTTCTATCCAAAAGACTCATATAACTTCTAAAGATGCTGTTCTGAAGAACCTGTGAAGATGTGCAATAGGGATCAGAAGGGACTATTGCTAATATACAAGCCTTCTTGCGGCATAGCAACTTCTCTGCCTGATACTTTGGAGTCTGTAGCTGAGCTCCAGTGGCATTCTCCAGGCTTCTGATCCCCAGGAGACCTTAATCTGATCCCCAGGGGACTTTAGGTACAGACTTGGGGGCTGCTTGGATGTTCATGACCCAAGCCATCATGACAACCATGAATCTGGTAAAGCTATAGTTGGCCTGATTCATAATGGACCTAATTTCTATCTCTGGGAATTAGCAGTGTACTCTGAGTTGGGGGACATTATCACCATTCCCTTGTCGTGGCACATCATTCTCAATTGGCCTTGGAATTTTCTGAGGCTGCTCCTTGCTGTAAGGAAGTAGGACCCATTTGGTTGGTTTACCGCAAGTGACCGATAGACCCTGTTGGTTTCCAGAGAGAGCTTGGGGGTTGTGATGTAAGGTTCAACTGAAGCCTTAGTTGTTCACTTGGAATGAAGGAGTGCCAGTGGCCATGGACTGAAACATGTATGGTATGAATTCTCTGTACTCACAGCTCCTAGAATTTTGGGAGGAAGTGGCATAAGAGATGCCTAGAGGGGAATGAAGAGTGAACAGCACCAAAGGGAGGTCAGAGTCTTTCTGAGTATAACTGTGTGGCAATATTGATGGCTAAACATAGATATCTAATAAGCAGGCATATACATAGAATGAAGGCTACTGCTAAGCTTGTAAGCCGCCCTGAGTCTTCGGAGAAGGGCGGGATATAAATGGAATTAAAATAAAAATAAATAAATAAATAAATATGGATATTCTCAGTCATCCAGGTCATGGTTGTCCCAAAGGTGCTTTTTCAAGAGGCAACTGGACTTTCTTTGTTTTTCCTTGAAAAGGTTTCCTTTCTCAATCAAGAAGCAGGGAACCAAAGAAACGTCTTGGATGAGAAGCGAAATGTCTTCAAGGAAAAACAAAGAAAGTCCAGTTGCCTTTTGAAAAAGCACCTTTGGGACAAAAGATAGATATTTTTCCACCTAATGTCAGGTGCGAAAAACCAGCTCTCTGTCCTGTAAACATGTGAAGGTTCAATTTAACTGATTTATTGCCAGAAGTCTGCACAGTAATCTTCCCAACCAATGACCAGCACCTGGTTATAGTTATATAAGGGTAACAGCAATTAAGGGAGGGAGGTGGACTTCCTTTGTGGCTAAGTAATGATTCTGCAGAGAATCAGTCAGTAGCCCTGCTTAAAATAATGCAGTGTTTACAGGACCACAGTGATGATTATTCTAACCATTTCCCAGATAAAGGTGCTTGGATTTGCTCAGAGTTGGATTCAAGCTGTACAGATTCTGTGGTGGTCTGTACAGATCCTATGGAGGTATCCAAAATATGAACTTGCCTACTTATGTGGGAAGAATTTGAACCCATTGGTCTTTATGAAGTGGTCTGGGGTTTTGAAACAGTAAATTGGCCACATGTCTTTTAAATCATTTCTGGAAACCTTGCCAAGAAAACTGCAGGGATGTGTCCAAGAAGCCTCCAAAAATTGGACATGATTGAAAGGATGGAAAAAATAAATAATATCATAATTCACCCAGTAGCATTGTATAGTACTGAATGCTGGCCAAAAGTGCTGACCTATGGAGATGCACGTGCTATGTTGTTCATTAGGCATTTCCCTTCTTTACTGTATTAGCAATGATATAGTCTGGCAGCAGCTGGACCTTGCACTAGTAACAGAAAATGTGGAAAAATATGGCATGACCAAATTCTATGAGCAGAACCCCACACCATTGCCTGGAACGCCTACCATTTTAACCTTGATGGCAAATACCTGTATGAAGACCAAAACAAATGTGACAGGACACAATTAACCCAGACATGAAAAACATGCAATTGTACCCAGCTGCTGCATTTGATCACATGAAATGGTATATGTTGATCCAAAAAGCAGACTCCATTTCTGTGGGAAAACAATAAACCTTTATTGTCAAAGTACAACATGTGTACATTGAGATTAGCTGAGCCTCCCCCCCGTGCTCTCACCCCCCAACACACAGTGACAACAAACCCTCCATCCTACCACACCATGTGAACCAACTACACCACACACCGGCCTCCCAAGTCAATTGTGTTCACAGAATAAGTTCAATAAGTTCACAGAGATTATGTCCCATTGAAAAGCCAAACAGCCCACGGATAAAAGCTATTTTTCAGCCTGTTGGTACGGCTGGCTATATTCCTATATCTCCTACCGGATGGTAGGAGAGTAAAGAGATACCGTCCAGGGTGTGAGTCATCCCTGAGAATCTTCCTCACTCTTCCAAGGCAACGAGCCCTGGCGATGTCATCCAGTGGTGTCAGGGAACAGCCCTCAAAGTCTTGTGCTGTGCTCACCACCCTCTGTAATACTTTCCTGTCCGCGGCTGTCAGACCAGCATACCAAACCACAATACCATACAAGAGGACGCTCTCTATATTAGACCGGTAAAAGAGGGTCATTAGCCGTTGTTCTACCCTGTTCTTCCGCAAGACCCTAAAAAAGTGAAGCCTCTGTTGGGCCTTTCTAGCCACCTGGGTTTTGTTAACTTTCCAGGTCAGATCTTCACAGAGGTAGACTCCCAGAAATTTAAAGGAGGAAACTCTCTCTACACAGTCCTCCCTGATGTAAAGTGGGGCAGGTTCCTCCTTTTTTCTCCGGAAGTCTAACACCATCTCTTTCGTCTTGCCAATGTTTAGGTGCAAGTTGTTGTTACTACACCATATGGATAGTTTTTGTACCTCCCCCCTATATGCTGTCTCATCCCCACCTGTAATAAGACCCACCACAGTTGTATCATCTGCGAACTTCATTATCGCAGTGGATGGGTCAGATGATACACAATCATAAGTGTATAAGGAATAGAGGTAGGGGCTAAGCACACAGCCCTGTGGCGTGCCAGTGCAAAGCTTCAGGGGGGTGGACAAAGCAGACCCGACCCTCACTGTTTGTAACCGATCCCTAAGAAAGTCTTGAATCCAATCGCAGATGGCGGGGGAGAATTTCAAGTCAGTCAGCTTCTCGATGAGAATGCTCGGCAAAATGGTGTTGAAAGCTGAGCTGTAGTCAACAAAAAGCATCCTGACATAACTTCCAGGTCTCTCGAGATGACTTGCTACAGAGTGTAAAGCAGTAGCTATGGCATCGTCTGTCGACCTATTTCCCCTGTAGGCAAATTGATGTTTATCAAAGTCCAGTGGGAGGCATGTCCTAAGATGTTGGAGAACCAATCTTTCGAAGCATTTCATGACTACAGACGTTAATGCAATAGGTCTGTAGTCATTCAGACACTCAACTGCAGTTTTCTTGGGGACTAGGACAATGGTAGCTGCTTTCAAGCACGATGGTACACATGCCGTTTGCAAGGAGATGTTAAAAATCCTTGTCAGGACCCCTGCTAATTGATTGGCACAATTCCTGACCACTATTCCCAGCACCCCATCTGGGCCTGCGGCTTTGCTGGGATTCACAGCCTTCAATACAGCTCTCACTTGGTGTTCACACAGGGTGAGTGGCTGAGAGTCAGAAGGCCGGCCAGCAAAGGGTACGGGGTCTGGTCTTTTAACCTCGTAGCGGGCGAAGAAGATATTCAGCTCCTCAGCCAACAATGCATCGGTGTTTGCCATGCTCCTTGTGCTGCCCTTACAGTTGGTTAAGCGCTGCAGTCCCTGCCATCCTTGCCTCGGATCGTTATTCGCTAAGTGGTTCTCCACCTTGTTTGTATTGTTGTTTTGCCATCCTAATGCCTCTTCTGAGATTTGCCCTGGCCTCTCTGTATGCGTCCCTGTCCCCTGCCTTAAAGGCAAAATCCCGGGCTCTCAGGAGTGTTCGTATCTCTGCAGTCATCCACTAGGATGAAGATTTATTTTTTTTATTTTGTTCACTCTGGGGTCATTTTTTGTCTCTGAAGAGGACATATCAGGAGTCACATTCAGTTTTTCACTTTAGATGTTTTTTGTGTCTTCTCCTCAAACATGTGTATAGTAATTTTTATTAATTAATGTTATTTCTGTTCCAGAGTACCATTGAAGTTTCAGCACATGGAACTTATCCATTTTTAGTCCTGTACTTAGAGACCATGAGTTAATAAGTAAGCAGTATGACTGAGTAGAGGTTTGGTCCTTGTTTCCCAAAGTCGTAGGTAACATTTATTTGATTATACTACGCTGGCCTTCCTTGTACTTGCTGTGACATATAATCATTTATACGTTTATGATTAGTTATAAGGGTATTTCAGTTTCCAATGTTAACCACATCATTTTCACGTCTATGATGATTATCTCAATTTATGACTTTCCATATTTTTTTTGAAATATTCTTTTATTTATCTATGCTAGAAACAGTACTTTATAAGCAAACAAAAAAGCTTCCTAATTGTTTGTGTATAGGAAAAACATGGTTTACATAGCAGTATCTCTCCAAACCTGAATCTTTAGCTGATACTGCCAGGGCTCCTGCTGAGCAAATATGTCAAACATAAAATAATGTGGGAAATAAAATAACGTATTCATTTTATTTGTCAGCATTTCAGTAATATTGCAATATTCGAGCAATTCACAACATCTGTGCGCTTGGAACACTTGTGCCCATCATAAATGTAGGAGAATTGTGACATGTCGTTGTGAGATAATCTGTCTGTGGTTAGAAATTGAACTGTAATCTCGTGTCCCAATCCATTGTCTAACCACAGCACGTTCTTTTGGTTCAAATGAGATGGCTAGGATACCTTGTGATCTTTCCTTTCCTTAAGCTTCTGTTTACAAACCTGGTCAGCAAGAAAATGAATGTTTTTAACGGGAAAAAACACCTTTTATCATCTTTGAAAGGTTGACATTATTTTTATTCTTTACTTAGTTTACTTAACTAAGACAATTCACTTTTATTCTTGTAGTGACATCATTGCACCTGAAACTTTATATGGTCTCAACATTAAAAGAGGTCCTTATTCCAAGGAGTCCAGGATATAAAGTCTAGCACTGGCCAAAGGAAACAAGAAAGTCAGAAGTGAGGACTCATTCAGATTCATCCTATACAGGTAGTCCTCAGGTTATGACCACAATTGAGCCCCAAATTTCTGTTGTTAAGTGAGACATTTGTTAAGTAAGTTTTGCCCGATTTTATGATATTTCTTGCAACAATTGTTAACTGAATCACTGAATTAGTAACCCGGTTGTTAAGTGAATCTGGCTTCCCCATCGACTTGGCTTGTCAGAAGATTGCGAGAAGAGATCACATGGCCCTGGGACACAGCAGCCATTATAAATATGAACCAGTTGCCAAGCATTTGAATTTTGATCATGTGACCATGGCGATGTTGCAAAATTTGTAACTGAAAATTGGTCATAAGTCACTTTATTCAGTGCCGTTGTAAATTTGAATGGTCAGAAAATGAACTGTTGGAAGTCAAGGACTATCTGTATAAGTGGCAACACACTGGACATATGCAGGATACCTCTCTAAAATCTTTTGAGAAAGCACTTTGAAATGAGCTGTAAAGCAGTTGTTAAGAATTGAGAATGCAGCCATCTAAATAGTCTCTTGATTTTATTATATATATTATTTTGCAACACACACACTTGAACTAGACTGTTGCTTCTCTGTCATATATGTGTGGATATGTGGATATATGCAAAATGATATTTTTTGAAAGCTGAATGCAATGAAATTTCATTTTAATGTATGCTGATTAGTGTAAAGTTTCTGGTCTGCTCTATTCTATTCTATTCTATTCTATTCTATTCTATTCTATTCTATTCTATTCTATTCTATTCTATTCTATTCTATTCTATTCTATTCTATTCTATTCTATTCTATTCTATTCTATTCTATAGCAGCATGGTTTCCCTCCTCACCTCTCCACCAAAACTTTTCCATATATTGCTGATTGGCAGCTTGAATGTGACAGAAGAGGAAAATTGTTAAATAATTGATGGGTAATTATATTAGATACAGTCAATTAATTCAGCTTTATTCAAATTAAAATTAAATTTCAATCAAATTTGGGATTTGTCTTGGTTCTACCTTCTTGGTCCTGCGTCCTATTCAGCTGTTGCAGTGTCCCTTCTGGTACATTACTCAAATGAAGACTGCAGCTCTTAGTTAAAAAATGATCGCCCATACATGCTTTTAATTTGGAACTGGCTTTCTAAACTCACTTCAGGCAGTCCGATGGATGCATGGAAGATTCAAAAAAAGGTAGAAAATGGGGCATCTGACTACTTTTTCTTCACAATCTCTTAAGCATTCAACTGGGAAATCTGATGGGCAGTTGTGCATTCAATTGCTTGTATTATATGCAATTACTGTTCTCTGCATAATCTGGAATTTATTAGGATCTCATACTGCACAGAAAACTGAATTTATGCTTAAACAGATGTGAGTACAGCTCGCTTTGTGACCTATTGGCTATATGCCAGAAACTTAGTGGAAGGGCATGCACAGCCTTGCTCCCTATCCAGTCTCAAGCTCTGCATGGGTTTAAACACCTAAAGAGAACTGTGGTAAATAACAATTTGTGAGTCATTAAATGCACACACAAAAAAGGCAACTGGAAATCTAAAAGGAGTTGAAGCAAGTTTTGAAAGTATGCACAAAGATTCAAATCAAAAATTCAAAATGGTGTACAAGTAGATAGATGTGAAAATGTTTTTCATCCTTTCTTGTGATATTGGAAAAGTCTAATAAAAGATGAATGTTCGGGGATTCAGAATTGATGGGGGGGGGGGGAAAATCACATACGTTATATTGGAACTATGCAGTTTATTTCCATGGCATGCAGATAGGTGTATAACTGGATTGTTTTAAAAGGGAATTGTAGAAATTCAGTGACTAGGGTGGTCTTGATTGTTGATTTCAGCCATCACTTGCTTATCAACTTCCCATAGTTAATATGTATGAAGATAGAATGCTAGTTTAGATAGGCATTTTGTCTGACTCAGCCAACTAGTCTGTTGTTCCAATCCCAGTTAATATTTCCAGATGGTGGTTGCTAGAAGGCAGAAGAATCCATCTGTGTTCACTTTTCTGGCTGTGAGGATGACAGAAGGGCTTGGAATTTGGGACACAGAAAGTTTATACAGCAGATTTGACCCAATTAGCAAGGGAGTTGCTGAAGGGGAGGGGGCAATTTGGGGAAAAAAATAAGCATTATGTAGGACTGAGGAATTTCTACCCCCTTTAGGGAAGCCAAGGGCTATTTTGCTTACTTGCTTTTACCTGGCCTGCTGTCATTTAGTATATGTTTGTTCATAGAAAAGATCAGATGTGCTGCCAAAGCCTGGGGTGGTGATAGTTTAAGGAGCATCAACTTTGCCTAGTGGCATTGAATTTAAACGTCAGCATCCATGTGTACAGTAGTTCTTGCTAGGAGAATTTAGCAGCTTATATTGTGCAGAGTTTTGGATTTAAAGGGAAATCCAGAGATAAAGGTGGGAACTCATGCAGCACCCTGTGAAACTTCCTTAAATAGCTACATTTTCCCAGGATCAAGCTGAAAAGTGATCCAGGGGAAATACACATTGCGTTTAAGAGCATCTTTTGAACGTTTTCCTCTTCAAATCAGAGGTGTTCCATAGCATTTATGTTTGAATGCTCACTCTACTTTGCTGAAATATATGTGTACATATGCCTGTGTGTGTTAGCTTTGCGTAGAGTATCTAATACTTACATAACATACTCCTATTTAATGTAATCAGTTATTCACCCATTTCCCTGATGCTAATGCATATTGCTTTCTCACAGTTGTGATTTTAGCATAGGAAGGGGGAACCTCTTGACACATTCTTTAATTCAAGACCCCCATAAGTGTCAGATAAAAATACTTTCCCTATTGATCTTATCTCTTTTACCTACTACCTAGTGCTGGGTAAGAGTTTTAAACTGCTGGATTTTGAATTGCCCATTGTTCATCTGATTAAATTGTATTTAATTAGCTTTGTGTTTAATCCTTTTGTTTCAGGAAAAGATTATAAGGAGGGAATGAGATTTTTTTAAAAATCATCTGCTTAAATGGAACTTTTTTTAATCTAAACAGATATAAAAATTCCATGAGATTCTTTTTTAAAAAAAATGCCAGTCTTTTATCTTTTCCTTGCAAGGTTTTTGGAGACTGTAAAGTGTGTGTTTGGGTTTTCTTTCGTTTTATGTCCGGTGGCAACATGCTTAACACTGAGCACATCTGAGTTGCGTTTCGTAGAGCTTTCACAATCCTTTTATAAGAGGACTGATCTGTTAACCTCATCCTCTTTAGATCTGGGAGGCAGATTCTCCTATACCATGAATGCTCACAATTTTCCTTTCCAGAGCAGTCAGCGAGTGATTTTAAGCCTGGTGGGCAATAGTTGTGTCCATGCGTAATACAGACAACCCACAGTTCTAAGCAGCAATATGCAATTTTGAACTTCACTCATTGAACTGTAATAAAACAATATAAGCATTGCTTGGGGGAAAGTGTGGATGCAGTTATCCTCACGCCAGACTCAAGCATATGAAAACAGTGCTTGGGTGACGAAAGGATTTTGAGATTTGGTTTTGATTGAATTGCAGAACTGAATGGCTGGGAATGTCACTGGAAGACTAAATGCCTGTAGCGCCATAAAGTTTTATTCATGTGAGGATTTCCAATATAAAATAGGTGGATTCTTTCATGGGACGAGAAATAGAAGAAGTGTCCCTAACTTGAAAATGAGGCTAGATAGATAATAATACTTGCTTTACTGCATATTAGCTTGTGCAAAGGGGGGAGAGGAGAGAAGTACTTTGGACGATTGTTTGTTAGCCAACACTATAATTCACACAGTATTTTTTCCCCTGTGAGCATTCTCTGAGGATTCCACATTTAGAAAAAAAAGTGTTATCAATAATATTTTGAGAGCTCTATTCGAATATAATTTCTCATTGTTTTTTAAAAAGACCAACAGGAAGTACTGTATATGTTTATCAGACAGTAAAAACTATTACATTAAGGAAAAAAAGAAAAGAGCTGAATATGCCTTAATATACTATAATACACTGTCTTATTTCATAGCTCAGTAATGCAGACATAACTAGAGATAAATCTGCAAAGTATCAGAGATAGCTCCACCTTCTTGCAATAAACAGTGTACAGGTAGTCCTCAACTTATAGTATTCCTTTAGTGAACATTCGAAGTTACAAAGGCAATGAAAAAAGTGAATTACGACTGTTTTTCACACAACTGTTGGAGCTGCCCCATGGTTATGTGCCATGTATTTATGTCATGCATTCCCCTTTTGCAACCTTCTGATAAGCAAAGACACATTTAGCTCATAATTGTGATATGTGCAATTACTCTTGTTGCTTTAAGACACGGACTCAGTGTATTCTTTCTTCCTCATAGAAGTAGCAAACATGAAAACAATTAAATGATGTCTTCATTTAACATGTAGCACAGCCAACATTTATTGTTTTTAAAGTTAATAACATAGATTGCCATGCTATATTATGTGTGATGAAGTGTGAATATATTTAGCTTTTATTTATTTCTAGTAGTTCTTTGTGATTGAAAAATATGGATTACTCACTGCATGGGTTTAATTATCATTGTGCAAATGTACAGTTGAAAAATGTACAGTTGGTTTGTGAATACAGGGAGAACAAATACAGGGAGAAAAAAAATCTTTATGAATGGGAACTCTCTGAGGTTTTATAAAACTTTTATTTAATATTTGAATAGCTGCTTTTTTCTGTTGTGTTTCATTATACTTTATTATTTACTTTTTGGGGCCTTATTGTTATTGCCAATTTAGGTATCATCTAATAAATATCATAAGATATATAGGCTAGAAATAACATTTTAATCCAAGTTCCCTTCTTAACTGGGAATCCATTTAATATGTTTAACATATGCTTTCCATTGCTTATATGAAAACCTGCAACAAGAAGAAATTCACCTTTGTTCTAGAGCCTAGACAAAGTATCCAGTTGCTTCTAGCGGTGTTGGGTGTGCCTTTGTGGCTGAACAGAAATGGATAATCAGTCCTTAGTGCACATATCCTAGGTTAAGGATGGTGAACCTTCTGGGCTTGGCATGTCAAAACTAAGGAAAATCCGAATTTAACTCTACTAGTGTGTCAACCCTACCCCAAGCGAAAGATAAACAATTCTCTATTTCCACCCACCTCCTAGATCATCCTGACTGCAGCACTCAGTGGCAGCGCTGAGGCTGGGCCTGAAGTAGAGGTCTGGGCCTTGATTTCATCCCTTGTGCTACTGCTGCCAAAAGGACCACCTTGAGCCTTGAGAATGGCACAATTGTTTCTACAGCCTAGCACTCCCGTGATCTGTTGTGCGCCACTTACCTTCGGGTGGTGTTCTCTTTTTGTTGATGGGCCCTAGTGGCCCACCTCAGGCTGCTCCGGGTTACACAAGGCCTTCATTCTTGAAGTGGCTTCAGAGAATGCTCTTCTGCAGTCTCTGTAGCCTCCAAAAATTGTTGGGAAGTATGACCCATTCTCATGCAATTTTTAGATTGTCTCAAGGCCGTGTGACTTCCTGAGGCTGTGCAAAAACACAACCCATTCCTGTATGGGTTTTGCAACCCCCAAAAATAACACCGGAATGGGGTATGCTTTCAAAAATAATTATCAGGTGTTTGTGAATGCTGGCATGTCATAGATTTACCTTCACCGTTCCATGTTCTTGGTACACATATCCTAGCAATGTGTTTTGGAAATACAATATATTTCTCATGATAGCTTCTTCAGTCAAATAATGGGAAGGGATAAAATATTCAATATCTGTGAGTATAGTGCTTGAAGTAGCATTTTTTTTAATGAAAGTAACACATTTTGTGAGAAAAATAACTATCTAAAAGTTAACATAAAGGTGTACTATTGTCAGTAATCAATATTCAATCAATCAGCTCTGGTTAACATCCCATTCACTATTCGCTATTAATTCAGTTTGTAAATGCATGATTGTATAAAATATCTATCCCAAAAATATCTTATCCCAAATTCCAAGCTATATCACTTCTGAGATGGTAATAAGAACATTATTTAACCTCTCCAAAATATATAATAGAATAGCAAATGAGATATGTATGTGCAAATTCCTTTTATTCAAGAGAGAGTTGAAGATATACCGGAACCGCTGGTTCCTGGTTCCTGTTAGCATGATGGTTAGGAATATCTACGTTCTCTACACTATTTATTTTATTTATTTATTTTAATTCCATTTATATCCCGCCCTTCTCCGAAGACTCAGGGCGGCTTACAAGCTTAGCAGTAGCCTTCATTCTATGTATATGCCTGCTTATTAGGGCTTTCACACACACCCCAAGCGGCATTATTACAAAGTCAGCTTAATTGCCCCCAACAATCTGGGTCCTCATTTTACCTACCTTGGAAGGATGGAAGGCTGAGTCAACCTTGAGCCTGGTGGGATGCGAACCTGCACTAGGCTCTTGAAAGAGCAGTCTCAAGATATCTGGAGGTAAGGCTAGCCTGAACAATAGTAAATGGAAATTATAAATGATAGCTGTGTTATTAGGGCATAACATAGTTTTGTTATGTTCTTCAACCCAATTGTGTTATTGAAAATATTCAGTGCTGTTGGACTAAGTGCAGTGAAAAGTTAGGTCTGGGTTTTTGAGAGGATGTGTTTGAATGGTTTCTGGATAAGAGCTCTGAAGATCATGAGGCAGTATGCACATCTGAAGCTCTGCATCATGTAACAAGTGTAACACTCTGGGAAAAATAATCTTCACCAGAAAGTATAATGTAGCTATGATTTAACCCAATGGAAATATCTGCTTGGTTAAAATAAAATTTTCACATGAATTAATTCAGAGTATAAAAAGTCATTTCCAAAACCACTGGGACTTACATTTACTATATAAGCACTGTATGAGTAAAATTTCTCAAGTGGCTTTAAATCTGTCCAAGCTGATTTCTGAACTTGGTTTGTTATGTCTGAGAACCATTACTTAACAGTTTATAGTAATTTCTTTTCCAGTCATAATCATCCATTAACAATAATATTAAACTATACATATTCATTTCCAGTTGAGAAAGTTGGATTTAGCTTTGTCTCTTGTGAAAGTTGGAATTTAAAGAAGTTTTATTTCAGATTAGTGGGTTAATGCAGGGCCAAATTATCTACTCTACCTTTATTGATAGATCCTGGTTTGATACCCATTTTATTTTATTATGGATTTAAATTTGCTTTGTCATATAGAACACACTGTGTGGTTGTTATACTTAGTTTGTCTTAGTGTTAGCATTTATCATTGATTGTTCAATTAAGAATTTATTTTATTGAATTGAATGTTACAGCTATTGTGTTTTTCTGGTATGCACAGTGCCTTGGTAAAGGCATATGATAATTATTGGCATATTTGGTAGACTAGGCCAAGGCTTTTCAACCTTTTCACAGATTGTACTACTTTTAGGACTTGACAATATTCGAGTACCACCAGTGCTTAGCAAGGTGTCAGAAACTTGATGACTAAAAAAAAAGGGGGGAGGAATTGGGCTTTACTGGTTAGATTCATTTATTATTATAGAAATGGCCAGTTTATAATAAGAAAAAGTAAAACATTGAGGTTCAATGTTAATGCTTCCTTCTACTGCAACAGAGGAAGTCAGAAGTCTATGCCTTTTCTTTTCTTTTTCCCTCCTTCCCCTCACTTTTCCCTTTTTCTCTCATCCTTTGCTCGCAAAAGCCCCTCACTCTCTCACTTTCACTCACACTTTGTTCACAAAAGCCTCTCACTCAGTCTCACTCTTTCACCCACTCACTTTGCTTGCAAAAGCCCCTCGCTCACTCTCTTGCTCTTTCACTCCCTCACACTTTGCTCCCCAAAGCCTCTCTCTTGCTCTCTCACACTTTGTTTGCAAAATCCTCTCTCTCTCTCTCAATATCTCTCTCTCTCTCTCTCTCTCTCTCTCTCTCTCTCTCTCTCTCTCTCTCAATATCTCTCTCTCTCTCTCTCTCTCTCTCTTTCACTCACTCACACTTTGCTTGGAAAGGCCCTAGACTAGGCCATAATTTTAATGCAAAAAAAGTTTTCTCACTATGTGGGCTGCAAAAATTTGCAGAACCACTAGATGACAAAAAAAATGCTGTCTTTGCTGCCATCTGCTATTTATTCAGAGTTTTGCAATCAAGATTTGTTGGGCCACAGCTTCCAGGCATTTCTTCCTTTTGTTGTCATTTTTATTTCATACTATCCCATTTCTTTTTCTCTTTTATTACTTCCTACATTTCTAATAAGTTAAGGGAGATTCAAGAATAACCACATGAGGGTATTGCATATATCAGTTATTTCTGATGTTGATAATTCTTCTTTTTTCAATTGCCCTTGTGAGAAAATAAGTAAGGAAAAAGGGAAAAGTCTTTCATCGACGCATATATGACAGAGGAGGAGAGGAACTGAATTTCTTAGGGATTAATGTTCTGCCAAAATGTTGCAAACTGGCTCTGAGCACATACATCTTTTTGTTACTTTGCTGAAAAATACCTTTATTGATCAGTGGTCTTTTGTAGCTTTATAGTTTAAACCTATGGACAGGTGTTTTCATCAAATAATTAAAATACAAAATCAAAAAGGATTTGGTGAGCGGTGACCTCCCCAACCCCAGGTAGACTGTTTCTTAATTTATTACATCCTTATCAGATTGGTTTTCAAAGATCTTTAACCATGACCACAGCTTTGTAAATGCTTAATGGGAAGTGTAGAATTGCCAAACCTGGGAGTGTACATGAGCTTCCCAACCTTTTAGCTTTATATGACTTTTTCATTAATATGAACATATTAATATCTTTTTAATTTCTTTTGCTAGCTATAGAACTAGCTCAGGATAACTCAAGCTTTCATCTACTATTGCTTCAAGGCTAATATTAATAAAGATAACAAGTTCTGAAGACATAACAGAGAGAGAAACTAGATTGTGATATCCTCATGCTTGAAGGAAGTTGGATGCCTGCAAAGTTTAAAACAAACAAATGTCTGCTTGATTGTACTTCCTTCCTTCACCAGCATCCATCATGCTCGATGATTGCTCAGCCGAAGGCAATCTATATTTTAAGATAAACTGTTAGTGTATAGATGGCCTTGAAATTCTTGAATCACAATTTATTGGAAGAAAAGAGTCAACTTTTCTTAGCATATGTGTAGAAAGCCTTTTCTTAACTTGCATTCTCACATCCTTACTCTTTTAAGTTTTTTTTAAAAAATTATATAACATATCTTGAGTGTCAAATCTGGAAGACTACTGGATAGAAGCAAAGGATTAGAATTTTCTATATTTCTCTGATATCTAATAATCCTCCAAACTTTTATAGTCAAGACCTAATCTGTCCATGAACAGTGGTGAAACAGTGGTTAAAATGCAGCAGTGCAATAGTACAGGCTAACTCTGCCCTCTGCCAGGAATTTGATCCCGATTGGTTCAAGGTTGACTCAGCCTTCCACCCTTCAGAGATCGGTAAAATGAGGACTCTGACTTTGGGGGCCATTGGCTGACTCTGTAAATTGCTTAGAGAGTTGTAAAGCACTATAAAGTAGTATATAAGTCTAAGTGTTATTGCTATTGCTGTCATTTCTATTGAACTCACAGCTTAACTCTGTACTGGAAAAATAGAGAGTGGAATACAATGGATGATCCAAGAAGAAATAAGCAGTCTTGTTTACGTTTTGCTTCGCTGTGTGTGTGTTATTTTAATTATTTGAGCTGCCCAGAGTCATGAATGTGAGATGAATAGCTATATAAATCAAATTAACAAATAAATAAATGAAATGTTATTGAATGAGTACAGCCATCTGTTATATTCTAATTTCCATGTATGACAACTTTGTACAAGAACTCACCACAGCACAACGTATTCAAGATGTGTTGGGCTTCAGTTTCTAAAGTCTCCAAGTTTGCCCTTGCCTGTGTTGGCTGAAGTTTATAGGAATTAAAGATTAACACATTAGGGAGAGCAACAGGGTTATGAGAAGTTGCTTTAAATCATTGTACTTCGTTATTGCCACTATGTGATAAACTATGGTTGCAACTTGTTTTACAAACAGACAATTTTTACCTACTGGTACACACTTAAAATTCTGAACTGTTGCAGTAGTAGGGAGAAAATTCTCTAATGCTTGATATAAGCCACCACTTCTCAATAATTCACTGTACAGGGACAGTGATAGTGGAGCAAAGTGCCTTGCATATAGGAGATTGAATACAAGATGTGTGTGTGTGTGTGTGTGTGTGTGTGTGTGTGTGTGAGAGAGAGAGAGAGAGAGAGAGAGAGAGAGAGAGAGAGAGAGAGAGAGAGAGAGAGAGAGAGAGAGTTGAAAGAGTATATGAAAGCAACCCCTTTGCTTTTTCTAATGTTTTTATTACACCAATAATGATTACCAGGATGAAGACATCATAGTGATTTAAAGTTGCTTGTACAGGATTTGCTGAATGATTAAAATCAAGGGAGAGAGATTCAGCAGAAAATCTGCTGATTGTAATTGTTAGGAACTTCCACTATATTTTCCCAAGAGACAAAAGCAAAAAACAAAACAAAACACTAGCCTTAGATCACACTTTTTCAAACCAGTCTCATAGAAAATGAGCCATTTTTAGAAGAGGTAGCTGCCAGGATATCAAGTCATATCTTAAGAGCAAATTGTGAGAACATGATTTCACAGAGGCCTTGAAGACATCTAAGCTTATTCATAATAAGTTCCCATGTGTAATGCATCATTTTCTTTTTATTAATTAAATTGCTCCTTTTTCTGCTTGGATATAGCTGTCGGGAGGGGACTCTGTGCATCAGAGTGTGCCCCACCCACCCCACCCTCTTTTAGGATATGTCTGCCAAGGCTGTTTCTCACCACCCCAGGGCAGGGACTCGACTGTGCTATAACATCCTGCATGAATGATGTTTATGAGAAGTTACACCTACAACAAACATCCTGCTTTCAACACACTGTCTGTTTTTTCCTCTTGTTTTTGCACACATGTCATAGCTTTCAATGCACAACTTTCACTATTTATTTGGATAAGTACAGTAGGTAAAGACCCACAATACTTTCTGTAAGCCCAGAGAAGCCTCCCTTTGTCTAGTAATAACTTGTTTCTAGCATAGCACTATCGATGTGGTATCTTTGATCTGCCTGAGAGTTGCTTAAATTCTCATTTTAGATTTTAATCATCTTTTTCCCCCTTTTCACCTTAATGTTTCTTTTCTATTTTTAACACTGCAGCGTATTATCTTAAATGTGGAGTGATAGGTGGCCAAACCTCTCCAGCAGTTTGCAGTTTGGCATCTCTGTCTGCAAGCGACAACAGGTTTTTTTTTAAAAATCTGGTTGCTTATCTAAGAGAGGAGGAAGAGGGAGGAAAGGAGGAAGAAGCTCTTTTACAGCTTTTCTAGCACAGTTTGTGGGATTGCCCATCATAATACAATTATGAAGGTTAACAGGAAAAAAAATGGGTCCAGGAGTGATTCCAGGCAGCTGGCAGTCCCAAAGAATTGTAGCACACCGCCAAAGAAAACGGCAGGAAAAAGCAAATTAAACCTCATATCTGCCATCTCACTCGCTTTTCTCTGCTATCCTGTTTGGACTTGAAAGGTGATTGGAGCCAAGGCAATGACAGTTGACGGAAGTGCTGCAAGGAGAGAATATTTATTTACAATGAATCGTGGTGATGCTTGTTCAGGATGCGGTTTTACGCAGGATATGCTGTCCCCCACCCCAAGTTTTGATCATTTCACTGAAAGAAAAAAAGAGAGAGAGAGAGAGAAGAAAAAGAAAGGAAACAAAGAACATTCTTGATTGTTTGAGGCCACTGGTTATGCTTGAGAGAAATGTTATGTAACACCTATACTTGGGACCCTGAATTAATGTGTCATAGGGTCTTCCTAGTAACTGCCAGATAAAAGTCTCCTGCAGATGCATTCAATCAGAGATTGGCCCGAAATATTGCCAGTTGTGTGTTTTCGTAATTTCCCTTTATCTCTGCAAATACGTTTGGTGTACAAACTTGAAAAGTGTGCAAAAGTTCTCTCACTTTGTGAGTACGAATTTGTAATTTCAGAAGGCTTTTGGGATTAGATCATTAACTGGTTGTGCTTACGTTAAAATGAATATGTTTTTTTAAGGTATTAACATTCAGTGTCAGTAAATAAATCTTTTTTAGGAATGCATATCTTTATGGTTAAAATGTAAAGTTCTTAATGATATTGAACTGATTCTTTACTTTGTGAATCATCAAGTGTGATTCTTAAACACACATGCACAAACACACACATACAAACACACACATACCCTTACTGAGAATTAATATGCCTATAGTTTCTAAATTCTAGTTTCTAATTGATCAGACTTTCAAAATTGATATTTAAATAAAAAAAACAGCATCAAATCATTGGGACCAGTCCTTGACTTATGACTACAATTGGGACTGGGTGTTCACTAAACAAAGCAGTTCTTAGTTGTCCTTAGGTAATTTTATTACCTCTTTTGATGTGGCTGCTGATCGAAATCACCTTGATCGTTAAGTGAATTGCATGATTGTTAAGTGAACCAGCTTCCTCCACTGACTTTGCTTTTTGGAAGCCAGCTGGGAAAGTTGTAAATTGACACAGGAATCTTGCAGTCATTGTAAATACATGTTGGTTGCCAAGTACCTGAATTTTGATCGTGGAGATGCTGCGATAGTTTTAAGTGTGAGGTCTGGTAGTAATTCACTTTTTTCAGCTCCTTCAAATGGTTGCTAAATGAATGGTCATAAATTGAAGACTACCCGAATTATAATTTGCAGTGTTCTTAGCTTAGGTTTGTGATTCAATTAATTCAGTGTTTAGCATATTCAAAGATTCAGATGCTTAAATGAAGATGCTGTGTTGGCCTAATTTTGCAAAACATGAAATTACAGGCTGATTGCATAGCAGATCAGTCACTTTTGGGGGAAAAAATGGTAGACTTACAGACAATTTTCAATGCTTTTAGCACTTTAGCCCTTGTTTGGAAAAGTTCAGTCTAACACCATTTACTTAGTTTCAATAAACATTTGTCAAAATAAGTGGTTTGAAGAAAGAACAGAATCCTAGGCAAATTTACAGCAAGAACAGAGAATTCTTTGACATCCCAGTGGCTGTCACAGGAAGGAAATAATGGTTACCAAGGTAAGTATAGGATAGGCTGTATCCTTTTCGTGCTCTTCTTCCTCTTCCTTTCCCTTTCCTCTTTTCTCCCAAGGCCAAGTGTATAATCAGAGGCAAGTTGAGGATAAAGTCGTGGACATTAAATGTTGAATTATTAGTAGGAAGCTCCACTAATCCATGAAAGGACCCTCCGAATGATATTTTAGGGAGTGACTTGTAAACTTAATGGAGAATACTGCTGTTACAAATTTGGCTGAGCCAAATTGCTAGAATTCCTTGGTCACTACATATTTGATAAGTGCACTGACAGTTCATTACCATGTGCAAGTGGTAATGTTGCTGCATGTTGCTTTTAATACTCTAAATGACTTAGGACACTAGTATTTAGGACCCCAACTATTTGAAGGAAGATCTTCTCTTTCAGAAAGGCTGTGGTGCTGCTTTTACACATGCCATTGCCTTGAGAATCACAAGTGGTGGTAAACTACAAGAGGGTTTTTTCTTCGTGTCAGCCTTCCTGCAGCCATAATGGTGCTATTATTATTTAAGTAAGCATAACATTTAAGGGACGCGGTGGGTTAGGACACTGAGCTTATCGACCAGATGGTCGGCAGTTTGGTGGGTCGAATCCCAAGTGCCGTGTAACAGAGTGAGCGCCTGTTACTTGTCCCAGCTTCTGCCAACCTAGCAGTTCGAAAGCACATAAAAATGCAAGTAGAAAAATAGGGACCACTACGGTGGGAAGGTAACAGTGTTCCGTGCACCTTTGGCGTCTAGTCATGCCAGCCACATGACCACGGAGGCGTCCTCGGACAAGCACTGGCTCTTCGGCTTTGAAACGGAGATGAGCACTGGCCCCTAGAGTCAGAAACGACTAGCACGCATGTGCGGGGGAACCTTTACCTTTAAGTAGTAACATATTTTATCTAATCTATTCTATACGTTCTTAGAATCTTTCTTTATATAACTATTTCAGTTTCACGATTGAAGCATCAGTGAATGAAACAGCACAATTATAGGACATACCATTAGAGTAAGGTACGGCTCTTGGTGAAAAATAGACAAAGAAGAAAAGAAAATAAGATGTGGAAATTGTTTAGAATGAGAAGTTATGTTATAATTATGTTATAATTTCTGTATTGTCAAGCCTACATTACAGACACTATAGAAGCAAGAACCGCAAGGATTTAATTAATGCATCTTTATTACTAATCAGGGCAAAGACATAAAACTCTAAAAAATAGTTTCTAAACGGACTTTATAGCAAAGTAATTAAGGTGGAGTTTTTTGACATCTTCTTTTCCATGGACTTCATCTCTGTTCTCAGAGTAACCAAATTCTCTCCTGGCCTTGTCTTCTGCAGCCTCTTGCAGGTATATTAAATTATGATTGTGAGGAGTGTGAACAAGGATGCTTAGTGGAATCCACACAGACTGTAGATAAGAGAATTGCATACAAGAGACTGCTTGCTACAAACAGTGAGGAAAACAGGAAGGATATTGTACAAAGTGTATAGAAAGAAAAGTATAGTTGAAAAGAATATGATCAGATGGACCAAGGAACAGTTAAGGTAATTGGATAGAGAAGATGCAGGGTGATCCTAACAGGAATAAAATAGTTTGGAAGCAGTAAAAATGGCTAAACAAAGAGCTTTCAACCAAATGAATGGAACTAAAACAATGAAATAAGTGAGAGAGTTTTGGAGTATTTTGATTTCTGTGTGAATGGTGGCAATAAGTTGGAGAATGGAATTGAACCAAATGCTATTATTATGCTAATATACGAGGAAAAATTGAAAAGGAAGGCAAACTTTTCCAGCTGTTCCAGAATCAGGGTTAGTTGTCATCCCTCCCTCCCGAGCTATATGTCTGCATGAAAGTAAGGAGTTGTAAGCCCCTAGTGTGGGTAGGTGTTTTTTTTTTTGCTTTATTTTGTTGTCAGTTCGCTCAGAGTTGTGAAATGTGATTGAAGTGATATATAAGCTTGATAAATAAACAAATTTATATGAGCTAATGGCTGGTTACTAAATGCAATAATAATGCAATAATAACAGAATATGATGGAAGTAAAGCATATACGAGAGTAAATGAAATACTTAGCAGATGGTTCAGTATTAAGCATGTAGTTAAGATGTAATGTCCCTTGCTGCTCATATATATTTATATATATATATATATGACTGCTCATGTTACAATATTGGTGGACATGTGAATGGACATGTATATAACTTTGTATATAAGTAAAGGTAAAGGTTCCACCGCACATGTGTGCTAGTCGATTCTGACTCTAGGGGCTGGTGCTCATCTCCGTTTCAAAGCCGAAGAGCCAGCGTTTGTCCAAGGATGTCTCCGTGGTCATGTGGCCGGCATGACTAGACACCAAAGGCGCACGGAACACTGTTACCTTCCCACTGTAGTGGTCCCTATTTTTCTACTTGCATTTTTACATGCTTTCGAACTGCTAGGTTGGCAGAAGCTGGGATGAGTAACAGGCGCTCACTCTGTTAAGCGGCACTCGGGATTCGACCCGCCAAACTGCTGACCTTCTGATCGACAAGCTCAGCGTCCTAAACCACTGAGCCACCGCGTCCCAACCTTTGTATATAGACAATACTAATTTGCTGACTGAGACAAATTTGTTGTTGCAAATGTGAGATTGTATGATTGATGGGAAAATCAATGGAGAAATATCAATTCTGGTATAAAGTTTGTTTGTTTATTAATCAATTCAATTCATTCCTGGCTGAGGGAAAACCCTGGTTTTCGTAGCCTTGAAAATTCCAAGAGGGTAAGGGCTCTCCGTATCTCAGGTGAATCTGTGCCACTTGGCAGGTACACTTCCTGAAACCCCTCAAATGATATGGTTTCACAGTGTACTTGCAGCATACTCACTCATCCCAGATATTGGGATGCGCAGAACCCTGTGAAGAGAGGGGTCTCTTTAGGGTGGAATTGATTTAAATCAAGTCAATCTAAATCATGATTTAAATCACTAGTAAAACTGAATAAACTAAATTATTAATGTATCTTAAATATAAAACTATATTTAGATAGTTTTTTTACTCCAAAAGCATTTTATTAAAATAAATTTGATAAAAATAAAAAAAAATCCAATTTAAATTAAAAAATCTGATTTTTAATTTTTTTTTTTTAAATCATTGATTATTATCCACTTTAATGAGAAGGAAGGACTCACTGGAGAAGAGCCTAATGCTGGGAAAGATTGAGGGCAATAGAAGAAGGGGATGACAGAGAATGAGGTGGCTGGATGGAGTCACTGAAGCAGTAGACGTGAGCTTAAATGGACTCCAGAAGAATGGTAGAGGACAGGAAGGCCTGGAGGAACGTTGTCCATGGGGTTGCGATGGGTCGGACATGACTTCACAACTAACCAACTACATTATCCACTCTGGGTCTCATAAATAATCTCGTCCCATTCCATTTGGATTTTCAAATGTTGCAACCATAGATGGTTATAGCTAGTCAGTAGTGAGGAATGGATGTTTATTGAAAGAAAAGTAGGAAAGATGTGTTAAGAATGTGTGTGGTAAAACACAAAAAAATACAATCAAGAATGAATGAGTGCTGAATGAATTGAACTGAATTAGAGACAAAATGGAGAAGACACTGGAGAAACATTTTGAGGTGGTTTATTCCATCAAAGAGAGAAAAAAGAGGACTAAATTACCAAATAAATCGAGGAAGGGGTGAGTGGGAAAGAAGACCAAGACCAAGAATGTTGTGATTGAATTTAAGTTGATATCTTGAAAAAGAGATAGAATGAAATGGCAATGTATAAAGTGATACTGTATATAATAGGCCCAAGGAAATTATGTAAAGCTAGTAAGGTATAGAGAGAGATACAGAATGGAATAATGAATGTTCATATACACTTTGTTTAACAATCACTCTTTCAGTGACCATTCAGACTTAACAGTAACACTGATTGAGTAGTACTGATAACTCATCCTTGTACATATTACACTCACAGTATCCCATGGTCACAATTGCCATTTGTGACCTTCACTGCTGGCTTCACGCAGACAAAGTCAATGGGGAAGCCGGACAGAGGTCGCAAATAGCAAACACATGACCTCACACTTAACAACAGTAACAGGAAGTGCTGGAACTAATGTTGCTAAATGTTGCAGTCAATCTCATGCTTTACAGCTATGCCACTTAGTAATTGCCACTGTTAAGCAAAAACTGCCTGTGCTAGATTGAGCTTTTTGTTCCTTTGTCCCTTACTTCTTGGGCTTTCTTCTTATTACCTTTGTAACATGACTAAAAAAGAAGTAATACAGTGATTGTGTTGCATGTATACAAAGATGAACATGATATACAAGGAAAAATGTTCTTCAGAGCATTCGTTTATTGTTGAAAAGCAGGTTAAAATCATTAAAAAAGAGATCCTTTACTCTCTGTTTACTTTTTCTTATAAGTCAGACATGTCAAACACAAGCCCCGGGGGCCGGATCCGGCCCGCGAAGTGGTTTCATGTGGCCCGCAAAGCCATCCTGGAAACAGTGAGGGAACGGCCCCCACTGCCTTGGCCCTGGCCCAGAGACCCTCCTCCTGCCAGAGACCCTCAGATCTGTCCCACTCCTGCCCAGGCCTCCATAGGCACCCTTGATGCGAACGATGTAGAGCTGGCCACACCCACCCAGTAGGCCATACGCACTCTAGCCACGCCCACCCAGTAGGCCACGCCCACCCTGGCCATACCCACCCGGCCCCCTGAGGGCAACCGCAATGCTGATGCGGCCCTCAATGAAATTGAGTTCGACACCCCTGTTATAAGTCATTCAGTCACTTCTGTGAATAAATGTTGCTAGGAATATCTCTATAAACGATAAAAACAGCGATATAATTCACACTAGTGGATTTTTACCTGCCATTATATGAGAAAAAACTGTTCTTAATAACTGTTCTTATGTGTGCCAGAATATAATAATAATAATAAGTTGGAAGGGACCTTGGATATCATCTAGTCCAACCCCTTGCTCAGGCAGGAAACCCTATACCATTTCAGGCAAATGGCTGTCCAGTCTCTTCTTAAAAACTTCCAGTGTTGGAGCATTCACCACTTCTGGAGGCAGGTTGTTCCACCAGTTAATTGTTCTAACTTTTTTCATCATTGAATTTCATTTTGTTAGATAGCGCCCAGTGTTTGAGTCTGTCCAGATCCTCCTGTATTTTAAGCCTGTCTTCTGGAGTATTAGCTATTCCTGCCAGCTTGGTGTCGTCTGCAAATTTGATGAGTTCCCCATCTATCCCCTCATCCAAATTGTTGATGAAGATGTTGAAGAGCACTGGGCCCACAACAGAGCCCTGGGGCAACCCACTACCCACTTCTTTCTATGTAGATGCAGTTCCATTGAGGACCACACGCTGAGTACAGCCTGTCAGCCAGCTACGAATCCATCTGGTGGTGATGCTATCTAACCCACCTTTTTCTATCTTATAAAGTAGAAGATTGTGATCTACTTTATCAAATGCCTTACTGAAGTCCAAGTAAATTATCCTGGATCTACAGCATTCCTCTGGTCCACTAATTTTGTCACTTGGTCAAAGAATGCAATAAGATTTGTCTGGCATGATCTGTTTTTGACAAACCCATGTTGAGTTTTAGTGATGACTTTGTTTGCATCAAGGTGTTCGCTGATTTGTTGTTTGATTATCTTTTCCAGAATCTTCCCAGGTATTGAGGTCAGGCTGATAGGTCTGTAGTTTCCTGGATCTATTTTTTTCCCTTTTTTGAAGATGGGAACTGTTGTGTATTTACTAATTGTTATTACATTAAGTTAAACAGAAGTTACAGAGCTGAGGTAAAACCGCGGCAGCTTTTGACAGCTGTCAAAAGCTGCCGGGCGAAACTGCGCAAGCGCCAACCATTGACAGCTCAACACGCGCTACAGATGACAGCTCCGAGCTGTCAAAACCAAACGAACCCGATTGGCGGCGACCACGGCGCGGGAGCAGACTCACCCCGGATTGGTCGATCCGCCGGCAGCTGTCAGTATAAATAGATGTCCTGTTCCCTTGTTCTTTGCCTGGTTCAGAATAAAAAGTTAAACTGTTAACTTGCTGTCTCGCCTGCTTCTTAGCTAAAGCACTGGCGACGAAGGTGGGATGCTGCTTGCTTAGCTGAAGTCACTACCTAAGGGGAGAAGAGATTTTTTCCCTTAGCTGAGCTGGTCACTTGCTGAAGTCACTGGAAGTCAAACTTCCATTCAACGCAAGCAGCGGCACCTCAATTACAGACAGCATGACGAACCACGGCCACATTCGAGAATTCGATACCCGCCACCCAGAAGGCTGGGAATCGCATCTGGGCCAGGTAGAAGGGTACCTGGTAGTCAAGAAGATCACAGATGACCGGGCCAAGGCGGCCGCCCTCCTCTGGCTCAGCGGCCCCGCTGTTTATGATGCCGCTGTGGGGATCTTCACCCCGGAGCCGGTCGCCACCATCTCCTATGCAGACCTCACTGAGGGGCTGAGTAAATACTTCATGCCCCTCAAGTCAGAACTCTACTGGAGAGTGAACTTCGCTCGGAAACTCCAGCTTCCTGACGAGCCAGCAAATGACTTCATAACCAGGGTCAGGCATGCCGCACGCCGGTTTCCGGATTTGGAAGACCGAATCCGGGACCAGATTGTCATAGGGCTCAAGGACGAACGGCTGAGGAAGAAGCTGATCGCCAAGCCTGAAATGACAATGACCGATGTGGCTAGAGAAGTCATCGCATACGAAGACTGCCACGGAGACGACCGACGGGTACCGGACAGCGGACCACGGGGGTCCGTGCACCAGGAAGACGGCAGGTTCAGCGGTTCTGAGGACGACGACGGCCCCACAGATATAGACGCGGTGCAACGGCGGTTCGAGAAACTGAGGATGCAACGCAACTACAAGGGGGGCCCTGCCAACAATCAGAGGGGGGCCAACTTCCCGACAAACAGGGCAAAGTGTGCCAGCTGCAGCGGAAGCCACCCTAGGGCAACGTGCCGGTTCCGCAGTGCCAAATGCCACGGGTGCGGGAAGACAGGCCACCTCAAAGCAGTGTGCTGCAGCCGGAGCCGGGAAAACCTGCACGACCTGGAGGTGACAGCCGAAGGTATGGCCCCATATACACTCAGAGCTAGGCACAGCCCCCGAACCCCAGTGTCTAATGTAAGGGGGAGGGCGGAGAAACATACAGTCCACAGCATTCTTAAGCCCAAAATCAAGGTGGACGTACGGATTCAGGGAATTCCCTGTGAGATGGAAGTGGACTCTGGGTCCTCCGTCTCACTAATCTCATGGCAAACGTACAGGGACATTTGTAACCGAAGTAGGGAAGGGCCCGCCCTTAGACCCACCAAACTCCGCCTAGCCGACTTCCAGAAAACGCCCATTAAACTCCGGGGAAAAGCTTCCGTCCCCGTAGAGTTCAAAAAATTTAAAGGGTCCCTTCCTATTTTGGTGACCCAAGAAAACAGAATAAGCCTGCTAGGATTAGACTGGTTCGAGGCACTAGGAATAGCGTTGACAGGTGTCAACGCCATTCAGCTGTCAAAATTGGAATCCGTCTGCCGTCAATTCGCGGACGTTTTTGACAGCTCACTAGGAAAATACACGGGACCGCCCGTATCACTTAAACTGAACCCAAATGTGATGCCTGTCAGAATCAAGGCCAGAAGGGTTCCCTTCGCCTTGAGGGAAAAAATAGAAGCGGAGCTTGACAGATTAACAAACTTAGGGGTCCTCGAACCGGTAGAAGGGGCCGAGTGGGAGACACCCATAGTGACCCCAGTTAAACCAAACGGCCAAATTAGATTATGTGCCGATTATAAAGCGACCCTCAACCTCGCTTTAAACGCACATGCCTACCCGGTCCCGGCTGTCAAAGACATCCTCGCGGCCATTAAGTCAGGCGCCATATTTGCCAAGTTAGACTTGGCGCAGGCGTATTTACAGTTGCCTGTCACCCCTGACACCGCTTTGGCTCAAACAATAGTCACCCACAAGGGAGCATTCAAAATTAATCGCCTTCAATTTGGCATCTCTGCAGCCCCGGGAATCTTCCAGGAAATCATGGAGAAAACACTTAAGGGAATTCCCGGGGTCTGCCCATATTTTGACGACGTCCTAATTGCAGGGGAATCAGAAAATGACCTGGCTGGCAAACTAACCAAGGTACTCCTAAGGTTCAGGAAGGCCGGTCTCAAATTAAAAAGAGACAAATGCTCCATCGGGGTGCCCTCAACAGAGTTCTTAGGTTTTAAAATAGACACTAAGGGAATTCACCCCACGGACACAAAAATTAAAGCTATCAAAGCAGCACCGACCCCCAAAAACAAACAAGAACTTCAGGCTTTCTTAGGGTTAGTCAACTTTTACCACACCTTCCTACCGCATAAAGCCTCCATTGCAGAACCTTTACATAGATTATTAGACAAGGGCAAACCCTGGACATGGACCCCTGAGCATGATAAAAGTTTTAACCTCCTAAAAAACTTACTCTCCAGCAGCGCAACGGTAGCCCTGTTTAACGATCAGCTGCCCGTATGTCTCGCCTGCGATGCCTCCCCGTACGGCATCGGAGCGGTCCTAAGCCATTTAACTAAAGAAGGAATACAGACCCCTGTAGCGTTCTATTCGAGAACGCTGTCAAAACCTGAGCGGAACTACGCTCAAATCGATAAAGAGGCTCTAGCTATAGTAGCCAGCGTAAAAAAATTTCATGATTACCTGTATGGCCGACCATTTACTATTTATACTGATCATAAGCCCCTGTTAGGACTCTTTACAGTAAACAGGCTAACACCACAAATATTATCTCCCCGCATCCTACGATGGTCTACATTTCTATCAGCCTATTCATACAAACTAGAATACAGACCAGGGAAAACCATGGGCCATGCAGACGGCCTGAGCAGACTGCCACAATCAATTGTTGACCCAGACCCAGCACCAGCTGGAAGAATACTGGCTATCTCAGAGCTGCCAGAATGTCCCTTATCTGTCAAAGATATCTCCGCAGCTACCACGGCAGACAAAATCCTAGGCAGAGTCCTAGGCTATGTCACAACGGGCTGGCAATATTCACCCCAGGAACCACAATTCCAACCTTACTTCTTAAAACAAAAAGAATTATCCACCCATCAGGGATGTCTCTTATGGGGCAGCAGAGTAATCATCCCTGACAAACACAGACTTAAAGTACTAGAGAGCCTCCACGAAGGGCACCCGGGCACCGTCAAAATGAAGGCTCTGGCCAGGAGCTATGTTTGGTGGCCGGGTATAGACAAACACATTGAGGCACACGTAGCTGGCTGCTATCCCTGCCAGCTAGTTAGAGCAGCCCAGCCACAGGCGTCCATACATAGATGGGAAACGACAAAGTCACCTTGGTCTCGCATTCATATAGATTATGCAGGTCCGTTCCACGGACAATCATTCCTAATTGTCGTAGACAGCTTTTCAAAATGGCTAGAAGTGGCGCCTGTAGCCAATACAACTTCCTCGGCCACTATACAAGTTTTAAGGGGATTATTCGCCACACATGGCCTCCCTGATGTTATAGTTTCCGATAACGGGCCCCAATTTACCTCCTACGAATTCCAGAGTTTCACAACGGCGAACTCTATTAGGCACACCACCTCGGCTCCCTTTCACCCATCGTCGAACGGCTTGGCAGAGGTGATGGTAAAATCAACCAAGGAGGCACTACGCAAGATCATCTCCGGCAACTGGCACCAAAGGCTGGCACAATTTCTTCTCTCCCAACACACCACGCCTTGCACAACTACCGGAAAGTCCCCAGCAGAGCTTCGCTGGGGCAAAAGATTGACCACCAGACTGGACCGTCTCCACCCAGACAGATCCCCTCCAGACCCAGAACTGCCCCTCCATCATAGAACTCTCAACACTGGGCAAGCTGTCTGGGCTAGGAACTACGGGGGAGGGAACAAATGGACACAAGGGGTGGTCATCGAACAAACAGGCCCCTTGTCATACATCATTGACATTGGACAAAATATACATATCCGCAGACACATAGACCAACTACGCCAACGCAGTCCTCAAAATATAGGGGGAAGGGGCGACGACGAAATACCAACAGAAGCACCGGCGCAAAGACTGGCACGACAAGACTCCCCTGATCGGAACATACCATTTCAACACCCCACTCCAATCAACGCAGATCCGGCAGAGCCAAACCCCCCACCCCCAGAGCCAACCCAAGAAGCGCCAAGAGAACCAGAACATACTACCGAGGCTACCCCCCGGCGCTCCGAGAGATTAAGGAAACCTCCCACATACCTGAAAGACTATGAATGGGGAAAACCAAAAAAGAAACAGTTGGGGTAAAATCAACTCAATCAGAGGGAGGGGGAAGGGGTGTTGTGTATTTACTAATTGTTATTACATTAAGTTAAACAGAAGTTACAGAGCTGAGGTAAAACCGCGGCAGCTTTTGACAGCTGTCAAAAGCTGCCGGGCGAAACTGCGCAAGCGCCAACCATTGACAGCTCAACACGCGCTACAGATGACAGCTCCGAGCTGTCAAAACCAAACGAACCCGATTGGCGGCGACCACGGCGCGGGAGCAGACTCACCCCGGATTGGTCGATCCGCCGGCAGCTGTCAGTATAAATAGATGTCCTGTTCCCTTGTTCTTTGCCTGGTTCAGAATAAAAAGTTAAACTGTTAACTTGCTGTCTCGCCTGCTTCTTAGCTAAAGCAGGAACTACATCAGCTCTCTTCCAGTCCTCTGGTAGTTCCCCAGTGCTCCAGGATCTTTGAAAAATATAGTTCAGTGGTTCTGAGATCACGTCTGCCAGTTCCTTGAGAACATTGGGGTGTAATCCATCTGGTCCTGGTGATTTGAACTCGTCTAGGCTGGACAGGTGCTCATTTACTTGCCTATCTTGCGTTTCTATTCTGTTTTTTATGGCACTGTATTTGGTAGGTTGGACTGTTTTTTCCCTTTGTGTAAAGACAGATGCAAAACACGAGTTAAATAGTTCTGCTTTCTCCCTGTTGCTTGTCACCTTCTTGCCACTTTCCCCCACTAATGGACCAATCATTTCCTTTACTTTTTTCTTGTTTCTTATATGTTGAAAGAAGCTTTTTTTGTTATTTTTGACTTTGGTCGCAAGCCTTAGTTCATTTTGAGCCTTAGCTTCCCTCACTTCATCTTTGCAGGCACGGGCTATTTGCTGATATTCTGCCTTAGTTATGTGCCCCTCTTTCCACTTCTTATACTTGTCCTTTTTATCTTTCAATTTATCAGAGAGTTCTTTATGCAGCCATGCTGGTTTCTTTTGAGAGCTGTTATTTTTCTTCTTTGTTGGTATTGTGCTAGACTGGGCCTTTATTATCTCACTTTTCAAAATTTCCCAAGCTTCTTGAGTTGTTTTCCCCTTTAGGATTCTCATCCATGGAATTCTTCCCAAGGTCTCTCTAAGTTTGTTGACATTAGCTCTTTTAAAGTCCAAGATTCTAGTTTGGCTGTGTTCTATTGCTTGTGCTTCCAGAATGTTCTGCAGTAAATGTCTTACCCGCTTATACTCTCACTAAAAACTCCAAGGGTCAACATAATTATTGATTTTGGAAATTTCCTGACCAGCCTTTTTTCCAAACTATTACAGATAAGATTCTATATTGTTCATTTATGGGGCATTCAGACCTTCTTTGTCCTGTATAACATGGAAAACTTGTGAATGTGTATTTCTTGGAGATACAACAGGATTAGTTAGATTTATCTACAATCTAAGGTACAGATTTGGTGTTAAAATTTGTAGTGTAAAATATGCATTTGTTTCTGGTGCCAGGCACAATACCATGCACTTGGAAATCAGCCTTGAAAATGTTGATTGTGTCTTTTGCTTAATAACTTTAGCCTAATTTAGTATATTTAAGCTGTAACTCATCTCTGGTGAATAACACTAGTTTGTTTGTTTGTTTGTTTATTTATTTATTTATTTATTTTTATATACCGCCCTATTCCCGAAGGACTCAGGGCGGTTTACACGGCAAAGTTAAAAGACAAAATAAGAGTTAAAATAGAATTAAATAACTAAATTAAAATAAGATTAAATAATTAGTACCCCAAAGTTTAAAAATTTAAAAGTTTAAAAATTAAAACCCCTCAGTTAGATGGCTTCCCTAATTAGAAGTCATGTAATTAATCTGATTATTGTGCCTTTCAAATCATGTTCCTTAACTATATTTCTGCTATTTGTTAATTCCACTCTACCATAAATCATGTCCAGAGAAATATCTAGATAAATCAGAACAAACGCATTTTTACACTACAAATTTTAACACCAAATCTGTACCTTAGATTATAGGTAAATATAGCTTTTTAAAAAAAGTTAACTATATTAGAACCTTTACAAATGTTAAGCCTGGACTTTTTTTATCTGCAGATTTCTCCTTAACTTGTTTAGCTCTCCAACCTCCATCTCTTAAGTCTCCTCAAAATTTTTTCTTCTAGAACAGATTGTTTTTTTCTTTTTTAAGCAGGGGGGTGGTGGAAAGCTGAAAATTAGGCAAGTATGGTAGTATATGAATAGAATACATTTTGGAACTTGGAAGAGAAAGCTGAAGAAAAAGTATGATATTTCTCTTGAGTTTTCCTTGTAACAAATGCTGTTTTTAGAAGGGTTTGTCTGTGATTTGTAGGGCAGATGGAACTGGTAGCAGTGACTTATTTAAATATCTTATGTGGATAGTATATGCAAGAAGGTAACTTAGGTACCAGAATCCAGGACATGTAAGGCTTTATATATTAAAACTGTTTTGTTGAATGGAGTCCGGTTGCTAGTTAAAAGTGAAAGTGGGTTACAATCTTTCTTTACCGTTTCCATTAATAAAATTAATGACAACTTGCTGTGGTAGATGCAGTCTTTAGACTTTACCTTCAAATGAGAAATGACTGTAGTGTAGTGACATTCACAAGATTAAATTTTCTTTCTGATAATGCAGTAAGAGGTGAAATGGGCTCTTTCTGATGCTTCTATTTGAAAATCAAATTGTAAAGGAGGTCAAGGAGCATTCCTAATTATTTGCTCCTTCATAAGAATGCAGGTACTTTGTAGAACAGTGGTGCATTCCTGGATCAAATTAGCACCTCCCAGCTATTCATTAATTAAATTTGTTCAATTTAAGTAGTTAACTATACCAAAATTGCTATCATTCAAAATTAAAGAAGTGATTATGCAGTGAAAATAATTGCTTTCTATTTGTGTTTTACTATATCTTGGAATGTGTTTCCAGACACAATAAACAATAATGCTTTTAGTCTATATAAGAATCCAGAATATAAAATACAGAAGAATAAAATCATGTGTTACAAAACAGAGCAAAAGTCATAAGTAAAAGAAAGTGCAGATTGTATGTCTATGTCTTCCTTTCAATATAAAATGTGCACACAGTCTGTCATTGCAGTTAAGTTAAATCTAGTGTGCTGAACTAAATGGACAGACAGACCCTTTTGCTTAGAGTATTTTTAATATATGTTTATGTATTGTCTATGTGTGCCTGTCCTTTTATTAAGTAGCTTGCAGTTAAGAAATAACTTACCTTTGCTGGAATCACAAAAAGCAAGGTGAAAGCAATACATCAGATTGGAGATACAATCATTTCTATATCAAATATCAATATTCCTGTTGTACTAATTTATATAGTAGTACTTTGTGAAACAAAAGTAAGGTCATACCTTATGTCAAATAAAATCATCTCATGACAGGCTTGGAATTCTAAGTTTGAAAAAGCGCAAAACATCTACAACCTCTTGGAGGGAGGGGACTACTCATGGTCATAGAGTGCTAAGTATCTGAGAGGGGATATTGGAAACCTGAAGAGAGTGAAACGAAGAGAATCTCAAATGTCATCACAGAATAGAACTATGCTAGCTGGAATCGTGAATGAGTATATTCCATATTGCGAAATTTCAATATAGACCCCATTTGTATCTATTAATATGAACCCAGCTGCTGAGTTATGTCAGCTGTGTAGGCAAAACTGTACTGCGAGATAAGATGAAGAAATCAGCATGCTCTGGAGAATCCTGGAGGTGTATAAAAAAATCTTTGGGGTTTCTCCCAGCATGATAATAAGCTGTACTTGTTGAAGTAGAAAATAGACTTTGGTTAAGAATGAGGCAGAGACAAAACATATCTACAAAAAATAATACATCAAGAATGAATATATCAGTAGCCTTGAATCATGAGAGTTTTTTGAGGAAGTTAGAATTGGGAAAAGTGATTTAATGGGGCATGCTTAATAAAATAATGAAACATAAAGGAAGAATGTATTGTGTTGTATATGTCACTTGAAACCAGTAAAAGATTTACAGTACAAAAATAAAACTATTTCCGACTGTTTTGAGTTGAGTAAAAACTTTTAAACTTTTATGTACAGTATGTGGAAAAATATAGTTAGCAAACCATAACCTCTTTTGCTAATAGGATGGATTGTAATTTTAGGAAACAAATCAGTATAAATGTATTAATTTATAAAGTAGGATATTTCACAATAATTAAATGGTTTGTAACTTGCTTATCCCCAAGTTAAGATGTTAAGAAAATGCTGAAAATAAATAATGATAAGAAGCCAGTAACAGCATATAAAACCCTAATCTAGAATTTAGAATATGGATTTTCTAAATCTAGAAGTAGATTCAACAGATTATTCATGTGTACAAAATGTGTACATTTTGTGATGTGTACAAAAACCTGCCATGTTATGAGCATAACATTATAGAGTGTCTATATGTAAGAGACACTCTTGAGGAAATAAGTTGTGGGGAAAGGAAGATAAATTATATAAGTGCTCTGAATGAGTAACATTTACTCAAGCCACAAAGAAATACCCATAGTTACAGGCTATCAAGGTGAGTTGTAGAGACTTTTTCATATTGTGGAACAAAATACACACCACTTCCATCTGTTCTATATTCCACTTGTACAACATATGCATGTTTAATTCTCATTTTTATTTTGGATTATAATCCTTTGTCCAATGCTTACCCAGTGATTTTTCAGAGGTTCACCAGCTTCCTCTGTGTCTCTGATGCCAGAAAAAGAGCAGACTGGGAGGCTTTGAACATGCCATCAGTTGGGTTTAATTGGCCTTTTCATGTTTTCTTGGTAGAGATGAGGATAAGGAATTTAACGTTGATTGACATAAAGTATACCTTTAAAGCAATACCAATCTCTTAGCAGTCAAGCATCCAGAGCTTACTTTTGGATCAATCATGATGACTCCCCATTTGCTACACAGCATTTAAATTTGATTTGCAATTTCCTCTCTGGGTGTTGGCTATGTTGGGTCACTCATAGTTAGTAATTATTGATGTTTCCCATGAGAAATATTGAGAAACCTCATCTAGTTTCCTGTTACACTAACAGAAATGTATAAAAGTACTTTGGAACGGATCCCATGTCTGCTACAGTAGGCCAGGATATTTTTGTTTCCTAATGTCATCATTGTTTGATTAATAAGTATTAAGGAAATTTTAATTGTAATCGGCTGTAAACCAAGAGCTGTTCAGTCTTTTGCATTTGAGAAACTCCCAATTTAATTTTAAGTGGAGGGAGGTACACATCATGCCAACCATTTAGCTAATTTCTGGTAGGAAGATGACAGAGAAGTATAATAAGTAAGAATAGGTATGTAATGGGGTTTTCGGTGATGGAATTCAAAGTACTGTCTCAAAGCATAGTTGTCAAACAGCAACAAGGTGATATAAGCTAGGATGGAGAAGTGTGATGTGTGCCCTAGGTGCTTTGTTAACACTGTCGCAAACTAACTAGAAGACTTTTCCCTAACATGTAAAGGGAGAGGGTTTTTTTAAAAAAAGAAATACATCTTTCTCAGTGAAATTTGTAATGATACTAGCCAGTATTGTGATTATAATAAGGATATATAGTGTCAAGTCTCAAAAGAATACCTATGCTGTTTCAGCCATTATTGTTTCTTAGCTTGCCTACAAACTGGGGAGATGAGGGAGAGGAAAGGGAGAGGAGAATGGAATTTGAACTGCTGATATCAAGAGGCCATTCATGAGAACCAAGGACTTTCAAGATTTGTTTACTGAGAACTAAAGACATTCTCTCATAATAATTCTCTAACTTATAATGGAATAATGTGACCTGCACTAATGAGAGGAGGGAGGTTTCTATACTTTTAATATAGCAATTTAGAGGTGGTTTTCCATTCATCTGTGCCAAAATGATGTACTCAATAAAGTTTTGCATTAGAGATTGGATCGTCTCAGTTATGCCTACTTCGTTGGGTTGATCAGTTGGAACCTTGACATATAGTTTGTTACTATTACATAGAAGCGATTGCTCCTCAAAAAATTTTTCTCAAGAAAAAGTCTAGATCTCCATATCTGTAAAAAAAAAAAGTCTATACTACCATACAGGAAATCCATCATGTAGAGCATGGGTGTCAAACTCGTGACGTGACATGTCGTGACGTATCGCGATTTTTTCCCCATTGCCAGCAATGGGGTGCACGCGGTTTTAGCATTACGCATCTGGCTCGTGGGCCAGCAGTTTGACACCCCTGAGGTAAAGGATAAATATATTGCCTTTGAGTTAGTCTTGACTCGCCTGGATAAGTGCATATTATCTTCCTGGCAAAATTTTGAAAGTGGTTTACCATTTCTCCTTCCTATGACTAAAAGAAGGTGACTGGCCCAAGATTACCCATTGGACTTTGTACCTACGATAGGACTAGAACTCATGGTCTTCTGGTTTGTAGCCTGGTGGCTTAACCACCATTCCAAACTGTCTATGTCAAGGATTCTACCTGAATTAATCCCCACATTCAGGACTCCTTTATTACAGGCAATAAAAACATGACATCTAGCCTTTGCTGAAGTATAGTGTCACCTTCAATCTTTCCTTCTTGATACCTTATCCCACTTTTCTCTACATATTTATTTCATAGACATTTCCACAATCTAACCTTTCTTAGACAATTGTTCTGTTTTTTTAGACTTCTAGCTCAAGTGCTTCCATATGTATTGACTTGCTTCCCTTCTCATTTCAACCTGGAGTGTATTGTTTTAGCAATACTTCATCTTGATTCTTTAGGCTAATAATCATTTATGTTGACGACCTTCTGGATTACTTTTGCTTCAGCATGCCAAGCAAGCATACTCAGTACTGTTTTCATTGTGCTCCATCCTACCTTTTATAAGAACTATCTTGTCTTCTCAGCATCTCTCTATATGTCTTATGTCAAATGCTTTATTACTATTATTATGCTATGACTTCTGAAAGAAACTTGTCTAACTTTCATTAAAAAGTATTTTAGTACAACTATGTCTTTCTCTGTGGCTCCTTTCATAATCATTCCATTGGCAGAGCTGGTGAATTATAGGATGATGTAATTCTCCATGTTCATATAGTTCAATAAGATTGACTATTGTAGCCAGAAGGATGAAGGATTTGACCAAATAACGCTGCATTACTTTACTTACTGTAAATATACTGCTCAAAAAAATAAAGGGAACAGAAAATAAGACATCCTACTATTAAATACAGTACATTGTGTTGTTTAAGTGTTCCCTTTATTTTTTTGAGCAGTATACTTGCCTACAGCTATGTATCTTGAAAATCATCCATTGATATGAATCATAGACAGCAGGATGAATGGGAACTGTTAATTCTGGTTGTTTGATTAATGATTAGTGTTGTGAAGAACTTCAGATTTAAATATGGAAAGGTACTTTGGAACATGTGGGCATAAGCATCTGCTGTCACAAAATGAAATTTGCCTTTTCTTGGAATTGAGCAGCAGTTGTGGAAAATAGCTGCCCAACTATGGGAAAAGATGCCACTGCATTAAGGAGTTTCCAACATACTCTGAATAATCTCTTTTCTTTCATACAAAAAGCATTGTCCAGTTCTAATCATCATCTGTGGATTCTTAAATTGTCCATTGTCCAGTTCTAATCATCACCTGTGGATTCTTAAATTGTCCATTGTCCAGTTCTAATCATCATCTGTGGATTCTTAAATTGTCCATTGCAGTTGGTGCATTTAGCATGGATGTTTCCAAGGGCTGCCCTGTCAGTCTCATGAGCAAAAAGGGTAGGGCCAGTAGTGGGATTCAAATATGTGAACAACCAGTTCTCTGTGTGGATGCCACTTCCGGAAGTCCATTCTGGGCTGGTCAACAACAACAACAAAAAATAGCTACCGGTTCTGCCAAAGTGGTGCGAACTGCCTGAATCCCACCACTGGGTAGAACTGCTCTCAAAATTTAAGGTCTGTAAGAACCAAAAGCAGTCCTCTACTCATTGGTTTCAATTGCTAATGATCCCTTGAAGACTCTTGGTAAGAGATAATAACCAATTATTTCAATTCCTTATTTCCCTTGCCTTTAGAAGTACTACTGAAAACATTATGGGGGAGGGGGGAAAGAGAAATTCTAATAACTGGAGGTAGATTATCTATAATTTTCATAAAATGTATAAAAAAATTCAATAGTAATAGACTCCAGGAACATATTGTAATGAATCCTCTTAATTAAGTCATTTTTATTATACAATTCTAACTAGGAAAAGACCTTTGAACAGGTCTTTAATAAGAAATGCAGTAGTTCACATAAAAAAACACCCCACAACCCAGCCTATATAGGTCAGCATAGCTTTTGATACTCTTTTTACCAGAGACTTGGGAGTTAGCTGGTAGGAGCTATGAAAGAGTTCTTATTTCTATGGTGGTCTTTGCAGTTTGGAATTGCAGCTGCTATGGCAAGACAGTCTGAGACAGCTTCCTGTGTCACATCCCAAGTTGTGCCTGGCTCATGAATAAAGAGGGATTTCATTTTCCAGGGTTACAAGCTTTATAGTTTTTCAAGTGCAATAGAAGTAGTTTAGAAGATTTTAAGATGTTTTTACTGGAAATCGAACCAGATATGTGGGATGAATGCTCATGCCTGAGTTTTAGAATTTGAAATGAATGATTACACTTCAGAATTAATGGACTGGATGGGGAAAATTAACATCTGGCTCTGATAATGAAATGCGCATGGAGAACACTTAAACGAACATAACTATCCTTGTGTCCTTTTGAAACTATTTTTACTCGTTCTTGTTGTTCAGAAGTCATAGACTCAAGGGAGATGCTCACAGTTTACCTTTCCCAACATGCATCTCAGGGTAAATGATGGACCTTTTCTAGATAGCTTTGAACAGAATATGAATTTGGATATATATTTGGATAGTGAAGATTGCTTGCCTTAGCCTTCGCCAGAAGCTTGCTGGAAAATAAGAAAGCTAAAATGTCAACAGAATTAAAGGACAACAGATTAGATCAAGCATTGACAGTGGAGTATTTCTTGTATACATATATATTACAGTACAGATATGTTGTATGATTAATCCCTTTGAAGGCAATATGGTAGAATATTTAGAGTTTTTTTTCTTCAGGTATGTCTTAATTTACTTGCACTGTATTTAACATCTGATCAAACTGATGGAAAGAAGTAGAATCAAATCATTCCAGTGAATGTGTGAAGAAATTGCTATTCCCAAGATAAATAAAGGAGAGAATTTTATTTTATTTTATTTTTTTGTAAGATTTTATTAATTTGTTCCATACATATAATAATAATTTTTCAACCAATGTGCTGTCTGAGTTTAAATACGCTAATACATATTAAATTCCTAATCCTTTATTCTTTCCTCTAACCGTCGGTAAAGTAAGTCTCAAGTTTGATAATATTCTGTTTCTTCTTTTTCTTTCAGTCTCATGGTCAATCTATCCATCTCTGCGCATTCCAATATTTTTTTGATTATTTCTTCATCTGGTTGTATTCCTTCATTTTTCCAATATTGCGCAAATATTATTCTTGATGCTGTTGTGACGTGTAAAATCAAATATACGCTTTGTTTGTTAATCTTTTCTGGCATACCTAATTAAAAAAGTTCAGGTTTAAAATCTACATATGCTCCCAACAAGTATGTAACTTTTTCCAATAATTCTTTGCTTTATCACATGTCCACCAAACATGATAATATGTGCTTGAGTTATGTTTACATTTCCAACATCTATCTGACATATTTTTAAACATTTTTGCTAATCTTGCTGGTGGCAAGTGCCATCTATAAACATTTTATATAAATTTTCTTCATAAGAAGTTGACATCGTCAATTTGTAATTTCTTTCCCATAAATTTTGCCATTTTTCTAATTCTATATTATATCCAAAGTTTTTTGCCCATCTTATCATTGTTTCTTTAACTTGTTCGCTTTCCATTTCCAAAATTAATAAAAGATTATACATTTTCTTAATTAGTTTCTCATCTGAAGTTAACAAAGTCTTATCAAATACTGTCTGTTCTTTATAAAATCCATACAGTTTAACATCTTTTTCATATTTATTTTTATTTTTATTTTTATTTTTATTTTTATTTATCTAGTTTGCATTTATTTATCTAGTTTGCATTTGTAAATCTGCCCACCACAACAAGTTGATCCCCTGATTTTCCATTTCTTGTTTAGTTTTTAAATTCCCTTCAGAATTTAGAATATCTGTATATGTCCAGATTTTTTCAAAGTCCACCAAATTTGGGTGTACAAATAGTTCCATAGTTGACAACCACCCTGGAATTTTCAAATATATTTTACTTTTTATTTTTCCCCATACTGTTAATGCATTTCTTATATAATGGTTTTGGAAATACTTATGAATCTTATTTTTTCCATACCATAAAAAAGCGTGCCACCACAATTGTAAATCATGTGCCTCCAGATATAACAACCTTTTATTTCTAAGAGTTATCCATTCTTTTACCCATGTTAAAACAGATGCTTGATAATACAAAGCCCACTCCGGTAGTCCAAATCCTCCATTTTCCTTAGCATCTTGTAATCATTTCATCCTAATGACCAGAGGGAGCTGATGCGCCACCACAATCTCAACAACCTTCGCAAGAAAGCGAAGGTTGGAGACTGGACGAAAGTTTTTCAACACAGCTGGGTCCAAGGCAGGCTTCTTGAGGAGAGGTCTCACCACCGCCTCCTTCAAGACGGCGGGGAAATTACCCTCACTCAAAGAAGCAGATATAACTGCCTGGAACCAGCCTCGTGTCCTCTCCCTAGCTGCATAAACCAGCCAAGAAGGGCACGGGTCCAATAAACATGTGGTGGAGCTCAACCTCCCCATAATCCTGTCCACTTCATCAGGGGTCACAGAATCAAACTCCTCCCAGATAACATTGACAAGACCGCCCGTGTCCTGATCGTCAGACTCTGCCCAGCTGGAGTCCAAACCGGTCCGAATCCAAGTGATTTTATCCGACAGATGTTGACCAAACTCCTCGGCACGACCCTGCAAGGGATCCTCCCTCACCTCCTGATTAAGGAGGGAGCGAGTCACCCTAAACAGGGCGGCCGGGCGATTATCTGCGGACGTGATGAGGGCAGAGAAGTAATTACACCTCGCCGCCCTCATCACTGCGAGATAAGACCTAATATAGGTTCTTAGCCGCAACCGGTCGGATTCGGATCAGCTGGACCTCCAACAGCTCTCTAGGCCCTGTTTCCGACGCTTCATCTCCCGGAGCTCCGCGGAGAACCATGGAGCTCGTTGGGATCTGCACCGGGTCAGGGGCCGCAAGGGTACAACTCGGTCAAGTGCCTCAGTGGCTGCCCTTTCCCAGGCTTCCACTAAGGCATCTGCCGAGTTGTGAGCGACAGAGGCAGGTGGGGATCCCAGCGCTGCCTGGAACCCATAGGGGTCCATTAAGCGCCTGGGGCGGTACCATCTAGTCGGCTCCGCATCCCCACGGCGGGGGGTGGCAAGACGGAAGACCAGCCGCAGGAGGTAATGATCGGTCCATGACAGGGGCATAATAAATGGAGAGCCCCCACCAAGATCATCCAACCACTGTCCAGATAAAAAAAACAGGTCAAGGGTGTGGCCTCCCTCATGAGTTGGTTCAGAAATTACCTGCGTCAGGTCCATGGCCGTCATGGAAGCCATGAACTCCCGAGCTAACTCAGATGACCCTCCCAGGGATGGTAGATTGAAGTCACCCAAAACTAGAAGTTTGGGGAACTCAATCACCAAACCGGAGAGGACATCGAGTAGCTCAGGCAGGACTGCCGCTGTGTGACTAGGTGAAACGTACACCAGCAGCAAGCCCAACTGCACCCCCGGACCAAACCTCAAAAAGAGAGACTCACACCCAACTATCTGAGGAACGGTGGTCTCCCGCGGACATAAGGTCTCCCTGATAACTACCGCCACTCCCCCGCCCCTACCTTGAGCCCGAGGCCGGTGTAGCACTCGAAAACCTGGTGGGCAAAGATCAACCAAAGGGACCCCACCCTCTGGACCCAACCAGGTCTCGGTGATACAAGCCAGGTCCGCATGCTCACCCTCCACCAAATCCCGCACAAGGGGAGCCTTATTAATCACGGACCTGGCATTCAGATACACCAGCCGGAGCTCAGGAGGCTGCACATCCTCGCTCCCGGCACCTCAGGGAAGAAACAGAGGGTCGGAGCGCCTCACCGCTTGTAAACAGCGGAGACGGCCCTCCCGGTAACGATACGGCCCTCTGTCCATGCGCCTGCTGCCATACCCCAATGTCGTGGGAATCGGTAGTCCCACGACCCGCTCCCGAGCCCCGGATGTAACCACACCCCGCTCCCTCCCAACGCAGTCGGACCCAGGCCTGGCCTGAACCACGGTTGTGTGGCCACCCCCCATAGTCAGACAACCATTACCCCCCACCCCTCTCCCTAACCCCATAAATAATTTCACTAAAAAATTAACCAGGGGCCTCCTATTAAATTTATATCGAGGGCCCCTGCCCTTACCCGGCCATCTCTCAGGGTCCCAATAATTGGGCCCTTCATCGAGACTGGGAGTGGCAAAGAAGGCGGGATGCACCCAGGAGAGGGGGGCACCCCTGAGGGCGAACAAGTCCGTGCTGGAGTATCGATACATACAGTCCGAACAAGTCCAGAGAAGGCAGTTCCGTGGTTGAAAAGTCCAATAGGAGGTTCGAGGGTAAGGAGTGGAACATTTGGGCCATCAACCAACCTACTGCCACTCGGTTGGGTGCTCCCAGGGGCAGACCACAACCCGTCCTCTCACGACGGGTCGCGAATCTGCTCCCGGGGATGGTCCAAAATGTACACCCTGGGTGGGGCATGACCCATAGAGCTCCCACCTCTATGGGGCTGCCGATGTAAAACAAGCCACTCTCCCACTGTGGCTTGTGCCCAGGTCCGTCCCAGTCCAAAGGGGAGAAAGGAGGCAGATGGAAAATTAATAAATAAATTGGTAGTCCGCCCAAACTGCTACAGCCAACGCTGACCAGACAAAGACGCCAGCCGCCGCCATGTTTCTTCTTTGTCATACAGTTTCTTATAATATTCTTTAATTATTATTTTTATTTCTTCATTTTTAAATTGTAGACAACCTTTTTCATCTACTGAGTTATGTATCATTTTCTTCTCTTTCTGTTTTTTAAGTTTGTAAACTAACCACCTTACTGGTTTATTTGCATTTTCGAAAAAAATTGTTTCGTTCTTTTTATCTGCTGTGCCAGTTTTTCTGAATCCAACAAATTTAGTTTGTGTTTTATCAGTTCCATTTCTCTTTTCAAAGTCTTTTTCTGCGGATTGTTTTGTCATTCTGATTCTAACTTTCCAAATTTTTCTTTTAATAGTACATATTGCTGTCTTCTCTGTTTTATTTTTCTTTTCCATATATGTTATAGCTATACCTCTAAAATATGCTTTAGCTGCATCCCATACATTTTGTAATGTTGTGTCATCTTTTTTGTTTTCTCTAAAGAAGAACTCCATTTCCTTTTTCGCTAGTTCTACAAATTCTCTTTCTTTTAGTATAGATTGATTTAAAATCCATCTTGGTCTTTTTTTAAATTCCTCTCCATGTCTATTTTAAAGGGTTATGGTCTGCCCATGTGCCTATTTCAATCTCAATTTAAAGGAGAGAATTTTAATTAGCAGGCCTGCAGAGCAAAGAAAGTCTCTACAACATTCCAAATGTCTGGGTTGAACAAATATTTCCTAATCCATGTTAGTTGTAACATTTTATTTTGACTCGACACAATGACCATTGTGGCTTATTCAACATGTAGAGGGGGTTTTTGGGTGTTGTTTTTTTTAAAATCTGTAGCTCAGTAGATATTATGATCCCAAAAGTATGTCAGACGTTTGCCTAAGGCTGCCAAGTCTGGGTAGCAAAAACTTTAACCACTAGATAACAGAAAAGATATTCAGCCATTCTAATACTGTGCTATTGTCTAATGGTCAACTGTAGAGACCCAGTTTGGTCTAATGACTAAGGCATCAGGCTAAAAACTGATCATGAGTGTTAGTCCCACCTTAGGTGCAAAAACAGGTGTATGACTTTGGACCTGTCACTCTCAGCCCTAGGAAGAAGGCAAAGGAAACCGAAACCTTGCTAAGAAAACACCAGGGACTTGTTTAAGAAGTCTCTGAGAATAGGGCATGATTGAACAGAAGACAAAAACCCAAGTGATCATCTGTAGTTTTTCAGTTCAGATCAATAGTCCCCCCCCCTTTGCCTGTTTCAGTGAACTGCTGCACATAGCAAGGTTTATCAAATATCAGACATTCCTTCAAACAGAAGAATTTGGACCTTCAAAAATTGTAATTTGGAAGAGAATAGGATCTGAAGGATATACACATTTATGATCACATTGAGCGTTGGTAAAATATGTTCATCTTGTACACTTCTCTTTTTAAACATATTTTACTGTTGAATGTACTTGAGAGTATAGGAAACTGGAGGTTGTGGCACTTGAGTGTGAATGGAGAGAAAAATAGAAGTGCAGCTTTCAGAACTGACACTTTATTCATTCTACAAATTTTTCTCTCCTCTCCCCTTAAAATTAAACTACTTGACTGGAATAGTAATAAGTTTTAGAAATGCTGAAATTATATCATGCAAAGTTAACTTGTTGGAGTAGAAGTGACTGGATAGATGTTGGGCCTAGCAGTTTATTTGTTATAGAGATCAAGCTGCCACTGAATATTCCACCAAAGAATGTCCATCTGCCCCCCAAAAGACCAGACTTTCTTGTTCAGAAGTGGGTACTCCTGTAATATCAGCATATTTCCTCATTTGCATCATTGCAGGGAAACATATGTGTGGGTTTAGATAGGTAAGATAATAAGACTAATACGACAACATGATGGAAGGTTGCACACTTCATTTTCACAATGTTATACTTTCTCCAGAATGCATAAGTACGGTAAGGCACAATAATGTTGCCTTGCTTCTTTTTCAACAAAATAAAACCTCCTATTCTTATAATCCACTTCTTTTGCCACCACATTTAAAACATCCAGGGAGAAAGCGTATTTCAAAGCGTGCCCTTGGTTAACTTAAAAGAAAAACAAGATGAGTAGAATTTCTGTTTTCAAGTGACTCCAGCAGAATGTGATTGATATTACATTGGGTGGACAGAACTTTAGTTCGTTGCACGTGCCTTTGCTTTCAGCCTGCAACCTGGTTTGATGTCTTGCTTCTTAGAGAACACTTGACGGCAGTTATAATGGAATTGGGGAAAGAATTGTTAGTGCGACTACTGTTGGCATGTCAGCACTAGTCTTGGGAATTTCAAAGGGATTTTTTATTGATTCTGTAATTGCACAGTAGAATGGACAAGCTGAACTGTATCTCGGGGCAAGGAAAGCCCCAGTTTAAATGGCATCTATTGAATGTACACTCTGCTCAGTTTTAGTAGGAAAAGCTTGCTATAAAGTATAAATAATAAAATGGGAGAGGATCTTTTTTCAACCCGTGCTTAGGCTTGGCTTTTTGGTTGAACTTGTAGCAAAGCTGTAGTTCTAAAAGTGAGAAAAAAATACTCATTTATCACACAGTTGTCTTGTGATCTCGCCCAAATTTAGATTACCACGAGCAAATTGCATTCAGTTGCTCTCCCATAGGCTGTCATTGCAAGGATGTTGCTAGGAGAGCTGCATGAGATTTTCATGTCTAAACAAATACTTTAATAACAGAGATGACTAAAACTTCCAGTGGTATTATGAGGATGTGTGTGCTATCTGTAGTAAAGATTTCAACTTAACGTTGCTTTTTAAAAACTGGTTAAAATTGGTGAGGAAATGTTGTTTGCAACTGGCTGGTAGCTCATTTTATAATGGCCTGTTAATACTTTCTTGATAATATTTAGCAGTCAAATAAAAAGTTAAATGAAATTTAAGAATGACACAGGAACTGGTTTCAGTTAGCATGTTGTTTGTTTGCAAATGTGAAATTTGATCTCAGGTTCTGCTACAATAAAATTTGCCACATTACAAAGATAAAGGTAAATTTGAGGGTGGATATGATATTGTTGCCATTATGGAAACATGGTGGGACAAAACCCACAAATGGAACACATAGCTAGAGGGATTTAAATTATTTAAAAGAAACAGACTAAACAAAAGAGGAGGTGGAGTTGCTCTCTATATAAGAAATAACTTTATCTCTACAGAAATAGAGCACAACAATGATGAAAACTGTAAACTTGAATGCATTTGGGTCAATATAAAAGGGGAAAAAATGACATTGCAATAGGTGTATACTATAGACCGCCCAACGAAGCAGAGGAAATAGATGAACTTTTTGCTAGTCAACTAACTAAGGTATGTAGGAAGCACATCACAATAGTAATGGGGGACCCCTAGCCTAATGACTTCTCCAAGAGCTAATTGGAGCCAGGAGTGAGCCAACCTTGACTCCAATCAGTGTGATGATATTGGATGTGTTGCTGACAGCTGTCCTGCCCTTTAAAAACACACACCTGTTTTGGGTTTACTGGTCTCAAGAAGCACTGTCTGATGTGAACCATGCCTCGCAGAAAAGAGCTCTCAGAAGACCTACAATCAAGAATTGTTGACTTCCATGAAGCTGGAAAGGGTTACAAAAGTATCTCCAAAAGCCTTGATGTTCATGTGTCCACGGTAAGACAGACTGTCTACAAATGGAGAAAGTTTAGCACTGTTGCTACTCTCCCTAGGCATGGTCGTCCTGTAAAAATGACTGCAAGAGCACAGCGCATAATGCTTAATGAGGTAAAGAAGAATCCTAGAGTGTCAGCTAAAGACCTACAGAAATCTCTGGCACATGCTAACATTTTTGTTGACACATCTACAATAAGGAAAACATTAAACAAGAATGGAGTACATGGGACGACACCACGAAGGAAGCCATTGCTGTCCAAAAAAAATATTGCAGCACGTTTGAAGTTTGCAAAAGAGCACCTGGATGTTCCATAGCACTACTGGCAAAATATACTGTGGAAAGATGAAACCAAAATTGAGTTGTTTGGGAAAAACACACAACACTGTGTGGAGAAAAAAAGGCACAGCACACTAACATCAAAACCTCATCCACACTGTAAAACATGGCAGAGGGAGCATCATGGTTTGGGGCTGCTTTGCTGCCTCAGGGCCTGGATGGATTGTTGTCATTGATGGGAAAATGAATTCCAGAGTTTATCAGGACATTTTGCAGGAAAACGTACGACCATCTGTCCGCCAACTGAAGCTCCGCAGAGGATGGGTGATACAACAGGACAATGACCCAAAGCATACAAGTAATTCAACAAAACAATGGCTTCAACAGAGCAGAATATGCCTTCTGGAGTGGCCCAGTCAGAGTCCTGACCTCAACTCGATTGAAATGCTGTGGTATGACCTTAAGAGAGTGATTCACACCAGACATCCCAAGAATATTGCTACACTGAAACAGTTTTGTGAAGAGGAGTGGTCCAAAATTACTCCAGATCATTGTGCAGGTCTGATCTGCAACTACAGGAAACGTTTGGTTGAGGTTATTGCTGCCAAAGGAGGGTCAACCAGTTATTAAGTCCAAAGGTTCACATACTTTTTCAATTAAAACATGACAACAGCTAATGTTTGTGTAGTATTATTTTAAGCAGACTGTGTTTTTCTATTGTTGTGACTTACATGACGTTTAGAGCGCATTTTATGGCCAATTCATGCAAAACTCCACGTAATCCCAAAGGGTTCACATACTTTTTCTTGCAACTGTACGTGATTGTGTCTCTGTGTGTGGGGGGGCAACTGTCAGAACGGAATCATTAGTTCCCTTTTTAAAGAAAGTAATAACTTTGGTCATTAAGTGACAGTCATAAGTTGAGGACTACTTGTAGTTAATATTTAAATGTAGATTTGAATGTGTCTATATGATTTATTAGGGACGCAGTGGCTCAGTGGGTTAGGACGCTGAGCTTGTCGATCAGAAGGTCAGCAGTTTGGTGGGTCGAATCCCGAGTGCCGCGTAACAGAGTGAGCGCCTGTTACTCGTCCCAGCTTCTGCCAACCTAGCAGTTTGAAAGCACGTAAAAAATGCAAGTAGAAAAATAGGGACCACTACGGTGGGAAGGTAACAGCGTTCCGTGCGCCTTTGACGTCTAGTCATGCCAGCCACATGACCACGGAGACGTCCTCGGACAAGCGCTGGCTCTTCGGCTTTGAAACGGAGATGAGCACCAGCCCCTAGAGTCGGAAACGACTAGCACGCATGTTCAGGGGAACCTTTACCTTTACCTTTATATGATTTATTTCTTAAGGATCAGTCATTACTTTTGGAAAAGGAGCACTACTGTAGTACTTAGGATGAATAGGAGTTTTTTAAAAAATGGAGATTAAAGCAATAAAATACAATGGGGATTGTGTAAAAATGTAACTGTACTATTACTTTGTATGAAATTTTATTAGAAGCCTGTTATCTAGGGGAAGAAATTGACTGCCTATCACTGCAAAATATTTTTTAAAAGAAGAAACTATAGGCATTTAATTCATTTAATTGAACATTTATTCCAGGTATAAATTATAGGTCCCATGAGGTAAAATTCAGTCAAATATTGCTTAACTCCTGATTTACAGTTTTTTACTATAGTTTTTACTCTGCTCAGGCATAAATTTATATGAAAGGAAATAAGAATTTTATCTTGTGGTTTCAGTTGAGGAATTGGATTTTTAAGTGTGCTTATATTTGTGTAAGCCATGATGGGAAGCTCATTTAGTCCTTTAAAGCAATAGAGTATTGCTGTATTAATAGATATTTATTATGAATATTTATAACATTGTATGCCACTTAAGAGTTTTTGTGACTGAAATGTCATAGAGGTTTCATTGATATATATATATATATATATATATATATATATATATATATATATATATATATATATATATATATATATATATATATATATATATATATATATATATATATATATATATATATATATATATATAAGGTAAAGGTAAAGGTTCCCCCGCACATGTGTGCTAGTCGTTTCCGACTCTAGGGGCCGGTGCTCATCTCCGTTTCATAGCCGAAGAGCCAGCGCTTGTCCGAGGACATCTCCGTGGTCATGTGGCCGGCATGACTAGACGCCAAAGGCGCACGGAACGCTGTTACCTTCCCACCGTAGTGGTCCCTATTTTTCTACTTGCATTTTTACATGCTTTCAAACTGCTAGGTGGGCAGAAGCTGGGACGAGTAACAGGCGCTCACTCTGCTACGCGGCACTCGGGATTCGACCCGCCAAACTGCCGACCTTCCGATCGACAAGCTCAGCGTCCTAACCCACTGAGCCACCGCGTCCCTATATATATATATATATATAATATATATATATATATATATATATTATATATATATATATATATATATATATATATATATATATATATATATATATATATATATATATATATATATATATATATATATATATATATATATATATATATATATATATATATATATATATATATATATATATATATGTGTGTGTGTGTGTGTGTGTGTGTGTGTGTGTGTGTGTGTGTGTGTGTGTGTGTATATGTATGTAGGTAGATATATAAACATATAAAAATAAAAAGATAGATAGATAGATAGATAGATAGATAGATAGATAGATCGCTTTTTTTGTCATAGAATGCACCGGAACAGAGTTCCGGTGACTTTTTTCAATGGATTTTCCAGAGTTGTGTTCTTTTCCTATTGTTTCCCTTCCTATCCTCATTTGTTTTTGAAAATGTCCCGCTGGCGCTATGGTGCAAGTGGGGTTCCCTCCAGCACTATCTGCCTTCTCTAGGAAGAGCCATGAGGTGCTGGAGCACCACAGCCAGAGCGTGGCTTGATTGGCTGGGTCGGACCATGTGGTGTGGAAACTGATGGTGGTGGGAAACACATAATCATGGAGGCCATCTTTCATGAGAGGGTGAGCGAGCCTTTTGCCTTCCCTTACAGGTGTGTGTGTGTGTCTGTGTGTCTGTGTGTGTAAGGTTAAAAAGAGGCGAACAAGAGGAAAGAAAGGTGGGTGGTGTGGAGGCTTGCCTGACAGTGAAACTTTGCTGTTTCAGTTCCTTGGGTAGTTCAGTGGCTGGGATGTCTATGAAAATCTCTTTTTAGTCTTTTATATTGTATATTCAAACTGCAGAGGGGAAGAATAGGAATAAAGCCAATGTCTTGTGATTTGGAGGTATTATTATTAATAATAATTTATATTAATTATGTATTGGTCAAATATATACCTACAGTATAAGGTTTAATCAGATCTATTTATTAAATAATAAATAAATCTATCTATTTATTAAATTGGGTTTAACTTAAAGGTAAATTAAAAGTAATATGTTCACTGACAAAGTTTCAACTTTAATTTGTTTCAAGTCAATATTCATATTAAACTGCAAATGTAAATTTTTCCACCTTGTTTTGACAACTTCTAAAAAATAATTCAATCTTTTACAAGCAACCAAATTTTGTTTTATTGGGCCAATTTCATTCCACATAGAAAGCTGACATTTCCACTCATTAAACTAAATGGGTATGCCAGTGATAAACGTCCCAAAAGATTAATAAAATGCCTTCTTGTAATTTAAAGCCACACAGTGCATGGTAACATTAATAGTATTAACTTACCTTGAACAAAATCCTAGTCTTTTAAATACACTAAAAATTGAAGGTTTTTTTTCCAAATACAAAGGTAAACCTTGCAGGGTAGGAAAGGCAGGTTGAATGACGTGTGTGAGTTCTGGCACCTCTTTTTTTATACAAAAAAAAGCACTGGATAGATAGATAAATGATAGATGGAGGGATGGATAGATAGGGTGCAGCAGGGAAAAAGATCTCACCTTATAGCATAGAGCAGGGGTAGGCAACCTTGGCTCTTTTATGACTCATGGACTTCAACTCCCAGAATTCCTGAGTCAGCTGAGTTAGAAATTCTGGGAGTTGAAGTCCATGAGTCATAAAAGAGCCGAGGTTGCCAACCCCTGGCATTGAGCGTAACAACATGTAAGCCAGGGGTGTCAAACTCAATTTCATTGAGGGCCGCATCAGCATTGCGGTTGCCCTCAGGGGGCCGGGTGGGTGTGGCCTACTGGGTGGGCGTGGCTAAAGTGCGTATGTTTAAAATGTTTGTAGCACTGCAGGAAAGTGGGGGAAGAAAGCCTTCACTTCACCAACATATCCCTGTAAATCTTGAATAAAATTACAAAGATTTGTAATCCTAAAGAGGGTACAAAGAAGTACTCCTATTAAGAAGTAGGAAAAAAAATGAAATATATAGCTGTGAATTTCTAAAAATAAATCTTTGGGGGAGTATTTGTAAAAGTCCTCTTTCTGCCACCATGGCTTAAATTGTTAAACTGCTTTTAACAATTATGTTATTATGTAAATTTAATGCCTAAATCTCTCTCTGTATCCTCTTATGATAGACATAGAGGTATTCTTCACAAATTACAATAGAAGTTGGAGAAATAAAGAAATTATAGGAAGATTTAAGGTGAATAAATATAATAATGCAGAGAAAGGCTACCAGAGTTTCACTGCTAAATTTTGCTTCAGGCAACAAAAATGGAGACTCTAAACTTCAATATTATCAGTTGCACAATATCAGAAACATATCAGGTACATAATGGAAGAATTGACTTCCAGTTTAACCAGACAGGAAACTTTCAGGGGTATGTTGTGAACATAGCATGAACTGTTAGTATCAAATATAAAGCTCTATTGTAGAAATTTAACATAATACATGTTCCAACAATGCTCAGTCAAGTGATCAGTGTATAGATTCAGTAAGTTTACCTGAGAAGCTGTTGGAAGAATAAATGAGATAGCAAACACTGAAGCAGAAAAAAATATTTCTGAAATTTCAAATCTAGCAAAAGATCATGCTAGCCATAGAAAAATAAGGTAAAAGCCTTGAGCTACAGAAAAAGTGCAGAGATTTTCTATTTTTCTGCTATTTCTATATTAAAAGAACTTTGTTCTCTATCAGGAATTGCTTTATATCTTTCCATTCTTTTCTAGGCTTTACGGTTACAATTTTTATAAGTTAACTTAAGGAATATGGTGCTAAATGTCACATGTAATGGGGAAATCACTTTTTAAAAACCCACGTAGACTTTTCTGATGATAGTGGATATAAATTTAGCAGATTTTACTTAATAGGTTAACTACAGGAAAGAAAAAATAAGCAAGTTGCTAACCTAAGCTTTACCTTGAGATTTTTTTAAAAAAATTCTTTTGGTCTATTTATTTGTTGCTAAGATATTTTTTTTAAAAGAAGGAATTTCTTAGGATTCTAAAATATATATTTTTTCCTTATTAAGCCATTAACTTTGCCAATTTACAAAACCCTTTTTAAGAAAAGTGACTTTGCAATGGGGACACTGTCAGACTTTTTAACTACACTCTGTTGGGATCCATTCTAATAACATCTAATGCTGTCTTGGGGAAAAGAATCAGCAATAGAAAGCAAGATCACTGCTTGACTGCTCCCTTTCCTGCCAGAAAGAAAAGGACTGTGATCCAGCTGAGGTCCTCAAAGGAAACCTTTAAGTAATGTAAAGAATGGATACACACACACACACACACACACACACACACACAGAGAGAGAGAGAGAGAGAGAGAGAGAGAGAGAGAGAGAGAGAGAGAGAGAGAGAGAGAGAAAGAGAATGTCTTAAAAAGCATCTAACGGAGTATTTGAATTGCAGCAGGAGAATAAATTTTACAGGAAAATTTAGATGACTGTGATCTTTTTGCCTTGCACATTAAATAATAGTAAAGTGCATCAAAGATAATGGGAAATATCCAAGTGTGGCCTTCCTTTCTATAGCTGTTTATAGCATGACATCAGTAATGAGCCATTGCACCCAGTAGTCTACTAAGAAGCAAGATGCTCCTTCACTGTTATTGGGCCATGCATAATTCTCAAAATGGAATATAATAATAATATTAATGTTGTGTGGTTAAGAATGGCTGGGATGTAGCCTTTAGAGAGGATTCCCTAAGCCTTAAAAACAGAAAAGATAATTACAGAAAGGATCTGGCATTTGGGGTTTGGGACTTAGGTTTTCAGATTTCACAGTAACCTTTAAGATTATAGGGTTGAAAGGGAGGGAATCATTTTGGTCTCTTTAATGCTGTATTAGTAACATGATTTGTTTTTGCTGAAACTACAAATAGTGATTTGCTAGCGGTGGTGGTTACCAGAAGAGATCCAAGCTAGAAGGTTATTAGTCCTTCTAGTACTGAGTCCTTCGGGAGAAGGGCGGTATACAAATATAATAAAATAAAAAATAAATAAATAAATAAATTTTCATCCTTCAGAACACAGGAAGTAGGTTTGTTTAAAAAGAGAGGAAAAACAAACTAACAGAAAATTCTTATACTTGAACAGACATACAATTTAGTCAGTTCAGTATTTATTTTGAAAGAGAAATTCCTAAGGACAATATTGGATTTGAACTGATGTTGTTTCCCCCCTTTTGAAATATAATAATAATAATAATAATAATAATAATAATAATAATAATAATAATAATAATAATAATAATAATAACAACGTTGGAAGGGACCTTGGAGGTCATCTAGTCCAGGGCTTTTCAACCTTTTCACTCATTGTATCACTTTTAGGATATGCAACATCCGAGTACCACCAGTCGCCTAGCAAGGTGTCAAAAACTTGAAAACGAAAGAAAATGAAAAAAAAAAGTGATGAAGTACAGGTAGTCCTCGACTTACAACAGTTCGCTTAATGACTGTTCGAAGTTACAACGGCACTGAAAAAAGTGCCCCCCAAGCCACAGCCGAGTAAGACACTTGCCTGCCTGCCCGGCTGCGGTCTTCCTCCTGTCCAAGGTTTTCATTGTTATGAGCATTTCTGTTGAGGATTGGCAGCGGGGTGAGGGGGGAGTGTTTGGTTTTTATTCCCCTCCCCTCTGCTGGGTGGTTGCAGCAGGTTTTGCTCACTTCACATGACCCTGGGACACTGTGACCATCATAAATATGAATCAGTTTCCAGGCATCTGAATGTAAATCACAAGACCCTGGAGATGCTGCAACATTCCAGCTGATCGGCGTTTCTTCTGGGCTCAGCAGAACCACCGGGATCAGTGCTGCTTTCCAGCTGATCGGTGCTTCTTCTGGGCTTAGCAGACATGCCGGGATCAGTGCTGCTATCCAGCTGATTGGTGATTCTTCTGGGCTCAGCAGAAGTGCTGAGCTACAGCTGGAGCCTGGCGCTGATCCTGGCGCTTCCACTGAGCCCTGACAGCCCCGAAGAAGCGTTGATCCTGGCACTTCCACTGAGCGCTAACAGCCCTGTAGCTCCAGCCAGCTCTCGCTCAGGCTTGTGCGGTGCTGCCACCGGTTCAGCTCATTCCCCTCCCCCGCTACCATTTTTCTAGGATGGTTGCATGCCACCTGCCAGGTGCCAATGTACCACAGGTAATACCCGTACCACTGGTTGAAAAGCCCTGATCTAGTCCAACCCCCGGCCCAGGCAGGAAAACCTATACCATTTCAGTCTCTTTTTAAAAACTTCCAGTGTTGGAGCATTCACCACTTCTGGAGGCAGGTTGTTCCACTGGTTAATTGTTCTAAGTGTAAGGAAGTTTCTCCTTAGTTCTAGGTTGCTTCTCTCCTTGACTAGTTTCTATCCGTTGCTTCCTGTCCTGCCTTCAGGCACTTTGGAGAATAGCTTGACTTCTTCTTCTTTTGGCTGCTCCTGAGATATTGGAACACTGCTATCATGTCACCCCTCGCCCTTCTCTTCATTAAACTACACATACCCAATTCCAGCAACCGTTCCTTATATGTTTTAGCTTCCAGTTCCCTAATCATCTTTGTTGCTCTTCTCTGTGCTCTTTCTATTCTCTGTATTCTTTCTAGAGTCTCAATATCATTTTTACATTGTGGTGACCAAAACTGGATGCAGTATTCCAAGTGTGGCCTTACCAAGGCATTGTAAAGTGATATTAATACTTCACGTGATCTTGATTCTATCCCTCTGTTAATGCAGCCTAGCACTGTATTGGCTTTTTTGGCAGCTACAGCACACTGCTGGCTCATATTTAAGTGATTGTCCACTAGGACAGGGCTTTTCAACCAGTGGTACAGGTACCACCTGTGGTACATTGGCACCTGGCAGGTGGTACGCAACCATCCTAGAAAAGTGGTAGTGGGGGAGGGGAATGAGCTGAACCGGTGGCAGCACCGCAAAAGCCTGAGTGAGAGATAGCTGGAGCTCGGCGTTGATCATGGCGCTTCTGCTGAGCCCAGAAGAAGTACCGATCAGCTGGAATGTTGCAGCATCTCCAGCGTCTTGTGATTTACATCAGATGGTTCGCAACTGATTCATATTTATGATGGTCACGGTGTCCCAGGTTCATTTGAGTGACCAAAACCTGCTGTAACCACCCAGCAGACCGGGGGGGGGGGAATAAAAACCAACCTCCCCACCCCACCCCCGCTGCCAATCCTCAACAGAAATGCTCACAACAATGAAAACCTCGGACAGGAGGAAGAGTGCCACCAGGCAGGTAGGCAGGTGTCTTGCTCATCTATGGCTTGGGGGGCATTTATTTCAGTGCCATTGTAACTAAGTGAACTGTTGTAAGTCGAGGACTACCTGTACTTCACTTTTTTCCTTTTTTTTGTCATCAAGTTTTTGACACCTTGCTGGGCAACTGGTGGTACTTGGAAGTTGCCATATCCTAAAAGTGTACAATGAGTGAAAAGGTTGTAAAGCCCTGCACTAGGACTCCAAGATCCCTCTCACAGTCACTACTATTGAGCAAGGTACCACCTATACTATACCTGTACATTTGGTTTTTCCTGCCTAAATGTAGAACCTTGCTTTTTTCACCATTGAATTTCATTTTGTTAGATAGCGCCCAGTGTTCAAGTCTGTCCAGATCCTTCTATATCTTAAGCCTATCTTCTGGAGTATTGGCTATTCCTGCCAGCTTGGCGTCGTCTGCAAATTTAATGAGTTCCCCATCTATCCCCTTGTCCAAATCGTTGAAACCTGGCACAGTGATAATCAATGATCTAAAAGTGAGGACATGAAATTCTATTCATTAAATATTGTTGTTTTAAATAATGTCATATATAATTGTGATGAACACCTAGATAAGAAACTGCTGATTTATACAAATTATATGGGACATATCTATAATTCAGACATATATGTGTTTTCATTGTTACTGAGCGGAAGGAATCTGATTTCCACAGTGTCACATACAATGGATTCATTTTAAGTATGTGTGTGACAGACTAGCTTTTTATGTTTTCTCAGTGCATGTGGTTGCACCAGTCTTGCATGTCACACCCTCCATCCAGCCTTTTTATAGTAGTTGCAACTATACAAAAGTGACTACATTCATAGTTGGAAGTAGTCCTTTAGAATGGTGTATATGGTTAGTGCACAAATTTTGCATACACAGATGTTATAACATGGAATAGAATAGAATAGAATAGAATAGAATAGAATAGAATAGAATAGAATAGAATAGAATAGAATAGAATAGAATAGATTAACAGAGTTGAAAGAGACCTTGGAGGTCATGGTGTTTTTTCTCTAGCATTATTGTGGCCAGTCCATGTTTATTGGGGTAGGTTGCTTTTTTTTAAAAAAAAATGTAATTTTCTTGTGCACTAGTCGGAGTCCTATTAGTGGAAAAGAGTATTTTAAAATAAAAGCAAGCCTCTTCAATTTGTACAATTTGAAATAAGGCTTTTTACATGTAAACTGCATAAGAATGCATAAGAAAATGTATTGTGTGTATTCTTACATAATTTACAATAATATACTAAGTTGTATTTCTCTGATATATCACATTCAAGTCAAAATGCCATGTTGACAGTTCTCAGGTAAAGAATATTGATTCTTTGAATTATGTATCTCTTTTATCTTGTACAGATTTTAATATAATTTTAACTGTCAGTTATATTCTCCTTTAATGCATTTCCAGTTTAAAGTACCACTCTCAATATGTCCTGAAATCCTCTTAAGAATTAGGAAGATTTCCAAAGACAAAAATATACTATTAGTTTTCCTGCAATTTCTTTAAAAGTTTGTGAAGCATTGAATAGAGTGATACAGTAGTAAACAAAGTAAAATAAAGCATCTCTTGCTCTGATAGGAAAGTCCATGTATAAGGTAAACAATTAGATTTTCTTATGTTGAATGTTTTCTGTATTATTTTCAGAAACCTGATCAATTCTGGCTTCACTGATTCTTAGTGTCTAAACTTTTGAACTTCTCTTTCCTGAAGATATAAGAATCTAATACAACTGAAAGGTCTAGTTGACATCTGAAATATTTTGAAGTCCTGACTATAACTGAAAACCTTATGTCATACAGTCTCAGCAGCTTTATGGCCTCTTATTTCCTGATTCTATCACTGAGGGAAACCCTGAATTCCTAAGCTATACTAACATTTCTGTTTCATTTTTAGCAGTATAAATGTGTGTTTTTTCCCTGAGAGGTCTTTGATAATGTAGTTTGTGTTAGTATCTCAGAAAGAATTGCTTCAATTGAAAGTTCAAGAAGTAAATATTATAATCAATGAAGCATCATAAATAACTTTTATGTCTAAATCAAGCTATTAAAAGCTTTTTTATTTTAAAGTAGCTAGAGGAATAAAATAGCTGCATAGTTCATAAAGTGATATACTATTATTGCCTGCTGTGCCCATGAATTATGCCAGCTTTTTACACTTGTGAAGTAAAAAGCGGATTATAACTGTGATCAGTGTATTATCTTATATTTCTTATTGTTCATTATATTTCCTTTTTGAGAACTTTTGTAGTCTAAATGACTACTAATGACATAATTACAATTGTTTGTCACCACTGTAATATGTGATTTCCTATCTCCTCATGAAGATGTAAGTTAGATAAAGGAAGAGTTTTGGCAGGAAGACAAAGTACAGTGATTTATTAAAGACCAGATGTGGTTGTTAAAAGCTTTTTTTTCTCAGGAAAAAAACTTAATTGAGTAATGTGAAATAGGAATGAAGTATCTGAACATTATAGGCACCAGTTTCTAGTTACTGACATAGTTATTGCTAGGAATCATAGTCAAAAGAGGCCATGAAGGTCATTGAATCTAACCTCTCATTCTGTTCAGGAATTCAAATTAAGCATCCCCAACAGATGGCTATCTAACCTTTCTTTGGACATACATATGTATATCTACATGATAACTCTGCAGATTATTTCAGTAACAGTATTTGCTTGCCAGTCATTAAAATCTCTTTCATTAGACAAACCAGCTTTTGGTTTGTATAACTAAGAATATGTTTGTCTGGTTGTAGAAGGTAATGAACATTCAGTTGCAGAATCTCTGAAAAACTTCAGAAAAAGCATTGTGTCATGGTTCACCAAAATATTCCCCTGCTTGTGGTAAGATCAGAAAACCTCTCTCTGAGATCTTACTAAACATTTTCTTAATTAGAAAATACAGTCTTTCAGATAGTTGGACCTATGTCATTATGTCTTTCTAAGAATAACCAGCACTTTGAATTTTCCCTACATTAGACTGCTATTAACTGATTTAATAGTCTAGACCAGACAAGTGAAACTCGTGACATGTGACGTCGTGCGATGTATCGGAGCTTTTTCTCCATTGCTGGCAATGGGGTGGGCGCGTTTCCTAGTGACATGTCTGGCCAGCAGTTTGACACCCCTGGTCTAGACCATTCTGGACTTGCTACAATATTAAAAGATTTGGAAGAGAAAGCAGTTCTGTATAATCAGATTTTATACTAGTGAGAACTAATTGTCTCGATGTACAGTATGTTGTGTGTGTGTATGAATGAATGAGATCTTCAGGAATAGTCAGATGAATCTGATGGCATAATTTCTATTCTATTCTATTCTATTCTATTCTATTCTATTCTATTCTATTCTATTCTATTCTATTCTATTCTATTCTATTCTATTCTATTCTATTCTATTCTATTCTATTCTATTCTATTCTATTCTATTCTATTCTATTCTATTCTATTCTATTCCCATCCCCATTTTTCTCATTGCTTATATACCATCCATTTCAACAAGTTCTGAGGGGGTCTAAATATGAACATATGTTTTTTTAAAGAACACATTAAATTTCTTGATCTTTTGATTGATCAAGAACATTTCTGTATTGTCTGGATTAAGCATAAATTTGTTGTCCATCATCTGTCTCATTAATAGTTTCTAGTCCCATTCAGGAACTGTGCTTTCTGAATATATCATACAAATGTTTCATATTAATCCAGATACTGCCAGCCTTGCTCAAATAATACTCACCATCTTGAGATATCACTGTATTGGGCAGCAATATCACTAGGTTATTGTATATATAGCTGACACAAAGTTTTTTTCAGTTAAGCCTTGATTCTGACAATTTACTATCCTGGGTTAAAGAAATGCCAATGCATGTATAGCTGAAAGCGCAAAACCCTTTTCTTCTAACAGATGTCATTTGATCAACTTAAGTTTATGCAAGATTCAGTTTGCATAATGGTTGAGTTAGGCTGTGTTTTTTTTAAAAAAAACTTGGTGTTTAAACCTTAACTGAGGATCTTAGCTGGAAATATACTGTTTGAATCCTTGGTTTGCTAACTGGAAAAGAAGGACTATTATACCAATTATATTGAGCCTTGGTAGCACAGTGGTTGGAATGCATTAAGGTAAAGGTAAAGGTTCCCCCGCACATGCGTGCTAGTCGTTTCCGACTAGGGGCCGGTGCTCATCTCCGTTTCAAAGCCGAAGAGCCAGCGTTTGTCCGAGGACGTCTCCGTGGTCATGTGGCCGGCATGACTAGACACCAAAGGCACACGGAACACTGTTACCTTCCCACCGTAGTGGTCCCTATTTTTCTACTTGCATTTTTACATGCTTTCGAACTGCTAGGTTGGCAGAAGCAGGGACGAGTAACAGGCGCTCACTCTGTTATGCGGCGCTCGGGATTCGACCCGCCAAACTGCTGACCTTCTGATCGACAAGCTCAGCGTCCTAACCCACTGAGCCACCGCGTCCCTCTGGAATGCATTATTGCAGGCTAAATCACTGCTCATTGTCAGGAGTTTGATTCTGAGCGGCTCAAGGTTGACTCAGCCTTCCATCCTTCTGAAGTCAGTAAAATGAGGACCCAGATTGTGGGGGGCAATATGGTAACTCTGTAAACTGCTTAGAGAGGGCCAGTGCTTTTGTTGTAAAAGAAAAAGGTGCCGTAACTCACACATGTCATACAACCCGCCATGCCTACCCTACAAGGTTCCATCCAAAAAAGGTGTCGGAACTCTGTTCTGAGCATTCTATGACAAAAAAGCCCTGGAGAGGCCTATAAAGCACTATGAAGCGGTATATAAGTCTAAGTGCTATTGCTATATTAGTCATGTTATTTTGTCATTTATCCACTGAATTCTTTTTTACTTTACAAAATGAATGCTAATTTTTCATGAAGCATGATAGGGCTGTAATTCTGTGGTCGATTCTCTGTTTTGCATGCTGAAGGAATTAGGTTTACTTTTAAACCCTGAGGAGCAGCTGCCAATCATTGTAGATAAATTTCAGTTAAAGAGATGAACAACCTGACTTGTATAAGTCACCTTCAGAGCATGGAGACTCTAACAATGCAGAGAGTTATCAAATTTAGAAAAAAGTCAAAACATACCCAGTACATTTTTTAAGTGTGATGTATTGAGTTTCTGTTACAGAGTACAATACAAGGTACCAGAACACTTTTAAAGAAAAATGGACAGGTGTGTTAAAGTTGTGCGTATTGTATGTTTACGTTGCACTCATGTCATGTACTATAGCTTCTACTCACAATTACTGTGGACACTATAGTAGTAGATGCATACCGTTTGACTTTTGGAACTCCTGATTATTCTACAAGATCCCGTTCTGTAATCCTTTGCATGGTTTCAGATAATTACATTTGGCTGTTTGAGCACCTATTCAGGTGCTTCTCCAGTGGTTGAATATTTCAGCTCTCTGAAGGGGAAAAAGCTGATATTGAAAACAATAAGATGTAAACATCAGGGCAAGCAATTTGGAGCTTTGTAAAGATTTATTTATTTATTTATTTATTTATTTATTTATTTATTTATTTATTTATTTATTTATTTATTTATTTATTTATTTATTTATTTATTTATTTATTTATTTATTTATTTATTTATTTATTTAGAATATTTGTAGAGCCACCCTTCTTAAAGCTAGGATGGCAGCTTACAACCCACAGGTAAGAAAATATATCCAACAACAAAAGCAAAAGAAGCAATAACATCAGTAAAATAAAAATAAGCAGGTGATTCATGGGGACCAAACGGGGTTTATTAGTGGTAGGCAAATGAAAAATAATGTGAGGCATATAGTTGATGTGTTAGAGTTTTTGGAAAGGAACAACCAGATCCCTGCGGCGCTAATCTTTCTAGATGCTGAAAAAGCTTTTGATCAATTGAATTGGCAGTTTTTGATGAGAGTTTTAGACAAAATGGATTTTGGGGAAAATTTTTTACAACCGATTAGGGCATTATATCAAAAACAAGCTGCCCGAATTATAGTTAATAATAGTTTGACAGAAGCATGTAATATTGAGAAGGGCACAAGGCAAGGGTGTCCGTTATCGCCCTTGTTATTTGTATTAACATTGGAGATATTATTGGTTAAAATACGGAATTCGGAAAAAATTAAGGGTATACAAATTAGAGATCAGGATTATAGATTGAGAGCATTCGCAGATGATCTGGTTGTTACAGTGACCCAGCCAGAGAACTCTGTTGTGGACCTGATGGAGATAATAACACAATATGGGAAGGTTTCTGGATTTAAAGTTAATATACAGAAAACCAAAATTCTGGCTAAAAATATGACAGTTTCGCGAAAGGCTCTCTTAGAAGGATTAACTGGATTTGAGATTGTTAAAAGGGTAAAATATTTGGGGGTGCTTTTGTCACCCTCTAATACAAAGTTATATAAAAATAATTATGAAAAACTGTGGGGGAAAATTCAAAAAGAATTGGAGAGTTGGGAAAAATTGCAATTGTCCTTGTTGGGACGGATCGCAGCAGTGAAAATGAACGTCCTGCCTAAATTTCTATTTTTATTTCAAATGATACCGATTCTTAAGAAAGATTCTAATTTGGAGGAATGGCAGCGAGGTATCAATAAATTTGTTTGGGCAGGGAAAAGGCCACGAGTTAAACTTAAGATTATGCAGGATACTCGTGAGAGAGGTGGTCTTAAAATGCCCAATCTTAAACTATATTATGAAGCTGCTGCATTAGTAGGAATAAGTGATTGGATTAATTTGACACAAGAGAGATTATTAAATCTTGAGGGCCACGATTTGTTGTTTGGCTGGCATGCATATTTGTTGTATGATAAGAAGGTAGACAATGTGTTTAGAGTGCATATTCTAAGACAGGCATTGTTGAGAGTTTGGAAGAAGTATAGACATAAGCTAGATTGTAAAATACCACTGTGGGCAATTCCAAAACACGCAATAGAAAATATACATGCTGGTTTCAAACATGATGTGACTACGTACAAGGAGATTCTGAGCTTGGAAAGAAATATCTGGAGTTTGAAATCATATAGCCTCTTGCGAGAAGAGAAGGTTGTTCAAAATTGGTTTCAATATACTCAGCTACGGGCCAGGTGGAAAGAAGACCAGAAAATTGGTTTTACAATGACTGATGAAAATTTGATAAAACAAATTAGAAATCAGGGTCCCGCACATATCAAACGGATATATCTTGCATTGATAGAAATTGACTCAGAAACAGAGCTTGTTAAAGATTGTATGATTAAATGGGCCCAAAATATTCAAGAAGTAGTTACAATGGATACATGGGAAAGGATTTGGGTGAGGAACGTAAAATTTACACAAGCTCAAAATCTAAGAGAGAATTTTTACAAAATGTTTTATAGATGGCATCTAGATCCTAAAAAGCTTGCAAGTATGTATCCGAATTATCAGCCTAAATGTTGGAGGTGCGGGGACGAAGACGCAACATATTTTCACATATGGTGGACTTGTAAAAAGGTTAAGGCTTTTTGGATAAAAGTCTGGTGGAGTATGCAGAAGATTTTTAAACAGAGGATAAAGTTTTGTCCGCAACTTTTTTTGTTGGGAATAATTACAGATGCTACAGTTGTGGACACTAAGTTGATGTTGAATTTAATTACGGCAGCAAGACTCTTAATAGGTCAGTATTGGAAGAAGGAGGAACTGCCAACTATAGGAGAATGGACTTTAAAGGTTTCTGACCTGGCAGAGATGGCAAAGATATCGGCCTATTTGAAAGATCATTCGCAAGAACGTTATATTATGGAGTGGAGAAAATGGATTGAGTATATCCAGAACAAATATGGGACTAAAAAGTTTCATGTAGCATTTGAATAAGTCTTCCCTTCTTTTCTCTTTTTTTTTCTCTTTTTTTATATATTTTATATTAATAGTGTTTGTAGTTATCCTATATGAGCTAGAGAGTGATAGATTTTAGAGTTTACGGTTGTTAGCATATGGTTGTTTATGATTCTTTTTTTTTTGTTTTTTATACCTTGTACTTAGCTCTGGGAAGTCGGGGGGGGGAGGGGTAAGGAGGGAGGGATAGGGGAGGGGTGGGGGGGTTTGTTAAAGATAAAATGTATGATAAAACTTTTCAATAAAAAAAAAAGAAAATATATCCAACAACAAAAGCAAAAGAAGCAATAACATCAGTAAAATAAAAATAAGCAGGCACGACAACCTGATATACATCCCAACGTTATTTTCCAAATCTAACTTTGCCCTATCCAAACATACTGGGGAAGGGCAACTCTTCTGAGACCTAAAACAGAGGGGATATGTTGGATCTCAGGGACAGGCTGTTCCATAGGACGGGTTGTAGTGGAGAAAGCATGCTTCCAAGGACCCACAAAATGGCAGTGTTTTAAGGAAAGCGAACTGGGGCATGAACCTGGCGGTTAGCCCCCATTATCTTCAGCCACAATATAGACAATAGCTCGGGCTCATTATCTTACACCATTCTTTCCATTATATGCAGTTGCCTAACCATTGTGACTATAATTTGAAGTAGGTGTGATTTCACATTAAATTGCTAGGAAAACTTTTTGTTGTCTGCCAGGGATTTGTGACTTAGTTCTTTACCATTCCTGATTCTGACATTAAAAATGTCAGTAAAATTTTTTATTTGTGTGTTTGTTTATGTGGTTTTATGTTTCCACTCCATTAATCTTAAACTGGTACCCAGTGATAGCTTAAAAAGTAACCAATTTATTGCAATATTCATTTTTATAGGTCAGATATTCCACTTTATCAAACATCAGTTCTGGTGTCATGTATGATGAAGTAGCCTTTAATCTATGAAAACTTGTTAATTTATAACTGTCTCTGATGCTCTCCAGATGACTTGGATTATATCTCCAAAATCTGAAACCACAGCAAGATGACTGTCATTCTGGCTGAGGACAATAAGAATTGAAATACAGCTGAAAAAAGATTGCAAAGGATGGACTATGAGATATAAAAGCTCTTACTTTTTTGTTTATGCTACAGTAAGCTAATATGGACTTTGGAATCTGTCAAAATTAATTTAGTATTATTTTTCCCCCAATTGAAATAGCTATCTTCCTCTATGGAATACTTAACTCTCTTTCTCTTGGTTTAACCTTCCAAACACCCCGTAAATTAGATCATTTATTGTTTTCTTTTTAACAAGCCAAAGATCATACAATTAACTTGTTCTATTGATTGTGGTGGGAATGAAAATTCATTTATTTAGACTGGGCCACTGAGTTTATTACTGAACCTTATTTGTGGTCCATTCAGCCATCCTGATTTAAACTGGCGTGTGCCATCAATTAAGTGGCCACTGTACACTTATTCATGTATTAATGGAGGTCACCACAAATGACAGTTTAGAAGCAACATCCATCATTATTCTTAGTAAGAATTTCTTATGACAATGATACCTTTATTTTAGAACATTTAAAGAAAATAAATAACTACACAAAGAAGAAAATGTGAAGGGCATTGTGGGCGAAAAATTTACAAAAAAGTAAATGAATAGAATTTACAATTACTATTATTACATTGGTTAAATAATTGAATATATACAACTAAACTTAATAATCAACAAATAAACATTAAGATGAGTTTAGATATATGCTTCTTGCATTTTTCATTTTGTTTCATGTTCTTCCTAGTGTACTAGGAATGTGCAAAAGTAGTGTTTCTAACAATTTCTAACAAAAATGCATTATTTTGTAAATGTTTGTCACAACTTGTGACAAACTGTGTGCTAAATGTACTAGATCCAGTTTTTTTAAAAAAAGTACATTACTATGGGTGTCAGAAAAGAGTTTACAAGTCATAAATTTCCATAGTGACTGTTCCAGATTTTATGTGAGATTAATATGTGTTGATGCACCATCATTGGAGTTATATCAGTGAGGACTTGAATAGTTTTGGAACTGAACACTTGAATTGGGTTCTATACAGAAGTTATTGAAGGCATTAGAATTAATTATAGCAGTACAGGTAGTCCTTGACTTATGACCATTTGTTTAATGATTGTTCAAAGTTGTGATGTTGCTGAAAAAGTAACTTGCAGTTGTTCTTGCACTTTTGACCATCACAGAATTCCGCAGTCATATAATCATAAATCAGGCTCTTGGACACCAGCTTGCAACATTTCAGGGTCATGCAATTTCCATTGGCTATCTTTCCAAGGGACTTCTGACAAGCCAAGTCAATGGGGACAATTGGATTCACTTAACAACCGTAGCAAAAAAATGTCATAAAATTGAGTGTGTCTCACTTAACAGTTGTATTGCTTAGCAATGGAAATTCTAGTTCCAATTTTGGTTGTAAGTTGAAGACTATTTATTGGACGTTCCATTTTTTTTGTTCTAAAAAAATACAATCTTCATATTCCTTTAAATCATCTCTAGTTTAGCATTCTTCTTTAGTTTTTATTTCATATTACCGTACTCTGAATCTGGTGGTGCATGCTGTACAGATAACATATAGAAATGAGCTGATTGAGTATAATTTGTATTCATTGTTAAATTTAGTAACTGCACTGAGATTTGAATTACGCTAATCAACTTTTCTTGTAATTTCTATAATTTACATACTGTACACACACTGCAAATGCATGACTCTAGTGCAAAACAAAGTTTAATTAGTGTAACAGGGTTGCATCTGCTTCTAAAGTGATTGATTTTTCCAAGTGGTTATGTTAGTAGCAAGGGGGATCTTGGAACTAAACCATAATGGTATGGAGCACATTTTTTGAGAAAGCTTCCTTTTATTTACTCAGTTGAAACAAATAGGAAGTAGTTATGTTGCTGTGATTTTCATAGATCTTTTACATTGGTAATTTTTACACTCCGAGGGGTCTCGGAGTCCTAGTAGACAATCACTTCAATATGAGCCAGCAGTGTGCTGCAGCTGCCAAAAAAGTCAACACAGTGCTAGGCTGCATTAACAGAGGGATAGAATCAAGATCACGTGAAATACTAATACCACTTTACAATGCCTTGGTAAGGCCACACCTGGAATACTGCATCCAGTTTTGATCACCACGATGTAAAAAAGATGTTGAGACTCTAGAAAGAGTACAGAGAAGAGCAACAAAGATGACCAGGGGACTGGAGGCTAAAACATATAGGAAACGGTTGCTGGAATTGGGTATGTGTAGTTTAACAAAGAGAAGGGTGAGGGGTGACATGATAGCAGTGTTCCAATATCTCAGGGGCTGCCACAAAGAAGAGGGAGTCAAGCTATTCTCCAAAGCACCTGAAAGCAGGACAAGAAGCAACGGATGGAAACTAGTCAAGGAGAGAAGCAACCTAGAACTAAGGAGAAACTTCCTGACAGTTAGAACAATTAACCAGTGGAACAACCTGCCTCCAGAGGTGGTGAATGCTCCAACATGGGAAGTTTTTAAGAAGAGACTGAACAGCCATTTGCCTGAAATGGTATAGGGTTTGCTGCCTGAGCAGGGGGTTGGATTAGATGACCTCCAAGGTCCCTTCCTCCTCCTCCTCATTATTATTATTATTATTATTATTATTATTATTATTATTTTCTAATGACCTGTGATCAAAATTAGAAATAAAACCACCATGAATAAAATAACTTTATCTGACTTTGATTTAGCTCTTAGAAGAAATGTAGTTTTCAAAGTACGTAATTTTGATATATATAGTATTTGCATAGTGATTTGTTTAAGATATTCTGTTCCATTCTGTTTAAGAAATTTACATAAAAATTAGATGTTTAGAATATTACCATAAAATGATTGTACAATAAAGTTACTAGTTCTTCTTTTAGGTATGTAAAACTAGCTAAGAGGAAATATACTCTGAGGGAATGTAATAATGGTTGACAGAGTTTGAATGCTTAATTTTTTTTCCCTGATGGATAGAATTTTTTATTAAGTGAGTAAAAATAGACACATCTGATGACATCAGCAACATAATTTCATAGCACCAGCATTTACGTCTTGCTTTTTATTTTAAACAGGTGAAGAAAAAACTGAGGTTGATCAGCTTGATTCAACTTGCATATCTTTATTATGCAGTTTACATGGTTAAACTTGGATCCTCTCATGCTTAAAACCCCACTGTGACTGTTTGTAAGTATTTGTATATTTTACTTTAAAGTATAAATGTGGCTCAGGAGGATGTGGATTTACATGGCAATTTCTTTAGAGATATTAATCATAATGAGCCCAAATAAATGCTTACCGGTAATTTTCAGTAATGAGTGTATGATTAATATGGGTGTGATATTTTATAGTAGAGATTCTCCAATTTTATAATAGTAACTTAAGCTAATCAAGAAAGTTATACCACTGTAATCAAGAGCATAATACATAATACAATTCCATGGTAAAAGTGTGTGTCCCCCCCCCCCGGCCTGGCCTGATGGGGGATGGGTTTGGATTTTATTGTTGTTTTAAATGTATTTTAATCTATTGTTGTAACTTGGGCATCTTGTTTAATTCCTTTTTAATTTTTGTATTTTGTATTTTTATATGTTTGCCCTGTTCACCGCCCTGAGTCCTTCGGGAGAAGGGCGGTATACAAATAAAATTATTATTATTATTACTAATTTTCTACTTTTCTGCATAGGTTTGCTGCTGAATGTTGTCACAGCTTTATGTAGGGCAACTTTTATGTAAAAGGAATCTAAGTGAACAATAATAGCAAAGTTTGGGAGTTGTTTCATTTATTTTATAAACTGGGTTGTCTAGCAAGTAACTTGAAATCATTCTCCTCCTTGCCACCAGTGCAATCAAATTAATTGGATGAATAACTGGAAAACTTCATTGGACAATCAGTCATGAGTTAGACCAACCTTTTCCTATATAAATCTCAGAAAAATAAGCTCCATTATTACATTACATAAATAAAAGTTCTAAAGCACACTATCCCCAATTCAGAAGAAATTTCCAAAGACTCTACAACAAAAGTAATTGATGCTCAGCAACTTAGAAGAAGTGATGCCACCATTTCTAAAACTTGATATTTCATCAGTCTGCAGAGACATAATTTTTCAATTATTTGCACCTATAGTGCAGGTTAAACTTGTCTAGGAAGTTATAAAGTTATAAAGACTTCAGAACAGCATCTAGGTATTTCTAATTCTCTTTCAATTGCACTTGGTGTTTTCAGCTGCATTATCAGAAAAGCAATGAATGTCACGTGTCAGTAGAAAGAAGCCATTGTTCACCAAGAAAAAGTTCATGCTCATCTTAAGTTTTATCTGAAAAGCACCTTGATGACCTTCTGGATGTTTAGAAAAATAGTATTTAGACCCACGTCAAAAAAGTGAAATTTATCAGGCATTAGGAGCTGTGGTGGCGCAGTGGTTAGAATGAAGTATTGCAGGCTAACCTGCATTCCTACTGCCAGGAATTTGATCCTGACCGACTCAGTCTTCCATCTTTCCAAAGTTGGTAAAATGAAGGCCCAGATTGTTGGGGGAAATATGCTGACATAGTATACCTCTAGTGTTTTAAAGCACTATGGAGCAGTATATACATCTAAGTCAAGGTCTTCAAACTTGGCCCTTTTATGACTTGTGGACTTCAACTCTCAGAATTCCTCAGCAAGTCATAAAAGGGCCAAGTTTGAAGACCCCTGATTTAAGTGCTATAGATATTATATCTAGCATTAAAAAAACCTAATAAGAACTTGATATTGTCATGGTTTAGACATGCTTTCTTGTCTTAGGATCTGCTAAACCTAGTCTTTGAAGAAAATAATAATTTTGAATTCTGTAGAACATCAAGCCATTTATCCATTATGTGGAGCTGAATTGCAGTCATCCGAAACATATAACAGAATGAATGAAAGACAAATTTTAACATCTTAGGAATACCCAAGTCAAAATCTATCTCTAACTTAACTCCATAGAAATGTTGCATTAAGACCTGAAATAATCCGTTGAAACTGATGACCAAGAACAAATAGTGTTTGGTTGTGGTCATAGTCTTTGACTTATGAGACCACAATTAGGACTGGATTGCTGGTCATAAGACACTATATTATAAGTCGAGTTACCCATGTGAGCAGATCTGATTTTACTACCTTTTATGTGGTGGTCATTAAGTGAATCATTGTGGTCATTAAGTCAAGCCACAGTCGTTAAATGAAAACTGTGGTCATAAGTGTGAACCCATTCTCCAGAACAGGCATTTCTTTATGGAAATTGCCAAAAAAATGCCAGACCCCTCAAGATGTTGCCAGTTGCAGTCATGTGAGCATGAGATGCTACAACTGATTATAAAGGTGAGCCAATTACCAGTTCACCCAAAGTGTGGTCATGTGAGTGTGGGGGAATGGGTATAGCACATCTTGACAGCCAAAAATGCTTTACTGGGATAGGGTACCCATTCTGGGCCCTGTTGTAATTTTGAATGGTCATTAAGCAACTGCTTATAAGTCAAGGACTACTAGTCATTGTACTGATGAGGGAGGGGAGTCACACTAGCAAATTGCACACTGAATGATTATATGAACTATATAAAACCAGAGCAAAACTTCAATGGTGTTTGTCTACTTAGACTCCTTGTATATCCAAGTAGCATCCACATTCAGCTCTGACATATTTACCATACGCTAAATAAATCGGCTCTGACAATATTCAGTGGCAAAGAAACAATTTCAAACATCCATAAAGAGGCAGATAGTTTTTTCAGAGATTGCAACCTTGACTTACACTGCTTACACACTTCATCCTACAAGCTATTAATACAAAGGTAGTGGGCTTACAGTAATTAAATATATTAAATTGTTCTAAAAGTCCCCGAAGAAACAAGGCCAGGGGTGGTGGATCATGGTTTCTTCCACTGCAGTTATTGTGATTGGCACTCTGCTGTCTGCCCCCAAAGGTCCATAATCTCAGAAAATGGTTGTAAGTCATAATTTAAAGTTTCACTACTTTGGAAACATAATCCAAACATCCTTCTGGAATCATGGCTTTATTAAAATCTGGCTACTGATTGATTTACTGTATATCGTCTAAAGTAATATATGGCATAATAAAAGAACTTTTTATAAACAGTGCTGTGCGCCACTTTCAGGATATATTATGACATATGCTATCTATCAACAACTACTTTGATGTACTTCTAGACTAAAGGAAGATCTACAAGTTTAGCGTTCAAGTTCCCACTTGCCAGGAGGTGCACTGTATTAGTTTCTTAGTTTTACCCACAATATTTCGTAGTGCTATTATAAAGGTAGACTGGCTAAATATTACAGCCATATTACATTGTTGTTGCAGAAATGGTATGATGTAAATGAAGGAAAATAAATCCTTGAAATTTAACATTAAATTATATTTTGTAAGTCTTTGTGATACAGTATTGCAGCTAAATCTTTTTAACTTTTTAATAATACATGGAAATAATTACGATGAGATTCAGAAAAAAGTTTTTATATTCCATTTAATTTTTATTAGGTACCTGCAGCCATAAATTGATTTGTGTGTTTCAGATCATAGATAATATATTATATTATTATATGTATTAGATATTAAACACACACACAAACATATATATATTTAGAATTTCTACTAAAACTTTTCAACATTTGAATACTGTAATTAGACTAGCTCATATCATATGTTGGCTATCTCTACTTAATATGATCCCTAAAAGTGATCAATTGTTTCATTAGAAAAAAAACAAGAGCATCTTAGTAAAAAGACAGGCTTTGAAGATGTCTTACCATAATTAATGAGAATTTTAGTTACAGGATTTTGATTTCTTTAATTTTTGCCATATTATAAAAAATAGATATTTTCTAGATAAATTAATCCTTTAAAGGAGCAAATTTTTGGGGAAAGGCTTATTAAAATCTTATTCTTTCTAATCTTAACATATTACTTCTATTAATTTAACAATATGTGAAGAAATTACATGATTTTAAAAGAACGATTCCAACCAAAACCACGTATTTTACAATTAGATCATGGAAACGAAGGCTTTCAATTGGGGAAAATGAGATTTAAATTCCCATGACATGTCTGATTTTTTTTTTGTAAATTAGATTGTTCCTACTTAAACAGGTGGTTTTGAAGGCTGGTTTCACTGTTGTTTTAATCATAGTTTAGTTACCATGGAGAAATATGCAAGTTAGCATTTATACACAGAAGTGAAATTTATGCTGCATAGATAATAGCCTAAATTTAGCATGACTTAAGTTTACCACTTCCTTTAAAAGAGAGAGAAAGGGAGAGAGGGAGAGAGAGAGAGAGAGAGAGAGAAAGAGAGAGAGAGCAAGTGTATGGCTTATTTATTGTCCTAGCAAGAAAGCAATTCTTTTTTAAAATACAGTTTTGTGGCTTGTTATTCGTTCCAGATGAAATTAATAGCAGTTCTGCTTTCAAAGCTTTTGAGTGATTTAACTTAATAAAGCATTCCATGTAATAAAGAGATTGATTGTACTCAGGATGCTCTGATGTTCAATGGTGTGCAATATTTTTCTTGTAATTCTTCAAGTATTTAAAAGAGAAGCTGATTTTCACTTAGGATAAAGATGACTGAATATTGGCACTGAAATTAGGGGAAAAGAACGCTGACTAAAACCATATTTGAAGGATGTAACTAACATACACTGTTCTACTTATCACAGGGACTTTATAAAAAATTAAGTCTACCAGGCAAGTTTTCCTACCATTATAGGAGTTCCTATAAAATTCTGAATTGACCATCAGCTGTACAAGATCTTTTTTTCCTACTATTTATTCTCCTTCCTGCTGTGCTGAAGGCAACTGTTAAGGACCATTGCTGTCACTTTGTTTAACTGCTACCACAAAGGTAGGGCTAAGTTTTCAAGGACAAATGTAGCAAAAGTATCATGATCCAACATGAGGTCCCCCAGCACGCAGAGAGCAGCAGATCCCTTTCAACACCAGCTGTTCTCACAGATATAGATTGCTGCAGTGAAATTTTCTTCATATAATTCAGGAAGCTCTAGAGAATTCTCCAAAACAACTGTGCCAACAAGGAAAATGTTGAATTTTTCATCAGCTTCCCAGTACAGAGTGTTAGTGGGCAATCCATTCATTCATGACCAGATGTTCAGTGTAGTAACACTCTGCAGTTAACGTGAACCTTGTGGCCTGTTTTACATTGGTTTGCAAGGACATTGGCAGCAACCTAACATTGGAGAATTGTGGCCTGAAAAAGCGAGAGGCTGAAGTGTGTGCTTGTGGCTTCCTGGCTGGTTTTCACCAGCAACCAGACAAGGTAGGAAGTGATGAAAGAAATAAACAACACAGCACAGTGATTAAAGAAGCACTGGAGAAAACATTGTTTCTAAATTACTAAATTTCAAAGAACTGTAGGGATTTTCCCCTAGTTCTTTACGATTCAGAAGGAGAAATTATTACTGCTAAATGTTTAGTTTAACATGCTTTAATCTGGTTATGTAAACTGTAAATTATTTTTTTTAATAGTACTTGGAAGCCTGTAGCTGCTAACGTGTCAAGGCTATACTTGAGCATATGTAATCAGTCTAGGTGGCATTTTAAAATGTATAGAAACCTTGTTTGAGCATATATCTGGGATAGTCAGATAAAGATTAGAATTCCTGGTTGCTGTGGATTTGTGGTTTCCTTTATAAACATATATTTATGTCTCGTGCCATTTGAGTATGTTGTGCTAGGCACTCATACTCTGAAAAAAATAGTATCAAGTAGGAGTTTTGGAATAAATAGTGTGATTTTCTGCTTTGAAAAAGGATTCTTCCTTAAAATGATTAACTGTGTTTGATTCTGGTTGTGCCAGCTGGCTAGAAAAAAAAGATTTGATAACATTTAGGGGTTTTTTTCCCCTCCTCCTTCCTCTAGATGGAGGATTCTTTCATTCGTTCCTGCCTATATTATGTTTCTCTTGATTTCCAAGAGAAATAATAGATGAGGCTACTGTTACATTGCATTGCGACCGTAGTCTAATTATACAATATTCCTCTTACACTAAATAAAATATAATTCAGTGACATTTCATATCTTAATTTTGCTTTTCTGGTACAGCCTCTGTATTATTTCTTAAATACTTAGATGGATGGCATTTTCTTAAGCTCAGTATTGTTTATTTTCACAGGCATAGGAATCACTTCCAAAATATCTATTCATGGTAACCTTTTCCTGTGGCAGCGAGCTCCTTCACCTTACTTTAATCACTCAGCAGAGTGAAACTCACTACTCTGGCTCAGATTTTGCTATGGCATAGAAAATGGTGGAGATGGGAGACGGAGCCAGTTCTTTCACAGAGCTGAACCCCCCCACCCCCCCATAATAATGCCTGTTTGTTTTGGCAGGGTTTGGTGTCTCTAATTTGTAAGGTTATAATGAAGGCTGCAGTTCTTCAGCATTTCCAGCTTCAGAAAGTCACACATCGCATTGGGATACCCAAATCCATCATGAATTAGCTTGATCTTCCTGAACAATCTACTCATGAAGGAATGGGTGATAGCTCTGTTGTTCAATGCTGTTTCTTTTTAAATCTTGCTTTAAAAAAAATAATGCATGCAGCCACAGAGTGTCCTGTCTATCTTTGAGGGAAGTTGAAAACTCTGAGAAGCAGACTCCAGTTTTCATTGAGTCTGATTTACTGATAGAGAAATGAGAACAAATTTACAGTAGCTGTGACATTAGTTACCTTTATTCAGCCTGGTCCAGCCGCACCAAGCTCTGAGGAAGCTTCTGCTACGCACACGGTTTGTTCTTGGGTGTGAAAGCAAACAGTATTTGAGTTGGCAGAAGTTCCTTTTTAGACCATTCGCTGCCTCGGCAACAAACCTCAGCATGAGCTTTCTGATTTTGAATGTTTCCACTGGCAGGATGGCCTTTTTCCACATTTCTTCAGTTTGGGGAAACAGATTAGGAACTTATTTTGAGGGATATTTTTTTTGAAAATGGAGAAAAAGACCAATTGCTAGCAGTTAACAGCTGTAGTTACTATGTCATTTGTAGGTTTCACTTTATACGCTTCCAGAGGCATCTATTTTTTTTCTTAAAAAAAAAGGCTTTGCATAAAAAATATGCTCAATGCTGTCAACATATTGGAGGGTTTTTTTTAATACTGTGTTTCTCTCTGGTGTTTTATTTTACATGTTTGATACTTTTGTCAAGGAAGGTATTGTATGTGTGTGACCATTTTAAGATGATTAATTTCTTTTTAAAATTTTCTTTTAAGTAACAACAGGAAGAAATTGTACTTGCCAATATAATTAGTTCGATAGGGTTTTGTTGATAATCTTTCAGATTTCTTCAATTTGTTCAATGTCTCTTATTTACTTTTTAATATTTTCTTTAAAATAGAGCTCCACGAACATTCAACAGTTAGTATTAGGATAAAAATCAGTTGCAGGAAATGAATGCAGCTAGCCAATAAATTATTGAATGAAACTTGCTATTAAGTTCTGTAGAGTTTTGTGGTCTGTCAGTTCAAAGATATTACGTAAGTTTTGCCAAAACTCATTAATAGAACAACCTCCCAAATATTTATTAACAGTCTTTAAAAGTTCATGAAAAAGTTTTTCATTAGATAGGTAAGAAAAAAAGTATACAGACATGTTAATAAGTGAAAACATTGCTGTTTAATTTCATTTGCCACTTTATGTTCAAAGGCAAGATCTTCTTAATGCTTTGTTAAAACAGAGTTCTAAGAAGACATAATAGCTTTACTCATTTGTATCTATGAGATTTATAGTTGATTTTATTTAATACATCTACTACATGTTTGTATCATTGTGTGATGTCAGTTTGGTTAACTACTGCTATTTTGTTGCCAAGGTCCTTGTGAAAAGGGCATGAATTATGAATTTCCTTTACAGATTGCACAAAATGAAAACAGTTCCATTCTCTTAAGTAATACTCAGCCCAAACTATGGAAAGCATCAAATTTTTTTGTAAAAAATGTTCATCATGGGAGATCCATCTTGCAGAGAAAATAAATCATATAGTTGCATAGCATATACTTTGTTTGTTAGTATCATTTATAGCTCATTCTATTTAATTTCAAAATGTAGTGGGTGCTAATTGCTAGCTATAGTAGCATTTAAAGCATTTATTATGGTTTAGCCTAATTAAATTTTTACTTCATATATATGTGTGTAACAGGGATGCTTTCTTCTATGTGCCATTTTTAAACTAACTATATTAGAGTGTCTTTCTCCTAAAACAAACTAGTCCAACATTGTTTCCTTCCCTTTTCACTGTTGAACCTTGATTATACAAAACAGCCACATCTGTATCTCTTCATACAAAGGTCGAGATCAACCATACTGAAAAGATTGTAACAATGGAGAGTGATTCTTAACAATCCATAAAGCAGACTAAGACTGCTTAATACTTTTTCAGAATAAATGCAACCAACTTAAGAGCAAGTTGAAGATGTAAGAAAGAGACGATCTGAATGACAAGGATGAACAAAATAATAAAATCTGCTCACTTTTCTATAGGTTTTCCTTATAACACTACAGGACTATAGAAAAATAATATACTGATGTGTGCTTTTGTCTCTTCAAACAAAGAAATAATATGGATCTATCAGGTAATCTATTGTCTTTTGCCAGCTGTAACTCTGGCTGATAAAATTTCATTATCATTTAACTTCCCTGTAAACAGAACAAAACATAATCAGGAAAATGGGGGGGGGAATACTGAAAAAAATGATTAAATGAGTAAATGAGTAAGCAAAACATTATGTCTTATGACTGATTCATATATGCATATTTCACTTAGAAGAATATTTACAGTTAGTTTGCTACTTCTCTTCCAAGTACTGAAGACTTTTCTGAAGATGATAAAGTTAATCAAGTGAGAACTAATTTTCCTTCTTTCACTTGTCAGTTCTGTGATCTTTGCAGGTCAGAGATTTGAAATCTCTTTCCCCATAAAATGAGACAGTCAATTGGTGGCTGATTCTGCTATCTCTGAAATGCACATAAATAGCTTATGTGCTTTCCCTATATGCTAGAAAGAGTGTAGTAGTGTAAACATGGTATTTAGTGCAGTAGAATAGCATACAGCTTCTGTTTAGCCATATTATAATTTTGGAATCAGGATGTAATGGAAATTGAAATAGGTTGGATGAGATCCTTAATAGTAGAGTGAGACAGACACGTAATTAAAAAAAACTAACAGTAACAACATAGGAAGCCATCTTTCATTTTTGGCCAATATTTGAAATAATATCTATTCTGAGATTGGACTATATGGCAGGTTTTGTTTTCTAATTCCTATTAATCACAATCAGCATAGCAAATATTCAGTAGAACTAATGTATCCGGTCTATGCTCAGTAGCAGCGAAGTAATACAAGACATTGTAATTTTGTCATATCATTTTCTATAGAAAATGTGGCTTCTCTATACTTTTCTCTGCAAATCATCTTTCTTGCTTTTATCAATAGAAAAAGTTTGTTGCCATGACAAGACTTTCTGCTGTTTAATCTTGCTTTCCATTTTACATATGGGAAAAGTTCATCCACTGTTTTGAAATGGTTGTTGTGATTTACATCCCATCATACAAAATCCTTCCAGGTCTTACATCTCAGCACTACTGTCTTCACCTGCTGTACCACCTTGTCCATATGGCTCACAAATTTCATACAGTACCAATTGTCCATATGCACATTTAGGAGTTGCACCTGCCTTTTTACTATAATTGTACTTCTGAGAGTAATATACAAGTTAGCCTGTTTAGATTGGAAAGTGATTTGCAGTGGGTTGCATAAATCACATTTAGCTATATGAGGTTGCAAAGGATGTTACAGCTTTCCAGGCTTTACCAATGATCCTATAAGTACATCTTACATTGATTTTTTCTGAGTTGTACAGAGATAGAATATGCCTAGGTCATGTTGTATTGTACCAATAAGTGTAGCATTATGGTTCCCCCCCACCTCAGATTATGGTATTGCTAATGCCTTTGTTCCTAACACCAGCTTCCTAGGTGGGAATTTAACAGGTATATCTCTTCCTGAGCTGGATTAGAAGTGAAGAGGAAATGTGTGTGTGTGTGTGTGTGTGTGTGTGTGTGTGTGTGTATCTATCTATATCTATCTATATCTATCTATATCTATCTATATATCTATATCTATCTATATATCTATATCTATCTATCTATCTATCTATCTATCTATCTATCTATCTATCTATCTATTCATATGCTTTACTTCTGCTTATCTGCTCTGCTAAAAGTACAGGAACACAGCCAATAGAAAAATGAACAACTTCACTTATAATAATAGTAATGTTAAAATGCTGCAGTGTTTAAATTGTATGATAAAGGAGGAGGCATTTATGATGGTAATGACTAGAAAGCTTAAATGATTTTGGGATCTGTTCCTAACCAGAAAGCATCCGCGGAGATTTACTTTTGCTCTCTCAAAAATGCTTTAAAAGCCTGCAGCAATTTCTGTTCTAACATGATAATTTGAAGGATAGAACTCCAATTAAAACCAGCGTATAAAGCGGCAGCAATAAAACTTATTAGCATACTTATTTAAAAGCAGGGAAATGTGAAAACAAACATAAGCCAGAAGTTAGTCCTGAAAGAACTAAGGTTATCAGATGGTACTACAATACCATTCCAGCGTAGAGGAGTATCATTCTGTCTCAGCTTGTGAGGCATCTCAGAAGAGACTTTCTCTTGACAATCTTACAACATACATAAATGCATGTATGTGATGGTGTTCCCCTAGTCTGGACCCATACAGGTTTGAAATGATAGTACCTGCCAGGATCAGGTACTATAAATCGATATTAGAAGTAGTTGGGTAGATAGTGAAGCTGTTTGTTTTATCTAGATGTAATTTGTGTTGTCAGAAGCTTAATAGCTGCATTTGTAGTTATTTGAAGAGTAGACGTAATGTGTGGTGTATTATAGTAGTGAAACATATGGTATGAATTTATAGGGAATCATTGCCAGGTTATTTCTGTATTAAAAAGGTAAATTTTGGAAATGGTCTATGTCCTTGGATATCTAAAATCACGTCTAATTGAACTGACATGGTCAGGAGAAAATGCGGAATATGAAAAATGTAGCAATTTTTCTGTTTAACAAGTGTTACTAAAACATGTACGTTTCATGAGTTACAACCTATGCAAGCTATGCCCTTTAATAATTTATTTTTTATTTATTTAATTAGTTTTATATACCACCCTATTCCCGAAGGACTCAGGGCGGTTTACAGGGCAAAATTTAAAAGACAATATAAAAGTTGAAATAGAATTAAAATGAATTGAATTAATTAATAGCCCAACAAATTAAAACAAAGTTTAAAAACTTAAAACCCCTCAGTCCAGGCCAGATAGATCAAAGAACCAGGTTTTCAGGTCCCAGCGAAACGAACGAAGGTCGGGGGCAGTCCGGAGTTCCACAGGCAGATCATTCCATAGGGCAGGCGCACCCAAAGAGAACGCCCTCCCCCTGGGGAACATTCGCCGGCACTCCCTGACCAGTGGCACCCTAAGGAGGCCCTCCCTATGGAAGTGCACAGGACGATGGGAAGTTGATGCTGGTAGCAGGTGCTCCCTAAGATAATCCGGGCCCATGCCATTTAGGGCTTTATAGGTCATCACCAGCACCTTGAATCTCACCCGGAGGGCAACCGGAAGCCAATGCAGCTCCAAGTGGTCCTCAAGGGCAGCCCCATGTAGAGAGCGTTGCAGTAGTCTAACTGGGAGGTCATGAGCGCATGTGTGACTGTGCGTAGGGCATCTCAGTCCAGATAGGGCCGCAACTGGTGCACCAGGTGAACCTGGGCACGGCTCCTATATGATCTTCCAAACTGAGCCGTGAATCCAGGAGGACGCCCAAGTTGCGAGCCCTATCAATGGGGGGTAACACCTCACCCCCCCATAGTTAGCGATGGACAAAGCTGGTTCTCCCGAGATGCTGGTATGCACAGCCACTCAGTCTTGGCGGGATTGAGTCGAAGCCTGTTTCTCCCCATCCAAACCCGGACCGCCTCTAGGCAACGGGACATCACGTCGAGGGCATCACTGGGTTGGTTCGGGATGGAAAGAAAGAGCTGGTATCATCAACATACTGATGATACCCCACCCCAAAACCACGAACGAGCTCACCCAGCGGCTTCATGTAGATGTTGAACAAGAGGGGAGAGAGGACCAACCCCTGAGGAACTCCACAAACGAGAGGCCTCGGGGCGGATCTCTGCCCTCCCGTCAACACCAACTGCGAGCGGCCCAGGAGGTAGGAGGAGAACCACTGTAAAACAGTGCCCCCCACTCCCAACCCCCTGAGACGCCGCAGTAGGATACCATGGTCGATGGTATCAAAAGCCGCTGAGAGATCTAACAGGACTAGGACAGAGGAACAACCCGTCCCGAGCCCGCCAGAGATCATTCACCAGCGTGACTAATGCCGTCTCCGTGCTGTACCCAGGCCTAAAGCCCGATTGGTATGGGTCTAGATAATCAGTTTCCTCCAGGAACAAAATAATGTTTGTTAGCCAGAAAAGGTATTGTCGTAATCTTATTTTCTGCTACCATAAACTAAGGTCTCTCTCTCTCTCTCCCTACAGTGATGGTGAGCTCTGTTCCTTTCAGTCAGTTTGCACATGGAAATGAATAACTGCATTCTTGAATGCTTCAACTGCAGGGATTTACAGCTGTAGTTACTATGTCATTTGTATGAACTTGAAATTTTCTAACAGTTTTCAAAAAGGAAAAACTTCACTAAACTTATTATAGTAAAAGGTGTCTCTTAGTTTAGTTAGAGGAAATATGATCAGTTGTAAGTCATAGCAGATTCACAGCCATATGTATGGCAGTTTTTCATTAGCAAACCTAATTATATATTCCTGAAACATTCTGCAGAAAGGACTGCATTACTACAGCATCACATTCTAAATGGCTTCTACTTTGAATACATGTGAGATTTTTTTTATGTAGAAGGGCATTGTATATAAGATGACTGCACTAAGGAATGATGTGTGCATGTACATTGTCATATTTTTATGTGGTCTATGCAGCACAAAAGCTGCATCCCTTCCTTGCAGTAGGGATTCTCAAGTGTTGTGCTTATGGGATGCATTCTTATATCAACATTGTTGTTGTTAGTTGCGAAGTCATGTCCGACCCATCGCGACCCAATGGACAATGTTCCTCCAGGCCTTCCTGTCCTCTACCATCTTCTGGAGTCCATTTAAGCTCATGCCTACTGCTTCAGTGACTCCATCTAGCCACCTCATTCTCTGTCACCCCCTTCTTCTCTTGCCCTCAATCTTTCCCAGCATTAGGCTCTTCTCCAGTGAGTCCTGCCTTCTCATTAGTTGGCCAAAGTATATCAACATACTAATCAGGAATGTAGAGTTACCATGTTGTGGAAGATGTTATAACCTGAGTCAAAAATCTCTGACTGGCTTTGCACAAGAATATCTGGAGGAGTAAAAATGAGCAGAGAATGGGCCACAGCTTAAAGGGAATAGTGACAACTGAGTATGGTCATACAGTCCTACTCTCACACATGTACATTCCATTAACACATACTGTATTTTTTTTCTTTTCAATTATTGACTGCCTCAATTGCTGAAGCAGCACTGAACATTGTACACTGATATAATGGAAATGTAATGGAAATCTAGCAACAGCACAACAATCCAACAATAAGAAAGAAAAAAATAACTGGTTGGGGAGCAAATTGAACAATTATACAGCATAAAATAAGTATCATAAGTGGAGTCACAAAACACTTGGTCCAAGGCCAGCTAATAAAGGATCCAGAGCATGCCTACTAGGCCTGATCTTGCATGCTGGGCAGAAATAATGGCAAAAATAATTGCAAAAGGCAGTCCCATAGTTAATTAGGGCCTTAATGATGAACAGCCTATAGGTTACACCCAGCACCTAGAAATCAAAATAATAACCAGTGTAGTTTAGGAAGTGGTGGTACATTACATGGGCAAAATAAGGTGTCCCATAGATTCTCATGCTGCAGCATCCTAAACTACTACTTGTTTCTGGGTGTGTTCCAAGGATGACCTCATGGAGAACATATCACAGCAGTCCAATAAGCCACATGTGTGACCAAGAGCAATAAGCCACATGTGTGACCAAGAGCAGGATCTCCCAACCCAGAAAATGGCATAATTAATGAGTCAGACACATATACAGCTGAACCAAGATTTTTAAAGCTATAGCTGGCATTTGTTCATTGGAAGACCCCAAATTGTACCACTTCCACCAGAAAAGTGCAATGTTTTGAGAACTGATTTTGGAAAATCTCTTGTAGCCATATCTACTTGGTCTTGCTAGATTTGAATCTGAGCTATGGGACTTCAGTGGCATCACTGTTCAGTCGGATGTGTAGCTAATACAAATAAGTGATAATACCTGGTGCCATGCTGCCATATGACCTTCCTTCTAGTTTCAGATGTGCAGCTGATCTATCAGAGATAAAGTGCAATCCCTTTGTATCTCACCCAGAGAAGAAACAGCCACTTTTCTGATCATCCAGTCTAACAGTTAATCTTGTTATTCTTTAATCTCTCAATCCACATACAACAGTTTGAGACTTATCAACCAGATGACTTCTGCAAGAATATAAAATTCAGCCTCTTTCCTAACAGATTTGTATTTTCAGAGATGAAAGATAGCTGTCAGCCTTTGCAAGTCGACTAGTCAGGAAACACAATCAGATCTGTCTAGTTCAGGGGTGTCAAACTCAATTTCATTGAGGGCCACATCAGCATTGCGGTTGCCCTCAAGGGGCCGGGTGGGTATGGCCAGGGTGGGCGTGGCCTACTGGGTGGGCATGGCTAGAGTGCGTATGGCCTATTGGGTGGGCATGGCCAGCTCTACATCGTTCGCATCAAGGGTGCCTATGGGGGCCTGGGCAGGAGTGAGACAAATCTGAGGGTCTCTGGCAGAAGGAGGGTCTTTGGGCCAGTGCCAAGGCAGTGGGAGCCGTTCCCTCACTGTTTCCAGGATGGCTTCGCGGGCCACATGAAACCACTTTGCGGGCCGCATCCGGCCCCCAGGCCTTGTGTTTGACATGTCTGGTCTAGTTGAATGAAGAGAAGGACGAGGGGTGACATGATAGCAGTGTTCCAATATCTCAGGTGTTGCCACAAAGAAGAGGGAGTCAAGCTATTCTCCAAAGCACCAGAAGGCAAGACAAGAAACGAAGGATGGAAACTAATCAAGGAGAGAAGCAACCTAGAACTAAGGAGAAATTTCCTGACAATTAGAACAATTAAGCATTGGAACAACCTGCCTCCAGAAGCTGTGAATGCTCCAACACTGGAAGTTTTTAAGAAGAGACTGGACAATCATTTGTCTGAAATGGTGAAGGGTTTCCTGCCAGATGATCTCTAAGGTCCCTTCCAACTTATTATTATTGTTATTGTTAATATTGAGCAAATTCTATTTTATTGTAAGGCTACCTTAACAGAATCTTGCAAGCTTGAAAGTACAATCTTCCACCATTTCTTTTATAGTCTGAGAGGTGAGGAGAGGGTCCCTTCTGAGCTTTTCTCTGCCCATTATGCTGCTGCATGACCATTTCCTAGGCATCTGTTCACCTTGTTTCTCAAGGTCCTTCTCACATACTATTATATTGTCTATTAGCAGTTTAACAAGCCAAATTATATGCACTTTGGTCTCAGGCACCACCTGAGGCTCCTGTCTGACCCTAGGTTGCCAAACCAGCTCCAGAACTGTAGGTCCTATCAGCTTTTGGTTTTACCACTGACATTGCTCATTGTTCAGCTTGCATCATCTCAGCAACATTCCTAACTACCTCTACTTGGGTCCTCACACCTTCCCTGAGCATCAAAAGGTTCCCTAAATCCCCTTTCCTGTTCCCCGCTAAAACAGCCTTCTTTTCCTGGTTCCATATTGGGGGGGGGGAAATGTGAAGTGTTCACTTCATTCACGCACATATGCATCCATTTCACTTTCCATTACACGCAGTGTGACAAGAGTAGAAGTAATTTGAAAGGCTGATAGTAGCATGAGTGGTTCCTTTCTAGCAGTGATATCTGAGAGGGAATCTAAGATATCTTTATGAAAGGAAGGCATTGAAGAACTCACCTGCCTTTTACAGCTTCTCTCAGCTGCTGGGAGAAGGAAATATACAGGCTCCATTCTTTTATTGAAAATCTAAATCTTTTACTTTTTTTATTTGCCTGGAAGCCATAGTTGTACTGTGTCGAGCACCTTGTATGACTCAAATTACCACTTGACTTCCTTCACTATAGACTGCAGGAACTGTTTATGTAGACTGTGAATAAAAGCTTTAAATGGACTTCAGCTCATGGCATTTAAACTGATAGAAGCTAAAGGTGGTGCTGGAAAATTAAGAAAACACACATTGTAGTACTTGATTCCTGTATGCATTGTTTGTTTTGTGCTTCTCCACCCTTGAGTTTAATTGTATAAATTAAATGTCGCGCCACCTTGCCTGAGGTATTGGCATCCTATTCTAATTTAATTTACAGCTATTAAATTATATCTGTTGAATAAAATGGGGGTCTGTGGCAAATGTATTTATAGCAATGTTTACCAGAGCTTATGTTTAAAACAGAAATAGCTGCTTTGTAGTTGCAAACTTTTAAGCAAGTTCTGGCAGTCTTTGTTTTTTTCACAAAATGCCAGTCGTAAAGAGAAAAGAGTAATGGACCCTACAAAGACAGCATCTATATGACTCAGGAGCTATAATAATACATTGTTTTGTGGAGCCACCTAAATAATTGACTGAAAGGAAACATCACGATTAAACTGAATTACAAAAGAATGACTTGGTTCTAAAGAATGTAATATACAATGATCTCAGACAATTCACTTTTGACATAGTTAAAAGCATATAACTGAGCAAGGAGTGCATTAGAATACTAAAGCTTTTCTCTACATCAACATTCAGAACAGTAAAACAATGCTGTATCAAGTGAAAAATTGAAATGTTAAAGAAAAGCATTCTTTTCTCTCACAGCTTAATTATATTAGTGAAGTATTTTTAAATGGCATTTTGGAACCTGTGAAATTACACAGCTCCCCCCCCCCCAATACAATTCAGTATAAATGAAATCATAAGATAACAGAGTAGATTTTGCTAAAATTTGTAGTCTCTGTACATTATGATTTCTACTGTTCCTGAATGGAATTAAGTCTTTTTGTAGTAGAAATATTCAGTTTTGACTGAAGAAAGATATGTGTGTTATTACAAGTTGAAGCCTCAGATGAGTGTAGCATGAAAAAGAAGGGGTTCTTTGAGGCCATAAAAGATGCCAGTATATCTAAGAATCAAACTAAAATAATGTGCATCACAGTTGTGTTAAAAGAAGCTGGTTGGTTAGCATGTAAAACAGCCAAGTTTGAACATTATAATTATAATTGTAAAGAGACGAAGTGTACTGTGGAGTGCCTTGTTTGATCTAGTATGGTCAGCTTTGGCTTAATTATTAAGAATATAGTATAGGTAAGGTAAAACCAAACAATGTAAAACTGCACAGAAAAAAGATAATTTCAGAGAACAAGGAAAGATTTTCAGTGACCAAGTCATAAACTAGGCAGCTTCAGTTTCAACTTGACAGAGTTTTAATTAGCTATTCAGCCAGGGTATTGGGATTGTGAAGTGCAATGTGTTATTTTTTACTTATCACTTGTTTATGAGAGAAGTAGAGCCTGTTCATCTGATGGACCTAGTGCACTTCCGAAAGGAGCTTGGACCTTCTCTGATGCTCTGATGGGTGGTTGTCAAGGCCTTACTTATTGCATGGAATTGGTGGCTGATTGGTTGGGGCCTTAGGCCATTTATTTTTTTATATTGTTATTAGACCATATTGCTCCTATATAGCCTTTCCCGGTTTGACCACTGTGGGATGTACCTTGGTTCACTGAGGAGCTCCAGGAAATGAAACACCAGAAGACATGACTGGAGCAGCATTGGAGGAATACCTGACTTGAGTTTAACCAAGCATAGGTAAGAGCCCATATTTGGGCTTTACCTCATAGCAATATTAGCAGCAGAACATCAGTATTTCTGTGCCCCAATAGTCATTTAGTAGCCTCTTTTTGGTGACCCAGTTCCTGTTGGGGAGGAATGGGCATCAGATCATTTGAAGGGTGTATGTTTGTGCCTCTATTTTTTAAGGTAGATAAATCCAATGTTTTCTGACCTGGTGTTCAACTGGGCAGTTGAGGCTCTTGAGGCTGAGTCTTGTAGTTTGATATACGTTTTAATTGGTGGCACCTGAGGAAATGGATATATTTCTTTGTACTGTTAGTTCTGATATCTGTTTTTTTACTCAGCTACCTCCTGGGTCGTTGAGTACTTGAGTCCATGCTGAAGTCTTATCTTCATTGAGAGGGGGAGTGGTGTCTTTCACCTTGAAGGAAGTGCTGATGTATCCCCTCTTCAAGAAGACCCCCCACCAGTTTAGATAACTACTCCTGTCTCCATGTTCCCCTTTGGGGAATGATTGTTGAAACTCCGATTGGTCAGCAGTTGCAAAGAACCCTGGGGAAAGCAGATTATATCATTGGTTTCAAGTCAGATTTCAATAATGGGACAAACTTGGTTGTACTTGTTGATGACTGTGAAACCAAGATGGAGTTGATACATCCATCCAAGCACTCCTTGATTTCTCAGCAGCCTTCAATTCCCTTCTGGACTGGATTTAAGTGTTGGGAACTGGAGATACTATTTTATAAAATGGCTGGTTGGTGCTAGCAGGAATGGAAAAGGAATTCTCAAGGTCCCTTTTATAGTGGTATATTTGATGCTATCTTTCTCTTCCTATTTAACATCTACATGAAACCCTGGGTAAGGTCATCTGTTGGTTTGGTATTTGGTATCATCAGAGTGCTTTGCCTACTTGACCCAGTTTGTTTCACCATATTCGGCCTAGACTATGGCTTACTGTCCTGTGCATAGATTCTGCATGACAACTCTTGAGATGTTCTGATATTCATATTTTCCTTTCGTCTTCCCAGAGTTTAACATGGTTAATACAATCAAGGGCCTTTCTATAGTCAATGAAACATGTATTGGCTTCTCTTTTTTGGGTGGTTTTTTTTTCTCAATTATTCAGCATGCATCACCAATAATGTCTCTTGTTTCTTGATCGTTTGTAAAGTCTTTGTTAAGTCTTCCTTTGGTATAAATATATACTGATTTCTTCCTTTACTTTATTACTGTGTTGTTCTGATTGCTGCCATAGTTTGATTACAATCTTTACTGATTCTTCTTTTGCTTGTCATATTTCTGCAGATATTCTATCAATGCCTAACCTTCAGATGTAGTAATGACTGAGTGCTGATCTAATATCTTTTCCTATTCAAAGTTATTATACATAGGGAACATCTTCTAAGGTGTCTTAGATGTTGGCATTTTATGGTACAGAATTTCAATATATTCCTTCCAACTTTTTTTGTTCTTTGAACAAATTACTATCCTTAGTTGCATTTAGCATACCAGTTCAAGATTGGAATCTGCTTTAGAATTTAGAGATTTTTTTTTTGAAGACTTTATTTCCCATGTTTGTTTCCACCTTCAGTATCTATACTGATCCGGAAGTTATTCTGTTTTTCTCTTCGGATAGCTGTTTGAAATCTTTCTTACGTTTGGCTTCACTTCTTGGTGTTTTGTAGGGTTTTTGTGATATCCAGTTTGCTGTTTTTTGGTCTTTGGCAATGTCTTCACATTCATCCCTAAAAACTTCTTTGAATCTGTTTCACAGTATATTTGCTTCTTAAGGTTCAGAACTTTGAAACTAATTCTTTATATTCTCTTTGGAAATGATGGCTAGATGCTCAAGATCATATTATGGAAAGTAGTTGACTGTCTTCTTTTGCTTTAGTTGGACTTGAAACATTCAGTTCACAATCTATTTCCCTTTAAGGAAAAGGTGGAAGAGACAGGATCAGAAAAAGGAAAGGAGGTGAGGTTGTCATGCAGGAATACAAGCTAATTTGAGGGCTAATCCACATGGAGCTCCATTTCTATCTGTTCTTCTTGCCATCGTTCGCTCCCTAGAGACTAAAACAGACGTTCTGAAACTTGAGCTGGCCAAGAAAAAGGAGTGTATATTGGAGGTGGTGACCCTTTGAGCGCTGTATGCAATGGTGTACATTCAAAGTGACAATAAAGTTGTTGTTGTTGTTTTTGTTATTATTATTCCATTTTAAACCTGTGGCCACATCTTTGCTATTATAACAAAGCTCTTCCATCTGCTTGAATCAATAATATAAGACTGATTTCTGTGTAACCCATCTGATGATATCCATGTCATTTTGATTATATGAAGATTATTTTAGCCATGAAGAAATCATTGGACCGACAAAATTGGCAAATAATTCTCCTGTTTTATTTCAGTTTTCTGCACTATGCAGTCTTTGTTTTCCTCTTTAATATTTACAATTTTCAGCCTGAAGCAGCACATCTTACTTGTCCTATCAATTTCCATTTCTTCTTTATCAGTGACTAGATCATAAAGTTGTATAATTGCCATACTAAACAATTGCCTGTGAAGTCTATTTGATATTATTCAGTCATTGAATTATGCCTAGATATTGCCCTTGCCATGTTCTTTCTGACTGTCAAACTATTCCTTCTTTGTTTTTTGTTTCCCAAGTATTAAAATATGATTTTCTGCCTGAAAGTATGATGGCCAGTTCAAACTCAGAAGATTCTGAGCTAGAGGAAGCTAGCCAAGGAACATTCAAGTTAGCTGGAGGCAACAGAAGATAAGAAATTGGATATAGGACCTCCTCTGGTTTAGGGCTGAGTGCAAATCTTCTTGCATGGCAAGGACATTTATTTTTATTTTTATTTTTTTAATTTTAATTCCATTTACATCCCGCCCTTCTCCGAAGACTCAGGGCGGCTTACAAGCTTAGCAGTATTCCTCCTCTAGATTGCCAGGATTTGGTGGAAGCTCCATTTAAGAACTGTTACTGCTCAGTAGCTCTCCATTGGGAACGAGCACTTCTGTTGCTTGGATTCTGTACATTTGCCTAGTGAACTTGTTTCTTATTGAAAGTCTGTCCTTGGAATTCAGACAGCTGATGACTTCTGGACCATGACCTGATTGGGCTTCTACTCTCCCTCTTTGGGCTTTGGCTATTTGGAATTTTTTTGCAGCCAAACTCTCTAAGGGCTGGGACTTTATTTCTGTGTCTATGCATTTGCACACATGTCCTGCCTACTACATCCTGTATTTACTGAATCCAACAAACACCTTTTTGCAATATTCCTCTGGCCTGTGAAAGGACAGAAAGTTTCTAATTCCAGCTTATTTCAATTTGCTGATTCCTAAGATAGCAAGGCACAGTTGATTTATTTCCTCTTTCATTATGCCGTGGTTATCCATGTTCATCCTTTTTACATCCCTGTAATTCTGCTTTTGCAGCTTCAAATTTTCTTTTCCTAAACATCTGGAAGACACATTACAAATACTATCAGTATTCGAAAAGACGCTCAGCTCATCAGCAGTAGCATATTAAGTGCCATGCAAGCCAATCACAAATATGTAATTGGGTTAGGCCATTTAGGCCATTACAGCCAATACCTTGCTTCAGTTTGAACATATCCAGTCCACCATCTCCTTTGATATTATTATTAGGTCCCTAAATATGTAAGTGGAATCTGCATTTTGTAATTTAAAAAAAATTATTCTATATCCTGGGCTCTGGAGTATTAGTTTTCTTGTGTAAAACATTCTTTCATGTCCTTGAATAATCCTATTGTACACCCGTTCTATAATCTTTAAATTAAGTATACTTAATGCTTTCTTCAAAAAATGTGGTCCTAGTCATTGATCATCATTATTGTTCTTGGTATCTGTTCTGTTTTGCCTAAATATTTATAAGAGTATGATGCCCAGAACCAGGCGTGATACTTGAGTAATGTTTGAGCAATGCAGAGTAGAATTTTTTTTGATTCAGATGATTTGGAAAATATTATTCATTTATTATGTATATTTTTATAACCCAATTTATATAAATTTATGCAACTCAATTGACACATAACTCAAGATGGCTAGCAAACCATAAAATAAACACCTTAATTTAGAAATACTTTTTTTTTAAAAAGAAAGAAAACACTGACACATGAAGTCAAACTTTTACCATGTCAAACAACCTTTCCCCATCTAGTACTGACACCCAACATTCAAGGGCAGAGTCAGATCTGTACCATTTTACAAAAGCGGGACAAGTGAGGCCATCCAACTTTAAGGGGGAATGCTATCCCAAAAGACAACTGTGGCAATATAGGAAACATGCTTTTTGGTCCCATTCTCTGGCTCATTGTTTAATAGCAGGAACTGAGGGAATTCCCACACTGCTGAACCTGTGGGATGAACAAAAATACAGGTAGCCCTCAACTTACAACAGTTCGTTTAGTGACCATTCGAAGTTACCACTGCACTGAAAAAAGTGGCTGTTCAGGTATTAACAGCTAACCAGCTTATGTAATGTAAGATATAAGATGTAATGATGGGAATGACTCAGCAGGGTCTGTAGTCTTTTTAAGAGCCTTTGTATAAAGGTAAGGCTCTGCTGATGTGTTCTCTCTCTTCCGTTTCCTACTGCAACTGGTTTGTTGGATCCTGCTGTATTAGCACGTGTATGTATATTGTTCCTGGTGTATGATATTATAGATAGTGTAAGATAAACAACCATTTACTATAGACCACTGTTTATTGTGCTTGCTCCTGGGTTATCTCTGACAGTGACTTGCAATCATTTTTCACATTAATGACCACTGCAGCATCTCCATGGTCATGTGATCAAAATTTAGATACTTAGCAACTGACTCATATTTATGATGCTTGCAGTGTCCCAGGGTCATGTGATCAGCTTTTTCAACCTTCTGACAAGCAAAGTCAATGGGGAAGCCATTTAACAGCATGTTACTAAGTTAACAACTGCATTAATTCATTTAACTACTGTGGCAAGAAAGGGCGTAAAACAGGACAAAACTCACTTAACAAATGTCTCACTTAGCAACAGAAATGTTGGGCTCAGTTGTGGTCATAAGTCAAGAATAACTCTAATTGAGAAGGAAAAGGAACTGTGCTTCTAGTAATGCAGGCTAAAATCACATTTATCTTTTTATGCAGATTATGTTATTATGGTATTAATAGAAGTTAATATTCAGCTTGTGATCAGTTTCGGTTCCAAAATCCTTCTCACATTTTTATAGCTAAATCACGTATCTTTCATCTTATCTGACTTTATGCTAGTGCAGAAGTCCAGATCAAACCATGTGCGGTAGCTAGTCATCAAATGAAGGACAGACCATCATTGTTAGCACAGGTCTTGCTGTTAGAAATATTTTCCCTAACAAGTCAGTCAGAATCTGCATTCCTAGCTTGTATTTGTTATTCCATGTCATTCCCTCCGGAATTGTAGACAACGCGTCTTAGCCTATTATATAATATTAATTTTGTCATGCAGTTTTGAATGCTAAACAATTGATAGGGTTTCTCTCAATCATCCTGTTACAGACTATTAGGACCAAGGTTGAAATCTCCCTATACTTTGATGAGGAATCTTAGATGTTTTATGCCAGCTAAGGCACGCTGTCTTGCTTTTGAACTGAGTAACCGAAAGGACTTTAACAAGTACTTTGCTGAAATCAAGATGTACTGGATTCATAGTGTTCTCAGAGTTGTTTAAAATATTTGTAGATGAAAAAAAAGTTCTGCAACATTTATTCTTGAAAAATCTATGTGGAGTTCTAATAATCAGTGCATTATTTTAAGAAGCTTTAATGCATGGGTGTCAAACTCACCATGTAACGTGACGTATCGCGACGTATCGTGACTTTTTTTACATTGCTGGAGCTGGGGTGGGTACGGCCTCCGTATGATGCAACTGGCCCGCAGGCTGGCAGTTTGACACCCTTGCTTTAATGCATTTCATGATTAAAAGTTCTAAAAGAAACATGGAAAGGAAGATGATAATCCACCATATTGTAGCAATCATTGCATTGCGCTGAATAATGTTACACCATAATTGATTTCCTTTGTAACAACAACAAAAATGTCTTTAGAGTCATATTCCCTAGCAAATACAGGTAGTCCTTACTTACAGTCACTTAGTGATTATTTAAAGTTATGACAGACCCCTCAAAAGGTACTTATGACTCAGTTTCAGAGTTCCAGTGGTGGGACACATACCCTTGTGATCACATGACTGCATTTTGGGTGTTGGCAATCAGGTCACCATTTAAAGCCAGTTGCAGTATTCCATGGTCACATGACCAATGTATGATTTTTTTTTGGCTGGAAATTGACCTTTTCAGCCAGTTTCCAGCAAAAAAACATCCATTGGAATGAATTGACTTGTAGCATTCACTTAATGACCACAGTGTGCATTCAATGACCAATGTGTTTTTTGCAACCACTGCAAAAAAGATCATAAAATGGGGTTGGTCACATGGGTGCCTCAACCTGTTACCATCATGATTTACAATGGAAATTCCAGGCCCCATCATGGTAGTAAGTCAAGGACTACCTGTAGCCAGGCATCTCTTCACTGAATAGATACTTGATATAAAGCAGGGTGGATAAGGGAAGAAAAATTTTCTGCAGTAGAAGAGCCTTACTACATCATTCATACTCTTCATCTGGCAATTGAATCTTGTTTAGTTTCTTCTACTTTTTTAGTTTAAGTATGACTAATAATCTGGTCTTTGATCAGACCACCTCATCTTTTGGCACAAAATAGAGACTTTTCATCCTTTTCTATTTCTTTAAAGATAAACTATTAATCATAACAATTTGGAAATTTCAAGTGTAAAAATCAATGTAATTAAACCACACCCAAATGCTGATATTTATCTGACAGATTCATAACCCTGGAGTTGGATGTTCTAACAAACTCATAAAGTATGGTTAGTGCTTTTGTAGATGTCTTGATATGTTATTTGTTCACAGCAGTGTCTGGATGAATTGATGGTTCGTTGTTCAGAACTTGCTTTGGTTCACATTTTTGATTGTGTTAAAAAATGGATCCAATTAACTGAGACTGCTATGCCAAATAACGTTGCATAAGTACAGTGAAGTGGGAAAAACAAAATGGGATATAGAACGTTTTCTGCCATTTTTCTCCATTAAGCCAGGACTCTGTAGCGTTGCCCACCTTCATATAAGAAATTTATTTTTGGCTGATTGTGACATTTGTATATAATTAGTTAATATTTTGGTTAATGTTAAGTGTATCAAAGGGAAAATGGATTTTTACATAAACTCAAAGTAATTTAGGAACTTAAAGATTGAATTCACTGCCTTGGGTCATGCTAGGAAAAATGAATTTAATGACTCTCAATTGTCATTATCATGGCAAGAGATGGGGAATTGTATTGAACGCTAGGTCGACCTCCCATAGAATCATTAGAACAGTTTAGCCTCAGGGTAGTGAAGAAATAAAAATTACTGTTCGTGTATAAACATATGAAAAAAAATTGTTGGAAATTTTCAACACTTGAGAAGAAAGGGAGAGAAGGAAGAGAGGGGATACACCACTGATGATTCAGTGCTATAGATCCTGATTTGCAAACTTCTTTGTCCTACATCCATATTAGTATGATGAGAATCCTATGAGGGAAAGGAAGGAAATAAGAACAATATATATGGTCTCCTGATGTCCTTCGGCATTATTGGCGACATTATCCTTTTGTGGGACGTCAAATTTGGAGTCATTCTTTTTCAGCAGGGCCTCTTGTTTCCAAAAGGTAGTTCTGGGGACTAATTTTTGACCTTGATAATTTGTGTTGTGGTAGTCTACAGAGCATACTGAATCCAGTGGCGTAGCGTGGGGGGTGCAGGGGGGGCCGGCCGCACCGGGTGCAACATCTGGGGGGGGCGCCCATTAAGCTCGCCGGAGGGGGACGATTCTGCTTCGCCGAGGGTCGGAGGAGCGAGCGAGCGGGCGGAGCGTAGAAAGCAACCGCATTCGCTGCACCCAGCCAGAGCGGGATCCCGTCCTCTCGCGGCTGCGGATCGCCTCCTTTCTCGGGTGGGGGTGGGGAGGCTTGGCGGCGTCTCGCCTCCCTCTCTTTCTCCCGCCGCGGCTCTCCTCCGCTTGGCTCTCAACCTGCAAGCCCGCCCCCCCCGACCCAGCTCCCGCCCCCGTCTCCTCCTTTCCCGGAGGTAAAGGTAACAACTGCAGCCGCCGCACCTGCGGCGGCTTGCTGCTCCTCCTCCTCCTCCTTCTCCTCCTCCTGCCGTATTGACTCTCTGCGGCCACTCGGTTCCCCCTGCAGGAGGCGATCAGGACGCCCCCCCGACACACGTCGCCAGCAGCGAGAGTTTCCAGCCAGTCCGGCGAATCTTTGGGGCGAGGTGCCAAAGAGAAGGAGGCGGCTTGGCTTGGATAAGCAGCGTCTGGGCAGAAAATAGGTCAGGCGCCACAGCAAGTATGAACTCCTGGGGTTCAGCCTAAGCAGGCAAAGCTGCAGGGTGGGTTGGTTGGCTTTTCCGGCTTTGGAATAACCTTGGGAAGCTGAGGCATTGTAAGTTGGAAGTCATTGTTTGTTGCCTAACATGTTGGGTCACCCCACACCACATGCTAAGCCATAAACCGTGGTTGGTATCCAGGGTTTAGGACAAGATGGAGAAAACTAGCCAATTGTGGGATCATAAATCTTGATGAAGCCCATCATCGCTCCATGTGTAGTCCAAGCCTATTCACATCTGTTGTAAGGTCATTCTCTCGTGGGGTTTATCTTGACATCCACTAAGAGTGGAACAAACATGCCCCATTAACCATTTTCAACGCCATGTCCTCTCTTTGTCTCATCCTAAATCACAGCTGAGGCACCTTAAAGTTGCCTTGTTTCAGTTTTAAACTAGCATTTTCCCTCTTCTCCAGAGACCCTTTTTTGCCTTGAACCTAACTCAGGGGTAGGCAACCTTGGCTCTTTTATGACTCATGGACTTCAACTCCCAGAATTCCTGAGCTAGTGGAAGAGACTCGAGTGCTAAAATCCACGGGTTAGGGGGCGCAAATTACTTGCCTTGCCCCGGGTGCTGACAACCCACGCTACGCCACTGACTGAATCAAGAGCTCTTTTCTTTGTCTGTGTTACATTTATATGAAAGTAGTTTAAAAAAAACCACTTGAAAATTAGGTACAGTGATTTCTGTACCCAGAGGGCACCTATCCCTTTCTAATTCAGGTAAAGTAATCAGTGCTCTGGATGGTTATTTGGGAATCAATTATGAATCTATCCAATTATGGATAAAGGCCAGTAAGTAGAAACTGAGTTGTTACGTAAACCTCAACCTATAATGAATAAAGTATCATTCCTCTTGATCTCAAGTTAAAGATATAACTTAACATTTCTTTCAACTGAAACATCCATTGTTCTTGATTGATTGTCAAACTATTTGAGATAGTATTCAGTTTCTATTAGTGTAATAATGTACCATACACGCTCAAATCCTGTTGGGCTGCCTTATCCCAGCAGGGTCACCCAAGGTGTGAAGGACATTCCATCTTCTCAACTAAAACAAGCAGGCCCCTGAATTGATCAGCAGCAAAAGGTGGAATAGATTGAGATGCATGATCACTTTAGTGACACTTAAAGGTGTCATTTAACATTGTACTGTTACCAAGAAAACCACATGTGTAGGCAAGGTAAAGCAATAGGGCCAGATAAGTGATACTGTACCAGATGACGGGCCCTTATGGCAATTATTGATGTTCTTCAAAGTGATGGATATAAACTTAGGTTCATATTGTGGAAACCCGTTGGGTTTGTCTTTCCCCTTTAGCTTGGCCTGAATCTTTCATGTGAGAAGATATTTATACCCACAATGACCAGCATCATGCAGGCAGTGATTCCTTGTGATACTCTGTAAGCGAAAGTTGGACTTTGAATAAGAGGTTCTTCAAACTCTGCATTGACATTTTTCAACTTGGTGTTGGAAAGGATTCCTGGGAATACCCTGGATAGCTAAGAAAATCAGTGAAGAAATCATTGTAGAGTTTTTACTCGAGGCATAAATGAACAGGCTGAAATTATCATATTTGGACACATTATGCAAATAACCATCTCTTTTGTGAAATACATAATCCTGGCCAAGGTGGAAGAAAAGGGATATGGATAACTAGCAGATTGGTGAATGAATTTAATTCTATTCAATTATATCCATTATAGGTGTATTATTGGAAGACCTGAAGGAATTAGTTAAGGCACATTGTCCTGAAGAATTTGTGTCACTAAGGGTTGATACTGATTTGATTGCATCTAATTAAAAACAATCACAAAGTATAAATGGGAATGCTTTTGAAAAGCATTCAGAACCCATGTGAATTGGCATGGAGTTTAGTACCTTATTTGGAGACCTTTGCTCACTTAAATTGGAAAGCAACGTAATCAAAAGTGATCAAACTTTTGGTTGATGATTTTTTGGAAGAATGCAATTGCACAATTAGTTTTTTTTTTTAAAAAAGGAAGCAAAAGGAAAAGCAATTTCACCTGGAGGGAAAGTATCCAAAGATGCTTGACTTTAGCATGGTTGCCTCATTAGCTTGGAAACTCCATCTTAATTTAATTTCAGTCATCAAAGACTGCTGACAGGGCTTATAAGTCAGATATAGAATTCACACCAGGTAGCTAGAAACATATATGGATTTACTTAGGTTCAGGTTCAGCATGTTGAAATTGTTCAAAACACATCCCAGAGTTTTTGTGATACAGGTAGATTGACTTTTTCTAAAATCAGAATGGGGGAAAATCAGTTTTTAAAATCCAAATTCACTAGGTTGACCAAAACTGGGTGGAGGGTATCCTGCCACTGGTTGCAGCTGCCTTGCTGGTCAAGCAGAGATTTTATACTAGAAAACTTGCTTTATGGGTAGTTCTTGTCTTTCAACCTCCGTTGGGACCAGAATTTCTGTTGCTGAGTAAGGCAGTTAAGTGAGTATTGAGGTCCCCCCCTCCCGATGTTGTGAATCACTGCAGCTTAGTGAATCAAGCAGTTGTTAAACAAATCTGGCTTCCCCCATTAACTTTGCTTGTCAGTCACCAGCTGAGAAGATCACAATGGTGATCACATGGCCCCAAAACACTGCAACCATTGTAAACACATGCTGTTGCCAAGTGCCCAAATTTTGATCATATAACCATGGAGATGCTGCAGCAAGCATTAAGTGTGAAGACAGGTTATAACAACTGTTATTAAAAGAATAGTTGTAAAATGAGGACTACCTGTATACATGATTGCAGATTGAATACGGCAGATTTTCTATCAGCGTAGAAGCAATGGATCTGCCAATGTAGTATAATTGTAGAACTGCCTTGCTAGTTAATGGGTAGTGCCCTGGAAATTGATAGTGAACTCTTCTTATAATGCCTATCCAAATAATTAGTAAAATAACAATTTACTTTTCTTGCCAGTAAAGGGAAATTCACATTTCTTTGAAAGGACAAGATGACAGGAGTATTTTCCTGTGTGGTCATTAAAGTGTGCTAGCCATCAGTGTCGGGAAACAACATCAAATTAGTTAAAGTTCTGTCAGCACCAGACTGAACATGCAAGTGATCTCCACATCCTAGGGAATCTTGTGTATAACCTATCAAGTATCTAATTTATAAATACTACTTTTATAAGTAGGTAACATAGAACAAAAGGGTTTTTTATTTCTTTGTTGGTTCACTTACAGTCTTTTTTTACAATAAAAATCACGACACATCTGTTTTCTTTTTAGATGTAAGGGAACAAACTCTGTACGTCACAATGGAACTGATAAAGCCCTAAAGGAAGTAAATGTGAATCCATGAAAACAATATGATTAAGTTCACTATCTCATAGCCTGATAAGTGTCTGACAATAGATGTTCTTCTTGTGGTGGCAATGCATTGAGTTTATCAATTAAATTTGAAAGATTGCTTTCTCTCTCTTTCCCTCCCTCCCTCCCTCCCTCCCTCCCTCCCTTCCCTGCCTTTATTATTTTTACAAATAAATTAAGGTGACAAACATATCCAACACACCTTCCTCCTCCTATTTTTCTTCACAAGAACAACCCTATGAGGTGGGCTGGACTGAGAGAGAGTGACTTGCCCAAAGATTCCCAGCTGGCTTTCATAGCTAAGGTGGAACGTGAACTCATTGTCTTTTGCTTTCTATCCTGGTGTCTTAACCACTAGACCAGGGGTAGGCAATCTTGGCTCTTTTATGACTTGTGGACTTCAACACCCAGAATTCCTAAGCCAGCTGTGCTGTGTTGGCTCAGGAATTCTGGGAGTTGAAGTCCACGAGTCATAAAAGAGCCAAGGTTGCCTACCCCTGCACTAGACCAAACTGTTTCTCCTTTTATATATTTTATTCATTAAATTTATTTGCGGTCCATCTGAACCACAAGCAGACTCTGAATGGCTTACAATGTCAAAAAGAATAAATGCAATAATATGTATACAATCAGAGTAAAACACTATAAAAATACAAATCATAAACTTTAAATAAAGCTAAGAAGATTTATCTCTTAGAAGCGTAATCCCTCATGCACCTGTACCATATTTTGTTTTAATTAAAGAAATCTAGGACTAAATACATTATATACTGTTAAAACATGCAAGACCCTAAAACAATTTACCAGTCAGTTTATCTGCTTAATACTTCTGTCAACCATAGTAATGTCTGTTGGTATGGAATACAGGGGGGGAAAGGGGGGGAGATTTAACATCCAACTTGATTGTATAACAAGAAAGCGTATTTTTTGAAAAGCAGTAACTTATGATTATTTATGACAGTTTAACATAATTTATTTCTGTGCAAGTTTTATTGGTGCATTTCCTTTTTTTTATTAAATTTTTTTACAGATACATTATAAACATAAGACCCACCCCTCCCCCACCCCCACCCAATTTCCCCTCCCTCCCCCTCCCCCCCAACTTCCCAGAGCGTAATACAGGGTATTAACCCTAACAATCTTAAACTATAATATGCTAACTAACTATAATAACACTTTAAATCTTATCGAACTTTAACTCTCCTTAAAAATAACTAAATAATAATAAATCTTATAAATCTAATACTTATTCAAATGCTAAATGAAACTTTTTGGTCCCATATTTATTCTGAATATAATCAATCCATCTTCTCCATTCCAAGATACATCTTTGTTGCGAATGGTCTTTCAAATATGCTGAAATTTTTGCCATTTCTGCCAGGTTGGAAACTTTTAAAGTCCATTCTTCTATAGTAGGCAAATCCTCCTTCTTCCAATATTGCGCTACCAAAAGTCTTGCTGCCATTATTAAATACAACATCAATTTAGTTTCTATAGCAGTACAGTCTATAGTAATACCCAGCAAAAATAATTGTGGAGAAAACTTTATCTTTTTCTTAAATATCTTCTGCATATTCCACCAAATTTTAATCCAAAAAGCTTTAACTTTTTTACAAGTCCACCATATATGATAATACGTTGCATCATCACAACCACACCTCCAGCATTTAGGCTGATAATTTGGATACATAGATGCCAATTTCTTAGGATTTGAATGCCATCTATAAAACATCTTATAAAAATTCTCTCTTAAATTTTGTGCCTGTGTAAATTTTACATTTCTGACCCAGATTGTTTCCCAAGTATCCATCGTTATTGGTTCTTGAATATTCTGGGCCTGGTGCATTTCCATTTGTATGAAATAGAAAAGCATGTAAAGGTCATAAGTTGCTGGGTTAGGTCTCCCACATCTCCCCCAGCTAGAACTGTGGGTTTATATAAATACTCCATATGCCTTTTTTGTAGCGCTCCCTCAGTTTTGTATTCAGTGCATATTAGATCAACCTCCGTTCATTCTTGACCAAATCTCTTCTCGTTTTGTATAATCATTTCTAAAATACCCTATTCCCATTCATTCCACTGTTGTTTTTCTTAGCATATCCAGCTCTCACTTTCATATAAACAAAATGGGCAGAATCACACAAGTATACGAACCATTTCACTTTCTTTGTATATTTTTTCAATAAATTTCATGCTGTCTACTTTGTATGTCTTAAAAATTATTCTTGATTTTCCATTTTAATAAGTATTCTACCAAAGTATACACTACATGTACTTGCTCCATTCACATATAACATGCTACTATTCAATTCATTTTCCCTTTGAAATACAACTACCTTGGATTTTGAAACATTAGTTTTCCAATCCATGCTCCTTTGTATTCCTAACTATAATTGTAGTGAGATTTTGCGGCAAATCAGTCCAATCCTTTGCTAATAACATGGCATGATTGGCATATAAAGTACATATACATTCACATCCCCAACCAATACATCTTCAGCATTGCCACATAAATGATTTTTAATAGATTTATTGATAAATACATTAAACAACCAAGGGGCATCATAGATCTTAGACTTACTTTGTACTTAACTATTTGCTAAGTATTCTATTTATTCTTTGGGTTGGTTGGTTAGTTTATTGGGCTTGTAAACTTTTTAATCAAAGCTGATTCTGACCAGCATAATATCAAACTTTGTAAATTAAAGCAATCAAGACACATTGTAATAAAATAGCAACTTCAGATAATAAAAAAATTACAGCATTTAGATACATACAGGAATGAGAATTTAATCAATTCAGTAGTCACCAAAGAAAAGACAGCTTCTATTGCTAAAGGTAATATTTCCATTATATGCTACTCTTACTGAATTCAGCAACAGTTCTTCAACTTTGTATTCACACAATATATTCCATAATTCAAGTCTGTTCATATTACATGCTTTCTATAATCCAACACATGAGTAGATTTTCATTCAAGCAAATTTAATAATACAGTTTTAATTTTCTTTTTAAAAAATGTGTTTCTAATTTCAATTGCAGACTAACAATATTTAATCAGCAATTATTTTTATACAAAGTAAGATGACTCCAAATTAAAGCTGGACACAGATTTTTAAGAAGGGTTGGGGAAGCCCTTACATGGCTCTTCTGTGTTCCTATTCTTAGAAAATCTAAAATATTACCATTTTAAGGTGAATTATTTTGGGGAAAATACTGGTTTTCCTTTTAGGTCAATATAGTGCTTCAATGTTCTTCATAGTTCTTTTTCTGTCAAATACCATTATGTCTGTACAATGGTGATGTTATATATAAAATGTTAGTCATAACAAGTAAGACTGTTGAGCCATATCAGTATGACTTACGTACCACATCTGTTTTAGGTTAACTAACAATTCATCCTATTGAATGTTTCAAATGTAGCTGATATAATGGGATGGAAATACCACATTTCTTAAATATGTTGCTTAATACCTAAAGACTTGCTACGCTGTTAATTTATTATCCATATTTTAATTATTTACGTTAACTCAACTTGTAGCTAGTTGTGAACTCTGTTTCTATCTCTGTCTCCAGTGAACATTTAGTGTGATTGGTTTTGAGAAACATCTATGTGCTTAGTAACTCTTAGGTCAGCTATATCTAGAATTAAAGCATCTTTTGTTTCTTGCATATTGTTAACTCGTGAACATTATCTGAAAGCTATGAATGAATGAATGAATGAATGAATGAATGAATGAATGAATGAATGAATGAAGTGGTAAACATGCATATTTATGGGAGACTGAATGCAACTTTATTTTTGCTGCCCACTGAAAGTACATGAGAAAATTTGTTTGTATTGGACAATTTGGAAGGACAGTTTCGGAAATAGTTTTGGGTTTCAGAAGGTGAAATAAAGAAAAAAATTGTAATGCCACAAGCTGTATTGTTCACCTCTTGTGTACAATGTATTTTCTGAAAAGGCAGTAGCTAGAATTCTATCCCAATATTTTTGTAAATTAATATTGGAATTGCTTGGGTTTTTTTCTTCGAGAGATTTCCAATATGGATTTTCTTTTTCAGGAGAGTTACATACCAAATCAGAGTTTTGAATGATCCAGATATCATTTCCTAGTCAGTCAGAGCTAGCTGAGACATCATCAATAAATTATTGAAGTTAGGTGGTTGCTATTTATTTGGCTCATTGTTTATTTTAAATTACACTTTTCATTCTTGTCATTCTTCCCAGTTTTGAGACTAACTAATATTAGGAATCTTTCATTGCTGAAGAAATTCTAGGCAAGAACTATGCCCTCAACCAACTGGCCAGAATACCCATTTTCTTCTAAGTTTCTTTTAAGAAATGTCAAAGAATTTGAAATATTCTCTACATTCTTTACTCATATCCTAAAATTATAATCATCTTTATTTATCTTGTGGTGTTTTTTTTAAAAAAAACACCTTGATTTCACAGTAGGAAGAAATATTTTTCAGAGGCAAATATCATGTGGGTAAATAGGTTAATCATGTTAACTTTCCCACTAGGATTGATGCTTCTGTCCTATAATAACCTTTTAGAAATGTTGTAAATATTGGAATAAGTTGCCTCAATAAGCAGGTGTTCCTTTCTTGTGACTTGAAGAGAACTGTGTATTTGTAGACAATTGTCCTCAACATCAAAAGTTCACAAAACAGGAAGTCATTTTTTCTGCTTTTGGAGCATGCTTAGAAGAAACTATATAAAGTAATGAGAGCCAGTTTGGCTTAGTGGTTAAGGCATCAGATTAGAAACCAGGAGACTGGGAGCTCTGGTTCTGCCTTAAGGTAATCAAGAGAGTATCCGGCTTATTGTCTTTGGGGAAGACATTCCAAAAGTCAGCTGCTGAATGAAAAGACTTGTTATTTGATGTGCCTCAGCATGAGGCGCCCTGTGCCTCAGCATGGGAAGCGTCCAGAGTGGGCTCTCTGAAGATGATGTTTGGGAACAGATTAAAACTTACAGGAAGATTTGTTCCATCAAGTACTGTCGTCTCAAGCCATAAAGGACCCTTTCATTTGGGATCAGAAACAAAGTTGGATCTGGTCATAAAGAACTGATGTGATGTATTACTGCCTAGATCCTGCTGAGATTTTTGCCATAGGGTTTTGTGTTAACTAAAGTTTCTGAACCATCGTTAAGGACATATTGTAATGATTTGAGTGGGATGTTATCAGGGTAGGATTGCCATTGCAGGTCTATGTCTGTTCAAATTTGATTGTAGCTAGTAAATGATGTTTCATATCATGGAGGCTATATGTGCCTCTAGTTTCCATGAAAGATTCAAGAGTACTGATTGGATCCAGAAACACTTGACATTTTCCACATCATAAGGACTTCATATACATGAACTTTCCTTTCCTTTCTGTTCCTTTCTGATATATACTGCTTCCTAGGGAAATATCCCCAAATCTGTATAAATGTATGTGTAAAACATTATCCCCCCCCCCATGGATTCTGCCATCTCCCGAGGAAGGAGGAGCATATGTGGATTCAGCCTGCCTTAGGTTATTTCAAAGACCAAGGGAACCTTTTGAACTGGGGGGAACAAAAGGGAGGGTTAGAGAAGAAGGTATCTGACTTGTGTCTTCTTTTAATTCTGGAGAGGAAGAAGGCAATAACCTTGAGATTCAAGGTTTTGGTTATGGTCTTTAAGTCCTTACATGGCATGGGGCCGGAGTACCTCGGGGACCACCTGCTGCCGGCGTCCACTTCCCTCCACCCTGTGCGTTCCCACAGAGAGGGCCTCCTCAGGGTGCCTCCGGTCAGAGAATGTCGGCTGGTGGCCCCCAGGGGGAGGGCCTTCTCTGTGGGCGCTCCGGTTTTATGGAACCAACTGCCGGTTGAGCTCTGGACGGCACTGGACCTTCGCTCCTTCCGGCGCAGTCTGAAGACCCATTTATTTGAACAATCTGGCCTGGCCTGATGGAGGATGTTAGGGTTTTTAATGGGTTTTTATACTGTTACTGTTTTTATCTGGGCAATTGTTTAATTCTCTTTTAATTTTTGTATTTTCTATTTATATATGCCCTGTTCACCGCCCTGAGTCCTTCGGGAGAAGGGCGGTATACAAATTTAATAAAATATAAAAAAAATATAAAATATAATAACCATAAAGATTCGAAGTTCCTTTTTCCCCCCACGAAAGGGATGACACGAAGTAGAAGGATGGGGGCTGACCAAATGGGGTTGAGGGAAGGCGGGTTGAACCGGGTACCCTTTATAAAATTTCAATTTGTAAAACAATACTAAGTCCTGTCTTTTATTCCCACAACCAAGCATGTCCTAGTAAAGATTCCTTTTGGACTAGAACTGACTCCAAGAGTTTTTGTCTTCCTAAGATGTGGATTGGGGTGGGTCCTGACACTGTATCTATGCATTTTTAATGGGTTAAGATGGAGGACTTGAAATACTATGACTTAGCTTTTGGTCTCACCCAGTGTTTCCAACCCTGACTCAGAGACATTTTGAATCGAGATTTTGTTCTCAGAAATCTTAATACCCTGTTGGGTGTTAATTGCTAATCCTTTCATCCTCTAGGTCATTTATAAAGTTGTTAAATAGTATTGAGAATGGAGCTTCATAGCAATAGTAGTTTTCCCCCCTCGAATATTCTGCACTATTAATAGTGCTGCAATTAATGAATTAAATAAATTAATAAAATATTAATTCAGATGATTTTAGATGACAAATACAACAACGTTCTTATAAAGTTTGAATAGCTTATTCTAATCAGATTATACTGATCAAATAGTATAGGTCTAAGGTATTACGGTACAGGATTTTTAATTTTTAATTGTACTTTATTAAATTTACCATGCTGCCTGACTCAGCCATTCTACTACAATTTTTAATATATAAATAAAAAACCATTAATTTGTTAAATGAAATATTTGCACTATGACTTACAGTTTGTATTCCAGGTTTCCAGGTTTAAAAAAACTTTGAAAAACTTAAAACCATGAGGAGTAACATCTACTGTGAATTTATTATTAAAACCATCTATTTTAATGTTATGGTTTTTCAGTCATCATTGTATGACTGTATTAATTTGGCTGAAAGTTTGTACACAGTGTATTGTATGAAAGATGCAGAATTTGGGGCAAATACATGAATAAATATGTTACCTTTATTTTATTCATATTCTATTTATAACCTATATATTTGTTATTAAAAACTAGCCCAAGGCATACTCCTATGCTGCAAAGGATGCCAAACCTCTTTTTTTAACCCATAGCATAAAGCTTTCATTTGACCTTTATTTTCATTTTTTTTCCAATTGAAAAGTTGGAAATAGAATTTTGTTGCGACTTCCTCAGAAGGAAGAAAACGATGAACATCCCTGTGTTTTCAACTTCAGCAATCTAGTGAAAGCTTCTTGGGGCTGAGCTGTCACTAAGCTATCTTTTTAGCGTTAATATTGATGCTCGCTGCTCCTTTTCTCTACATTTTTCTATGGATCTGACAGGAAATAGGAAGGGAGTGAGACTATGGGAAACCACTCCCTTAAAAAAGATTTTTGGCTTGCTTGCTTGTTTTATTTCTTCTAAAGCAACAAAAACACAGCAGAGCATTAACAAGCACTATGAAGGAAAAAAATGGCTAGTAAAAGAAAATCCAATTCTGGTGTACTTTCCAAATCTTTTATGGTAGAGACTTTGCCTTTGACCCATCTATGCTACATAATCTAGAAGTCGTGGCCTTTTATGTTTCTGTCATGAAATCAGTGCCCTGAAGAACTCATCACTGCCAACATTTTATATGGTAAAAATGACCATTTTATGTTTTCCTCAGTACTTTTGACCCTTTGCCCCCGATCTCAGTTGGATAGTCCACACATCTTCATGCAGTTAAGTCCCTATTTTAAACTCTGAAGCTCAGGTTTAAAATAGTAATGGGAATTTTTTTTTGCTTAAGAATATGGAGAGCTTCTGGCAGGTGAAACATTTGATTCTAAGATAATAATTTAACTGTGGTATTTCCTTTTTCTCTCCAGCTGGCTCGATCCACAATAAAAGCTTCTTGTAGGTTGGGGAACTTCCTAAACAATATGAGATCGGGTATGAAGAAATTGCCCCAAAGACAAGGTTACCATCTCCTTCTTTGGGACAATTCATCCTTTTCTAGCAACTCCCTATTCTATATTGTTCAGCAGATTTTCCAACTCCTTAAAGTAGATCAAGGGACTGCAGAGTAAAATGGCAATAGGATGGCAAACTGTTCACATACCTTAAATCAAAGGAAATTTCTGAAATAAGTTATTCCTGTTTGAATGTTATCCTTTTTACTTTTTCAGTGGTTTAAGTTGTAGGTCTCCTGCAATTTATCTTTTCACATCTCTGTGCTCTTCTATCCTTTCAAGTAAGAGTTATAACAGTAGTCACTTTGGAGCAGAAAAGGTGAAGACAAAGTAGAATCAAATTTCCTTAGAAGGGAATATATATAGCTCAGGGTTGAACAGTGGAGCCCTAGAATCAAATTAATTTTGATTTTAAAGATGTATCAGCAACTCGGTGCACTACAGTACTTTAAAGACCTGGATGCTTCTCTGAAACTGAAAAAAAAATCTATAGGTTTCTGGAATGAACTTCCTGTTCAGTTGATAGACCTAATGTCATTGCTTTTATTCAAAAGGACCTTTGCAATGTGTCTTTTTAAAGAAGCCTTTCATTGTTGATTTTCATGCTTAACTATTTCTCAATTGATTTTGATTTTATGTTTGTTTGTAAAATGCCTTTGGTATTTTACCAGGTGGTAGTATAGCAAGATTAATAAATAAAATAATTCCACTTGTCATAGTAACCCACTTTGCTTGTGTTTTTCTGTTCCTTTGTTTAAAAGGAGAGATGTTTTTCTTCCTTAGATTTGAGAAACATTTTATCTTGTTAGTAGGGCAGGAAATAAATTTTTTAAGTCTTGTTTAAAGCTGGTTGCACACCAAAATCCTACCAAAAGCAGTCTTTTTTTCTGCTCAGAATTTTCAATCCATATAGCAAAACACAGCTCTATTGTATTTATAAGCATGTGCAAAAGGCAGTCCCATGCTTTTTTCCCTATCACATACATGTTCTGACCTCTTTAATACATTTTAATAGAATTATCATTGTCCTAGGTCTGTGCATGCACATTGATATATACATGAAGTCTCAAAATACCCACTTGAAGAAAAAAAAGTTTTTTTTTCTGCCACAAAGCTAAATAAGATAAGAGGTAATAGTTGCAGTCTGCACGACTTCCAAATATTATGCTAATATTTGTCCATCACCATTGCTCTTTCTATGCTGCATTCTTAAGCAAATATATCATCTATAGTGTTGTAAATACAGTATGGACAAGCAGAATTACAATTAAGGGAGAATATTTGTAGCTCAGGTTTGGAATGAGGGTCCCTGGTGCTTTCTGAACTTGGTTGTTTTCTTGAAGATGTTTCATTACCAAACCATACACTGATGATGTTATTGAGTTTGGGTAATGAAACCTCTGCATGAAAACAACCATGGTGCCGATACATCAGTGTTTCATGATCAGCAGGAAATAGCCTTTTGTAAAGGAAATTTGAAATAGGCTTAAAAACAACATAAAAACAATATAAAATCATTTTGTTGAATCATACAACTGCACATTTGTTACACCATACACATGTATTGGGGAATTGGTTCTACTGAACACAACTGGATTTACTTCTCAGTAAATAGAGACTGCCCATTACATATGGGCAATCACTGTTGGAACACAGAACCAAATAGCTATAAAGTATGTGACTAATGAGAGAAAACAGTATTTTTTGTGAAGCCTATATTACAATATATTGTATAGTTATAAACCGAAGAGTCATCTGCCTTACCTCATATAATAATTTCTACTTATTATCAGTATCATTATAAGAGTCTACTATCCAGTAAACCTGCATACTGTTCAACAGAAACTTATTCTGAATATGGATGTATATTACAAACTGACTAATTGTTTAGTACAAAGCAAAAGTATTTAATAGAACACAATTCTACATCATTAAAGAAGGCTACCACAGAGTTATGGTTTATTGCTGAAGGTTTATGAACAGGGAAACTTATAGGGCTGAGAAAAACATGAGTGGATGATTAACTAGATTAATATAAAATATATCTGATCATTACAATTGGAAAGCATGCAGATCATGGCTTCTGGAAATCTTCCCAGGCCTTTAAAATAGTTCTGCTCTACCTCATATGAATAGAAAGGGGAAGGCAGGAGGCTTGGTATGATGGAATCAGGATCTTTCTTAAGCTTCGCTCAAAATACATTACCCTAAGAATCCAGAGAGGGGGTGTGTGATTTTTCTTCTTCCAGTCCTAGCTGAATCAGAGCCATTTTTGAATGTAGCCCTTCTTTTGCTGGCTTCCCCCACATCACTTTTGATCCTGTTCTGTTCTGTTTTGGGAATATTTTTTTGTAGCTAGGCAAGCAGAGAAACAATTGTAAGTCACGTGTAGGTTCTGTTGGTTTGGAATTAATATACAATGTGAGGAAGTCATGCAGAGCACATCCATCTGTGGCCATGTAAGATGTCTGTACTGTACTTCTGTATAACTGAGTAACTCATTATATCTCTCTGTGTTAATTCTGTTACTGCCTCATGCTGTGTCTACTTGGGTACATATGTGCACAATAAGAATACATGAGGCTGGAGGAGGCTGCATATACTCTGCTGAGGTACATGAACAGGTGGAAGAGGAGGTTGAAATGGAGCAGTCATCAACACTTGAGTTCATGAGGCTGCATTAGGCATTTTTTGTTCTGAGTATTTTTTCTCCACAAGCCTTCAATTGATCAAGCCATTCTGAAACTCAAATCTTTCTTTTTCTGGCTTCTCTACACTAATTTGGTTCCATTCTGTTCAGTTGTCAGAGTGTTATTCTGAGGACAGACCGGGCCTTTATGCAGTTTCTTTCCAATATGGACTAGGGATCTTCATTTCATGAGTCCCAGGAAACATACTTTCCCTGCCATGGCATCCACCTTATGAAACATTTTTTTCCTTCAAATTTCATTAGGTCCAGCCTAGAATCACTTTCAGTGAGGTAAACGTGATTAATAAATTAAAGAAATTTGAAGGAAAGACTATAAGGAATATTTTTGATAATGCATGTTGTAAGAATAACCTGTATCAGAGGCTCTAAATCCTCACTAGAATCCCAGTCAAGATAATGTTTCTCACTTTATTTATATATATACTTATTAAATATTGCATTTAAGGCAGATTAGTGTATATATAGTTGGACTCCAAAGTATACGTATCCTACACTATATATCCGTACATACCCAAATGAGCAATCTTCATTTAATTATATTTTAAAAAATGTTACCATGAAGGCTAAAATCATTACCATGGGAGGGGTTTTTTGTTGTTTAGCTCCCCCTCCTCTTGGCATAACTCATTAACGTGACTCATTGTTAACTAATTATTCATTATGGTGGAAATAGAGAGCATAATCATCCTGCAACCCATTTCCAGAGGGGGTAATGGAGGTTGCAGAGCAAAAAGTTGCTATGTGGAAATGTGGTTTGTCTTTCTGCTGGAAGAGATTAATTAAAATTGTTTGCATTAATGTAATCATTTACTTGACTATTATGCTATGTCATAGAAAGTTTGAAATCCAGGCCTGATCCTTATTCAGACAACTTAATTGCATTCATTATGGACGTATCAAAATGCAATATCTAGGTTCTCATCTAGATATTTTTTATATGGAGTTTAAAGTTGTAATAAGGGAGAAAAATTCATATTTATGCTGAAAATGAGAATTCAGAAAATGTCTCCTCCTAAAAATATTCTCCAACTACATCTTCATATCACATACTTCTTGAATTGTACAATACTGCTTCTCTTTAGCAAGCGGTGATGGCTGTGTTTTATACACTGATAGTTAATGGGAGAAACAGAAAAGACATATTCTGTTATTATGATCAGACTATTAACAACATATTCTGACCACTTTATGTTTTATAGTTAGTTTCATATATAGCATATAATTTATATGAAAAATGCCAAGAGTTTCATAGCACATATATGATAGAGATAAATTTTAAATCAAGCATTAGCATCTCAAGCTAACTTTTACAATATTTTTTAATTTTATATTATAAATACATTATAAAAAATTATTTATCGACACTTCATTTATGGGCATGATTAAAATAACTGAGACAAGATTTAAGATTAACCCTTAAGAACACTTACTCGTGATTTTAATTCGGCATATTTGGCTGGTATCTTGCGCTCATCATTCTTCATCATTCTTTCTCATTCTGGAATACTTGCACTGACTGACATAGGTAAGTAATTGTTCAATAAGTGATTTCATTATTGCATCCAAAATGTCCCTTTTTTGTAAAGGTAGAATAATTTTTTGAAGAGGAATATTTGTTGCAGGGAACATTTCAAATAATAATGTTTTTTTCTTGATATTCAGTATATTATTTTGTTTAAAAATACCCAGAATGTGCATGTATGCGTGTATGTAAGTGTGTATATGTGTGTATATACATATACATAAAACAAGGTAGAACAAATAGCCTTCCAGACTAAAACAATATGCTTATTTTATGAAACTCACACAATAATGTTTTGACCACTACCTACTCTCAGTGAGCAGCTAGGAACTAATACTCCTTCCACAGGCATGCTGACAATCATTAGTGTTGGCACACAAACAATATAGCAAACAAGGAAGTGTGCTGATAGGAGCTCCATGTGGTGTATTCTTCAACTTTCAAATCACATTGTGAAACAAAGAATGGATCTTGCAGAATTGCTCAGTAAAGAATAGACAAAAACTAGGTTTAAAGATCACTAACCTTGTATTAGGATAGGAAAAAAATCCTACATGTATCTATACTTACAGATACAAACATTGAAAATGTTGTTGAACTGTACAAGTAATGCCCCAGATACGAGCATTTATTTAGCGAGTTTTCACAAAAACGAGATTATTCAGAAAGGGTACTTACATTAGAAATTCAAAATTGTGACCAAAAACAGGCCTCTGTAGCAATGTGACTTGGATTCAGTCTTGGCTGCTGTGGTGGCCATTTTAACTCTGTGACTTGCCTGGGCTGGTTCAGGGCTACGAGAACTCGGAAGGGCTTTTTTTGTGCCTGGTCACATGTCCAAACAACCTGGAGCTGCATGGAAGATCATCTGCTTGCTGGGCTTGAGGACTACAGTACTGTAGAGAGCTAGAATTACTTCTGTAAGTATTTTAAAATATTCTTTTTTGTTACTCTATAGTACGTGGTGGCTCAGTGGGTTAGGACGCTGAGCTTGTCGATCAAATGGTTGGCAGTTGGGCGGGTTGAATCCTGAGTGCCGCATAACAGAGTGAGCACCTGTTACTCGTCCCAGCTTCTGCCAACCTAGCAGTTCGAAAGCACATAAAAATGCAAGTAGAAAAATAGGGACCACTATGGTGGGAAGGTAACAGCGTTCCGTGCACCTTTGGCATCTAGTCATGCCGGCCACATGACCACGGAGACGTCCTCGGACAAGCGCTGGCTCTTCGGCTTTGAAACGGAGATGAGCACCGGCCCCTAGAGTTGGAAACGACTAGCACGTATGTGCAGGGGAACCTTTACCTTACTATACTGTATTGTTTGTAATCACTTTGGGATCTGCTCTGCTTTTTATTGTGTTTGTAAGTACAGTACTTTGCAAGATTTTTTGTTTGCATTTACCTGAAAGTTATAGCATGTGGCTGCTGCTTGCCTTCTCTCCCTAGCACAGACCCACCAGAGATTCTGCTGACCACTTGCTGGAAGGAAATTCTTCCCCCCCCCACACACACACCCTTTTGGATTTTGCCTGGAAAGGCTTGTGCTGATCAGGGGCAGTGGTTTTTCTTTTCTTTTCTTTTTAAAAGGTTTTAAATTTAAATTGCCTCTAGAAGTTGTGGGTGTTGTCTCACTGGAGGCTTTTCAACTCCACCCGCATCTCCCTCTGCATGCTTGCCTGGAGACACTTAAGCTAAAGCTACTTACTTTAGTGGCAACTACAATCAGAGAGTTCTTCATCCCACCTCTGAAGAAGCTTGTGATGCCTAGCAACAGTTTTTTTTAAAAAAAAGGAAAAAAGCCTGCTGCCTGCTTGGGAGGCAATTTACAGTACTGTAGTTCCTGAAACCTGAAACAGCTGATTGGCAGCCGGAAACAGCCTGCAGCAGCAGCGGAAAAGTCTCTCAGTTCAGGCAGCCATCGGAGGAAATAATAAGTCAAATCTTCGTTCATTTAACGACCCATTTGATTCAATTAATGAGTTTGATTTTAAAATGTTGTAATATTGAGTCTGATTCATTTGATGATTATGAGCCTAATGGGCAGGCTCTATTAGGCTCGTACCTCAGGGACTACCTATACTATCCAAAACTTAACTCTTTTAAATAAGAATGATAAGAAGTGGAAAGGTATAACTCAGTGAAATCTCTGAAACATGAACTTGCTTGAGCATTAGCTGAAATCACACTTATTTAAAGCGGCAGAGCTATTTCTCTTTGACAGTATACCCAATGTATTCTAGAAGATGGGTACGAGACTAAAATATTACTGATAAATTTTGACAAATTAAGTAGTAGTAGGATTGTTTATAAGTAATCCAGATCTTTACTATTACTTAAATCAGCTGAAATCACACTACCGTATATACTTGAGTATAAGCCGAATTTTTCAGCCCACTTTTTGGGCTGAAAAATTCCACTTCGGCTTATACTCCAGTCAACAAAAAAACTTACCGAGGACTTGTGCGCGGCCGAGGCTTTGGTACTTCCGGGATCGCGCGCACCTCTCCCAAGCCACCGCCGTCCGAGACCTGCCGAAGTTTGGGGAGGTTTGGGGAGGTGCGCGCGCACCTCCCCAAACCTCCCCAAACGTCGGCAGGTCTCCGGACCTCCGCGCCTTGCCTGCCTGCTTCTTTCCGCAGCGGAAAGAAGCAGGCAGGCAGGGCGCGGAGGAACGGAGACCTGCCGACGTTTGGGGAGGTTTGGGCGCCTCCCCAAACCTCGGCAGGTCTCCGTTCCTCCGCGCAGACCTGCCGACGTTTGGGGAGGTTTGGGCGCCTCCCCAAACCTCCCCAAACCTCGGCAGGTCTCCGTTCCTGTTTGGGGAGGTTTGGGCGCCTCCCCAAACCTCCCCAAACCTCGGCAGGTCTCCGTTCCTCCGCGCAGACCTGCCGACCTTTGGGGAGGTTTGGGCGCCTCCCCAAACCTCCCCAAACCTCGGCAGGTCTCCGTTCCTCCTGCCGACCTTTGGGGAGGTTTGGGCGCCTCCCCAAACCTCCCCAAACCTCGGCAGGTCTCCGTTCCTCCTGCCGACCTTTGGGGAGGTTTGGGCGCCTCCCCAAACCTCGGCAGGTCTCCGTTCCTCCGCGCAGACCTGCCGACGTTTGGGGAGGTTTGGGCGCCTCCCCAAACCTCCCCAAACCTCGGCAAGTCTCCGTTCCTGTTTGGGGAGGTTTGGGCGCCTCCCCAAACCTCCCCAAACCTCGGCAGGTCTCCGTTCCTCCGCGCAGACCTGCCGACCTTTGGGGAGGTTTGGGCGCCTCCCCAAACCTCCCCAAACCTCGGCAGGTCTCCGTTCTTCCTGCCGACCTTTGGGGAGGTTTGGGCGCCTCCCCAAACCTCCCCAAACCTCGGCAGGTCTCCGTTCCTGTTTGGGGAGGTTTGGGCGCCTCCCCAAACCTCGGCAGGCCTCCGTTCCTCCGCGCAGACCTGCCGACGTTTGGGGAGGTTTGGGCGCCTCCCCAAACCTCCCCAAACCTCGGCAGGTCTCCGTTCCTGTTTGGGGAGGTTTGGGCGCCTCCCCAAACCTCCCCAAACCTCGGCAGGTCTCCGTTCCTCCGCGCAGACCTGCCGACCTTTGGGGAGGTTTGGGCGCCTCCCCAAACCTCCCCAAACCTCGGCAGGTCTCCGTTCTTCCTGCCGACCTTTGGGGAGGTTTGGGCGCCTCCCCAAACCTCCCCAAACCTCGGCAGGTCTCCGTTCCTGTTTGGGGAGGTTTGGGCGCCTCCCCAAACCTCCCCAAACCTCGGCAGGTCTCCGTTCCTCCGCGCAGACCTGCCGACGTTTGGGGAGGTTTGGGCGCCTCCCCAAACCTCCCCAAACCTCGGCAGGTCTCCGTTCCTCCTGCCGACCTTTGGGGAGGTTTGGGCGCCTCCCCAAACCTCGGCAGGTCTCCGTTCCTCCGCGCAGACCTGCCGACGTTTGGGGAGGTTTGGGCGCCTCCCCAAACCTCCCCAAACCTCGGCAGGTCTCCGTTCCTGTTTGGGGAGGTTTGGGCGCCTCCCCAAACCTCCCCAAACCTCGGCAGGTCTCCGTTCCTCCGCGCAGACCTGCCGACGTTTGGGGAGGTTTGGGCACCTCCCCAAACCTCCCCAAACCTCGGCAGGTCTCCGTTCCTGTTTGGGGAGGTTTGGGCGCCTCCCCAAACCTCCCCAAACCTCGGCAGGTCTCCGTTCCTCCGCGCAGACCTGCCGACCTTTGGGGAGGTTTGGGCGCCTCCCCAAACCTCCCCAAACCTCGGCAGGTCTCCGTTCCTCCGCGCAGACCTGCCGACGTTTGGGGAGGTTTGGGCGCCTCCCCAAACCTCCCCAAACCTCGGCAGGTCTCCGTTCCTCCTGCCGACCTTTGGGGAGGTTTGGGCGCCTCCCCAAACCTCGGCAGGTCTCCGTTCCTCCGCGCAGACCTGCCGACGTTTGGGGAGGTTTAGGCGCCTCCCCAAACCTCCCCAAACCTCGGCAGGTCTCCGTTCCTGTTTGGGGAGGTTTGGGCGCCTCCCCAAACCTCCCCAAACCTCGGCAGGTCTCCGTTCCTCCGCGCAGACCTGCCGACGTTTGGGGAGGCGCCCAAACCTCCCCAAAGGTCGGCAGGAGGAACGGAGACCTGCCGAGGTTTGGGGAGGTTTGGGGAGGCGCCCAAACCTCCCCAAAGGTCGGCAGGAGGAACGGAGACCTGCCGAGGTTTGGGGAGGTTTGGGGAGGCGCCCAAACCTCCCCAAAGGTCGGCAGGAGGAACGGAGACCTGCCGAGGTTTGGGGAGGTTTGGGGAGGCGCCCAAACCTCCCCAAAGGTCGGCAGGAGGAACGGAGACCTGCCGAGGTTTGGGGAGGTTTGGGGAGGCGCCCAAACCTCCCCAAAGGTCGGCAGGAGGAACGGAGACCTGCCGAGGTTTGGGGAGGTTTGGGGAGGCGCCCAAACCTCCCCAAAGGTCGGCAGGAGGAACGGAGACCTGCCGACGTTTGGGGAGGTTTGGGGAGGTGCGCGCGATCCTGGAAGCACCGAAGCCTCGGCCGCGCGCAAGTCCTCGGTAAGCTCCGGGCGGTCACTTGCTTCGCGTCTCCTGAGGGAAGGGGGGGCGACTGGAGCGGGCGTGTTTCCTCGCCTGCTGGGCGCCCCGATTTGCCCGGGGAACGCGCGGGCCCCGAATGGCAGCGTGGAGCGAGGAAGCTGACAGCCAGGGCTTCCCCGAGAGCCGCGGCCACACAGGGTATTCCTGTGTATTCAGGCTTGCAAAATGGCGGATCGAGCCTCTGCTGGCGGCAGAGGCTTGCAGAACGGCGGATCGGCTTATACTCGAGTCAATAACTTTTTCCAGTTTTTGGGGGTGAAATTGGGGGTCTCGGCTTATACTCGAGTCGGCTTATACTCAAGTATATACGGTATGTAATTTTCAGATCTTACTGATATTGTAAATTAAATGTATTTAACAACAATCCAGTTGGGAAGTTTTTTTTTGTCCATTAACTTTGATGTCATAATCAATTTCAGTTATTCAAGATAAGAGAGGAAGGGAGAGGAAGAAAAATGTGAAAGGGGTGATTGTATGCTATGAATAATATTTAATCCAATCCAAACACAGGTAAAGTGAGAACAGTGCTGATAACAAAACTGAGAATTTTAGTCTTGTCTTGTCACGTCTCAGAAAGTCTCATTAAATTCAGATATTCTTATTTTCTGGTCAGTGTTGCAGATTTTGTACTATAGTATTCAGTCTTTTGGCACAGCACTAGGCTTATTTCACACACCACTTACAGTTTTGTTACAATGCAGGAAGCAAGAGATCATGGAATCATACCACATGGACCTTGAAAGTCTACTCATCCAACCCACAAGGCAGAAGTCTTCATAGCATCATGGACAAATGTTTGTCCAATTTCTTCATGAAACCACTAGTAATGGAACACTCATTAGACCAAGAGGCAAGCTTTTCTGCTGCTTAATAGTTCTCACTGTAAGGAAATTTCTCCTTATTTCCCGATTGGATCTCCTTGTTGTCTCTTAGGTAGTATGGAGAATATATTGAGACCTGCTTCTCTTTGGCAGCCTTTTAAGTTTTGGAAGACTGCTGTTATATTTCCCCTCAATCTTCTGTTTATTAAGCTAATCACACTTAGTTCCTTCATCTGTTCTTCATAGAATTTAGCCTCCAGACAATTTATCATCTTTGTTGCTCTCCTCTGCACTCTTTATAGGAGCTCACCATCTTTTTGTGTATTGTAGTAACCGTAATTGGGTGCAGTATTCCAAATGTGGCCTCACCAGTGCAGTATAGAGAAATGGCATAGAGAAATGATTCTGATACTATTTGATTGGCAGATGCAGCATGCATCTGGCACGGTGGCATACCTGAACACCTAGATCCCGATACTGGGTTTCCCGATACTCCCATGTAACACCTCTTCTCCGCGAGCTGCATTGGCTTCCAGTTGCCCTCCGGGTGAGATTCAAGGTGCTGGTGATGACCTATAGAGCCCTAAATGGCATGGGTCCGGACTATCTTCGGGAGCACCTGCTGCCAGCATCAACTTCCCATCGTCCTGTGCGCTCCCACAGGGAGGGCCTCCTCAGGGTGCCGCCGGTCAGGGAGAGCCGGCTGGCGGACCCCAGCGTTCTTGGTGGGCGTGCCTGTCCTTTGGAATCAGCTGCCTGTGGAACTCCGGATGGCCCCCGACCTTCGCTCGTTTCGCCGGGACCTAAAAACTTGACTATTCAAGCTTGCCGGCCTGGACTGAGGGTTTTGGGTTAAGGTTTTAATTTTTAATTATTTGGGGGCTATTTAATTTAATTTAATTCTATTTTAACCTGTATATATTGTACTGTTTTAATTTGCCCTGTAAACCGCCCTGAGTCCCTCGGGAAAAGGGCGGTATATAAATCGAAATAAATAAATAATAAATCCCTCTTATAGACCCTACTGAGCTACATACTGCCTGTTCTGTAACTGTGCTTAAGTTTAGGACTTTACTTTTATCACCACTGAATTGCATCTTGTGGGATAGGACCCAGTGCTCAAGTCTGTAAAGAATCTTCTGAATTTTGATTGTACCTTCCAAATGGTTAACAATTCCCCCCAACTTTGTGTCACCCACAAATATGATGAGTGCCCCTTCATTTAAGAAATTGTTGAAGAGCTTTGGGCCCAAGACAGAACAACAACAACAACAACAACAACAACAACAACAACAACAACAACAACAACAATAATAATAATAATAATAATAATAATAATAATAATAATTTGGAAGGGACCTTGGAGGTCATCTAGTCCAACCCCCTGCTAAGGCAGGAAACCCTATACCATTTCAGACAAATGGCTGCCCAGTCTCTTCTTAAAAACTTCCAGTGTTGGAGCATTCACCACTTCTGGAGGCAGGTTGTTCCACTGGTTAGTTGTTCTAACTGTCAGGAAGTTTCTCCTTAGTTCTAGGTTGCTTCTCTCCTTGACTAGTTTCCATCCATTGCTTCTTGTCCTGCTTTCAGGTGCTTTGGAGAATAGCTTGGCTCCCTCTTCTTTGTGGCGGCCCCACAAAGGAACCCTACTCCCTATCTCCCTCCACAAAGATATTCTTACATTAAGAACCACAAGCTGAGATTGGTCAGTCAACTAATCTTTCTGATAGTGGTACTGTAATCTCATCTTATTAAGAAATAGATTGTGGTCTACTTTATCAAATGCCTTACTGAAATCTAAGTATATTGTATCTACATCATTTCCTTGGTCCACTAAGTTAATTGCTTTGTCAAAGAAGGCAATAAGAATTGTTTGGCATGACCTGTTCTTTACAAACCCATGCTGGCTTCTAGTAATCACCTTGTTCGTTTCTAGGTGCTTACAAACCCATTTTTTCAGGATTTCCCCAGGTATTCATCTCAAGCTTGATTGATCTGTAGTTTCCTGGATCTATTTTTTCCCATTTTTAAAAATCTTTAAACCATATCAAATCTTTTCTAATCCCCATGCTCCAGAAGTTCTCTTAAGATTTCATTCAGTGGTTCTGATATCATATCCACTAGCTCCTTCAGTACCCTGGGATGTAAACCACCCGGTCCAGGTGAGTTGGACTTATTCAGAGCACCTAAACAATTCTGTATATATTTAGACCAGCATTCCTCTTCTTTCTTTCACAATGCTGCTTTTGACAGGTTGAATATTTTTCCCGTTTTTATGTAAAGACAGATGCAACACAAGAGTTAAGCAGTTCTGTCTTCTCTCTGCTGCCTGTCACTTCCTTACTTTCCTCTTTCACTAGTGGACCAATCAGTTCCTTGTTTTTCCTCTTGCTACTTATACATGGAAAGAAACTTTTGTTCAATATTTTTGGCATTTGTTGCAAGTCTTCGTTCATTTTAAAGCTGAGGCTTCCTGACTCCATCTTTGCAGATTCTGCTATTTGCTGGTATTCTGCTCTAGTTACAAGTCCCTCTTGCCATTTTTTAGTACTTGTCCATTTTGTCCCTCAGCTTGGCAGAGAGCTTGTTAGGCAACTCAGTTGTCTTCTGGCGATGACTAGAACACGGGTATCATTGTGTCACGTGACGTGTTGTGACATATCACAACTTTTTTTGCATTACCAGAGCTGGGGTGGGCACGACTTCCGTATGATGCAGTTGGTCTGCGGGCCATCAGTTTAACACCCCTGGACTAGAACGTTGAGGATCATTTGGAACTACCATTCGTTCAGTGTAGTCATAACTTTGAACTAAAGCTACCTAACATTGTGATTTTAATTTTGGATAACTTTATTTACTGAATGTTGTGAATGCTTTGTTACAAATTACTGACGGCCTAAGAAGAGAAGAGAAAGTACTGTACATTAAATTAATTGTTTTCAGATGAGATTTCTGTTTTTCCTTATTGAGAGCAAAACAAGGGATGCTCACAACTGCTCTGCATTTCCTAGTGATGCAGAATGAAAGACTGTGAAAATGCAGCAAAGGATAAAGGATAAATCTTATTCATTGCAAGTGGAATTTTCTCTTAAACTTGTAAGAGCCAGTCTTTTAGATCATTTCCTGCTGAGGTCAAACACCCACATTCTGTGTTGAATGCATTAAGATTTATCAATTGCTGCTTTGATGTGACAATAGTCTTAACTGCATCTAATAGGTTTACAAAAGTAATATATTGTTGTTCACAATATTTTGTGTTTGTAGAGCACATAGCAAAGTAAACAAATATATAGGCACAAATTTTTGGAAAACTTGGCATCTATTTTTCTTAGCTGTTACTTTCCTCTTAAAGGTTACTTTCTTTCCTTTAAAATATCTGTCACTTTGCACCTCAGAAGAGAAATGAATTTTAGTGTCTATATGACTCTGAAATAGTATGGACACGGGGAAAAAACAAAATTTGCTCCTAGAAGCTCATTTTGGTAAAAGAAAGGCTATTCTGCCAGCAATTGAGTACTCACATTATACTAGGGGGAAAAAGCAAATAGAGCCTCTGAACTTTGTTCCCTTGTCTTTCACTCCATGCCTCTTTTATCATTCAGCCTTTTGTTTTTGAGGTCTGAGTATTGGAGAATATAAGAATGCTTGTGTCTTAGTTTTGGTAGTATTGAGTGTATTTCTCAAGGACACTTAAATAGGAACAGCCACTGAATTTAAGTTTAGTACTTTGGAAATGTTAGCTGATTGTGTATTAAAAAAAACCTAGTAAATCATTAGGTGGTTCCACAATAATTCAATCAAAACCTTTTTCAGTTCTTCTGCTTTTCTACCAAACTGCTTTGGTAGTTATTATTTCAGATGCCTTTGACCAAAGGTAATGTTTGTTTTTATCAGTTTTCCAACTTGTTTTTCCTCTGGGGCATTTAATGTATATTACCCCAAATTGCTATGATTATAATGCAGCTGTTATCTCTTTTTTAGTGATCCATTCATAGTTCAATAATTATTACTTTGGACCAGTTACTGTTCTTCAGTTACTCAGTTCCCAGTTATTACGTTACTCAATTCCCAGTTATTACTGTTTTATACCCCATAAGATTGTTATGGAATTAAAAAGCCTGTATGCCTTTTTTGCTCATTGCTTACAGGCAAAGCTATAAATAGGGCCTGGCACAGAGCTGAATCCTTCCATACTCTTCCTTTGGAACCTCAATTATTGCATTTGTTCATAATTGGAGTGTCACAAATGCCGTATGTTAAATTGTCTGAAGTTTCTGAGTTTCAAAACTTTTTTCTCTTTCTAGATCTTTTTTAAATTTTTATATTATTTCCCCCTTTTATTACTTTTATAAATAACTCAAAGCAACATATATACCTAATATTCTTCCTCTATTTCCCCACAACAACAATCCTGTGAAGTAAGTTGAGTTGAGAGAGAATGACTGTCCCAAAGTCACTCAGTCAGCTTTCATCCCCAAGGCGAAACTAAAATTCAGAATCTGCCGGTTTCTAGCCTGGTGCCCTACCAAACTGGCTTTCGTTTGTACAAACAGCAAAGAACTTCAATGAAGATGCACTTATATTTGCTTTATTCAATAAGATGTATACGGCTTCTCATCTTGCAACACCAAAATAGGTACTAAATAATAGTAACAAAATGATGAATAATAGCATACAGATTTGATTTGTCAGTTTTGCGGAATGGAGGCTTAAAAAAAAGATTGAGTAAATACAATTTTTGGGTTTTGGTTTTCTTTTTTGTTGGTTGGTTGGTTGGTGTCCTCATATTTATATAACCACCTGTTTCACAAAAAGTTCCTTTTTGCTGAATAGGGTGTAAGATCCTGGAGCCTGACACTTGGAGGGCTTTGCTTAGAGCAGGGGTCTTCAAACAAACTTGGCCCTTTTATGACTTGTGGACTTCAACTCCCAGAATTCTTCAGCCAGGCATGCTGGTTGAGGAATTCCAGGAGTTGAAGTCCACAAGTCATAAAAGGGCCAGATTTGAAGACCCCTGGCTTAGAGTCTTAGGTAGTTGACTATATTCATTGTTTTTTACTTCTTTGTGACATTTAAATACTTCAATTGAGTTTTAGCTAAGTTGGCATTTTCTTTTGGGGTTGGTTTTAAGATGCTAGCCTGCCCATTCTATTCTTTAAAATTTGTATTTAAATTATTTCCACAAGTAGTACTTGACTTACAACCATTTATTTAGCAACTGTTATCCCCAGATTAAAATTTGAGCACATGTATTTTTACCAGTGACATCATCCCAGGCTCATGTGATCGACATTTGTAACTTTCCCAGCTGGGTTCTGACGAGCAAAGTCAGTGGGGGAAGCCAGATTCACTTAATTCCCACATGATTCATTTAACAACTGCAGCAATTTGCTTAACAACCATGGCAAAATAGGCAATAAAATTAGGCACAACTTAGATAACAACCACCTTGTTAACAATGGAAATTCTCTTCCTGATTGTGGTCATAAGTTGAGGATTCCATGTTATTGGATTGTAATGGCACTATTATAAAGATGATATTTAGCTTTATTTGGGGTTTTATTCAATTTTATTACAAAAGTTTATAATATGTATATATTGATAAGAGTGGAAACTTGCAAAATATTATAACGCCCTTGGTCATTTTGCCAGCTATGCCCACTGTTAGAAATAGGACAATAATTTCTGTCTTTCATGCTGAAAAAATCAACCAAGCTTAGAATTCTATCTTATGAGGAAATACAACAACATTTGGCCCATTGGTTTTTAGACAAAAGATAAAGAGGCAACATAAAAGAGATGAATAAAATCAAGCATAGAGAGTTTTTCCCCAGTTTCTCACATGTGTAGGAAACCAAGATTTATAAAAAGAATTATTTCTTTACTCAATCTGTAGTTAAATTTTAACTACATTAAAAGAGGTCCATACAAATTCATGGAAGAAAGCATTTTCATTAGGCAGTAAGTTTCTTCCTGTAAAGTGCAATATATCCCAACTACCACTTGATGAATGGCTATTGTATAAAAAAGGTGCTCTTAGGAGCTTCCTGGAGCAGTTGTTGTGAATAGTGGACTAGATGTCCTTTGGCTTATTGTATTAGGACTGTTATATTCTTGAAAGCAGCTTGTTTTGGAGCTAGAAATAACTTCCCTTGGAGTTGACTCGTGTCTACCCAATCTGGAGTTATCTTCCTTTCATGTTAAGAGAAATTATGGGATTATAGCAGTGTTGGGAAATTTCAAGCAATCTAAACAAAACATCTCATTCTTGTATAGAACTAAGTCCTCTATAGCAGTCTCTGAAGAGAATGCATGTGTATACTTTGGAAGGTCAAAAGACTAAAATGTATTTTGGATTTTTCTAGCGGCAACAAGTAAATGTGTTACAGTTGTATACACTGGCTTGGTTTCCTTTATATAATGGCTGCCAGATTCTTCTCTTGCTTATTAAAATAAGACCACAAGAGGGATTCGTATTTTTAAAAAAGAAAGTAGGTCAGACCTACAGACGATGTTTTGGGTTGGGTTTCTTTAGATTTTGCAAACCAAAAGAAACAGGTCTTATTACATCCAGCAGATAATTGTCTCATTCTGCTGGGTGTGTTCTAATGGTTTGAATGATACAGGTTCATTTCAGAGATTCCTCTATCCAAAATTGCAGCCAATTTCTATTTATTTTTTTCTTTCCATCTTACATAATGCTCTCTTACGTGCCTTTATTAATAGTGATTATCTATTTTTATTGGTATAACATCAGATACTAAGAAATTTTGGTGCAAGATTTCAGCCATTATTGATCAGTAATCAAGTAATGTTGTACACATGCATGGTACTAATTATTCGACTCCATGATAACATGTTCATTTTTTTCCAGTGCTTTTTCATAAGAGTGAAAATCAGAGTTTTGCATTCATATAAGTGAAGTTTTGACTTTCATTGTGGAATTTTTTGTTTGTTTCTACAATAAAGGCATTTTAGGATTATTCTATTATATAAAAATGAACCCTACACGGATAGAAGGTGTAACTTTGCTTGTCTGATTCTAAAACATAAAATTGTAACAGATGGACATTCTATATAGCCTTAACAAAGGTTTCAGCAAGAAAGAACCCCAAAAATGCATTATTCATCATCTCTCTTCATTTAAATATAAAAGTCGAAGATATTTTGCTCTTTCGCTTTCCACATCTTACTACAGATTGTTTTTATAATTGTAACCATCAAATGTAAGGAAGATCTTCTAGACTGTTCATATAAAAGTTATATTTATGGAACAGTGGATTATTAAATTCTGTCACTGAAACACCAATGCACTTATGTTAAGATTTGAGTGTTGATGAATTAAGAAAAGTCTTTGAGAGACTCCAGTGCTGTTTGGTTAGCTGTCAGATTCAGTGTTTGCATTTAAGTCTGACACTGTAGTTGCAAAATGGGCCAATGAAACTCTCTTTGATTTAGAAAGCGGGGGTCTCTGCCTCACCACAGCACTCTTTTCAGCACATGCATGAAAATGGCAGTAGCATTCTCCAGAAAGTTGCAGAAATTTTTCCCATTGCCCTAAAGTCTTTCTGATTCCTCTCGAAACCAGCCCCCCCCTTCCCCTCTGTGTCTACAGTTATTTTGCAGCAAGGCATTCCCTTGGAGCATTGCCTGCAGAAGTAGAGTAACTCTGGCATCTATGCTCCCCAGTGGGACTTTGGTGGAAGGTCATATTAATGAGACCTGATTTAAGCAGTAGAATGGGCTCATAAAACTAATACAAGTCGACTTTAAAAAGCCATTACTGTTTGTCAGGTAGGAGCATCCAAAGATTTAAATAAGGAAATCGTAATAACCTTTGGCAAATTTAAATTATTGTAACTGAAGTGTTGAGAAAAAGTCCTACCACAAGAAAGGAGCAAAATAGAGCTCCATTTTAATATGAACACTTGCACAAGGAAGACCTTGATTTCTATGTTATGGTCAGAAATTGTGTGAACAATTCTCCAACCTTTTTGCAGGTTTCCATGAAGTAACACATTGTTTCAGTTAGCTGCAAGTCTGCCTAAAGGATTTGCAATTTTTTTTAAATGGGTCAAGTTTGCAAATAACAGCAACAGTGATCATAATCATTATTAATTGTTCAGTTTGTTTCAAACTTACTATTCTTTTGACTATGAGATTTGGGTTTAATAAAACTTCAGGTGGAATGGTAAAGTTGTACTGCCCTGCAGAATGAGAGGTCCTCGTTTATTTATTTATTATTTTATTTCTATATTACTAATTCCATGTGGAATCCTAACAGTGTATATATAAGTAAAAATACATTAATAAAATTCAGAATATAAAAACGTATCACCCAGGGGTATGGGTGCCTGTTTTATTTCTTTCCCAATTAAAATATAGAGGGGCTACAAATTATGCTACTCCCTACTTTTGAAAATGAAAGTAAAATAGTTAAAGCATACCAACATACTTAGCAGTTTCCCCCTAACAATTTTTCAAAACTTTTTAAACTTTAGTTCTTCAATGTTATTAGCATGTAGTAAAGTGCCATAAAAAACAGAATAGAAACAAAAGTTAAGATAGGCAAGAAAATGGTAAGTGAGCACCTGTCCAGCCTAGACGAGTTCAAATCACCAGGACCAGATAGATTACAGCTCAAGGTTCTCAAGGAACTGGCAGATGTGATCTCAGAACCACTGAACTATATTTTTCAAAGATCCTGGAGCACTGGGGAACTACCAGAGGACTGGAAAAGAGTGATGTAGTTCCCATCTTCAAAAAAGGAAAAAAATGGATCCAGGAAATTACAGACCTATCAGCCTGACCTCAATACCTGGGAAGATTCTGCAAAAGATAATCAAACAACAAATCAGCGAGCACCTAGAGGCAAACAAAATCATTACTAAAAGCCAACATGGGTTTGTGAAAAACAGATCATGCCAGACAAATCTTATTGCATTCTTTGACCAAGTGACAAAATTAGTGGATCAGAGGAATGCTGTGGATATAATTTACTTGGACTTCAGTAAGGCATTTGATAAAGTAGATCACAACCTACTACTTGATAAGATAGAAAAATGTGGGTTAGATAGCATCACCACCAGATAGATTTGTAGCTGGCTGACCGGCCATACTCAGCATGTGGTCCTCAGTGGAACCACATCTACATGGAGGGAAGTGTGTAATGGGGTGCCCCAGGGCTCTGTTCTGGGCCCAGTGCTCTTCAACATCTTCATCAATGATTTGGACGAGGGGATAGATGGGGAACTCATCAAATTTGCAGATGACACCAAGTTGGGAGGAATAGCCAACACTCCAGAAGACAGGCTTAAGATACAGGAAGATCTGGACACACTTGAACATTGGGCGCTATCTAACAAAATGAAATTCAATGGTGAAAAAAGTAAAGGTCTACATTTAGGCAAGAAAAACCAAATGTATAGGTATAGTATAGGGAGTACCTTACTCAATAATAGTAATTGTGAGAGGGATCTCGGAGTCCTAGTGGACAATCACTTAAATATGAGCCAGCAGTGTGCTGCAGCTGCCCAAAAAGCCAACACAGTGCTAGGCTGCATTAACAGAGAGATAGAATCAAGATCACGTGAAGTATTAATACCACTTTACAATGCCTTAGTAAGGCCACACTTGGAATGCTGCATCCAGTTTTTGTCACCAAAATGTAAAAAAGATGTTGAGACTCTGGAAAGAGTACAGAGAAGAGCGACAAAGATGATTAGAGGTCTGGAGGCTAAAATATATAAGGAACGGCTGCTGGAATTGGGTATGTCTAGTTTAATGAAGGGAAGGACTAGGGGTGACATGATAGCAGTGTTCCAATATCTCAGGGGCTGCCACAAAGAAGAGGGAGTCAAGCTATTCTCCAAAGTAGCCGAAGGCAGGACAAGAAACAATGGATGGAAACTACTCAAGGAGAGAAGCAACCTAGAACTAAGAAAAACCTTCCTGACAGTTAGAACAATTAACCAGTGGAACAACCTGCCTCCAGAAGTGGTGAATGCTCCAACAATGGAAGTTTTTAAAGAAGAGTCTGGACATCCATTTGTCTGAAATGGTATAGGGTTTACTGCCTGAGCAGGGGGTTGGAGTAGATGACCTCCAAGGTCCCTTCCAACTTTACTATTATGATTATGATTAAACGAATGGCTTAATGTTGGGAGACCCAGATTTTGAGATCTCTCTTTTTGAAGTGATGTGGATTAAGGGAACTTGAATGAGGTGCATATATCTGGAACACTTTGAATGGGATCCTTATAGAATGTGGATCACAACTCATAATTCTGAAAGGGGTGGTGGTCTCCTATTTGTAGTGAAACAAGACTTCATGCAGGGGTTCCCACCTGGGGGTGCGAGACGATATTCCAAGAGATGCAAAAACTTGGGTTTTCAAAATTACAGTGTATATGCATAATTCATTGGCATTATTTCAAAAAAATTTAAGGGGTTTGAGAATATATCAGAAGCATTCTAGGGGTGCAGGATATGGAAAACGTTGGGATCCGCTGACTTAAAGGAAGGAGAAACATGGCAACAAGTTAGTACTTTTTAAAGAATCTACTTACAATTTTAGTCTTACTTCCTTTACACTAATTATGGGTGTACTAGCAGTGTTTCCCCTTTGAATGGAAATGCTACCTTCAGTTTAATTGTAACTCTTGATGATGTACATGTACATGTTCAAACAGTTTTTTTTGAAAACAATACAGAAGTGATTTTTCTCTTGATTTTTTTTTTGCCGCTGCAGTCTAGCTTACAAGTCTCTCATCTAAGTATTAAGATCAGTCATCCTTACCTTTTTCAAGGTCAGCCAAAGTCAGGTAGGTGCTGCCACCTGCTGTGACCTCTGACATCAAGCTGCATAATTAAGATTGGAATTAATTATACCATTCTAAGATTGCCATTATCAACACTGCCAGATAATAAGACTTTTTAACGATAGCGATGAAGAACTCAATCATTATTGTACTGATTTTAGAAATGCAAATTATTTGTAGCTTGGAACTCAGTGGAAACCAAAGTAAGGATACAAATATGGGGAAAATTTAAAAAATCTCATAGGTTCGGCTAAACAATTTTGCTGTACAGGTAGTCTTCAACTTTTGATCGTTCATCTAATGATGGTTTGAGATTATAACAGTTTTTTTTAAAAGTGGCTTATTATCTGTCTCCGAAGTTACAATTGTCATACCAACCCCATGCTCATGTGATTGCAATTAGGACATTTGACAACTGGCTTGCATTTACAAGAACCGCAGTGTTTTCTGATCACATGAGCGCAATCTGCCCTCTTCCCAGCTGAATTCTGACAAGCAGATCCATTGGAGATGCTGGATTTGCTTGTGATTCACTTAACAACCACATTCTTTGCTTAGCAATCTTTTAAAAATGGTTGTAAAATTGGGTCCAGTCCCGTGATGATTCACTTAACTGTGACATCACTTAGTGTGAAAATTCTGGTCCTGATTGTGGCTGTAAGTCAAGGACTATCTGTAAAATTAGAGTAGATTCAGATCATTGCCCTTAGCTATGCATTTATTATAGAAACATCCTCAGATTCAGGTATTAAGTATGTGCTTAATACTTAAAAGCTGTAGTTGTGCAGTGGTCAGAATGCAGTATTGCAGGCTAACTCTGCTCACAATGCTAGTTTCATTCCCTCGATCCCGACCGGCTCAAGGTTGACTCAGCCTACCATCCTTCTGAGGTTGGTAAAATGAGAAACCAGTTTGTTGGGAGCAATATGCTGACTCTGTAAACCAGGGGTCCCCATTCCCAGTCCGTGGACCAGTACCAGGCCATGGCATGCCAGCAACCGGTCCGCACAAACAAGCAAAGCCCCATCCGTGGGATGCAGGCAGCACACAAAAAAACGCACTCTCCGGTCCACGGAAAAACCTTTCTCCACAGAACAGGTCCCTGGTGCCCAAAAGGTTGTGGAGACCTCTGCTGTAAACCGCTTAGAGAGGGCTGTAAAGCACTGAAGTGGTGTATTAGTCCAAGAGCTATTGCTATGACCCTCACAACTGCAAGGTACTTTGTGCAATTTAAATGGATTGATGGATAGATATGGGACAGTGGTGTCAATAGAGTGATGTACTAATTAATGGCCTGATTAAATATTATGTTATTATAGTTTACAAAGCAAGGCTGTGGTAGTAGATTTCTTTTGAGGCTATCAGCGGTTGTTTAGAGGTCCTCTGCAAGAAATATTTGGCAACCAATTGGGTATTATCCAAGAAGAGCATTCCCTGACAGAAACCAAATTTTGACAGTAAAAATTTGCTTAGCAGAATCAAATGCTGTGGACTTGATTTTTCACCGTCTTGTTTCTAAATTAATCACACAAAAATCTTTCCATAGAATTGCGGTAAAATTCAATGCTGTATGAAAAAAATGTAATTTTTTTTTAAAAAAAATGCTCTTTCAATTTCACGTTAAATATATGCCATATTCCTTTTGCAGACATGTTCTATTTGTTTCCTTAGGATACTATTTTAAAGATATTGTGGTTTCCGAGAAGCAGCTGTGATTGAAAAGTATGTAAACTAATCTGTTCTTGCTCATGTCATTTTTATATTCTTGTGTCAGAGCATCAAAAGACAGCTTTAAATTTGTCCTTCACTGGGTATTAGTTCTAGAGCGCACCCCTCCCTGTATTCTCTATTTTTTACTACACATGGCAGCTTGGAAATTCAATGCCAGAATAAATCGCTACTTAGTATTGCTTGATTATTGTACACTATATATGTTTGTTTTCAGGGAGAGCTTTTCTTACTTTTGCACAAGGTATTTTATTTTAGAAAAGAATAATGAGGTTGAGTTTATTAGTATAAAATGCATTGACATTCAATGATAGATTATCCAAAAAGATGAAAATAGAAGAAGGATTTTGGAAAGGGCATTAAGGATATTTTATCTGGTGTCCAAAAGAGGAGGAGAGGAAATCAGAGTGATTTAAAAATGACTTAATTTTAAACTATAAATATTTGTATTAAAAAAAATCCATCCGATTATCTGTGGCCAATAATGGAAAATAAAATGATTTTGTGGCTAAAGATTAACAACACACTTCACATCTGATTGAGGTGCAAGCATGATACAATCTTTTCCACGTAGTTTTCCCCTGATTTTTAAACGTTCTGTTTTGGAACAAACTTTTTTTTTAATGTAGAAACCATGTCATGAAGTTAATAAAATAAACCAAGCATGATCATTTTTCAGTGGGAAGGAGAAGAAGCAAATAAGAGTTTTGACTGTATGTACATAATCATTAGGGGCACGGTGGCTCAGTGGGTTAGGACGCTGAGCTTGTCGATCAGAAGGTCGGCAGTTTGGCAGGTCGAATTCCGAGTGCCGCGTAGCAGAGTGAGCTCCTGTTACTGTCCCAGCTTCTGCCAACCTAGCAGTTCGAAAGCATGTAAAAATGCAAGTAGAAAAATAGGGACCACTACGGTGGGAAGGTAACAGCGTTCCATGCACCTTTGGCGTCTAGTCATGCCGGCCACATGACCACAGAGACATCCTCGGACAAGCGCTGGCTCTTTGGCTTTGAAACAGAGATGAGCACTGGCCCCTAGAGTTGGAAACGACTAGCACGCATGTGCGGGGGAACCTTTACCTTTACCTTTTTACATAATCATTATTCAGTAAAACCTTGATGTAATGAACCATTTGGGGGAAAGCAGTATCTATTAAACCTGAATGTACATTACCTCTGAATTTGTATAATTTCATAAAATTTGCATTTGGGGTATAAATTATTTATTTGTTTATTTTTTTCATATGCCTTAACTGCCCATCTCCCTCAGAGAGGGGTTCTGGGTGGTGGTTTGTATAATTTGTATAATTTAAAATTATCTCTACAAATTTGTATAATAAATGAGCATATGTTTTATGCCAAATTCATTTAGCCCAAGTAATTTATGGAAAAAGTGTATACTTTTAATTATAATCCATACATTTATGTAAATTGCCAAGTCTGATACACTGTGGACCGGCACCGGTCCGCAGCATGCCAGCAAGCGGGCCGCACAAACAAGCAAAGCTACATCCTCAGGATGCAGGCAGTATTCGAAACCACACCCCCTCTGGTCCGTGGAAAAACCTTTCTCCATGACACCAGTCCCTGTTGTCCAAAATATTGGGGACCTCTGTGATAAAGAATGAATTTTCTCATTATTTTGGATGAGGTGCAAGTCACACTTTGTATCCTGCATCCAAAGTCCACTAAATTAGGGGAGGGGGCTGTCTGTAAAAGTCTTTTTGTAACTGCTTCTAATAATAGCTACTTCTACTTGGATTTAAAATTTAATTGTTTTTTTTAAAAAAAATGTGTTTGTGTCTACATATTTTTCTGATATGGCATAATAAATATAAACAAAATACATATATAGCTAGTATGAGTGTAATCTCTCGCTTAGATCTTTATAAAAATAGAAATTCACTCAAAATAAGAATATGTGACATGGGCATGTGCTTTGTTTATTTAAAATCTAACCTTGCGATGGTATAATTTCAATCTCACTATGGGTTTTTTTTGTTTCAAAATAAAATTTTTCTGAATAATCTCTACCTTTTGACTTGATTGCACTCCTTAGTAGTTTCAGCTACTATTATATTATCTTAGATCTGTAAAGCCCTATGAAAGAGGTATATAAGTCTAAGTACTATTGCTATCTGTGGTATCTTTGTTTCTGTAGAGTGGAATGGAATATTAGAGATGTTGTGTACTTTCATTCAGGTGTTGTTTCAGAAGGTGCTATTTGATTGTTTCGCTCAGAATATTCCTGTATTGTCTCTCATGTTATTGTGAATAAAATATAGTTCCCGTGAGAAGAGCATCTATAGTTTTAGAGTTGTATATAATAAAGCTTACAGTTGTATTCCAACTTAATCCAAGAAGACAGAACTACTTTTAAATCAGAGTGATATCAATGATACACTGGGTAATATATGCATAAGGTGAAGTTTAATCCAGATGTGCTCCTGGTTAGGTAAAAAAATATAGAGACCATCAAAACTTTCTTGGATAGTGGTTGCATTTTTAAGATTCAGGATCATGAACTGGAATTTTTTTCTCCCAGATGCTACCTTTCTGTACAAGGTTGCTTCAAAAAGTTTTAAAAGTTTTTAAAGCTTTTTGGCAACTTTGAGAATGAATTGCACTTTTGAACATGTTCCATGGTAGGTAGCATATATCATTTTCCTTCTTCAATACCTTCACTGGCAGTTGGTCTACTTTTGAGCCAAACTGAGAATGCTGATTATGTGACTTAGGTCAGAGGACCACAACCTTTTGGGCATCAGGGACCAGTTCCATGGAGAAAGATTTTTCCGTGGACCAGAGGGGACATGGTTTTGTGTGCTGCCTGCATCCCACGGATGGGGCTTTGCTTGTTTGTGTGGACCAGTTGCTGGTATGCCACAGACCAGGACTGGTCCATGGACCAGGGGTTGGAGACCCCTCACATGTCTTTTATGACTTAGGATCCTGCTATTTGAAAAGTATATGGTCTTGCCATGCTTCTGATAGAATTTCTCTTTCTTGCCACCATTTCTTGTAATGGAACTTCTTTTTATGTCTGTTCTGGAGTTTTTGTGCCATGGAAAATTAGAGCAGATCCTTCATTGCTGACCTTTTGCAAACAGGCAAAATCCTTTTTAAGAAGACCTGATGATTATTTCCTGAATTAGGTTTTAATTTTGTAAATGCTGTTTCTTTTTTTATTACCATGTTTAAAATTATGTCTTCGTCGCTTTCATCTTTCCATTAGTTATGCTTTTAGTTTTGTTATTACCTGCTTTGAAGATTGTCTTTAATGAAAAGAGGGATATAAGTTGATAAATAAATATTAGTATTTTTATTGAAACTGATAATTAAGCACTATCCTATCTGCATTAATGCCACATTAAAAGTATAAGAATTGGGTGCATCTTTTTTCCCCTTGACCATTAAATATACATGTTCAGTGAATGATTGGAGAATTAAATGTCCAAGTCTGGATCTTGGAAGGTTTTCTGTCTGGAAAAAAATATGGTATCCTTTTATGAAGACCAGGTATGTGTTCATTTGCTAACCCACCCAGTCCGGGGTTTGTGGGCAATTGCTTTTAATGTCTTTGAAGTAAAAAGAACCTCATGTTAAAGGCTGACTGAAAAGGATTTAAACTAAAACAATTAACAGAGTGTTCATGATTACATCTTGGTAGTATGAAAGTAGGCACGGCTCTAACCAGATCAAATACATCGATTTCCAAAGAAAACAGTTAAACTCTACCTCTTTCTCTCTTATGAAGAACATGTTTCATTTTCCTTCTGATGCTTACACTGTTGGGTTTTTTAATATAATATTTAATATAGGATATATATTTGCCCAAGTGCATCTGGCAACAACATTTGTTGAGCAGAACATAAGAAATTAAAACCTCTCACCTTAGGGAGTGTTTTATTTTTAATTGACTTGGGGGGCTGGAGTGGGGCAGTGCTGAAATAACTCTAAAATCACCAATTTAGTAACACATGATATATACCACAATACCAGATGCTGTTAATAAAATAATGTCTTTAGCTTCTCTTTGCATCCAGCTGTGCTAACCCTCTGTTTTTAACCAGCCTTGGTTCAAGCTTGCCAAATAGTGGTCAGATACCAAAACAGACTTAAGCACTTAGCAGAGCCTTCTATTTAAAGGCTAGTCTCATTTTGTTTGTCCTTACAATTAATGGCATTCCAGAAAAGTTAAAAGCAGAGAAGTTGTCTAAGCTCTGCTTCACTATATAAAAGTGTTGGTTTAATTTGGTTTATAAAAAAAACACATAAAGATGAGTTGAAAAGATTGATCTAGGATGGTGTTTTTTAAACTTGGCAACAAGGTTATGTCGGCTTATTCCCAGAATTCCCCAGTTAGCATGCAAAACACAGTTTGAAACTCTAGGAAACCAAATCTAATCTAGAATACACCTTCATGGATTACTGCCTTGTCGTGGAGAAGGAGCTTGCGTAATTCAATGAAGCTATGAGCTATGCCGTGCAGGGACACCCAAGATGGGCAGGTCATAGCAGAGAGTTCTGACAAAACATGATCCACTGGAGAAGGAAATGGCAACCCACTCTAGTATCTTCGCCATGAAAACCCTATAGACAGTACCAAAAGGCAAAATGATATGATGCTGGAAGATGAGCCCCTCAGGTCGGAAGGCGTCCAATATGCTACTGGGGAAGAACAGAGGGCTAGTATTAGTAGCGCCAGAAAGAATGAAGTGACTGGGCCAAAGCCGAAAGGACGCTCAGCTGTGGATGTATCTGGTGGTGAAAGGAAAGTCCGATGCTGTAAAGATTTTTTCTCCATAGGAACCTGTAATGTAAGATCCATGAATCAAGGCAAGCTGGATATGGTCAAACAAGAGATGACAAGACTGAACATCGACATCTTAGGAATCAGCAAACTAAAATGGACAGGAATGGATGAATTTAATTCAGATGACCATCAGGTATACTACTGCGGGCAAGAATCTCTCAGAAGAAATGGAGTAGCCTTCATAGTCAATAAAAGAGTAGGAAAAGCAATACTGGGATACAATCCTCAAAATGACAGAATGATCTCAGTTTGAATCCAAGGCAAACCATTCAATATCACAGTAGTCCAAGTCTATGCCTCAACCACCGGTGCTGAAGAGGATGAAATTGACCGGTTCTGTGAAGCCCTACAGCACCTTATAAAACTGACACCAAAAAATGATGTCCTTATCATCATGGGGGATTGGAATGCTAAAGTAGGAAGCCAAAAGATAACCGGAATAACAGGCAAGTTTGGCCTTGGAGTACAAAATGAAGCAGGGCACAGGCTGATAAAATTTTGTCAAGAGAATACGATGGTCATAGCAAACACACTTTTCCAACAACCCAAGAGACGGCTCTACACATGGACATCACCAGACGGTCAACACAGAAATCAGATTGACTATATGCTCTGCAGCCAAAGATGGAGAAGCTCTATACAGTCAGTAAAAACAAGAGCAGGAGCTGACTGTGGCTCAGACCATGAGCTTCTCATTGCAAAGTTTAGGCTTAAACTGAAGAAAGTAGGGAAAAGCACTAAGCCACTCAGGTATGAATTAAATCATATCCCTGTTGAATATACAGTAGAGGTGACAAATAGATTTAAGGAATTAGATCTGATAGACAGAGTGCCTGAAGAACTATGGACAGAGGTTTGCAACATTGTACGAGAGGTAGCAACTAAAACCATCCCAAAGAAAAAGAAATGCAAGAAAGCAAAATGGCTGTCTGAGGAAGCTTTGCAAATAGCTGAGGAAAGGAGGGAAGTGAAAGGCAAGGGAGAAAAAGAAAGATACACCCAATTGAATGCAGAATTCCAGAGAATTGCTAGAAGAGATAAGAATGCCTTCTTAAATGAACAGTGCAAAGAAATAGAATAAAACAATAGAATAGGGAGGACCAGAGATCTCTTCAAGAAAATTGGAGGGATGAAGGGAACGTTTAATGCAAAAATGGACATGATAAAGGACCAAAATGGCAGGGACCTAACAGAGGCAGAAGAGATTAAGAAGAGGTGGAAAAATTACACAGAACTATACAAGAACGAGCTTAACGTCCCTGATAATCACGATGAGGTGGTCACTGACCTCGAGCCAGACATCCTAGAATGTGAAGTGAAGTGGGCCTTAGAAAAATTTCCTCCTAAGTGCTTAATAAAACTTTCCCATTCAACTCATCCATAAGTTGCAATATCTCAGTTCTACGTATCTAGCTAACCTAATCAGGTAATAGAGAAATATAGAATCTTAGAAATTCTACCCTCCAAATTCCTATTTAGCAATTTCAAATTGATTTTCATGACGCTATGGAAGTTTGACTATTAGGCTGTCTAGATGATCTATGTTATCCATATCTTTTCATAGACACAGAAAATTGTCAGACGCAAATAACCAGGAGCATTCATTGAGTTCAAAGCACTCATTGGAATAACTGTAAACTGATCACATGTTTAACCCACCTTTCTAGCTCAGCCTCTTCTTCTCCTACAATAACATTCCATACAGCCACCAATGAATCATCTTTCTTGTTGTAATTATTGATTCATTCACTATCCTAAGCTGCAGGGTCCTGGATGGATGCGTTTAGGCCAGGATATAGTTTTTCAACTCTTAGGAAATTATTCCCTTCAAAAGGATTATTTCTTCAGTATGACACCATCCTTCCCCAAGATCTATTTTTCTATGATAGAGCAGGAATTGTTACTCAGAAGCGACTACTATATTATTCCCCCATCTCATCTACCAATCTTTTTACATCTCTTGCTTTTCCTCAAGTGAACTACTTTGGCCTCAAGGGAATGCACTTGTTCTGGGAAAGGCAGGAGTTTGCTGCAATGAGCTTTATCCTATAGGCAGATTATCCTATTTAATGGTTCCAGCTCTTTTGCTGGCTTTATTTCCTTTATTTATTCATTTGTTTAGCCACCCACTTAGCACATGACTCATCATCAAATAACAGGATGCATCACCAAATAATAAAAATAAATTCCACAAAACCACAAAATAGAAAAGTATAAAAACATTACCTGCCAGGAAGAAACACATCCATTGTGTCATACCATTGCTTGAAGAAAGAACCAGGTCTTCAGTGCTTTCCAAAAGGCAGGTATGGTCAGGGTGAGCTGGTTCTTAGGGGAACTATAGAAGCTTTCTGCCTCCACAGCTGATCTTCTTAACTTAGAAAATTAAAGTAATCCTGTTGACCTGGATTCGTTGCACAATTAACATGCTAACATCCTGCAAAAACATGTCTTAATTCCTGGACTTTCCCTCAAGTCCCCCCTACCCCCCACCCCGAAATGAAATCACATGTAAAACTACTTGTTTGTTCACATTCTTTGTTGTAGCAAGTTCTAGTTCCTAATTATAACTCCTTGTGTTGCATCCAAACATCTGAAAAATTTATGGAACCAGAGTAGGTTTTCAAGTAGTATTAGGGGCTGTTGTAGGAGACAATGAACACAGTTGATTACACTTTGCATATTGGTCAAAGTATGGACTGTTTTAATTCATATTGTCCAAAATCACCTAGTTTGCCCCAAAACTGAGTTGCAACTGTAAAATGTTTATACAATGCTTATATTTATCAAGCCAAGGAAGGAGGTTTGTGCACAGCTGACACTATAGACAAGTGAGTGGTCAATATGTAAGAGGTAGGCAACATTAATCATATTTTGCAGTGTCCTATGGAAAGAGTTTTAAAATTTAAGTAAAACACATCTGATAGGCATCAGATAGCCTACCCTACCGTGATCTGTATCAGGTGGCAACTTTTTTCACTTAAGTTTTTTTTTTTTAAGAAAAAAGATCTGACTCAGTAAGAATTATACAAAACTCAATATTTTTGCTTAACAGGCAGATTTAACACATGATAACTAATTGCCACACAAAAACTAGTGATTTTTCTTTTTTCACTGCATATACATAGTGTAATTTCAGGTACTAAATCCAAACCTGAGCTCTTTTAGTATTATAATATGATTGAAAGTAGCATAGACACCAGATACTTTTCTGGAATACTTCCAAAAATAGTGCCACTTAATTGAAAGAAATCTGAGCCACTTGTAAATAAAAAAATCCTGAAGTACCCAGTGGTTTGCTACTCTGCTTTCCACTATGCCAGCCTATCCACGTTGTGATCATGGTGTGCTTCAAAGCTTGTATAGTTTAATAGTTAAATAACCATGTTGTCTGAAAAGAAATTCTTCCTACACAGTATGAACTGATAGACATGTGAGAACGAAAAGTGTCGAAGACTATGAGAATGCCCTTTAAGTTCTCAGTGTTAAAACTTTTTGCATTAAGGAAAAGGATCTGAAGAATTTTCTATTCTTTGAAGAAGACCACTGCAACATTGGAAACCCAACTTTACTCAATCACTGGTTAGGGTTAATCAGGGAGCTTTAAGGAGAAGGTTGTAGGAAGTGAGGCTAAATACTCATTTTCCATGTGTTAAATCCACACATGATCACATGTAGCACTAAGCAGACTGCTCCATGTAGGGACATATCAAGCTTGTTCAAATTTTTCAGTTGCAGGAAAAGGCAGGTGCCACCTCTCTGGTTGAAATTAGTGATCAAAAATAGCAGCCACAATGCCTTTTCTGTGCATGTAGTAATTGCTCATTTTATAGGCTGCTTAGCAACTTGTAATTATTCCAATGTGACACTTAGCTGTTTTTATAGGTTTACTAATTGCATAATGCTTTGTATCCTAAGTAGTCATCCATGAAACAAAGGTGTCTTCCCATTTAAAAATGGAACAAAGCCACACCAGAGGATTTTGCTAGCCCAGGAGAAAGACAAAACATGCTTACTCTCCCACCCCTACTGTCTGTAGTTCACACATAGACATATGCAGGTGCTTCCTAGAGCAAATTTTGGTAGGCAAATGAGGATATAGGAGGGGTAGAAAAAGTGTCTAATTCGTGTTCCTCTATTTAGGGGATGATCTGCTAGTAGAAACAAAGTTCTAACCAAAATTATTTTAATTTTGTTTTAAAAATGTAATTCAGGTAGTGCTGACACTGCAGTATATTTTATGTAGTTTGTTTTGTGTGGTATTAGCACCAAAAATTACTTGAGTTGATACTGCCTTACTGAAGAAGAACAATTCCTAATCGAGGATAGTATCCCATTTAAGAGGATACTACAATTATTCTTAATACTGCCATCTTTCCTAGGCTACATTGAATACTCAAGTTACCTTGATAAGTTATATGTTTTAGTGTCAGAAGCTAAACTAGTTCCTAGGTCCATTCTAGCTCTTTCAAACTCAAACTTACATTTCTGGTTTCAGTTTCATGACTGAACCAGGAAGGAAAAGTCAGGGTGGAGTATGCAAACCTAAAACCTGAACAGTTTTGATCACATAGTGCAAAATGACAAGCTTAACGTTATGCTTGTCACTTTTTGAAAGTTTTGAAAGAGAGAGAGAGAGAAAACCCAGAAGTCACATAGGTGGGAAGAATTGGAAATGGTTAAACACAAATAATTTTAGATAGTTAAGAACATTTTAACAATATAGTAAAACACAAAAAATACATTTATATATAGGTGAGTTTAAAATGGACACTGAACTATACAGTATGACAATTTGTTTGCAAGAGAAATCTTGCCCTTTTCATATGATTTCGATGTCTTCCATAAAGCTTCGTAATTCTGGGCCAGGTGAATTAGAACTAGGGAACTAGATGTAAAGCCATACTGGACTTAATTCTAACTAATAGAGAAGAAATGATAGAGGGAGTTGAAGTTGCCAGAACCTTGGGCGAAAGTGACCACATCATACTGGAATTTAATATAACGCAAACACTAACAACAGAAAACAATCCAACCAGTGTCTTGAACTTTAAAAGAGCTGACTTTAACAAACTCAGAGAGAACCTAGGAAAGATACCATGGATGAAAATCCTAAAGGGGAAAACAACCCAAGAAGCGTGTGGAACTCTGAAAAATGCGATCATAAAAGCCTAGACCAGCACAATACCGCTGAAAAAGAAAAACAAATTCAAGAAGAAACCAGCACGGCTGCACAAAGATCTCTCGGACAAACTGAAAGACAAAAAGTATAAATACAAAAAATGGAAAGAGGGGCACGTAACTAAGCTGATTATCAGCAGACAGCCAGAACATGCAAAGATGAAGTCAGGAAAGCAAAGGCTCAGAACAAACAAAGACTTGCAACAGAAATCATGGATAAGAAAAAAAGTTTCTTCCAACATCTTAACAAGAAAAAAGTCAAGGAAATCGTAGGCCCTCTAAAGAGAGAAGAGGGCAAGGAAATAACAGGCAACAGGGAGAAAGCAGAGCTGCTTAACTCATACTTTGCATCAGTCTTCACACAAAAAGAAACTATAGCCCAACATATAAAAATAACCCACTGCAAAAGAAAATTAGAAACAAAAATTAAGCAAGAAAATGGCAAGAGAACATCTATCTGACCTTGACAAATATAAATCACCGGGGCCTGACAGATTACATCTCGATGTTCTGAAGCAGCTGGCAAATGTTATCTTAGAACCATTGCACCACATCTTTCAAAAATCCTGGAGCACTGGGGAAGTACCTGAGGATTGGAAAAGGGCTGATGTGGTTCCCATCTTCAAGAAAGGGGGAAAAAACAAAAACAAATGGACCCAGGAAACTATGGACCAGTCAGTTTAACATCGATACCTGGGAAGATCCTAGAAAAGATAATCAAAAACAGATCTGCGAACAACTAGATGCAAACAAAGTTATAACTAGTAGCCAGCATGGGTTTGTTAAAAACAGATCATGCCAAACCAATCTTATTTCATTCTTCGATAAAGTGACTAAATTAATAGACCAGTGAAATACTGTGGACGTAGTGTACTTAGACATCAGTAAGGCATAAATAAATAAATTTGATAAAGTAGACCACAACCTACTCCTTAGTAAGCTAGAAAAAGGTGGAATAGACAACATCACCACCAGATGGATCTGTAGCTGGCAAACCGTACTCAACAAGTAGTCCTCAATGGTACTACATCCACATGGAGAGAAGTAGCAGTGGAGTACCACAAGGTTCCATCTTAGGCCCAGTACTCTTCAATATCTTCATCAATGAGGGAATCAAATTTGCAGATGACACCAAACTGACAGTATGCAACACCCCAGAAGACAAACTCAGGATCCAAAAATATCTTGACAGACTTGAACAATGGGCCCAACAAGATGAGTCAATGTGGATAAAAGCAAAGTTTAACATTTAAGTAGGAAAAATCAAAGGTACAATTACAGGTTGGGCAAGATCTAGCTTAGAAACAGTAACTGTGAGAGTGACCTTGGAGTCCTAGTGGACGATCACTTAACCATGAACCAGCAGTGTGCAGCAGCAGCCAAAAAAGCTAATACAATCCTGGGTTGTATAAAGAGAGGCATAGAATCAAGATCACACAAGGTATTAGTATCGTTTTATAAAACCCTAGTAAGACCACACCTGGCATACTGCAGCTAATTTTGGTCACCATATCACAAAAAAGATTTTGAGAGTTTGGAAAAAATTCAGAAAAGAGCAACAAAGATGATCAAAGGCCTGGAGACTAAAACATATGAAGAATGGCTGTAGGACTTGAGTTTGGCTAGTCTAAAGAAAAGAAGAAATGGAGACATGATAGCAGTATTCCAGTATTTGAGGGGCTGCCATAAAGAAGAGGGGGTCACATTATTCACCAAAGCACCAGAGGACAGGACAAGAAACAATGGTTGGAAACTGATCAAAGAGAGAAGCAACCTGGAATTAAGGAGAAACTTCCTGACAGTGAGGACAATTAACCAGTGGAATAGCTTGTCCCCAGAAATCATGGGCGCTCCATCACTGGAGATTTTTAAAAAGAGGCTAGACCACAGGTCTGCAACCCGCGGCTCCGGAGCCTCATGCGGCTCTTTCAGCCGTCTCCTGCGGCTCCCGGTCCTCTGCCATGTGCAGTCCAAAAAAAAAAGTGGGACTAAAAAAGTTCAACCAATCAATTCAAATATGCAGGGTAGGTGCATATCTCGCCTTGGCTCCACTCTTCAGTCAAATCCTGTTCTGCGCATGTACGCGCATGTGCACACATTTTTTGCGGCTCCCAGTTTTTCCTTTTGTGAGGGAACCGGTTCCGAGTGGCTCTTTCACTGTTTCAGGTTGCTGACCCCTGGGCTAGACAGTTACTTGTCTGAGATGGTATAGGTTCTCCTGCTTGAGCAGGACGCTGGACTAGAAGGCCCCCAAGGTCCCTTCCAGCTCTATTCTATTTATTACATTTATTGGCTGCCCACCTTACTAGTAAAGAGGTAACTCTTTACTGAAGAGCATCCTTCTCAAGATGTTTAGAATATAGAAGCAATTATAATACATTAAGAATAGTTGTTCTCACCATCAATAACCTTAATAATCTTTTAACTTTATGCTGTAACTATTGTAAACATTTCTATTTTAGGAGGTTAATTAATCCAAATGTTTGTCCCTATTTCAGTATAAAGATGCCGGCAGTGTACATTTTTTGGGTGAAAGACCCCAACGTCTAAACTGATGCATTTCTTTTCTAGATTGGATTAAAATCCCTAGTTAGTTTCTTTTGTTTTATAATCTTGCTCTTTAACACATACCGGTACCAATTTTATTTTCCTGCTTGTATCTTTCATTAAATTGGTGAAATTTTTTGCCTCAAGGATACTAAACAATATGATCAACACATATCAAAAGGATGTGAGTTAAGGGCTATCCTGAACGTTGTCCCCTTGTTCTGTTTTAGCTGGCAGTAGACTGGAGATACTCTGCAGGAATCCTTAAGGGAAATATATCTCCCATAATTTCATGTACCCAGTTTCGTTGATACATAATGTGCTAGTAAAAGCAGATTAAAAGGCAAAGAAGAAGATATTACAAGATGAAATAGCATACAGGATGTCACAGATAGGGCTAAGAATACTTTGCCCTCTTCTCCATGATTGGCTATAAAATAGTTTTGTAATCGTTTTTGTGGATTAGATAATCTCAAGTGAGGTTCCACAAACCCAGCTACCTGGTCTGTCATTGCATTCTATGAAATGATCAATTTCATATATATCAACAGATTGTAGTTAAATTGTTACTTTGCTTAATTGTACAAGGTGAAGAGCATCATATTTCAAATTCTTGTGGAAATATTCAGATTCACAATGACAATAGATGAAAATTATTTATAGTCTAATTCATACTTGAGGGTTCCAACTGATTGAATTCTTCTTATTTAATTTAATTTAGAGTTAACTTGGTTTATGAGTATTTTATGTTTGGAAGGTTTGGTGGATTACATATCAGATTATTAGTTTTCTCTAAATACTTCTGCCGCATTTCTTCCTTGGAAATGTTCAGAATATAATGTAAATACTTCATCATGTTAATTCCATTCCATGAGACAAAACTAGAAAAATGTCTGAGGCATACAGCAAATGTAGGCAGCAAAATACTCATGTGCTATTATGAGTATTTTACCACAAGTAAAATATTTGTGGTTTCACACATCTTAAGCCACATCCACACAGATGGTTTGCTTTGCTCTCGCCCTTCCCAGAGAAATAAGAGTAAGACATGACATATATTTTGCTGCCCCACAACCTGGATTTTCAGTGCACTCAGAATGGATATGTCCTGACTACTTGCTATACAACTTCAATATGTGACATTGTAAGGACCATAACAGGTACTTTCCTAAGCTCAACCAATCTGTGAAAGTTCCCCTCCAGATGACATGCATAATGCTTAGGTTACTTTATGCACTTCACCTTTTGTTTTCTTTTTACTTTTGTATCATGTAGATTATTGAAATTTGTTTAAATTCCTTAGAACTTTGGGTTGACCATATTCCTACTCAAAGGCAACAAAGAATTAGTGTGTTTAATCTCTTTGTTGCCATCTATGATAATCTAATATTGACCATCAAAGAACTGACATTTGAGGAAGGGATTTTGGTGTGGAAAGCTGTAAGTTACAGCTTACAGGAGCCAGGGATTCCTGGGTGCCGGTATTTTAATCAATCAAACAGTAAGCCTATATATTTATAGTATATCTTAATTAAAACATCACTTCTAGAATCAAATTCCTAAAGCAGTGTTTCTTAGCCTTGATAGTTTGAATATGGGCAGATGGGATTGCTATTGGTAAGTGATGTGGTCACCTGACACCTTACATCTGCTTCACTTAATGGTAGAAATTCCAGTCCAAATTACCATTGTTAAGCAAAAACTATCCTTAAATATAGTTAGTAAAAAGGTAAATGAGTGAAAGGCATCAGATTAATGTTGGCATGCAAGTATTTTTGTTATCTCAGGCTGATTTCAACAAAGTAATTAGGATTGAACATGATTAATAATGGAAAAGGAGATCATTAGAAAATCCCAGTATGAGATTTGGAAATTTAGCAGCACATTTTAAAAGAAGATAGTGGCAAACCATTTTTTTCCTATTGCCAAGAAAATTACATGAACAAATCTATGAAGCCATAGGATTGAAGTTCAGTGATAAAAAGATAAATATAGATAAAAGAATAAATAGGTTATGTCTAGTAAATCATACTATATATAGGTAAAGGTAAAGGTTCCCCTGCACATGCGTGCTAGTCATTTCCAACTCTAGGGGCCGGTGCTCATCTCCGTTTCAAAGCCGAAGAGCCAGCGCTTGTCCGAGGACATCTCCGTGGTCATGTGGCCGGCATGACTAGATGCCAAAGGCGCATGGAACACTGTTACCTTCCCACCGTAGTGGTCCCTATTTTTCTACTTGCATTTTTACGTGCTTTCGAACTGCTAGGTTGGCAGAAGCTGGGACGAGTAACAGGCGCTCACTCTGCTACACGGCACTCGGGATTTGACCCGCCAAACTGCCGATCTTCTGATCGACAAGCTCAGCGTCCTAACCCACTGAGCCACCGTGTCCCATATATACTATATATAGCCCATGTTTATTTCAAAATAAGCGGGTAGATTAAGAATATGGTGAGAGCTTCAATCTGCTTTTTTTCCTCTACAGTTTACCCATCCCTCCCCCCAAAAAGACAGTGCCACACTCCATGTACAATTTTGGATTTGTAAAAATCTTGTTTTCAAAATACTTTGAACTGGCTCTCTTTTACCACAATGGAAAGGTTGACGAATATTGTTTCATGTGGTCAAGTTTTAGTGCTGAGTTTAAAAATTGATTTGCTTGCTCAATATAAGTTCGTAGGTTTTTGTCTTCTGCTTTTTTTCCTTTTCTCTCTCCTTTATTTGTTTAATAAAATATATTTTATTATATACTTGTACACACACAAATGCTCACATTATATACAGATGCTGATTTTGGAATAAAAAGTTGAAGGGGGAGTGTACACGATGTAATTGATGAAGACATTAAGAAAACCTTAATATAGCTTCTTGAAAGTATGATAAATGTTTTTCATGTTATCCAAAATACTGAAATTTGTGGAATTTAAATTAGGTCTGAGCTGGTTAGGGAGGGGGCTGTTTTTGTAACTGAATATTTAACTAATTCGTACTGGGTTTGCTTATCAATTGACCTATCAAAATTTGCATATTACTCTTACTTCTTGCTGAAAGCATATTATGCTTCATTTGCTAGAATATATGAGTAATAGTGAAAAATTGATATGTATGATTTACTACATGTCAGTTTGATTTACCTCACTTACCAATCATAGGTCAACATAGAAAAAATGCATGTACAGCCATTAATCTTTTGTATAGATATTATTAATCATGTGTAGTTTTTAATATGCAAGGCATTTCTACTACTGATGCTAAAATAATTTTAATCCAACTCATTATTATCTCCATTTTTTAGATGGGAATTGATCACCAGAAAATACAATCTAACTGATCCTGGGCTATAATTTGGGTAGTTTCTTTTGCTATTTTGAAATATGTTTACCAGCAGAGTTAGTGATCTTTCATTGTCGCTGAAATTCTTATAGGTTTCAGAAGTAACTTCCTATGTGCCATTGGAAAGAAATGACAAGCTATATTCATTTATCCTGATTATTCGGATTGATGCAGAGTCATCAGTATAGCTCATGAGTGCTTCCTGCAACATATTTAAGGATTACATTTTCTAAGAGTACATGAATCTATTGTCCGAATGCTTATATGTGCTAAGTAACTAGCATATTTGTTTCAAGGTTCTGGATAACTTGTAGGCAGCAGTACCGTACTGAAACCGTTAATTAATAATTCAGCCCTCCTTTTTTGCATTAAATAACTGAATATTCTTTCTTGAGACAGATATTTTGAGAATTTTATTTCCCAAGTAGCAAAAGTGTGTATCTGTATATGCTGGAAGGAGAATTATTCTTCTGCCAGAAGCAGACGTTCCAATTTTGGGCCTATTCCATTGGCAAAATCCCCATTTTAGTTTTATGCCAGTTCATGAAGGATGGGATCAGGCCTTTATTTGAAGCTGAAAGCACTTGATGTGGAAACAGGAAATGCACATTGCTAACCTTCTAGAAATGTGTGTGACTATTTTCAGTCATAAATCAGTTTCCCCCCCCTCCTAAACAATGATGCCATTGTACTCTTCATATCTGATGAGTTCTTGAAATGTTATAGTAAGTCTATCTTCAAAACATTATAAGAGGATAATCAGCTGCTTTAGAAGGTCCCCATCTGGAGTATAGAGTTCTGATGTTTTCCCTTTCTGAGATAGCTCTCACATTTCATCATCTGTTGTGCAGAGATGAAGTGCATATGAAAAGTCAGTGACTCTGAATCCATCTGTTGTTATTATTTTCCACTGATAATTGGCTTGAACAATGAAATGTCTGTGTCTGTAGCCTTTGAAACTATATACTCTGTTTATTTTCTGGAGGTCCCACTCTCCTCCCTCAAAACTCTGGACCTTTTTTATTAGCTTTATTTCCTAACAACTATATAGTCAGTTGAGCTTTTTTTGGAAATGGTATTTTGAACATTTGAATCTTCTTACAGATATCTTACCACACACTTAAGAGAGTCCTGGGTAAGAAGCCTTACAGCGGAAGAGATAGGCAAATCCAAAATACAATGATATCTATCTAGTGTGATTTATTTCATTTTCCTGATTCAAATATTAATTTGTATGTAACATCTATTAGCTTTGAAATTAGAAACCACCTGTAACTGTATAATATATTCAATTGTTTTGTGTTTGGTGTGATATTGGATTTTGCTAACAGCACTTCCATTAGTTTACCGAAAAGTCAGTCTCTCTCTCTCTCTCTCTCTCTCTCACACACACACACACACACACACCAGCAGAAATGCCTCCATGGGGATAGAAAAAAAGCTCTTACGTAGTGATAGACTGATTACATTTTGCTCTGTATTTTATTTGCATCCTGATTAGATTTCTTATCTGCCACCTTATTTTAAAGGTCAGTTCAGTGCAAAAACAGTGACCAGTAGAGGTGTTCCTGGAATCTTCTTGGTAAGGGTTTTAAATATGGTTTGTTAAATATTACTTTCCCAAAATATCAGGGAAATAAATTCCAGCTTCTGAATGCAAGAATGGTTTTAAATATTGCTGGACCCAAATAATATTTCCAAATTCTCCACCACATCTCTGGTCAGTGAATCAGGATGGAAATTTTCCTCCAATATCTTTCAGAAAATGGAAAAATTCTCTGATAATTATTAAGGGTAAGATTCTCCATTTGGGATAACTGTAATATTCCTACTGAAAAAAAACCCATAATGACAAAAGTTCCCATTATGTCCTGTCTTGGAAGGAGCTTCCAGAGCCCTGGATATATGAGTGTACAATGAAAGACAGAATATTTGTGCACAAACAGTTCTGGCTCCCAAACCTTCACAGAATTTATATCCATGAATTAGCAGGAGAGCCTCTAAAATAAACATTAAAATGCATGTGTAATAAAGCCACTAAAATATACAATGAGAGAAAACTCCACTTCCTACTAGCACTGATGATATTACCTAGTTTGGATAATGAAATGTCTGCAAGAAAACAACCAAGCACAGAGATCACCAAGGACCCCTCAACTGTATAAAAGCACCCACATTTTGGGGGATCAGTGGAGCTTCCATTGATCTCTAGCCTTTTACATGAAAGCAAGTTTCTTTTTATTCAATTATTTGTTTACAAATAATGGTTAATAAAAATGTCCAGACTGTTAAAATTTGTCCTTATGAAAATATATTCTCATTGGAAAGTTGTGGGCTAAATAAGCAGCTGATACAATTGGATTTTCTCTGCTCTGCTTCTCTGGCCTTTCTGCTCATTGTCCCCATCATGATCTCTCAACTAGAACAGGTTAGGAGATAATGTAGAGTGATGGAGCAGAGGGTGGGAATCTATTTTGCTGGCAGATGCTATTCCTTCAGGGAAATAAACAGTTTGATAGAATCCTTGTGTTTTGTTTTCCTAAAAATGTAACAAGAAGTTCAAAAGAACATGTTCCTGAAAAAAAAAAGTTGTTGTCATCCCCAGTTGCCTACTCAGATTAATCTCCCTGAATTACTTTCAGCATATAATAAATCCTGTAACTTATTGTTGATGTTGTTGATATTATTATCTACAGTATTAAAATTGTACATCAGCAAATCATGCAGACTCCTTGCAGCTTATAACAAAATCTCCAAAGTAAAGAAAAATGGATTGACTTAATCCACAATCCTAATATACTTCCTCTATCACAATGTGCTTATAGGTAGATCTCCGGGTTCGAAGAAGACATACTGTTGTGCATTTTTATCTATTGACATAGAGGGGGCTCTGCAGTCCTAGCCTGAAAGTGGAGGATCCAGCACAATGTAAACACTGGGCATACAGAATACAGAATAACAGAATCGAAAGGGACCTTGGAAGTCTTATAGTCCAACCCCTTGCCCAGGCAAGAGACCCTATACCATTCCAGACAAATGGTTGTCAGATATCTTCTTTAAAAACCTCCAGCGATGGAAAAATGACAGCTTCTTGAAGCAAGCCATCCCACTGATTAATTGTTCTCACATAATCTCTCATAACTGTAATAAGTGTGGGTGTTTTGCTGTGATGCAGCAGTTTTCTGTCAGTTTTTGGTAGTGCCTATCTTCAAAGCTGGTGAAGGCTTCAGAGTAAAGGGCTCATCATTGGATTGTGTCACCACCAGTTTCCATGGCTGGATATCACAATGTGGCTGGGTTTCCTTCACATTTACAGTACTTCTGTTCCACAATTCATCTTCATCTAACAATATGAGTAACAAAAACTTAATAAGGATGGTGAAAAATCAATTTTCTAAGAGTCCTTGAGAAGGGATGCATTTTCCTGAGCTTCTGGAAGGTCATTTTCAAGAAGACTGGTTTGACTTCTGTCCTGGGCTGTTCGAAGCATACGACTCAAGAATGAAAAATTCTTTTTAGCCTCTGCTTCCTTCACCTCATGAAACATGCCACTAAAAAAAGAAGAAACTTAAACTATAATTTTTTTTCTTTCCCCGTTTGAAAAATATGTAGATACAAAGATTTTTCTAAACAAAAAAATGCCACTCTTTCAAAATTGTATCATTTTTATATTGAATCTATTGATCAAATGTCAAATTTTCTTTATATATAGATGATGAAACTTAAATGCTTTGGAAATACACGTACAACATTATCCTATCGAAGTTAAATCAGGTCAGAATTTTTCGTTTCCAGAGGGCAGCTAATGTGTGCTTACAATTTGATTTCTATTTGGTATTAATTCCTGTTGAATTTATTTCATAGAACTGAAGAGTCAGGAAAAAACGCCCAATATATGAAACTGTGGAAAGGAACAGAAAATCAGAATTAAAAGTATTCACATAACTTAGATTTAAGTATTTCCTTTTCTTACCTCAGTCCTTTATTTGGTTTACTATTGCTTGCTTCCTTTCCAAACTTTGCACAAGGTTGCTTAACCTGAAAGGGAATAAATAGCATGATGGATATATATGTATGTAGAATCAATAGAATTAAACTTTGGTTGGATTTTGCCCATACTGTTTCAGAGCAAGTCACAAAGAATCTGAGTCATATGTTTGTTTTTAAGTATTACATTTTCTTCCACCTCCTTTACCACCAAGTAGAACAGCTTAATAGAAAGTAATGGATTTTTTAAATATATATAACGGATGCCGTTCTGGAACATTTTATGCAATAAAAATAATTTTGAAAGAACACAGCTTGAGCATTAAAATTGTTACTTGCTGATTTTGAAACAGCTAGCAAAGAGGAAGAAAAAAAAATCATGTTTTTTTTTCCCCTCCACATATTTCAGGGTGTAAGTTGCAAAGTCCATTTTTGGAAATAAACAGTATAGTTGTCAACACATTTGCTTGGAAAAAAAAGTTTTGAGTATATCACAGAACTACTTTTAAAGTAAGCTTGCTTAGCAGATCAAAACCTATAATTCTGATGAATTTGAGGTTTAATTAGAGAAAGTATTGCTACCTACAGGTTTTTTTCTGCATGTCTGTCTCTTTGTCTTCTACTGCTTTGAAAGGTGTGTGGGTGAGGAAATATTTTCTTTTGTAAAGGCAACTCTCAATTTAGTACTTAATATTATTCCTATTTATTAGTTGCTATTGCTGTTCTTTAAGAAAGGATTGCGTGTAGCTGTGTGATCTTTCAGCCACCATCTCTATTAAACAAGCTGTGCAGCTTGGGAGAGATCAGGACAGGTAGAATGCACAGCAGGCGTCTGATTTGAGCCAGTTACTCATTTGCTGAGTGTTTGTGTTTATGCAAAGGGGCCTCTTCCTGCATATTTAATCTTAGAGTAAGGCAGTGGCTTTTGTTGTGTTTAGACCACATACCTTCACTTCTTCCTTACACTGCAGCCAATGTTGAAGCAGAAAAAAGTCTGGATAGTTAGAAGTGTGCCTATGGTGTTTCAGGATTCTCAACTTTTCTCACTTGGTTGAGAATTACTGCTACAGTTCAAAGCTTCTTCATTAATGGGTAAGTGTATGCTGTGAAATGCCACTTCTTGTCCACTTCTTAACTAACTGTTCAGCATTATTTCTTAGTCCGAGTTTTAAAAGAGCCTTAGTTTTAAAGAGTTAGTTGTAGTGGTTGTGATTGCAGAGTTTTCTGTGTTCTTCCCTTGCACAGAAGAATAGCAAAGCCTAACATGGCTTTTTTGGAAGCTGTTAAAGAACATATTTAGCCTGCTTTTTTCCCCCCTGATATGTAAGTTGTTTGGATGATGCTTTGTTTCTCAAAAACTTTAAAATAGTATGCAACATAAGTTGTGGCTTTATTCTCTCTCTCTCTCTCTCTCTGTGTGTGTGTGTGTGTGTGTGTGTGTGTGTGTGTGTGTGTGTGCATGCGCATGCATGTGTGTGCGTGTGTGTGTTTCTGTTTCTGTGGGAAATTACAGAAGGAATCTCATTTTTGTATCCTCAGTTAGACTCCTCAATTTTTAGTAGGGATTTTTTTAATGTGCAGTTTGTAATGTTTCTTTGCTGATATTAATAGCTCACTAGAGATGTTAACTCTGATGCAAGCAGTAACAGAGCTACAGCATTGGAAACCTGTATGTACAGAGGACAACGGGTGGAGGAAGATAACATCGCTGTTGCTTCTTCATAAGGGGCAGAATTTGCATAATGGCATCCTACTTTTAACTGTTTACAAAAGCCAATTTAAAGATCGCTTGCTGTTGCTTTTAATCAAGACAAAAATGTTGCAGCATGTTATTTTATCAATTGTGTGACAAGTCCATTTCTAACCGAACCTGGTTCAGAAAAGAATAAAAAAGGAACAGGGAGACAAGCTATGACTGAAATATCTTAGAGGATGTTAGCTGGAAGCTTCCTTTTAAAACTCCAGATTCAAAGGAAGATTGTTTTCCTGTTGTTGTTTTTAATGACAAAATGAAAAATAGCTAATCTTTAGCGCTTTCAGTGGCAATATATTCTAGGTTGGTGAACATAGAGATATTACTCTTTGGATCAGAAATAGGTGTTTAGGTTACCAATTAACTATTTCCTTCATCTGAGTGACTCTTCTCAAACAGAAGAGTGTGCTGTTCTACCACATGTTGCAAGTGTAAGGATCTGAATAAAATTGCATCAGTGTTATTAAAATGTGTAAAGACTGGCTGTTGTTTTTTTTTTGAGTGCAGAATAATACACAAATTCAGGAACATTTTATTAACAATAAGATGCCTAAGTTTTTTTTTTAATAGCAACATTGTAAATAGCCTATCTAATTGTAAATGTATTACTTTTATAGTCTCTTTATGAGGAAAAAGCACCTCAGTCAAAGCGCCTTATGTGATTAGCGCTATTGTATTCTTAAATTTTGATTGATAGAGATAATAGTTTTCACTTAAAAATACAGACAGGTACTTTAACTTTCCATGACAATAGCTATTTGCATTTCTTTTATCTTTTTGTTTAACATTTGTGGGGGTTGGGACAGATTTGATTATTAACTCTTATTGCACACTGTGGTAAATGCTAAAACAAAGCTTTTGTTACAATTTCAAAGGTACAAGAGCAAATATTGTTTTTATTGCTTCGGTGTTTAAAGGCAGTAAAGGGATACCTCAAAGATAGTTTCACATGACCACAGCCAAGGTTATTGCTTTGCTGGAAGGTAAGAGAATAATCTGCCAATTCTGGAAAAAAAAATTCTAGACTTCTATGTTATGGGTATCCTGGAAGCAGAAGCAAAGTTGCCAGAAAGACAGGAATATTAGAAAGTTCTTCCTTGTGTAACATCCTTCTTCCTCCTTAACATCAAGAGTGAAACTGTTAAATTCACTCGAATTTGAAAGTGACAGGAAGGGAGGAGGGTACAGATTTGTGCATATTGGTAGAACAATAAAATGTGTATTATGTCAAAACCTGAGAGCAAACTAGAATTTTTATGTTAGAAAAGACGGTATTGGATATGTCAGCAAATGGATTTATTATATCAGATATCACATACACTGTAAAGCTGAAACCTAAAAGCTTATATCATACAACTTAAATTGTATCTTTACGGATTAAATTAGAAGTCTTTTTTCCCCTCTTGCTTTAAAACCTGTTTTAATTTTAATAGAATGATTTAGTTAACAATTCTAACAATTGTAATGGGATTGAAGATGGTATTAATGACTACAAGAGAAGGAAATGTTGAAGAAGATTTTGTTACTTGATTTCCTAAGAACTGTCAGATAGGAGTTTTGCATATCTCTTGATTGCATCGTTGATAAATTTTAAAGAATATCTTTTGATCTTCCAGGCTTCCACCAGGGTGAGCTCTGTTGTATTATATTAAATCATAGAAAATAAAAACTCTGCTAGAAAAAATACCTTTTAAGGATAGTTCAGTGGTTGCACTATAAACAAGATTTATATTTAAGGTTTCTATTAGCTGTTATTATTTATCAAATAAGATGACTTAATCCTGCTCTGAAAAATATCACTTCAGATTAGCACAAGAACAATGTAACGTATTTTTACTTGGAAGTAAGACAAAGTGTGACATATGGGATTTGCCTCTCATTAAAATTTTCAGGATTACAGTTTAAATTTGGATACAATCTGAAATAGATTGCTAGGAAATGAGCACAATTAAATATAAAACAGTACTGATGTCACTGAATTACACTATTATTATACTTTATATGAAATAATTAAATATTTTAAATGTATATTTTTATTGTTTAATACCATTGTTTTATTTAGTGCAAGCATCCAGTACTGTCACATTTTCAAAATTACAAAAACAAAGGAGAGAGTAGGTCATTTCATTTTATCATTGACTTAACTGAGAGAACAGTCTGCTATAATTGGGCAAACTCTTCAGCATTGCAATAATTTTTCATGCAGGTTACTCTACTTAAATGTGGTTCCTTTGAATTTATGTAGGAGAATCCCATTTTATTATATTTTACCTTTCATTTACATTTTATCCTTTCAGTATACGATAATGTGCTTTTATAAACTTTATGTACTTTACATAATTTTGCATTTAAATAATTTTAGCATATTTTAGCCATTTAAATAATAATAGGTAGATCTTGACCAAACACATTTGGATGTTGCTAATCATCTAGATTCATTTTTATTAAGAAGGAATGGAGTCCTAGTGGACAATCACTTAAATATGAGCCAGCAATGTGCTGTTGCTGCCAAAAAAAAGCCAACACAGTGCTAGGCTGCATTAACAGAGGGATAGAATCAAGATCGTGTGAAGTGTTAATACCACTTTACAATGGCTTGGTAAGGCCACACCTGGAATACTGCATCCAGTTTCGGTCACCATGATGCAAAAAAGATGTTGAGACTCTAGAACAGGGGTGTCAAACTGTTGGCCCGTGGGCCGAACGCATCATGAAGAAACCGTGTCCACCCCATTGCCATCAATGGCGAAAAAGCTCCGATATGTCATGTGATGTTGCGAGCTTGACATGTCTGCTCTAGAAAGAGTACAGAGGAGCAACAGAGATGATCAGGGGAGTGGAGGCTAAAACATATAAGGAACGGTTGCTGGAATTGGGTATGTCTAGTTTAATGAAGAGAAGGACTAGGGGTGACATGATAGCAGTGTTCCAATATCTCAGGGGTTGCCACAAGGAAGAGGGAGTCAAGCTATTCTCCAAAGCACCTGAAGACAGGACAAGCAATGGATGGAAACTAACCAAAGAGAGAAGCAACCTAGAACTAAGGAGAAATTTTCTGCCAGAACAATTAATCAGTGGAACAGACTGCCTCCGGAAGCTGTGATTGCTCAACAAGTTTTTAAGAAGACTAGATAGCCATTTGTCTGAAATGGTATAGGGTTTCCTGCCTGAGCAGGGGGTTGGACTAAATGACCTCCAAGGTAACTTCCAACTTTATTGTTGTTGTTGTTAGTCCAGTAGCTTTTGAAACAATTTATGAAGTTATCCTTCTGAACTGTTTGCTGGGATTAGGCTTCAGGAGCGTTGTAATCCTGTGATGGTTACAATATTTGTTGTTCAGTGTTGGCTAGAAGGATATTCTTGAGGAAACCAATTTTTAACACTATGACCATTGGCTTTGATGCTCTATTTTACATTTCTCCCTTCTGTTGTTTTATACTGAAAACTGTTCAGGAAACTTCTCTAAAGCTTTCTTATGAAGAGCCATGAAACAGTGATTGCTATTTGACCCCAATCCTCTCCCATCCATAAGTCCAAGGAAACTATTACTGCAATCCTTTTTTATGTTGCCTCATTAGTGGGTTGTTTTCTAGAACGTAACGGTGCTTTTGCAAGCTATGTCGGGTTTTCCAGTTTCTGAGTAAGTTTGATCTGGTAACAGTTAGTCATACCTAAGTCACATCATATAAAGATTACTACAGTATATAGGACCCTGCTTGTAGGAGTATGTGGAAGCTACAATCATTTCAAAAGGTAGCCACAGTCACTGTGAGTTGTGTGTGGGGGGGCACGAAGGGAGGCTCAGCCAATCTCAATGTACAGTATACATGGTTGTACTTTGACAATAAAGGTTCATTCATTCACTACTAAAAGGTGCCCAATATAAGGATTGTATTAACTAGCAATTATGTTCTATGTTCAAATCAAGAACTTTAAGTTTTAATCTACAGACCTGAATGATTTGCAATTCTACTTCTTATTGCATTATGTAATTGTCCAGTTATTAAAAGTGTATCTAGTTTGAGTAAACTAAGATACACTTTTACATACATTTACTATCGGTCAGTTGCATATCCTTATTCCTGTTATCTAATTAAAAGAGGCAAAACAAAGCTTTGTACTAAAAAGGTGGGGTATGAAGGAGATACCAAGGAGAAGGTGATAATATGCAGGTATTATAATGTGCAAGTATTATTAGAGGAGGCCAAGCAAGGAAATTCTGTCAGGCAAGAGGAAGTCAGCTTACATCGTATTAGATATATTTTCAGTGAACTTATAGAGTGGCTCTTGTTCAAGTGTTCTGAATTGAAACAATTGTACAGTAACCAGATTAAACCCCTTGATTTTTATAAAAAATAAATTTGTACCTGAAATTAGTATTGTCTGTCAAATACCTTCTCCTGATTGAAGTCAAGGTACCATTATTAGTTTATCTTTGTGGCAAAAAATAGTGTTTGACTTATTAGAATTAGAAAATTGCGGAACATTGTGTTTTTTAAAAGCTTACATTCCTTTTGCATAAGAGAGAATGAATAGTTTACATAAAAGGATGGGGATATAATCAATTTGTTGTGTAACTCAAAGCAATAATAATAGCTATAATAAATAAATAATAAATACATAATCTGCGGAGGGTTGAAGAAAAGCAACAACAAAAATAAAACCCGGTAAAGATAAAAAAATGAAAGAATAAAAAGATAAAAGAATTAGACTCGATACATGGATACAAAGAGATGAACCCAAAAGTAGCCGTATCTGTGAGAACAAAGGAATCAGAGTAATATATTCCTTAAATGAAAATAAATGGCTAGCCAGCAAGATTAGGAAACTTTGTGCTAAAGAACAAAGTGGGTCTCATCTTCAGAGTTTTTCTTTGCTCCCAAAGACGGTTTTGTTTGCTGAACAAAGCTTCTCAGCGGCTGGTACTGATAACTGTCTATCTTGTGACAGTCAACTTTTATTAGCTCTCTCTGAAAATCATTCACCATTAAACACAGTTGGATTCATTTGTTATTTTGTTTACATTTGCTCTTGTTAATGGTGCCAATGAAAATATCTTTAGTGTCGCCACTAGTTCTGATCAGCCAGACTCATTGTTGTATCCGTTTTGTCCTCAGGGTAACAAGAGTGACTTTTGGAGTTTGCTGAACCTGAAGATTGCTTGACAGAAGCTTCTGAAAAGGTAATTTTTTAAAAAAAAAAATACCATATTTTTTCTTACCTGGTTTTTATTGCATTTTACCTTGCTGGTCTACTTGTCCATTAAAGCACTTCCTCGCACAGACATCTACATTCTTTAAATTTCCTGAAATTCCTATTTGAATCTAGGAATAAAATGAGCCTGAGAGCACCAGTATGATAAAAATCAAAATTAGTAGACTGTCCTACAATTGTGTTAAAACTATACTTATGCAGTGGAATGTAGACTTTTGCTTGCCTGGTAAGCAAATTTAAATTTGTTATGAGTGATGGCAGAGTCTTTTCCACTAGAAGAAGCATTGAGTAGGATGATTGAGTTGTACTCCTAAAAGAAATGCCATTTACTCATTTCAAGCCAATTTACATAGGAGTGTAGCCTAAGGTTGAAATCCAAGGAAACTTTGAGTCAGAGAAGCTTTGATTTAAATCAACGAGTATTAAGATCCCAAGTTAATCTGGTACAGTAGGTTGATTCCTGCGATTCACAGCTATTTTTAAAAGTACTTGATGAGAACTAGAGTGAAGCTAATGATGCTTTAGAACAGACATGTCAAACTCGCAACATCATGTGACCTCATGCAACGTATCAGGACAGTTTTGCCATTGCTGGCAATGGGGTGGGTGCGGCTTCCATGTGATACGTCTGGCCCGTGGGCCGGCAGTTTGACACCCCTGCTTTAGAATATTCCTAGTTCTCTCTAATTTTGGAATACTTTAAAACCTGTTTGTTGCAGGTGCGCCTCTTGAATAGTTAAAGATTAAGGTCTTTGTCTTGGTAATGGTATCAGCACTGTCTAAAGAACCCTATAGTTTTTTCCATTTTGCACATGCAGAAATATTTGCTTTGGGAGACACTACCTAAAAGTAAGCACTATTGTTGTTCTGTTTTGCATTGGATCTTAATATGATCTGAAATGCTAATGAATTTAGATTATATCACAGGAGAGGCCATCTTTGGAAGTCAGTGAGAATACTGGATATTTTCTACAAAAGGCTTTCTGGTGGATGTGGTCATACAGAAAACATCTTTTTATCAGAATAAATGCTGGTGAAGTTACTGCTTACCCTATGATAGGCTTTAATACATTTTTTCACCATACTTTGCCTTCAACTTGTTCAAATAAATGAACAAAAAGGCAAGCAAATAAGGAACTTGATAGACAAAGAAGAATATGTCCATCTGGGCACCATGTTGCCTCCTTATGTTACATTATTATATGCTATTTTGCATATATATGTACTATTCTGCACTATACTGTATTGTATTATACTATATTTACTACAGAGGCCAACCGTGAATCAGAGACATTTGTACATTATATAGTATTTGCTACAATTTAATTATAAAATTGTGATATAACTTTTATAATATGAAATATTTATTTTGAAAATATCTGAAATAATATCTTTATATAAAGAATAAATATAGGCTTACTGCTTGAGTTTTATGTTGAGAAAAATGTTATTTTGAGAGCTGCTTCTTCAAAATAATATGGTATGCTGAGAGTTCACACAGTTACTTTTCCATAATAGGAAAAGGATGATAAATTTATCATCCCTATTTTGGTTTACATTGTCACTCTGGTTGAAGTACTGATTGATTTAATTGTTGGTAAGTGACATCAAGGTTTTCAGCAGGTTTCAATCGAATATGAATTGTTGATAAATTTTATAAATGGAATATATTTAAAATCAAGAGTAATTATGGAATGAACAATAAAGGTTGTCATGCAATAAGATATTCAGAAACCATATTTTTCATAGTTTCCATTTTGCACTTCGAATTACTATTTCCAAGTTTGACTAACTATGAAACTTAGGTGATTCAACTTGAGTAAATGACTGTAGAGCAGAACATAGAAGTCAAAATGGAGGAAAGTTCAGTTGCTTGCTTTATGCAAGCATGTGTCATTTCTTCGATGCATGAAAGGGAAAACACTGTCAGAAAAAAACAGTTGACAAAATCTTAACTTCAGCTGAGACCTGATATTCAAATTAGCTTTTGTGAGTTCACCCTGCTTTTTAGGTTCCTTTTTTGGCTAAAGTACCATAGATTATTGATTGATTGATTGATCTATCGATTAAGTATATGCCCTCAAGCTGGTATCAATTCTTACTGACCATATAGATTGAATTCCTCTATGACAGGCATGTCAAACTCACAACGTCATGTGACGTTGCGTGACGTCACGGAACTTTTTCCCATTGCCGAAAATGGGATGGGCGCGGTTTCTCCGTGACGCTGTGGCCTGTGGGCCGGCAGTTTGACACCCCTGCTCTATGACAAACTCTTAATAACCTGGTCTTTCAAGTATTCTAATTGGCACCCATTGCCACTGTAATTTGATGTATCTTTGCTGCTGGCTGTCTTCTCTTTTTTTCCAAGCACGGGTCATAGTAGCATGGTAAACACTGAATGTTCAGAGCACCTTCACACAATTAAAGCACATAAAATAGTTATGTATAGGTAGTCCTCAATTTCAACAGTTCATTAAGTGACTGTTCAAAATTATGACACTGAAAAAAGTGACTTTTGACCATTTTTCACATTGATGACCATTGTAGCATCTCCCATAGCCACGTGATTAAAATTCAGATACTTGGCAATGGATTCATATTTATGACAGTTGCAGTGTCCCAGGGTCAGAAGGCAACCTTCTGACAAGCAAAGTCAGTGGGGAAGCCAGTTTCAGTTAACAACCGTGTTGTTAACTTAACAATTGCACTTAACAATTGTGGCAAGAAAAGTCATAAAATGTGCAAAACTCACTTAACAAATGCCTCACTTAACAATATAAATTTTGGAGTCAATTTTGTGGCCGAGGACTCTGTATAAACAGAGATTATCATGCTGTAGTCTCATTCTCTTTAGAATGGGACTACAGCATGATGTAGCTCCATGACTGTGCTGAGAAAATAAATACATGAAGGTGCCTTACACAACATCAGTGCTGCCTCTTCTGATTTATGTAGTAACTTTTCTAGATTTGTGACATATTTCCTCTCCTCCCAACCATCTGAAAAAGCCAGGTACTAAATCTGGTACATTGTAAATACAGAATGAGGTGCAACTCATATTAAATTGGTATATAAATTTCTGTCTTCATGCATTTCCCTCAAGTCCTTTCAGGCTGCCTCTTGTAGCAGCAGCACAATGATATAATGGACAGAAGGAATAAGGAAAAAGAACCACAACCAAGGCAACAGTCAGATAAAGTTGGAAGTGTTAAGGAGGAAAACTTAATTGGAATATATAGTGTAGGAAACAGGAATGAAGCAGGAGTCAGACTTAAAAGTTTATCCCATTCCAATGATTTACACTGTTTATAAAATAATCCCTATATAAATGGACATCATTAGATGTCCAGACAACTTAAAGAGACTATATTATTGGTGTAAGGAAAAGTTACAACAGCAAAGACATAGCCAGGGGCTGGTTGTGGAATAGATAATCTGCTTATGAACAAATTCCAAGTCAAGCTAAAAACAAAAGAAGAAAGCCAGCCAATGTCCACTATATGATCTTGAGCTTACATTCATCATTTTCAAGGAGAATTATCAGGAATCACTGTGAAGCCCTGAATCTCATTCATATGGAACTAGAACTGAGGGATGAAATCAAAATAAATTTATTAAGGAGGAATATAAAAAGAAACTGCCAAAGAGCAAGACATAGAAGAAAGCTAACTATAACGTACTGAAAATTGCCAAGAAGAAAGAAAAAAGCTAAGGCCAATGAAAATAAACAAGAAGAAACTTACCAAAGAATTTTTAGAAGAGACCAGAAACAATATTACAAACAAATATCTATGCAGACATTTAAGATGAAAACAGATAAGGAAAAACAACCGAAGTTTCCAAAAGTCAAAAGGAAGTTCCATTGGACCCCAATGGACAGATAGTAATTGATTAAAAAGGTTAAAGGAAGATGGTTTTAAAATTGGAGAAGAAACCTCAATAACCTATCCTACGATGATGATCTTACTCTGATAGTTGAAATGATCTGTACGCTCCAGTAACACAGGTCAAAAAGCGGAGAAAAAAACTGAAACTAAGATTAAGAGTCATCTAATGAGAACAGGTACGGCAACCAGTTTCATGGATTGATATTGAAGACACCGAAGTGGTGGAAACCTCCATCTGTTTTTAATCTTAGTCCATTGTTTTTACAATTATGCTGTAGTAATGAAAATCAAGGGACGAGGTGGCTCAGTGGGTTAGGACGCTGAGCTTGTCGATCAGAAGGTCGGCAGTTTGATGGGTCGAATCCTGAGTGCTGCGTAGCAGAGTGAGCGCCTGTTACTCGTCCCAGCTTCTGCCAACCTAGCAGTTCGAAAGCACGTAAAAATGCAAGTAGAGAAATAGGGACCACTACGGTGGGAAGGTAACAGCATTCCGTGTGCCTTTGGCGTCTAGTCATGCCGGCCACATGACCACGGAGACATCCTCGGTCAAGCGCTGGCTCTTCGGCTTTGAAACGGAGATGAGCACTGGCCCCTAGAGTTGGAAACGACTAGCACGCATGTGCAGGGGAGCCTTTACCTTTACCTTTAATGAAAATCAAGGAGCACAGTGAGAAAAATATTAAGATTAAATATAAATAAGACCAAATTAATGACAACATGTACAACCATCAGTCTTAGAACTGACAGTGGAGACACTGCAGTAGTGAAGACTCGTGAGAATATCATAGATAACCAAGAAAATGAAGAAATGAACAATAGAATAAATCTATCCCGAATAGTCACTTGAAGCAAAAATAACAATTCAAATTATCTTATTTTGCCTATGTTCTACAAAAAATTCATGCTGGAAAGGTGTAAAGAAAGAAAAGGAGACCTCCACTAATATGAAGAATGGACTTTGTTTTAGTGGTAACGGGTGTACTATTGACAGATTAAAGAGCAAGCTGGGACTGATCATCCCAATGAAGGTCTGCCAAATTGATGGCACATAGTCAGTCTTTCATACACATATTCTTTGTTCACTTCAGTTGGATGCATAAAGCCACAGTGAAGTTCATTGTTGCAATGATTGATTCAGTTAGAAGCGGAAGATTCGAGCCCATTTGGCAGGAAATGTATGGATGCTGCTAAGGAAATAAATACTCTGTTAAGGTAGTTCTTGAGGGGTTTTTTGCAATATTTTTTATGTATTTTGGGATGGAAACACTATGAAGCCTGTGTAGAAACTCATCTTTTTAAGAGTTATATTTGTGTAGGAGTTTGTTATATACAATGAGTGAATTTGTCCTGCATATAACAAGCTTCTCTATAGAGGTAATCCTCCACTTTCGAGCACAATTGAGCCCAAAATTTATGTTGCCAAGTGAGAAATTTGTTTTGCCCCATTTTATCACTTTTCTTGCCACATTTGTTAAGTTGAATCACTGCAGTTGTTAAATTAGTCACATGGTTGTTAATTGAAACTGGCTTCCCCATTGACTTTGGTTGTCAGAAGGTCACCAAAAAACCCCAAAACAAAACACAGGACCATGGGACACTGCAACTGTCATAAATGGGCGTCAGTTGTCAAGAGCCTTGGTGGAGCAGTGGGCTAATGCCTCCTTAAGTAACACCAGCTGCCTGCAATTAGTGCAGGTTCGAGTCCCACCAGGCTCAAGGTTGACTCAGCCTTCCATCCTTCCGAGGTAGGTAAAATGAGGACCCAGATTGTTGGGGGCAATTAAGCTGACTTTGTAATAATGCCGCTTGGGGTGTGTGTGAAAGCCCTAATAAGCAGGCATATACATAGAATGAAGGCTACTGCTAAGCTTGTAAGCCGCCCTGAGTCTTCGGAGAAGGGCGGGATATAAATGGAATTAAAATAAAAAAAAAAATAAATCTGAATGTAAATCACATGACCGTGGGGGTGCTGCAACAGTTGTTAAGTGTGAAAAATGGTCATAAGTCACTTTTCTCAGTGCTGTTGTAACTAAGAGACCTAAGTGTTGTCACTAAGCGAACTGTTATAAGTTGAGAACTATGTATAGTTTATCTAGAAGCAAAACCATGAAAGTGGATAGATGTTCACCATATATTTAAATATAACTAATATGGAATTATTTTTGTCATTATTCCAATTTTCTGGCTTTTCATACTTAACATGTATGGAATTTTATATTTTAATTTTAAATTTCACAAGACACTACAAACTAGCAGTATGAAATAAGATTCCAGAATGCATTTTTTTAAAGTGTGCTTTTTTCAGTGATAAATAGAATTGACTTCTGGATGTATCGGAATCTTACCATTTAAATGCGTTCTGTGCAATTTTTTAAATCTACATTACACCAATTTTGTATTTTCCTTATTCTGTTTCTACAGCCAGATGTTCGCAAAATAATTTAGATTACATTGCTTATATTACTTCATTATTACTCCAGTTTTCATATAATGTGGGAATAAGAGAGCTGTAATAAAAGTTATTTGGAATTCACAAAGTTGAGGAAAATTTGGTCTTTTCTAGATGTATCTGATTTTTAGAATGTTAGTTTTACACCACAGCATTAAATATGAATGTTCAGGAAATGGTATGTGGATATCGCTTGTTTGCTTGCAGCTATAGGAAATTCACTAGGCAATAATATAACAAATTTAAAATATAAATGGAAAACAAGAATGATAAAAAACAGTGATCAAGAAAAACAAGAAAAAGCACAGCAAGATGTTGAACAGTAGTGAACCACAAGAAAGACCACAGATGAAGAAAAATACTAGTCAGCATCAAAATGAGATGGGAAGTATCTTAACTCAGGTACTTGAGGAGTTTCATTATGTGTTGGGTGGGGGAGAACAAACCTAACAGAGTAGTCAGTGGATACGGAAGGAACAAGTTCACGAAGTATTTTGTAACACACCATGGTAATTCAAATCGGATATTACCAAAGCGTGCATGGGTTGCTGCAAGATTATCTTTGTCCATATGGAGCTCATAGTTGTTCTATCAGGCTAAACTAATAAGAGGTTTTCAAAGCCATCAAAGGTGACTTTTTCCATAGTGACAACAATTGATTGAAAAGTAAAATGTGAAGTTTTAGAGGAAATGCAACTCTTTCCAAAGTAATAAGAATACTTGCTAGCCAATATTCATTTACCTTTGTAAGGGATTAGGTTTAAAAGTAGATAAATAACAGATCAGTCTAATGATAAACTACTACAGGTAGTCCTTGATTAACGACCACAATTGAGCTCAAAATTGGTGTTGCTAAGCAAGACATTTGTTAAGTGAATGTTGCCTCATTTTTTACTTCTCTTGAAACAGTTGTTAAGTGAATCATTGTAGTTGTTAAGTTAGTAATACGGTTGTTAAGTGAATCTGATTTTCCCAATGCCTTTGCTTGCCAGAAGGTTGCAAAAGGTGATTACATGATTTACATGCAACCATCATCAACATGAACCAGTTGCCAAGCATCCAAATTTTGACCATGTGACCATGCTGAAACTATCATAAGTGTGAAAAATGGTCATAAGTCGCTTTTTTCAGTGCCATTGTAATTCCAGATGGACTGTTTTAAGTGGAGGACTATGTGTATTAAGTAGTTACACCTTTCCTTTTGCAATGATGTTCCTTCTGAAATTTGTGACATCCTTACAGTTACCAGCATTGGTTAAAGACCTACCACTTTGTCCTTTCCTGTATGAAAGTTGTATGTATAGTGACAAGTTGTATATTTAGTAGTTTCCTCATTTAGCCACTATCTGGAGTTATGATGGTGATGAAAAAGTAACTTTGCAACCTTCACATGGCTGCAAAGCAAAGGGAAGCTGAAATAAAAGTGTCACAGTTTCACCTTCTCATTTGCTTTATAAATAAAAGTGGTTTTTTTACCATTTTAAGTCTATGATTAATACTTATTATTTTCATTGGTTATAAACTGCTTTTATATAAGTGACTAAATTATAGAGGTGCTTCAAACCCAATACTGCTTCAGATCTTTTCAGGAAATTACCTGAATCACATTAAACTCATTCAGAGGACTAAATTCTGATTGAAATTGAAATTGAATAAATAAAAGCTTTATGACATCCCTTGGGCAGCATGGCAGAACAATAAATAGATTTTGGACCTACCAATAAAGGAGAATATTTGCAGCTCAGGTTGAAATGAAGGGTCTTTGATGCTCTCTGAGCTTAGTTGTTTACTTGCAGATGTTTCATTACCCAAACTAGGTAACATCATCAGCATTGATGATGTTACCTAATTTGGTTAATGAAATGTCTTCAAGAAAACAACCAAGCTCAAAGAGCACCAAGGACCCCTAATTTTGGAGCTAATCTTTTAATTTTGATTTTTCTTGTCCCTTCCTTTTTTGATGCAATTTGATGAAATTCATAGAATATTTAATCTCTCCTATAGAGATTAAACCAACTTTCATATTGATAGATGCCGAGGTTTTTCCCCCATGCTTGCCCATGTAATGTCTATGCAAAGTGCAGTTGCTATAGGAGGTCCTGCCTAATTATAGAAGGTCAAGTGTAGGTGTTTTAGAGCTGTGCTCCTTTCAATTTCTTTTTTTTTAAAAAAAGAAAAGTCCCCATGACTTTATTAGCATGAGAATCCCACCCTCAAGTGCTGTGATTGGAGTACCACTGGTGAATCACTTCCTGTGGATCTTTAAACCACTTCTCTTTTTATCTCTTTCCAGGCAAATGCTGTTTTTAGAGCTGTGCAAAGCATTTGAAAGGGGCCCTTCATAGAGTGCACTGATGCAGAGGAGGAGTCCCTTCTCAAAATGTGAACATAGTCGTGTCCTCAAGGACAATTGTTCAAATGCTGAAAAACAGTTTCCTAGTTATTAGCACATTCCCTTAGGCCAGGGGTAGGCAACCTCGGCTCTTTTATGACTCATGGACTTCAACTCCCAGAATTCCTGAGCCAGCTGGCTCAGGAATTCTGGGAGTTGAAGTCCATGAGTCATAAAAGAGCCGAGGTTGCCTACCCCTGCCTTAGGCCCCCAGCACTTTGTAAACTGTCTCTTTTGAATGTCTTTTTTTTGGGGGGCGGCATTTTCTGGGTTTTTTTTGGACACAGCGTCTTTCTTTCAATAGTACTGAGAAGCTCTGTATTTTTCTCCAATTCTTCTGAAAATTCAAGTTGTTTCTCGTAATTTTGGAAGTCTGATTCAACTCTGATTGGTCCAAATAATGTTAAATTTAGAATGTAGAATTCCTCAGAATCCAGTACTTAACTCTTAGTAACTACTATATCAATATTTCCATCTTGAATTGATTGAGAATAGAATTGCCCTCATGCTTTTTTCCGAAAAGAAAAATATCACATACTTTATATAGCACTTAATAATTTGTATTAGGGCTGGAAATTTACTGGCTAACTTTCATCCTGTGTAGAGAATAGGCACTAAACCTACAGGAGTAGATAATTGTAATGGAAAAGATGAGTGAATCTAATTTAAGTGATGCTATTGATATTAGAAAGTTAAATCTGGGCAGTTGAGTTTAAGTTCAATAGCTTTGATTGCCTTGTTTATGATGAACCCTATTTGTGTATTACTGATTGTTCATTAAAGTAGCATTGTCGTTCTTTAGATGCTTATAATAACCATTTGATGCCACTAAATCTTCTGATTGTATAAAAGAAAACTGATCTTCAGTATAAAAAGAGTAAAGAAGCATTTTCTTCAAGTTATTTCTAAATTTGAAATATTATTTTAGTAAATTCCTTCTCTTCCCCCTCTCCATTCCAAAATAATTATTTAAAAGTATCTACCAGCCACCCAAATTTGAATAATGTTAAGTCTTACGTAGTTCAACAGATGGAACGATTTACTGCATGTTTTTTTTCCAATGAAACCAGAGCTAAAAATTAGTATTATTGACTATATCAGGCCTATGAAAATTAAATCCATGCATTCTGAGTTATTTCTTTACTGATCTGTCTTCAAAGTAAAAACAGTAAAGTCAAGTTTCTAGGGAAAAAACAACATGTTTAACAACACTGTTAAAAGTCTTCATATATAACAAGATTCTAATTTCATGTAACAAATTCAATAAATATTTAAATCTTTGATTGCTTGCACATAAAGACACTGAAAAGAACTACAAAAATATGTCACTAAATTTGTTCATTATTGATGAAAAAGTACTGGTGTGATAGTGGTTATTTGAACCTTTAAAAAAATTTAATGGAGGAAAAAAATCACATAAGAAAGATTCTATGAAGTTATGCATAATATACGTTTTATCATAGCTAAATATGATTTGAAATTGTTGTTTAGCAAAATCGCTGCCAAAGATTACAACAAATTAATTTGTTGACCTGAATACAATCAACGTTCTGCATTTTTATATTGACTTTTTAAATTACTAAAGGCTTCTATGAAACTATATTTCTGTCTTTGTGTCTGTTTGTGTGAATTCTGTTTTGTTGTTAGTTTTTGAATAGCCATTCTAAGTTTATTTATTTAGCTTATAGAAATAGATTTGTCTATTGTTTGGGGGGCTTCTGTCTGTTTTTGATAAACTTGAAACAAAAGAAATTAGTTTGTGGAATAAATCCTAGATTAAGGATTTAAAGGATTAAAGAAAAAAAAATCTGAATTCTTTTTCATGTATTTTCTGTATTATTATTGACGAATTGACCAAAAATATGTAATTTTTTGTTAAATTTATATATTGTTAACAACTTGTATAATTGACTCAATTTTATCAAAGATTATAATTCAGTTTATTTGTATTGGTTTTCATTTAACTTATCTTTTCTACAAAACAGAGTATCTTAAACCCATATTTTTAGTGTTATTTAAAAACTTGTTGGACCTTTCACATTAAGAATTGAAACTTGGAAAATTCTTAGAATAAAAGACACTTGTTAATCATGTTGTAAATGCCTTTCATAGGGTCTCTGGAAAAGATAAAGCTGCTTTAAAGAATGTCTGACAAGTGCTGTGTTCATGATCCTGCATGATCCAAAGTACCTTTTTTAGAATCAAATCTGAATCATTTCACAGCTGTAATCTTTTATTGTAAAATGGAATGGAATGTTAAGTTTGTTCACTTAGTCTGTATTAACAAAGGTAGTTTCCAAGAAAATTTATATCATATTAAAAAGTTATTAAAAAGGCATGGCAGTCCAACATAATTTCAAATGTCAAGTTATAATAATGTACACCCGGGCATGCACATTGTACTAAACCATAAGTGAGTGATTGTGGACATACATTCTTCAATACTATTATTTGATTCAAGATAGTTTATTTATTTGCTAAGAGGTCATATTTATTCTGTTTACTTTTGGCCTTTTTTCATGTCTTCTTCAAAGTTTGTTAACATAAAATAGAGGACATTTTTATGTATGTTGATACTGATCCAGATATAGTGGCATGAGAACACCAAGCTGCAATTTTAGACTTTTGTTGCTGTTTGTCAGAAAATAGTTTCACAAATGTAAAACGTTATGTTTAATGCATGTTTGGCTAAGGAATATTTGGCATGTGATTATGGTTCTCCTATAGCTGTAGAACACTGTTCACCCATCAAAGCATACTATTTTTTCATCACAATTTTTTTTTAGATCATGTGTCACCTTCTACCGCAGGAGTTTCTTTCAGGCTCGAAATCCTAAGTCTCCTTATCAGGGTTAATTCAGCATTTCATGGTATTTTTCCCCCAATAGTGTAGTGGTCCTATGACTTACTCATCCACAACACATTTTTTTAAACAAAGAAGTAATGAGATGTAAGTAAAATATTGCAACAATTGCTTTGTTTGGCATCAGTCTGAACAGAAAGTAGGATCACAGATAGGAGAGTTACTTAACTTTTTTATCTAGACTAGAGACTAGAAGGCAAAAATGGCTACTTGTTTCCTCTCTTAAATTTCACTTACATTTACCTGATATTTGATAGGTGCATAAACTCAGTGTAAAAACTGGCCTGTGTGAGTGACAATTTCTTTATGAGGTATGCCACCCATTTAAAAATATTTGTTATTACGTGTATAGCAAACATAATTATTTTATATTTGACATATGCCTCCTTTGATCCATAAGTTTCACTGTATTCAGATAGTACAGTGTCATAATAAAAAAAACAAATCTCCACTAGTACTATGGCAGGTTCAGTGTTGCTTTAGATTGTCAGAGAAGATCAAAGATGGTGGTACCACTGTGTGTATGAAAAGCTAATTAAAATGTTGAAGAGTACAAGGTACTTTATCTCTTACATCTCAAACACACACTCTGTGCAATCTGCAGCAGACGATCAATGTCAGATTGGAGTAAGATTCCAAATGTTGCAGAACCTGAAGATATTCCGTGAGAATTAAAATGAGTACTTCCAGAAAAGGCCTTTTAATGTGGAATCACCCCACCTCATTCATAGAATTCTAAAAGCAGTCACTGTCATCATGTCTGTGTTTGACTGAATTCCACAAAGAAAAAAACACTGGAACATGATTGCATGATATCTTTTGAAAATATTTAGTTGCAGTTGAATATTGTGTGCCTTGCATTGAAACAAAAGGTTTTTTAACTATAAGCAAACAATGAGTGTGTGGTTTGCTGAATGAAAAGCAGATGCCCTAGATCACTACCAGTAATGTGCTCAAATTTTGGCATGATTAATGCCATTATTTTTAAGATGTTGGGAGCAACAGTTTTCATCTCGGGTTATTATATTTAAGACTTAATCTTTAAAACCCTATTATTGACACTTTGTAGCTGAATTTAATTTATGAATTCCACATAACTCCTTTGTCTGTCTTTAATGTGGGTGGGAATATGGGACTAGAAATTGTAGTCAACAGTAGCTTCTGCTGATGTCTTACTTGGGTTCTATGGTTTAAGAAGCCATGATATCGGGCTATGTTTTATGAATCAAAATCTTGGGTTGCTTAAAACTGATTAATAGTTTCTAGTTCACTCCTGGTTGTTTTCTTGCTTGGAGAAGAACATACCAGGGCAAAGTTCATTTTGCCAGTACTTGAAATATTAAGATACATTAAGCTACGATTTGGTAGAAGTCACTTTCTGCCATCATTCATAAATGAAAGAATGACATAATGAAAGCCATCTCAGTGACATAGGACTAAAGCACTGTTTATTTGCATTACTTATTTCAAGTAAACATGAAAAAATACAGTACTAATCTTGAAATATTGGAGTCCATTTCCAGTTGTTGCCAGTGGGAAAAGCTTCATTTGTATTATCATTCTACTAGCAGAGAAACTCAATTTATTTATTTATGTACAAGTAGATTTTGACTGGAAGGGATGCGGTGGCTCAGTGGGTTAGAACGCTGAGCTTGTCGATCAGAAGGTCGGCAGTTTGGCGGGTCGAATCCCGAGTGCCGCGTAGCAGAGTGAGCGCCTGTTACTCGTCCCAGCTTCTGCCAACCTAGCAGTTTGAAAGCACGTAAAAATGCAAGTAGAAAAATAGGGACCACTACGGTGGGAACGTAACAGCGTTCCGTGCGCCTTTGGTGTCTAGTCATGCCGGCCACACGCAGTTGTCCTCGGACAAGCGCTGGCTCTTTGGCTTTGAAACGGAGATGAGCACCGGCCCCTAGAGTTGGAAACAACTAGCACGCATGTGCGGGGGAGCCTTTACCTTTACCTTTACCTTTTAGATTTTGACTGACAAACATTTGGTAAGATGTCGTGTGTTTTGTTTTTTTATTTAATAACAAAGGATTTTGTAATAATGTTTTTCATACATTGCTATCTTTCTTGGGGGTTTTGATATCTAGGATCATTATTTGATAAAAAGGTAGAGCATAACTATATGTATACCATATGTATTTTTGGCTATGCTTAATATCCTATTTCAGTTTCCCCCCCCCCTGTCTCTTGTATACAAGAAGTAGAGAAAAGTGTACATTTCTCTGTACTGTAGTCCATGCACACAAGAAAAAAACACACCGATACAGTGGATAAAGAAGCATTAGAAGCTCCCATGCATTCTAGCCAGAGTCTGCTTTCTATCAAATAAAAGTGGGGTTGCCAGTTTGATTAACCTTTCGGTTTAGCTAACCTGTATCTGTACTATCATCTTCTGGTCTCTACTTGTTTACTTTAGCATTTTTATATTAGATTCCATTGCTGGGCCTCCACTGACAGTTTTACCATTGTAAAATAGTTTCATATCCAAGGTATACATTTTCTGTAATTAACATGTGTTTTCCAAATTTATTTAGTTTTCTTAAAATTAAAGAAAAATGTAGTACCAGTTGGGTTCCCCAAATCCCAGTGAGATTAACAATATGTCTGTCGGCAGGGTTATTTAACAGTCCTGTTAAAGTAGCCTTATTTGGCTCATGATGAAACTTCCTCATAATTATTACCACTAACCCCCTCTCCCCACCCCAAAGTGGGGATTTATGAGAATGTACCATATCAGCAAAAATAAACATTTTCCTGGTAATATTGAAAACTCTTACATTGCTTTTACATTTCTGTTCTTTTGGAATCCTATTGCCAGAATTGATGGGTTGGGAATGGCTTAATTTATATAATAAGCTTTGTGGTAAACTACAAAAAAAGCCCAATAGTTCAGTTTAGTGCAAACAGAGAGACAGTGGAATTGCAAGTATTGTGCACATTTGTTGATTCTTGACTCTGTATCCATTACTTGACTGCAAGCAATCTCTTTACCACCTTTTTAAGAATTCCTAAGGGGTTTGAAAATTATGATTTCAGATTGTTCTTAAAACTAAAATAAACACACACCCTATGAAAATGATTGATGATTTACCAGAGCTACAGTTTACAGTTCAATTGTAATCCTGAAAACAATTCAGTTCTGATGAACAAATATTGTACATTATTTGTTTGGGCTAGAGAATAGATATGAAAGCCGGGCTGAGGTAAGAAAGATCTTTGTTTAGTGTATTTGCTTTAATTTTCCAGTAGAAACTTTTAAAAAGGTAGACAAAATAGGAACAAAATATTTTATGAAATATAATTAAAAGCTTAGAATAGAATAGAATAGAATAGAATAGAATAGAATAGAATAGAATAGAATAGAATAGAATAGAATAGAATAGAATAGAATAGAATAGAATAGAATAGGCTGGAAGGGACCTTGGAGGTCTTCTAGTCCAGCCCCCTGCTCAAGCAGGAGAACCTATACTGTCTCAGACAGGTGGATGTCTAGTCTCTTAAAAATCTCCAGTGATGAAGCGCCCATGATTTCTGGAGGCAAGCTGTTCCACTGGTTGATTGTCCTCACTGTCAGGAAGTTTCTCCTTAAATCCAGGTCGCTTCTCTCTTTGATCAGTTTCCAACCATTGTTTCTCATCTTTGCCTCTGGTGCTTTGGTGAACAACCTGGCCCCCTCTGCCTTGTGGCAGCCCCTCAGATACTGGAATACTGCTACTGCTATTTAGATTATTGTATGTACATATTATGCTATTTTTATATGCTTTTATGTATATAAAAGTATATATGCATAAACTTTCATGACGTTTATATACTTATATGAAGTAATGCAACCATCACCTCATGATGTCCTCTTTCACAAGAGGACTTCTGGCCCCAGAATTTAAAATAATGGCATGTGGGTACAGGTAGTCTTCGACTTACAACAGTTCATTTAGTGACCATTCAAAGTTACAACAGCACTAAAAAAGTAACTTGTGATTGTTTTTCACATTTAACTACCATTGCAGCATCCCCCTGGTCACAAAAATTCCGGCGCTTGGCAACTGACTCACATTTATGACAGTTGCACTGTCCCGGGGTCGTGTGATCCTCTTTTGTGACCTTCTGCCAAGCAAAGCCAATGGGGGAAGCCATATTCACCTAACAGTTCTAGCTTAATGACTGCAGTGATTCATTTAACAACTTGTGGCAGGAAAGTTTGTAAAATGGGGCAAAATTCAGTTAACAACTGTCTCACTTAGCAAAAGAAATTTTGGGCTTAATTGTGGTTGTAAGTCGAGGATTACCTGTAATTGAAGTCTATGGATCAGAAGAAAGGTACTTGATTAGGAAATGTGAAGTAACTAAGACCTTTTCTGAGGTCATTGGGTGTAGTAAGATAGGAAAACATTTATGACTTTTTACATATATGCTTTCCATCGTAATTTGGCATTTACATGGCATTGACATCCTATAGAAAGTTTTGAATTGCAGATCTTATCTGTTCCACATCTAACTTATGCTTGGTCTCACCTTCTTTGCTAACCTTAATGGCCTACAAACATAACATAGGGAAAGCAAATGGAATATGGTTTTCTGAAAACTTATTTAGCCCCTTCTAGACTTTCTGAATGTGTATCTTTATAAATGAATGTTACTAGAGCTTCATATAGAAAAGGACTCTGAGTGAACACATCACAACAAAGAGCTATTTTCCATGAGAAGAGTCCTGTTAAATCAGGTTAAATCTGACGTTGCTCATTTTGGGAGCAACTACAAAAGCCAGACTTGGTAGAACGAAACTATACAAAATCAGTACACAACTTTGGTGCCACTTCAGGATGGATACAGCAACATTGAAGTTTTAGGTGTTTTCTAAAGCTGATTTAAAATATCCATCATCTTAACTCGGGAAGTACAACCTGAGTTTCTTGAAACAAAACAAAAACTAATATTTCTTTTTTGAGGGGGAACTACCATTTTGAACTATTTGGTTAATGTAGCTAGTTTACTAGAACTTGATGCGATGCTACTTGTTTTAAAGTAAGCTTTGAGTACCCTAGCTTTATACAGTGGTGGGATTCAAATACCTGAACAGCTAGTTCTATTATGTGGGCCTAGATATGTATTTACTCTTAATGACTGACTGAAATTATTTTTTACTATATTAGCTTTTTTATTTATTTAATAATTTTGAATTGTCTTAACAAAGATCATTCTAACAGAAATTGTATTCATACAATACCCTTTTTATAATGGCTTATAATTGTGGAGATACTAGTGCATAATCAAGATTTTAATTTGGAAGAACAGTTGGAGAAGTCTCCCCTTCCCAGATAGGTACATTTGTCTGGTCATCAAGATATCTACATGAAATAATTGCCCAAAATTTAAAACAGTTCTAACTTTAGCATGTTTTAGTGTACTACTAATCACTGTGCTTAAAAAATTATTTTGAAAAGTCCTGTATACTGTGGTGGTTGGCTTTAAAAGTGGACTAGACATGGAGCATTAAGCGGTCAATGGGTAATTTTATTTACAATTGTTTTGTGACTTATATTTTACTTTATCAAAAACAGAAAGACTTAATACCTGTTGTTGCAAATGAGTTGGAGGAGGCTATTGTGATCACATCCTGTTTGTGGTTTTCTCATAAGTTGCATAGATAAGCTGTGGAAAATGTATGTTGGATTAAATATATTTTTGTTTTTATGTTTGCTTTTTTTATAGCTTACAATGAAACCCAGTGTTGCTTTATTAATTTGTTGTCAGAATATTTGTAGGCTGTATGTTCTTTCACTAATGTAGTTATTGGTACAAGGCGTAGTGTGATAAGCGGCATATGTATTCAGATTCAAGGAATAGTTGGCCTGTAGAACCATAGTTGCTGGCAATGTGAAAGATGGTATTTCTAAGAGTCCTTAATCATATTACCTTATCTGTTCTTAAAATTATATTCTTGATAAGTCATATTTCTGCTGGTGGCCATAGGGAAAAATGTTTCTAGGCAACACAGCACTTTAATAATGAGTGTATTCATTCAATTATGAATTTATTCAAAATAGCATCCTTGAACTGTTGGTTAATACCTAAGAGTTTACACATCTTTACTTTTAGGCTGCATAGTTTTGGGAAATTAGCATTTATTTAGCATTGCTTTGAAATGAATAGAAATAATTGAAATCTTAGTTTTGCAGATCATCGATGTGAAAGCAACTGCCTTAGACAGAGACTGTTTGCAGTTAACAATGGTGACGATCAGTACCCATCTTTATTTATTTATTTATTTATTTATTTATTTATTTATTTATTTATTTATTTATTTATTTATTTATTTTATTTGACTTATATACCGCCCTATTCCCATAGGACTCAGGGCGGTTTACAGGGCAATTAAAACCATACAATACAAAAGTTAAAATAAATTTAAAACAATTAATTAAATTTAAAGCCCAAAAATTAAAAATTAAAACTTTAAAACCCAGTTAAAAACCCCTCAGTCTAGCCAAACAGCTCAAAGAGCCAAGTTTTTAGGTCCCGGCGAAATGAGCGGAGGTCAGAGGCAGTCCTGAGTTCCATAGGAAGTTGGTTCCAAAGGGCAGGCGGACCCACAGAGAAGGGTGACTCCCTCTGGGAGTCACCCGCTGGCAATCCTTCACTGGCGGTACCCTAAGAAGGCCCTCCCTGTGGGAGCGCACAGGACGATGGGGAGTTGATGCCAGCAGCAGGTGTTCCCTCAGATAATCCAGACCCAAGCCATTTAGGGCTTTGTAGGTCATCACCAGCACCTTGAATCTCACCCGGAGAGCAACTGTAAGCCAATGCAGCTCATGGAGAAGAGGTGTTACACGGGAGTATTGGGGAAATCTCATCACAACTCGCGCGGCTGCATTCTGTACCAGCTGAAGCCTCCGAGTGGTCCTCAAGAGCAACCCCATGTAGAGAGCGTTGCAGTAGTCTAACCAGGAGGTCACGAGCGCATGGGTGACTGTGCGTAGGGCATCTCGGTCCAGATAGGGCCGCAACTGGCGCACCAGGCGAACCTGGGCAAAAGCCCCCCCTGGCCACGGCTCCTATATGATCTTCAAAACTGAGCTGTGAATCCAGGAGGACGCCCAAGTTGCGAGCCCTATCAACGGGGGGTAACACCTCACCCCCATCATTAGTGATGGAACAAACTGGTTAACCCGAGATGCCGGTACGCACAGCCACTCAGTCTTGGCAGGATTGAGATGAAGCCTGTTTCTCCCCATCCAAACTCGGACCCCCTCCAGGCAACGGGACATCATGTCGAGGGCATCACTGGGTTGGTTCAGGGTGGAGAGAAAAAGTTGGGTATCATCAGCAAACAGGAAACAGGATCGAACTCAGTCCAGATAACATGCTCAAGACTGCTCGATTCCTCCATGTCAGACTCTGTCCAGTCAGAGTCCGAACCGGCCTGGATCTGAGCGCTTTTGTCCACCAGATGATGACTAAACTCCTCGGCCCGCCCCTGTAAGGGCTCCTCCCTCATCTCCTGATTAAGGAGAGAGCGAGTCACCCTAAACAGGGCGGCCGGGCGATTATCTGCGGATGCGATGAGGGCAGCGAAGTAGTTAGACTTTGCCATCCTCATCACCGCGAGGTAAGACCTTGTAAAGGTTCTTAGTTGCAATCGGTCAGATTCGGACTGGGTGGACCTCCAACTGCTCTCTAGACCCTGTCTCTGACGCGTCATCTCCTGGAGCTCCACAGAAAACCATGGGGCCTAACGGGATCTGCGCCGGGTCAGGGGTCGCAAGGGTACAACACGGTCGAGTGCCTTGGTGGCCGCCCTTTCCCAGGCATCCACCATGGCATCGGCCAGGCTGTGAGTGAGGGAGATAGGTAAAGACCCAAGTGCCATATGGAACCGTTCCGGGTCCATTAGGCACCTGGGGCGGAACCACCTGGTCGGCTCCACATCCCAGTGGCAGGGGGTGCCATAGCGGAAGACCAGCCGCAGGAGATTGTGATCAGACCATGACAGGGGGACAATAGTTGGCAAACCCCCTCCCAGATCATCCAACCATTTTCCAGATAAGAAAACCAGGTTGAGAGTGTGACCCCCCCCCATGAGTCGGGTCCTAAATTACTTGGGTCAGGTCCATGGCTTTCATGGAAGCCATGAACTCCCGAGCTAACTCTGACGACCCTTCCAGGGAAGGCAGGTTGAAGTCACCCAGAACTATGAGTCTGGGAAACCACCGACAACCCTGAGAGGGTGTCGAGCAGCCCGGGCAGGGCCGTTGCCACACAGCTGGGTGCCAGGTATGTTAGCAACAGGCCCAATTGAGCCCGAGGGTGCACCTCAGGAGGAGGGACTCACTCCCACCTATGTGCACAATGATGGTCTCCCGCGGACATAGGGTCTCCCGTATAACCACCGCTACCCCACCGCCCCTACCCTGAGCCCGTGGCTGGTGTAGCACACAGAAACCTGGATGGCATAACTCAGTCAGAGGGACCCCTCCCTCCGAGCCCAGCCAGGTTTCCATAATGCATGCCAGATCCGCGTGTTCCTCTCGATCAAATCACGGACGAGGGGAGCCTTGTTAACAACGGATCTGGCATTAAAATACACTAGCCTGAGCTTAGGTATCTTAGGTATCAGCGAACTAAAATGGACAGGAATGGGTGAATTTAATTCAGATGGCCATCAGGTATACTACTGCGGGCAAGAATCCCTCAGAAGAAATGGAGTAGCCTTCATAGTCAATAAAAGAGTAGGAAAAGCAATACTGGGATACAATCCTCAAAATGACAGAATGATCTCAGTTCGAATCCAAGGCAAACCATTAAATATCACAGTAGTCCAAGTCTACGCCCCAACCACCATTGCTGAAGAGGATGAAATTGACCAGTTCTATGAAGCCCTACAGCACCTTATAGAACTAACACCAAAAAATGATGTCCTTATGTGCTCGCTTCGGCAGCACATATACTAAAATTGGAACGATACAGAGAAGATTAACATGGCCCCTGCGCAAGGATGACACGCAAATTCGTGAAGCGTTCCATATTTTAAAGAAAAAAAAATAATGTCCTTATCATGGGGGATTGCAATGCTAAAGTAGGAAGCCAAAAGATAACCGGAATAACAGGCAAGTTTGGCCTTGGAGTACAAAATGAAGCAGGGCACAGGCTGATAGAATTTTGTCAAGAGAATACGATGGTCATAGCAAACACTCTTTTCCAACAACACAAGAGACGGCTCTACACATGGACATCACCAGACGGTCAACACAGAAATCAGATTGACTATATGCTCTGCAGCCAAAGATGGAGAAGCTCTATACAGTCAGTAAAAACAAGACCAGGAGCTGACTGTGGCTCAGACCATGAGCTTCTCGTTGCAAAGTTTAGGCTTAAACTGAAGAAAGTAGGGAAAAGCACTAGGCCAGTCAGGTATGAATTAAATCATATCCGTGTTGAATATGCAGTAGAGGTGACAAATAGATTTAAGGAATTAGATCTGATAGACAGGGTGCCTGAAGAACTATGGACAGAGGTTCGCAACATTGTACAAGAGGTAGCAACCACAACCATCCCAAAGAAAAAGAAATGCAAGAAAGCAAAATGGCTGTCTGAGGAAGCTTTGCAAATAGCGGAGGAAAGGAGGGAAGTGAAAGGCAAGGGAGAAAAAGAAAGATACACCCAATTGAATGCAGAATTCCAGAGAATAGCTAGAAGAGATAAGAATGCCTTCTTAAATGAACAGTGCAAAGAAATAGAAGAAAACAATAGAATAGGGAGGACCAGAGATCTTTTCAAGAAAATTGGAGAGATGAAGGGAACGTTCAATCCAAAAGTGGGCATGATAAAGGACCAAAATGGCAGGGACCTAACAGACGCAGAAGAGATTAAGAAGAGATGGCAAAATTACACAGAAAAACTATACAAGAATGAGCTTAACGTCCCTGATAATCACAATGAGGTGGTCACTGACCTTGAGCCAGACATCCTAGAATGTGAAGTGAAGTGGGCCTTAGAAAAGCTGAGCAACAACAAAGCTAGTGGAGGTGACAGTGTTCCAGCTGAGCTATTCAAAATCTTAAAAGACAATGCAGTAAAAGTGCTACACTCAATTTGCCAGCAAATTTGGAAAACTCAACAGTGGCCACAGGATTGGAAAAGATCAGTTTACATTCCAATTCCAAAGAAAGGCAGTGCCAAAGAATGTTCAAACTATCGCACCATTGCACTCATTTCTCATGCTAGTAAAGTTATGCTTAAAATCCTACAAGCTAGACTTCAGCATTATGTAGATTGAGAACTATCAGAAGTACAGGCAGGATTTTGAAGAGGCAGAGGAACTAGAGATCAAATTGCCAACATACACTGGATCATGGAGAAAGCTAGAGAGTTCCAGAAAAACATCTACTTCTGCTTCATTGACTATGCTAAAGCCTTTGATTGTGTGGATCATAACAAACTGTGGCAAGTCCTTAAAGAGATGAGTGTACCAGACCACGGGTCGGCAACCCGCGGCTCCGGAGCCGCATGCGGCTCTTTGAGCCGTCCCCTGCGGCTCCCAGCCGCCCGGTGCGCGCGCACCTCTTCGAACGGGCAGTGGTGCGCGCACACCTCTCCAAATGGAGAGTGGCACCGCCCGTTTGGAGAGGTGCGCACGCACCTCTCCGAATGGGCGCAGGTGCGCGCGCACCTCCCCAAACCTTTGGAGAGGTGTGCGCGGACCTCCGCGCGAACGGGCGGCGGTGCCGCTCGTTGGGAAAGCTGCTGCGGCCCGTTTGCAGGCTGCCGAAAGCGGCAGCTCTGCAAACGGGCCGTGGCAGCTTTCCCAACAAGTGGCGCCGCTGCCCATTCCGAGAGGTGCGCGCGCACCTCTCCGAACGAGCGGAGGTGCGCGCGCACCTCCCCAAACCTTTGGAGAGGTGCGCGCGGACCTCCGCGCAAACGGGCAGCGGCGCCGCTCATTGGGAAAGCTGCCGCGGCCCGTTTGCAGGCTGCCGAAAGCGGCAGCTCTGCAAACGGGCCGTGGCAGCTTTCCCAACAAGCGGCGCCGCTGCCCATTCCGAGAGGTGCGCGCGCACCTCTCCGAACGAGCGGAGGTGCGCGCGCACCTCCCCAAACCTTTGGAGAGGTGCGCGTGGACCTCCGCGCGAACGGGTAGCGGCGCCGCTCGTTGGGAAAGCTGCCGCGGCCCGTTTACAGGCTGCCGAAAGCGGCAGCTCTGCAAACGGGCCGTGGCAGCTTTCCCAACAAGCGGCGCCGCTGCCCATTCCGAGAGGTGCGCGCGCACCTCTCCGAACGAGCGGAGGTGCGCGCGCACCTCCCCAAAACTTTGGAGAGGTGCGCGCGGACCTCCGCGCGAACGGGCAGCGGCGCCGCTGTTAAGCGGTGAGAGGGCAGACGAAAGAAAGCATGCTGTATTCTCATCTTCGCCGTTTCGAAATCCCTGAATCTCTCTTCTTCCACCGACCCCCCCCCGCCCCCGGGCACGCCAAAGAAACCAAACAGAGCCAAATCAGAACCTCGTTAAAACGGGATAGAAAACCAAAAAATCCCAAAAAGTTGAAACGATTCGCCTTTTAAAAGACACACGTTCCTCAAGCCCAGCTTTAAAGCGGTCTCAGCCTCACCGAGTATATCGGGGGACGCTCTCTCCCCTCCCTCTTGCGTGAATCCTTTATCATCAGGACGCGATTACACGCGAGTCGTTCGAGGCGGGCAAAAAAAAACAAACCCGACGCGGCCTCGGGACGGTGAGGCCGGTCCAAAACTGACAGGTCGGCTCCCTCAACCCCGTAACGCAATCAAGGGGAAGCAGGAGATCATAAAGGCTGCGGTCCTACATTGCTCAGTCGACCCAAAGCCCTATCAACCATTTTATGGCTGGCGACGAGCGGGAACGCAGCTGGAGCGTGGAAAGCAGCTTTGCAACTGACAAAAATATTCCCCAGTAACCGAAGCGCCGTGAACTGCAGTCCCCGACACTATTAACATGCAACCAGTGTGGGTGCAACTACTGCCCTTCCCCCTCTCCCCACCCCGTATCACGGATCTCTTTTCCTTGGCGGAGTTATCTTGGGAGTCACTGCAAGCAGCAAATCTTTTTAAGATGTTTCTGACAGAGGCTTGAGAGTGGGGATGGGGAGAGGAACTACACCTGGGGTGTTGGGAATTATTTTCTCCTTTATTCAGAATTACGGATCCATTTACTTCCAGATCAGTGGTGCCACCGCCGTTGCCATGACAGCAGGAGGGGCAGGGCCTCCGCGATTTACAACCCCCCACTTCCCCACCCAAACGAGCAGCCCCGGGAAAGTGGCTTCGGGACTTCTTTTTCTTGCTTCTAAGCATAGGCACCAATCTGGGAAAAGTAACGCGCGCGTCTTTCTCGTCTCCCGCCACGCCTCCCATTGGCGTCTGCTACGGCATACATAGGAAAAGCGAAGTTAGCTGGGGCGGTTCCCCGCGGCGGAGAGATCCTTGAACGGGATTCTTGAACCCGCGGTCCATCTTGGCTCCTCTCGGGGAGGGGGGAGGCGGCTGTGTAGCCGGCACCATGGACGAGGCCTACGACGTGATCGTGCTGGGCACCGGCTTGACCGTGAGTCCTTCGGAGCCACTCACCCTGCCTCTTCCTCTCCCCATCCCGGCATCTTCCACCCCTTGCGCCCCTCCATGCAATTTTGCATTCCTTTCCCTCCGGCTCCTGCATCCATGCCCGTCATCAGCAAACCATCACACATTAAAAAAAATGGCAACCGCGTGCGTCCTCGCATGCACAAGAAAAACCCGTTTTGCACATGCGCAAAACGTTTTTTTTGCGCATGCGCATGCATGGACGCACGCATGCGGCTCCCAGTTTCTTTTATGTGTCATGGAACCGGTTCCCAGTGGCTCTTTACCTTTTTTAGGTTGCCGACCCCTGTACCAGACCATCTTATTTGTCTCTTGAGAAACCTATATGCGGGCCAAGAAGCAACAGTGAGAACTGGACACGGGACCACTGATTGGTTCAAAATTGGGAAAGGAGTCCGGCAAGGCTGTATACTGTCGCCTTGCCTATTTAACTTATATGGAGAGCACATCATGAGAAAGGCAGGGCTAGATGAATCAAAAGTTGGAATTAAGATTGCTGGAAGAGATATCAACAACCTAAGATATGCAGATGATACCACTCTAATGGCAGAAAGTGAAGAGGAACTGAAGAGTCTCTTGTTGCGAGTGAAGAAGGACAGTGCAAAAGTTGGGTTGAAACTAAACATTAAGAAAACCAAGATCATGGCATCCGTCCCTCTCAATTCCTGGCAAATAGATGGGGAAGAAATGGAGGTAGTGACAGATTTTATTTTCCTGGGCTCCAAGATCACTGCAGATGGGGACTGTAGCCAAGAAATTAAAAGACGCTTGCTCCTCGGGAGGAAAGCCATGGCAAATCTAGACAGCACACTAAAAAGCAGAGACATCACCCTGTCAACAAAAGTGCGTATAGTCAAGGCTATGGTCTTCCCAGTTGCAATGTAAGGCAGTGAAAGTTGGACCATAAGAAAGGCTGAGCGCCAAAGAATTGAGGCTTTTGAACTATGGTGTTGGAGAAGACTCCTGCGAATCCCTTAGACTGCAAGGTGATCAAACCGGTCAGTCCTAGAGGAAATCAACCCTGACTGCTCTTTAGAAGGCCAGATCCTGAAGCTGAAACTCAAATACTTTGGCCACCTAATGAGAAGGAAGGACTCACTGGAGAAGAGACTAATGCTGGGAAAGATTGAGGGCAATAGAAGAAGGGGACGACAGAGAATGAGGTGGCTGGATGGAGTCACTGAAGCAGTAGGTGTGAGCTTAAATGGACTCCAGAAGATGGTAGAGGACAGGAATGCCTGGAGGAACGTTGTCCATAGGGTCGCGATGGGTCAGACACGACTTCGCAACTAACAACAACAAGCCTGAGCTCAGGGGCCTGATCCCCCTCACCCCCAGACAAAAGGGTGCCAACCAGAGGGTCGGAGCACGCCACCGCTCGAAGACAGCGGGGGCGTGATCCCAGATGTTGATATGGCTCTCCGTGCAGACACCTGCTGCCATTCCCAATCATCGTGGGGATTTGCAACCCCACCCCAGTACTAAAGGAACCGGAAGCCCCAAACCCCATCCCCATCCCGCCGGAGACCATCACAGGCCCAGACTTACAGCCGGTTGATATACACCCCAATTCCCTCCCAACCCTACCCTTCCCCCCCTCCCCAACCCTTTAAAATAACCAGCTGAAAAACATACCAGGGGCCTCTTAATACATTTCCACCAGAGGCCCCTGTCTAAGCCCAACCACCTCTCAGGGTCCCAACAATTGGGCCCATCCTTAAGGGAAGTAAAGGACATAGTGGCAGGTCATACCCAGGAGGGAGGAACCCCCCTGAGAGCATACAAATCAGAACTTGAGTAACGCAAACGGGTCATATTAAAATCCACACAGGGCCATACAACCAAATGGATAGTCAGATGTTACTCTTAAGTCCGAAGCATGTATCAGTCCGTAAGTTCAGCTCGACTCTCACCTGAGCCTGTCGAGGTAAAGAAGCCACTGCCACCCTCTCACCGCCGCAGGGCATCCCACCTGAGATGGACGAAGTACGTACCACCAGGAGGGCCCATCCCATTGATCTCTCACATCAGTGGGTGGTTGATGACCAATCCAGACCGCTCTCTCACCACGGTCAAAACCCAGGATACACCGGACTATCAATAAGGAGACACAAGAGAGGGACATATGATCGTATCAGACCATGGCCGATCTTCAGAGACTTTTGCAATGCCTCTCTATCTCTCAGTCATGTGTATGCTATTACTGTCTGTTAATAGAGGTTGTCCTGTGCCTGGTCCTTTTTTTTCCTGTACCCCACCTCCTGCAGAGTGGAGAGATTGCCTAAACAAGCTACTCTTTCAGAACTGCTTTCCTTCACAGTGTTTCCCTAAAACAGGGGTGTCAAACTGCTGGCCCGTGGGCCGGTTTCATCATACTGAAGCCGTGCCCATCCCATTGCCGGCAATGCAAAAAGAGTTGTGATACGTCACAACACGTCACGGGACTTGGCAAGTTTGACACCCGTGCCTTAAAAGTTAACAAACTCAGCTCTGTGACCTTAATTAATTGATTAGAACCCTCTATCTGCTACCTGAAATTGACAAGACTTTTAATTGATTTTACATTGAAGGCTTTTGTTTGCCCCCTCAGCAGCTCATGGTCAACAGCTAGTGCTAGAGCATTCTTTTTCAGGTGTATTCCTACTTACTTTCTTGTAAACCCATCTTCTCTAATGAATGAAATAATGAATGAATATAAATTCTCTTCTTGTTAATTATCTCAGTGCCAGGGTGACCATTCCAATGGGCAGGAGAAGAGTGGGGAGGAAGACCTGTAAGATTCACCCTTTTATCCACCTTCCTTATGAGTCAAGTTTCAGAAACTTTCTTCACTGTTTGGTCTCATCCAGCTTTTGGGGGTCATATTCTTCTAATGCAGGGGTGTCAAATGGCCGGCCCCCTGGCCGGATGGATCATAGCAAAACCGTGTCTTCTCCATTGCTGGCAATGACAAAAAAGTCGCAATAAGTCGTGACACGTCACGTCATGAGTTAAAAGCATAGTTCTGGTCGTATGATTTTTCACTTGATGTCTGCTTTACTTAACAATCGTGTTGCTGATCCCAACTGGGGTAACTAAATGAGGATTACCTGTGCCACTCATATTGTGAACTTACATTTCCACATATAGCTCTGCTAATAAATATCATGTAAAGTTAAGTGTTTGTGATCATCAAAACGTTTCTAGGAACAGAACATAGTCCTTAAGTAAAGGTCTAGTTTATGCTAGACATTATGTGCAATAAACTTTGATATTTCTACATTTTAAAGTGTGTATTATTTCCCTTCTTTTACCTTTAACAGATAAAAAAAGATCTATTAATTGTAGGATTTAAATAATTGATACTTTGCTACTTTTCTGGGTTTAGCTGTATTCTTGTATTCTGTGTACTTACAAAGTAATGAAGTGGAATAAAAATTAATAATATAAATATATTTGCATAGTTTAACTCATGTCAGAAAGTATCAGTTCTTTATGTAGTCCTTGATTTACAATCAAAATTGGGACCACAATTTCCATGTGCTAAGCAGTAGAAGTTATTTGCACTCTACAGATCACTGCGTTTGTTTTAAACTTTTCTTTAAAACATTAATGAACATTTCAGGTCTGAAGAAAAAACAAAACCTGTGAGCAGAGATGACATTCTATAAAAATGTTATTGCCTATGCATATGTCGCATTGGCTTGACTTCTATTACAGGAGCGGCGTATTTTGTACATTGGTATTAACAATGCAAACACCCTGAAATGCTAATAGCGCTAGTAAGCTTTTAATTCCATGGAATTTATTGCTTGCTGTATTTTCATGAATTTATAACGCTTTGATTCTTAAGAGCCCCATTTAATCAATTTTGCCTGGCACGGAACATAATAAACAACTTGTGGGTGCTAAAGTGCCACATGAGGGAGGACAGCTAACAAGAAAGTTAAATGTTTCTGCCACTAGCAGTTTCTTTGCTGTATTTTTCATGAGCTGCTACTACAAATAATGTACTTACTAGCTCTGCCATAGAAGTGAGATGCAACTACATGGACATAGCAAATCTGGCACTGTAAATAATCAGGACAGAACTACTTTTGTGCCTCTTGTATGATTGCAACTTTTATGTCATATCACTACATTTAAACCATAATCTCTCACTAAAATTCTTCATATGTGCATGGTTCGTAGGAAAGATAAACAGTGAGAAATGTGCATCAACACAACACCAAACTTTAAAAACAGATAAATACTACTTTTAAAATAAGAATGTTGGTCCTGGTGGCCATAAAAATGCAAAATGTAGGCCTAGTGGTCAGCAGGAAAAAAAGTCAGATGATCTAGTACCATAAAGCTGAAAATGTCATTTGATTCTCCAAACTGCACCAACTTTTATATAATTGCCCTTTTAAATTATCCCTAGTGGCCCATGAAATTTACAAAATAGAGCATTTAGGATTTGATTTACTTATATGATGCACTTTGGTGATGCTTTTAATTAATACTACTAAGTAAGAAAACCGGCAGTTTGTCAGTGCTATAGAAAAGCAGTTTTCACATGTCCTCAGCCAAAATGGAAACCTTGCGAGTGAAGATGCATTCTAAGCTTGATCTTTTTTCCAGTTTTGCTTTCTAAGGATCTGTCTGCATGCTTTCCATCTCCACATGTCAGTCAGATAATTATTTTTATTCCAAATATTGTCATACTAGAATAGGAAAATGTTGACAGGCAAATACAATTGTCTCATTTTTTTCCCAATCACAGGTTATTGTTAATTGTTAAGTCACAGTCTTAAAGATGCTTACTTACATGGTTTGATTTTTTTTTCCTTCAAAGTGTTTATAACAGAACAAAATCAAGGAACATTGTGTTGAATTCTGAACTCAAAGTCACCAGGACTATCCAGTTTGCCCAGTAAAATGACGATGACTATGATAATGTTTCAGCGCATTTAGTAAAAAAGTTCCCTGTTTAGTGGAGGATGCATAAGGTTGTAAAGGAACAAATATAGATTTGAATCTCATTTCAGAATTGCAAGGGTATCTGAGATTTTGATACGATTAAAAAAAAGTATCATTCTGGCTATAAAACACCTTTGCTGTGGTAATTTTATTTATATTAATAGGTATATAATTTTGTCCACTCTCCTTGCTTGGTCAGACATAATTAAGTTGTTGTCCATGAGCAGAGTCTGGAATGGGTCTATGGATGCTGGAGAAAAATATGATGAATGTTCAGACAGCTGGGTTTTATATGGTTATTGAATGCAAACTGTAAGAACTATTGATGATTTAACTCAGTTTTAGATATGTATGATTAGTTCACATATTACAAACACCATTTCTTCATTCATGTGGTTTAGTTTGAGGTTTCCTCAAGGTTCTGGTAGTCTTGCTAAGATTTTTGAAGACAAAAGACATCAGTTTTGGTCCTATCCTAATTTGATCCTATCAAGAGAGGAGAGGTTGGAGGATTTCCAAATGATGAATTCAAGAGGTCAGTGTGTTACATAGAACCTAGACAGTTGTTTTCTAGTGCCTTAAAAATAGCATAATGGTATATTCCTAATGGAATGAAGATTCCATATTCCTAATGGGATACAGATTGGGCATACCTAAATTAAATTCTAATTTTAAATTTTGGGGCTATTGATTTAATTTTATTTTAATTTTTATATTGTATTGTTTTAATTTTGCCCTGTAAACCGCCCTGAGTCCTTCGGGAAAAGGGCGGTATATAAATTTAATTAAATAAATTAAATAAATAAATACCTTCACTGCTGGAATTGCTAGACTACTGTTTTCTTTCCCAAAGTTTGATATTTCTTGACACCATTAGGTTGTTCTTGGGCTGTAGTTTAACACCAAGAAGGATCCTCAGAACAGTCATTCTGATTCTTGCGTGGGTGACAATATTAGCTAATAGTCTTTTGGGGAAAGCAGGTGTAGTCTACACAGAGAGGGTTATGGCACAGGGTTATGGTCAGTCCAGAAAGCACAGCTAAGCATTAACCTGAAGTGGACCTGAAGTGTCAGTGATGAAACTATTTCTAGGATGTTGAAAGAGTAAGAGCAAAGTCAATAAGATATTGATGGCAAGTCGTTCTCATTAGAGTATCTGTTCTTACCCCCAGTCATTCTGCTTCCTTACCTTAACCCAAAGCAAAAGATTTACATTGTTGTAAAGAATGTAATGGAAGGAATGACTGAACAGTTAACGATGGACCTTGAGAAAAGATTACTCAGTTCTGAGAAATTCAGAAATTCAAGATACCCGCCCCCCAATTTTGTTTAATATAAGATGAAATAGAAACTGTCAGTTTTCAAGAATCTGCTATTCTACTGCAATAAAGAACATTCCTGCAACCTCTGTCATGTCTGTTTCTTGATCTTGCCTATCTCAAAGTGATACATGGAAGGCTAAGATTGGGAAATATACTGTTAACCCTTTATGCTAAAATAAGACTAAGAAACAGATACTGTGCAGATACTTTTACTAGAACAGATGTAGTAACAGAATCTTGCATGTCAGAATGGGCTTCTCTTCCTCTCTCTTTTATCTTCATGTGAAGAAGATAATGTCTTAGGCATTTTCATAAATGACTTTTTTGGCCTGGGCTCAAGCATCATTTATCTCATTGTTTTCTTGGTAATCGATCTTCCCTCTGTACTTCAAGGCCATCCTCCATACTCATTACTTATACATATCTCAGAGCTTTCAATAAAAAAAGACAGCTTTGGTTCATTGGGCATTTGTGTACAATCTTAACTATTAAAACGGAAAAAAATCCTATAAAAATAAATTATATTTTATATTGTCCCAAAGGTGCTTTTTCAAGAAGCAACTGGACTTACTTTCTTTTTCCTTGAAGACATTTCACTTCTTATCCAAGTAACTTCTTCAATTCTTGGTTGAGAAGCAAAATGTCTTCAAGAAAAAACAAAGTCCAGTTGCCTCTTGAAAAAGCAGCTTTGGGACAACCATGACCTGAATGACTGAGAATCTCCATGGACATACAATCAACATTGCATCATGTTGATTGTAAAATATTTTGCAAATTTGCAAACTGAAAGCAAATCTTTAGGAGTGTATTTTTGGGTCTTAGTTACTTACGTCTTTGGAGACGTAAGAGGTAGTCCTCACTTAATGACCATTTATTCAGCAATGGTGCTAATAAAAGTGACTTATGATTGATGCTTGTTCTGATGACAGATTGCAAAATCCCTGCATTCATGTGAATTTGATTTAGGTGAACACTCTTAGCAACCATTGTACATTTATGGCAGTTGCGGCATCCTGTGGTCAAGCAAAGTCAATGGAGGTCGGAAGTCACAGTCATGCGATGTCTCACTTAATGACAACTGCTTAACAGGCGATTTGCTTAACGAGGTCAAAAAAGTCATAAAATCAGGTGTCATGATGTTACACTTAACAATGAATTTTACAGTCATAATTCAGGAACTACCCATGGTATTGTTATTAATGTTATATCATTTTAATTTCTGTTTATTTTTAAAAATGAAAGATACAGTATTACTTATTTTTATTTATTTATAGCACTTTAGCTCATTTTTCATTAAAGAATAATCCGTTTTCAGGTGTCAGGCACATCCAAAAAAACCTTTCCAAATTAAAAAAGGGACTTTTTGAAGGTCCAGTTGCTTATCACCTATAAAAGGTAAACCAAACAAGACATAATGCACCTTTACAATAGCCTTTCACTGTCCTTCTGAAAATGAAGTTGAATTCTCAACTAAGAAGTAAATAATAAAAGGTGAACATTGCCGAAATATAGTTACACTTCTTTCTAAAATTGGAAACAGAAAGTGGAAGGTTAATAAAAAGAAAACCTCTGAAGCTAGTGGTTAGGCTAACATTTAGCCTCCCAGCTAAAGAGGGTTGAAGGTGCTGAGCCAAAACAATCACAAAGAAGCCAATCAGATCACTGTAGGAATTCTTGTTTTCAAAGTTGGTTGGAAATAGCTTTCTAAGAGAAAAAAAAAATGAATTGGTGTTCTTTCTCCTTAGGAGACAATTTTCTGATCTTCACTTAAGATGATAAACCTGCACTCTAATTGAACTCAACTCAATTGAACTCAACTCAATATATATTTTATAGATGTCAATTTCTATTTCTGCTGTACAACTGAATAGATTTAGAGTAAGGCAGTTATTTAAAGTGATTTCCCCCCCCCCCCTTTGGTTTCTTCCTTAAGGTACACATGCTTTATTCAGCTGTGTCTGTTTTGTAAATAGGTTTGCTTTCTAATACATATTGGTAACAATTCAGGTCGTTTGCTGGCAGTAATTAGGATTTGAAACAAGTGGGGGAATATTCTCCCAGGATGTTTTTTTTTTAAAAAAATCATTTTGAAGTGGAATGAAGTTGTCCAGTATGTTGTGCCGATAGAGGAGAATATTTGTAGCTGATGGGGTCCTTGGGGCTCTGCGAGCTTAGATGTTTCCTTGCAGACTTTTCATCACCAAACTAAGTAACATCATCAGTGCACATATAACAGCCATTTGTTGTGATTGTCTATTTTGACAAACAGTCTGATTCATATTATAACAGGTTAATCTTTTGGAAAACTTGATTTTAGCTGACTTTTGAAAACACACAAAATATGTAGATAAGCATCTGCACTTTAAAATGAACATAAAATTATTCAGTTGTTTCAGCAAATGTATGCCTATTGTTATTTGCTATCCTAAATGTTTGAGGTTTCCTTAATCAGGCATATACATATTTGAATATGTATGTATGTGTATTTAAGCATATGTGCTATTGTGTATGTGTATATTATAACTGTCAACATATAACAATGTATGTTGAGCTGAATTTCAGGCCAGAATACATTAGAGGTTTAACGTCTTAATTGAATATCAGAAAACTGACTATATAATGCAACAAAATAACATAATACAAATATAAAGTGAGGAATTCCTATGTTATTTTCCAGAGTTTTGTTTCCAAGAAATAAGAAATTGCAATTTAACAAAAGTAGCTTCCTTCAATCTCTTATAATGACTGGACAAAGAAGAAAGAGAAAAAAGAACACATGGATTTAATATGAATGAACTTAAAATTACTTAATTACAGCTTGATCGTATTCATAGTTGTATTCAACCAAAGCAAAATATTTTAGCTATTCTTATCTCAGAGATATTACATATACTATATACTGTGATGACATTTGTTTGGTAAGGGCGAGCTATCTTTAGTCATTGTTTATCTAAAGAAAGCAAGCAGCAACATTCCATTAATAGCAAATATCTTTTATTTTATTAACTATTTGAAAAAAAATATGTTTGTAGAATATAACTAATTATTTGGGAATGGAAAAACGACAATACTTGTGTAAATTAAATCCCACATTCATATGACAATGTATTTCTTTTTGAGACTCTAGTCTGGAAAGAGTGCAAAGAAGAGCAACAAAGATGATTAGGGGACTGGAGGCTAAAACATATAGGGAACGGTTGCTGGAATTGGGTATGTCTAGTTTAATGAAGAGAAGGACGAGGGGGGACATGATAGCAGTGTTCCAATATCTCAGGGGCTGCCACAAACAAAAGGGAGTCAAGCTATTCTTGAAGGCAGGACAAGAGACAATGGATGGAAACTAATTAAGGAGAGAAGCAACCTAGCATTAAGGAGGAACTTCCTGACAGTTAGAACAACCTGCTCCAGAAGCTGTGAATGCTCCAACACTGGAAGTTTTTAAGAAGCAATTGGGCAACCATTTGTCTGAAATGGTATAAGTTTTCCTGCCTGGAGGCTAGAAGACCTCCAAGGTCCCTTCCAACTCTGTTATTATGTTGTTCTGTTCTTATGAATTAAGTTTACAAAATCAAGTTTTGTAAAAATGCTCACAAACAACCCAATAGAAATCTCAGGTTTTCCTACTTTTAAATATGAGTTTAAGTGCATTTGGTGAAATTTGGTGTTTTACTGTTTTATTTTATGTCAAACATAGTATTTTCTCATTTTTTAAAAATATAGGACTAATATCAAAAAGAAACCCAACAGAAATTATTTAATAAATATATTGGGTAAATCTTGTAATTTTCTTACAGTCAGAAATTCAACCAGCTCTATTTAATATAATTTATTTATTTATTTAATTAATTACATTTATATACCGCCCTTTCCCGAAGGACTCAGGGCGGTTTACAGGGTGATTAAAAACAAAAATACAAAAGTTAAAAACAGATTAAAAAATTATATTCGTCCCTGCATAAGTAAAACCCCAGTTAAAATTAAAATTAAAACTAAAATTAAAATTCTCAGCCTGGGCCAGAGAGCTCGAAGAGCCAGGTCTTCAGGTCCCGGCGGAATGAACGGAGGTCGGGGGCAGTCCTAAGCTCCACTGGCAGCTGGTTCCAAAGGGCAGGCGCACCCACTGAGAAGGCCCTATCCCTGGGTGTCGTCCGCCGGCAATCTCTTACCGGTGGCACCCTGAGAAGACCCTCCCTGTGGGAGCACACTGGACGAAGGGAGCTTGATGCCGGCAACAGGTGTTCCCTCAGATATCCCGGACCCAAGCCATTTAGGGCTTTATAGGTCATCACCAGCACCAATGGAGGGTATAGTATAATATTTAATATAGCATAATATAATTGAAGCTGGGATGATTTTCTTGATTGTTCTACAATAAATGCACTCAGTTCTTGTAGGCAAATTTACTACTAATTAAAGTGATTATCAGCGTTTTGCTTTATGTTAACTTCTTCTTAAGTGATGCTTTAATTTTAAAAGTCTGTAGTGAGGGTCAGGTTCCAAACATCCTGGGTCATACTATTCTGGCAGTGTTTTATTTTAGGTTTATATTTTGGCTTTGAATTACAGAAAAAAAATTGATACTCAGTCAGATGGCTTTATTGCTTTGCAGGGTTGACTCAAGAAATTTGTTTCCTGAAATAAAGGTTCCTATTTCCTCCATTGTGATAGGGTTAGGGTTAGGGTTAGGGTTGCTAAGATCTTACCTGTTGCTAAGATCAATCTATCCTAGAAAAAAACACCTTTACATCTGCCTTCATATCAGCATTCTGCATAATAAGTTGAACAAAGCTTATTATTAAGATAGGTAATAATGGGTCCAGGATATCTGAGGAGTCATCTCTACCCAATGGGACTAGCCTGTCCCACTTCCGCCAGCAGAAGAGGCCTGCTACATATCCCATCAGCTAAGGAATTCAGGGTCAAGAAAAAGAGCATTTTTCTCTGTGGCCCCATTCCTGTGGAATAATCTACCACTGCCCCCACAGTTTTGCTCTTCTGGAAGGGTATTAAACCTTGTCTTTGCAGGTTGGCTTGGAAACCCTGGAGAGGGAGGTGCTCATTGATGGAGATGATTGACAGGGAAAGGAGATCTCATACCGATCTCTTACTTTGGGTTTTTGTACAGTTTTTAAATTTTTAATCTGCATTGTTTTAATATTTTAATATATTTTAATTATTTTTCTGTTTCTCGTAATCTGTAAGCCAACCAGAACTACCTTGTAGATGGGCAGCATAAAAATTAAATTAAAAAATGTACATAGCAAAATGCAATTGACAATAGGAAGGTGTGTGTGTGTGTGTGTGTGTTTAAATAAGTGCTCCAGTGGAAGTGCCTGGTCAACATGGAGATCCACCATCTTGGATCTCTACCTACTTCAGCGCTGAGTTCTACCAACAACAGAATTTTAAACAAAACTTCTCCAAGTCATTTTGTGTGTGTGAATGGTGGAGCTCCGGTGGGGAGAATTGATCCAGATTGTTTTTTAGGTTAACAACATTATTTTGAAGAGTCAAAATTTAGCAATTTGTGCAGTTGTTTGCCATCAAACTATGTTTTTATAGCTTGAAAAAAATCTGTCTGAATCCAAATGGTCTTTCATTTCACTTCAGATGCCTATTGATTAGGGAGCTCTCTGCTTTTAAAGGAAAGAATGTTGGAGAGCTGTTGAAACAAAATACAGTAAAACAGCTTCTCTACAAATAAGCGCTAACTCCAATGGGGGGAAAAAAGTTAGAAGAGGGGGAGGATGATTTCTTTTTCTGTACATGATCCCTTTTTGTTTCATTATATTATTGGATCCATACTGGCTTTCATGCAAGCCAGGACATGACATCCTAGTTTACCTTGAAACTAACATGGGTACAGTTGTACCTAGACAGGTAGTTTTTTGGGGGTACTTTTTCATCCTAAAGGATTATAGAAAAAAGTTATCACAAGGTAACATTCATTTCCTTAAGTGTTCTTCATTTGTAACTTAGTTGTTATGGAGTTACTAAACTGGAGTTTAGTAAAAAATGTAATTGGACTGGTTTTATTCTTAATATATGGACAATCAAAATTTAAAAAATAAAATCAATCATGTACCAGCCAATGTATACACTTCCCACTCTCCTACTGATTAGCAATTATTTAACTTTCAGAGAAGCCTTTAAGCACTGTGCAAGACATGATTAAGACTTTGGAACATTTTCGGGGAAAGTCTCTGTCTCTGTCTCTCAGGGTTCATTTAAAAGTATCAGCCAAAACCAGCTGGTTAAAAGTTAGTTCTTAATATATTTTTCACGTTAGATAAACTAAGTCATACCTGATGGGATCTGAGGTTCCAGACTATGTAGATATTTAAAACCTGATGCCAAAGCTGCTAAGCCATCCCCTGAAGCTGTCCTTGATGCATAAGATATGAGGAAATCCCTAGTCCTGCAAACAGATATTAAATTGGAGACTCTTTTCACCTATTTTGATAAGGTGTAGTACAGAGACATACCAGCAAAAGAAAGCTGTTATTAAAAATGTATTTGAATCTACTATAAAACAGCTTAGACAGGAGGATTTTCAACACTGGTAGCACTAACTTTATGTGTTAGTGAAAATAAAATTCTATCTTTGATATTTCTACATATTGTGGGAATGAGCTGTTTTGTAGTGGCTCTATGCAAAGCATTTGAAAGGAGCATATTAAAAAGGGTATTAAACAGCCACATCCTTTGAAAGGCTAGAGCAGCTATTTCAAAGGTTGCCTCCAGCTGTTTGTGCACCTGTACTTATAGCTATTTTGCTTCATTAATGGCAGCAATACCTGTGCATACATATGCATATGAAAACAACTGGAGACAGGCTTTGAAGTAGCTGTATGAACCTTCTAAAAGATGTAGCTGCTTTAATGCTTCAAGGAGGAACACTTTGCTTAAACTAATAAACCTTATGAAGGACCTCTTTTAATACTTCACACATCTATATTATGTAGATTTCCATTACATTGACATCATATGTTCATAATGCAGGTTTTATCAATCCAGAATATGGAATATTTCTATGGCATTTTCACACTTCTCTTGAAAAATCAACTTGGCAAGGTTTTCATTCATCTTGCTATAATTTATTAAAGATCATAGACAATTAACAAAACTAAACAGCTTAAACAGTATGCTTATATTGTCTAATTCCACCCATTGCTAACATATCTAATAACAATTAACAAAGGCAAATAAGATTTTCAATTGGCATTATTATTCACCATGTTCCTTGGCAAGAATCTACAATTGTTGGCTCAAATAATAATTCAGAAATTATGGGTACTCTAAATCCATGTACATTTATTTATTTGTTTGTTTATTTTTTGGCATACGCAAATATTTATTAGAACTGCACAAGATGTAGAGTTCAACATCAAAAGATAATAAAATAATAAAGCAATAATATTGCATTGAGGCAGAACTACCCTTATTTGTGTACTAAGTTGAAAAGAAAGAGAATAACAAAAACATTTACAGGGCTTCTGCTATTTCTTATCAACTCAGAACTAACAGTGGAAATGTATCTTTCTAAGCCATGATTCTGTGACACCAAGCATTCTGACATACTTTTCCTTTGTGAAATGGCAGCAGGGATATTTTTGTTAGTAATGAAGTGTGTTTAAATTTGTCCCTCCGTGAATGGAAGGATTGCTTTGTTAGCAGAGAAAAACAGAGTTCAGTAAATGGTCACTTCAAGAGGAGGAACAAAATCACACTCTTCTAGTTCTCCCGTCAACTTTTGCAGGTCCAAGAAGAACAGTATTTAGCAAAAGAGGTTTTGGCTCTGGTATACCTATAAGATCATCCAGGTACACTCTGTGCAATTTAGCATCCAGATCCCTGTGTTAAAGTTTAATGTTTGACCATGTATAAGTTATAGTAAATTGTATTTTGTAACTTATATTTTTTTCTGATTCTATATTACTTTATTTGTGTAGGAAATTATATCTCTTTGTTGACTTGAAGAAAGTTACTGTGGAGTTTCATTACAAATGAAACACAACATTTCACAGAGAATATTTCAAGGTTTAGATGTGCATGACTGTCCTATGTAGATTGGGGTTGTGTGATTTTTTTGTTTGTTTTTTGCAGCTAAAGGTTGCATTTTGTCTTTAAGTAACATGCCACAAAGGTGGACAGAACCAGTACAAAAAAAAGATTATGCTTTAATTTTTCATTAATTGTCTTCATTACAGTTGGAGTAAAAAGGATGTCGAGCCATTATTAGTTTGTGGTTGTTGTTATAAGTATAATCTTTGTGGATATGCATGGCTTTTTCCCCCCTCAACTTGATTATTCTTTTAAACTGTAAATTGCCCAGGAACCTGCTAAACATATAAACAAACAAACAAATAAAATTAAATAGAAATGGTCTTCATATAGTGGCCACAATTGAAACCAACAGCTTGTTTGTTGAGTGAAGTGGTTGCTAATAAAACCACGACTGTGCTTCTGTTCTAACTTCAGGTAGTCCTCACTTAATGACTTAATGGTTCACTAACCATTCAAACTTAAGGCAAGCATTGGAGGAAGGGATGTATGAATGGTTCCTGAAGCTGTCCCCTGCAGTCATGTAAAAATTCAAGTGCTTAGCAGCCCATCCACACAATCGCAGGGACATTTCAACTCACCCCACATGCCTGTCTCCCCGTATCTGTGCTCTTTTCGCCCTGCACTCCACAGCTCCTAATGTCCTAGCTGTCCTAACATACCTTCGCCATGTTCTTACTCTCACTGTTGGCTAAGCAAAAGGCAACAGAGTGGAGGATGGCAAGAGTGATCACCAACTTGGAGAAGTGCACTGAGCATTATTAATAGGACCAGAAAATTCAGATATGTAGGTTATGCTTCCTTATTCTGACCAAACAAAAATTTGGTCAACATACTGTCCAAATTAAATATCCTATTTTCATATACATAAACTGGCTTTTTTCATGTTTTGAGCCATGTAGGAAGAGAAAAGAAGGCTGTATCAATGTTATATGTTATACGTTCTATGCAAGAACTTAACTGGAACCATGCTGGATCAGATCACTACTTCAGCACTGCTGCTCCCACAGTACTTGGGATATTTGCATAATAACTGTTTGTATTCTTCTGCAATTGGTATTTAAAGGTTGACTGCTTCTGGAGGTAATATGTACCCATCAAAATTAGTAGTCACTGATAGTCGTTTGTACCTGGAGACTATTACTGGGAACTCTCATCTTTCTTGACTCCATTAAAGTGATTTAGATCATTCCACAAGGCAGTTCATTCAACTGGCTGTCCTGGTGGAAGTGTCTTGTCAGACAAGGTTTTGGATCTATCCTGGAGCTAAATCGAGTAAAGCAGACTGTTCCCTAGGTGTTAGCCCACAAATCTGAAAAATTATACTAAGAAAACTAGCAGATACACATACAGCAATCATAATTTAAAAATCAAAACAGAATACAATCCCCAACAGTGTTAGGAACCTATTTATTATATTAATTTTAAGAGATAGATGTTCTCTTGTGACTCAGATGAGTATTTGAAGAATCAGGAAAATTTCAGTGTCCAGAGAGGTGAATCACATTTGCCAGTCTTTATCTTATTTGAGATCTTCAGTTTTGCAGAGAGAAGATTTGTATCTGTGGCAGCAGGATAACAAGAATAAATCAACAGCTTAAGATTTTCCCTGGATAAAGTGGTAGTAACAGAAAAAAACAAAGGACATGTTGATTTTTGCCTTACATGTAACTGCTTAAAGTACATCATCCTGAGCCTTAAAACAAAACAGAAAGCAAGTCTGTTTATATTTATCTAAACCATTCACATGCTTGCTCATCCCTCTGCAGTGACTTTGGGCAGCTACAGTAATAACAGGAAAACAACAGTAAGCCAACACAGTTACAGTAACAAAATACAGTGCACCAGAGGTACAGATAAGCCTGTTTATAGAATCATTGAGTTAAACGAGAGCTTGGAGGTCTTCAAGTCCAACCCCCTGCCCAGTGTAGGAATCCTTATACCATTCTAGACAAAGATCTTTTCAAGTCGTTTAGAACATTTTAGAACATTCAGAACAGAGCCGTCAAGTGGCGGGTAAGCACACGCTCACATCTCCACTTGCGACAACAGCAGGCAGGCACTCGTGCTCGCACACAAAGTTCCATTTGAGTGAGCAGTGGGCACGTGTGCCCACCGCTTGCACAAATGGAGTTGCGGTTACTCACATGCGCGTCTACCGCTCATACAGAACTATCCCCTCCCCACTGGTCCGCCAAGTCAGAAAGGTTGGGAACTGCTGCCTTAGGAGGACCAGGCAGTAAAAAACTAACCAATAGGGCTCCCCTTGACTACCGGGCCTCAATGTTTTGTAATGGAAACCCAGAGTTAACAAAAAAACAAACAAACCCCCAATCATGGTAGTCTGTGATTAGGTAGGTCTTAGGTATAAAGAGTGTGACTTTGACCTCTGAGGAGCATGACGCAATTGACTTTCCAGTGAGTTACCTTTACTCTTATGGATTCTATGATGGTGGTGGTCTCTTTTCTTTCTCCTCTCATTCCATATGAAACTTTTACCAACTTTATTTGAAAAACTCCAAACCTATGTCCAATGAAATTACCAGGAATATAAATTGCTGCTGACACTTAGGTCATTTAGAATTATCTTCACATTGTACTGAAGCTGAAGACTTTCTGAAGTGGCCTCACTAATAAACTGTGTTGCCAAATATGTAACCCAGTTGAAAGTAAGACAATGCCCAACTCAGTCCTCTTAGAATAAGAGTTGGAGTTATAAAGTAAGCTGAGAAAAAATAACAATCTGTCTTACGGAAGTCACTGCTGGAAACTGCACATCCCTGACCAGCTTTTCTAACTTGAATTGGCTGCACTGGCCAATAAAGTCACCTCCTACTATAAGATTTAAGATTCTTCCTGCAAGCAGTTAAAAAAGAATATCTCCAAATAGGGACCGAGGGAGATGGACTCAAGGATCTAAGCTCTGAATATATTTTGATGTGCTTTCAAAATGAACAAATGAACAAGAAGCTCTAAACCAGAGGTCCTCTATAACCTGAAGAGGGGGCTCCCTGAAAGGGGATGGTGATGTCCCAAGCAACTTGGATTTGTGGCCGTTATTTTCGTTCTCTTGATTAGGCTAGCATAGACAGTCATAACACTGTCCAAATTTAATTCTGGGCTTTTCTCCTCAGTTGTCTGTAAATCCTGAAACTGTGGAACTGCAAAGCGCTCTCCTGCAACGTTTGAGACCCTCTAAGCAATACTAATTGAGATTCCTAGTGTCAGCTGTAGACATGGGTCTCTGGTTGCTATCCTGTCTTCTGGGTTCTTCCAGACATTCCTAACAGCAGTACAACTAAGTGGAAAGATAAAGTTGAAGAACCCTTGTGTACTTTACAAGTATAGTGTGAGTAGGCAAGAATTTTAACCTGTCCTTTTCATATCTCACTTACAACAGGCACGCTTGTCTTGTTCCTCACAATCCAAGGCACATCTACTATCTGTGCTTTCTTATTTTCCTCAGTCACTATGTGTTTGAAGGGGTTTTTTTAAAAAAAAGAAATCTGGGGCAAGATAGGGGAAGGAATTAAAAAGAGTATATAGTTGGTTGGAAGAATAGGACAGCTGTTATTTTATTCCAATCTCTCATGGTCCTTTCACACCAAACCTATTGTAAAGTAAATACTTAATGTGTCCATTTGCTAAATATAGCCCTGGTATCCCTATTCTCAATATTGTGATTCCAGAGAACTCTTAATAAAGCAAAGGTCTGCATCTTGTATTGTTGTTGTTGAAATCCACAGTCCTTCATGGATACTCTGAATCTTCCATTCAGAACTGGAGCGAACAATGAGTAGAGCCTGTGCCTATGTGATGAGATCAAAGTATTTTTCCCCCCTTCTGACCATCTCTTTCACTATTTATGTTTCCAAACATTCCAGTTTTTTAAAATTGTGTGTAATAGCTTGAATAAAAACTAGTTTTGAAATAGCATGCCTGTATTCTGGCTGAGCTTCACTCAGTGATTTTAATCCAAAACCACTGATCTACTGACAGAAGGTCTGTTCTGCTCATTGAATAACTTTAACAGAACAAACCCACTTTAAAAATGCGATGCCAAATGTGGAGGAATCCCCATGTTTACGCAGACTTTTGTGTCAAGCTTTGCATATGTCTTCATCATAAGTAGTGTATGTGGCCTTTAATCACAACGACTTGCCTTTTCAGTCTCATATATTGTAACACAATCCCTGATGTAATGTTGTGCTGTGCTCTGGAAAGTCGTCCATTAACTCTTGTGCAAGAGATCATGAAACAAAACTAATGCATTTTCTCCTTTCTTATGATTCTTTGGGTCTTAGCTTGTCTTAAATATTAAAGGTTGTTTTGTTTTTCCCATCAGATTTTGCTGCTAAGATTCGTTGATCTAGTTCACTCTATTTTTACTGGAACAAATAAATGCAATAAAACTGTTACTGCTTCAGCAGAGTGCAAGCCCTCCACAATAGCAACCACATTGATGATAATAAAGATAAAATAATTTTGCATTGAATATGTGAATGTATTTATTTACTCCAACTATAAAACTGAGCATTGTGTTAATGTATTTTTTTATGCTGAATGAAATGGCTAATTTAGTTTAGCGTATACATAAATAGCCAGCAGTTTTCAGTAAGACCGGCTAATGAGAATGAAGCTCTGAAATTGTCTGGTCCGTGAGGAGTGATGGAATCAAGTTTATTATTGGCTGAGTGTTAAGATTGGCCATCATGCTTTGAACTTTTGAACTGCTGCTTATGTGCATGATTTATTGATTTTGATCTATCCTACTGTTCATTTTTCTTCTATTTGTTTATTCATCCATCAGTCTTCACCTTTCGGTGTGTTGCATGAAAGTCACAAATTCTTGAAAATTCAAGAGTTTCAAGAAAACTGAAGCTAGGTTTCTACAAATTCTTCTTCTTTTTCTTAATTGTTTATTGCAATGTTCCAGGAAAGGATTGTGTACACTAGAAATATTTTATCAAGAACTGACTAAATACATCTATGTGTAACCATGGATCTGAATGCTGAGAATCAATTTGCATTAGTTAATCCTGTGTTCCTGTTACTTGCCCTATTCCTTCAGTTCCCCACCAAGTTTTTTTCTAGTCCCAGCTCTCCTGTTATCTCTTTAGTGCCTGACATTTGGAGAACTGCACCTTTTTGTGAGTTCCTTTTCCAGAGAAAGTCTGCTTTGTCTCTCATTGTCTAATGACAGATGCTGGGTGGTAGTGCTGCAGAATATTTTAAAAGTTATGACCTCGTCTCATGTCTTCCTGGCAGGGGTGACTGCTTCAGGCATCTACCTAGTTTGGGAAAGACACACAAACTCACCTCATGCTTACACATGTGTTTTCCTCCCTATCCACTGATGGAGAATATATAGATTTTATACTCCTCTTGCCCCTCTACATGCTGAGCGCTTAGGCTGCAATCTTATGCCCCCTCTGATTGATTTCCTGACCTTTTAGGATTTTCAGAACCTGTGCCTTGAAAATATTAAGTGGGTGACTATATCAATAAAACGAAGCTCTCGTGTAACAAATTGCAGCTTTGCAGTCTTCATCTAGGGAAAAATCTGATCCAGGCAAATTCTCCTGTAAGTGACATTGTGGTTTTTCTAAATAACAACTGGTGTGAAATATGTATCTTTTGTACCATAATATGGTTGGTGTCTAGGGAGCTACATGCTTGGTAGATGCTTCTAATTAAATAATTTGACACCTGACTTTACACTTTTGAATAAAATATATTTTTTTTTAGCCTGCAAAGCTAGCAGACTTGCATATACTTGCCCAACTGACACATCTAGCTAAGGTGAGGCTTTTCGGTGGATATGTTTGGACTTTACTAGCACACTTGCTTTTAGCACTTGGGAGAAAATAGATCTTCATTGTTAACCTGCTTTTAATGTTCATATCCTGCTAACAATTCTGCGGGGATTTTCAAAAATACCAGTTGCATATCATAATGATTAAGTTGACATGCCCCTTACCGGGATTCTTAAAGCTTTTTATTTTTCTTCTTTTTCTTATTATTATTATTATTATTATTATTATTATTATTATTATTATTATTATTATTATTATTATTATTATTATTATTATTATTATTATTATTATTATTATTATTTTTTTTTTTTTTAAAAAAAAGGGAAGAAAAATAAAGAAACAATTCAAACTTAAAGTTTAGAAATGCTTGTGTTTCCCACCCACCCCTTTTACCTCCTGGCTCGTTCTTTTTCTGTTTTGATTTTTAAAAAGCCTGCTTGAGCCGGAGCACAAAAACTAGTAGGAAAGGCTAAAGACAGGGCTGACACCAACACCATTAGCTGGGGGGGAAAAAAATCCATTTCATTGCAACTATGTTATTGTTTACTTTAACATACACATCCTAATATGGTTACCTCCCTGTCAAAGCAGCCGAGCCAGGGGCTGAGGGGCCCCCTTAGGGAGAAGCTTCTAACTGCTTCGCAGACAATAAGAAACAAACGGCACAACTCCACTCAAGGCTTCTCGGAAAATGAGTGTCAAGTAAATCTTAAAAGACCTCTTGCCTTCTGACACGCAGCCCTGTCTGTGGATCCCTGCTTTCTGCCAGGCTGCCCAAGCAGAGATGCATTTGGGGGGTGGAGTGTGTCTGTGTATGTGTGTGTGTGTGTGTGTGTGTGTGTGTGTGTGAATCCCTGGATCCTTTTTTTCCCCCCTTTTCCTTTTGGAGTTTTCTTTCTTTTGAATTAATTCTAAAGGCTGTGGGATTTCTTCTTTTTCTTCTCCTTCCAAACAATATCTGTTAAGTGCTTCTTCCATGAGTAGATTTTGCTGGAGCCTGTTACGACGAGGAGCGTTAAGGTAAGAATGTTGATTTCGCCTAGGACGTTGTTTTTTTTTTGTCCATCAAAGCAATAGAGTTCACTGGTAAAGCAACAACCAAGAACTATCGCACCCTATGTAGCTTTCGGTGTCCCGGTCCTTTGTCCAAAGGAAATCTGCTGTTTCTCTAGATCCCCGTGCTTGTGCCCTTTCAAACGTTCACCAGTTGTAGATGCGGCTGGAACCAAGGTGCGCACATTTCCTAGGGGAGACGGTTCCACAGATGCGAAAGCTGTGGCCACTTGTCATCCAGATAAATTTCTTTTGAGAGGCTTTCCTGTTATTTCTCCTTCTTCACCCTCCTATTCTGTACTTGTGATTACTCTGGAAACCTTTGGCACTTCATACTACTTGAGGTTTCTCAGTCATTATCTCTGGGACCAGAACAAAGGTAGGTTGTTAAACTCTATACTCCAGGGGAGGGACAAGTTAGTTTTGGAAGACTGTCTTCCTGGTGTATGACTGGCTGACCTAAAAGAAGGAGGGGTGGTGGTGGAAATCCTCAGCAGAGCAGAGGAGAGAGTAGAAGCCTTCACTCCAGCAGCTTTTTAGAGTAGAGCCGATTCTCTGCAACTTAAGGGACTGTTATCAGTTTAAAAATAAAACAATTGTGACCAATTACAATTAGGCAGCAATTTCCCCCCCCCCATTAATCCGAAAACAGTTTCAGCCTACATGTTGCATTTTGGTTACAGCTCAGAATTAATTGTATTACATGGTGTTTCCTAAAACCCGAATGAGCTTTTGTTTCGAAAGCTTATAGATATCAATAGGTGATGGTGATTTATTTATACAAAGGTTGACGTTTCTGGATGATATGTTGCTATTGTGCTTGGATGAGTTAGCGTAATTGATCTTTGTTGCCGATTACTTCATTTCTTTGTATCTATTCAAGAAGACATTTTCAGAAAAGCAGATTATTTTAAAATGTTTATATATATATATATATATATATATATATATATATATATATATATATATATATATATATATATATATATATATATATATATATATATATATATATTTGTAATCAAAATTTGTAAACAAAAAAGGGACCCAATTAATAGATTCCCATATTTGTCAGTTTAAGGAAATCTATAAACCTGCCAGTATTTATTCTACAAAAGTCAGTGACAACTATTGCAAATAAGTACAAGTGTAGCTTGTAGATAGATGTTAAATGTATCCTAAGCCATGAAGCAATATAAATACAGATGAATTATCAGAGCATGACTCTACCAAAGTAAAGTGCATTTGAATCTCATAGATTTCAATGGGAAGATTACCCTTATGTTTAAAGCTGATTTTGAAAACACTTATTCTCTTTTAAATATACAGCACTATTAACCAAGCTGGAATTAACAAGCATGCACACATGCATTTTATTATGCTTTGTACATTGTCTTCTTTCCTTTTAAGTTATTTAACATTCTGCTAAAACTATAAGTTGATGTTAAGTAAAACAAAGCTTTTTAAATGAGAAGCCAAGTTGGCTACAATCTACAAAATTAATCTCTCTATAAAAAGGAAAACATTAAAATCATATACTGGATGTATATGGAATGGTGCTATAGAAAAACAATTATTATTTTGAAAAAAAACTGTAAAAGTATATAAATGTTTGGTATTTGGGGACAAAATAGAAGGAAGTATGAGAAATTAGTAGCCTTTAATTAGACATGGAGAAATTCACACTTTATAGGGATTTATGTTAGAACATAGAATGGTGGGTGGCTTGTTTCCTCATTATGAATACTCTCTGCACATAATGAGGTCCATCATTAGTTGATGGAATGAATTTGCCCTAGCTCTACCTTGAAAGGCACATAATTTACATACTACTTCAGAGCTCAGGCTTTAATGGATTCCTCGATGAATAAAATGAAAAGCTACTTTCTTTAAATTTTTGAACACGGGTCTGATAATATCAATTTAATAAGACATTCAGTTTGCTTGTTACATATATTTGAAAGTGTGTCCTGAATTTTACCAGAAAAGACAGATTTCAAAGTTCAGCATGGTGCACTGGTAGTCTAGAGACATGGTTATAAATATAAATGGGTAGAGGTAGAAGATTTACTCAAATTATCTGTTCCTTTGGCACTGGTGAATTGCAATTAAGGTCATGTGTGGTATTATCCGGACGAGCTGCCAAAAAGCTCACTTATAACATTTTAATAATATGCAGCATACTTTTTGTTTCATTATATTGCATCTGGTATGAGAATGATTTTTCTACTGTACATTTTCTATATGCACTTTAGCAGTGATTGATCTGTAGAAACACATTCCTTGCTTTCAAGCTGACATGCTCCACCTCCAAACCCTTTTTAATGAGAGCAGATTCTCAAGAAAAAGAGGAAGACACACATACATGCACACCCCTTCCATAGTGCAGTTACACCCCCAAAACCCGCTATGTAGATACAATTAGATTAAGGAAAATTGAATTGGAGACTGCCTATTATGTTATCATGTCATGCAACTGCTAGTACGTTGATATATGGGAGAGACCCTTTTCTAACCCTCTGTTTCTGACCCTTTCAGCCATGACATATCTGAACTTAGGTAAAGATTATTAGTTGGTAACAAATTTCTCAAGTTTGTAAAAAAAACAAAAACTTTTGGGTGGTCAGGGAAAGAGAATTGTTTTGGAAAAATCTTTGTTGGTAGCAGACAGAATGCTGTTTATTGATAATCCTATCAATTCAAGGTCAAAGCAGTAAATTGATTTTGCTACCATTGGTTACAACAGAGTAAATATAAGGTGTTCGTACTTGTTTTCCTAGAATGCTTTATTACTTGAAATAAGCATTAACAGTATAATTGGTGTCATTCTGTCTTTTTTAAAAATAGGTAATTCCCCTCATCAGCAGACATGTCGTCTTGAAAATCTTTTCTCTGTTCTAAAACATATATTTGTTTAGGGAGTTTTCATTGAAGTGTACATGACAATTACAGCTGTTCATTAACAAAATTGGGTATTTGTTTTAAACTTTAACCAATCACTTTGATATGCTAATTATGGTGTAATTTAATTTGAGCCCTGTAATGATGATGCCGTTATTATGGACATAAATGATGCAGTTAAACTGAGAGTAATCTCATTTGCATACTGTACATGCCAGTAAATTAAGCTCTTTCTTCGTCTGCCTCAGCTTTAATTTTCCACTTCTTTTCACACAGTGCCTTTTCAGCCACTCTCTTATAAGCCCACTTTGTAATAGTCCTGATGATTGTTTGATGTGGAGAGTTGGTGCACCACAATAGTGCAAGATGCAAGATGTAACATTTAAAGGATTCATTATCTTACTGAGCGTTCCCTGAAGGAGCTGAGATTAACCACGGGTGGAAGTGTCTTTTCAATGTTCATCATTACATGCCTGCAGATAAACAAAAAAGCAAAACAAAACAAAACCCACTTTTGGTACTCTTGCCATATTTTTTTTAAAAAAATAACACCTAATTTATCACAAGTCTTCATATACTGTTTTACAATTGAGTTGTAATATAGGTTATCTATTACTATAGTTTTAGGTAGGCAGGTATCTAGGAAACAGAAAAGTTGCAGAATACACCAAATATACAATAGGTGATGTTAGAAACATGCCAGGCAACCTTTAAAATTAAGTATATCAGCTTCATCAGTCCTGGCTATATTAGCTGGGTATGTAAGTCTTCAGTTTCACATCAGTTCTTCTTTACATGTTCTTCTCTAATTTTATATTTCCTGGACATTGACACAAAAACTCTTAAAATATTTTGAAGGGTGTTTAAATGTTCTTGTCATACAATATATGTAGACATAAAATTGGTGCCTAAAACACACTAAGGCAGCTTGTGAAGCATGAAAAGGAAGAAACTGGTTTGATTGTATTTATTTTGCACTTGCTTCCATGGTAAGTTGTTAGTTTGTTAGACTGTTAACTAACTCTGAAAGGAAACACCATTTTTCCTTGGGACACTGGTATGCTGTAAGAGATTTTAGTTAGCCAAAGGTTATTATTAGGCTTTTGGAAATCTTGTCTTTGACAACAACTCATGACCAAAAATAGTTCTGTACTGTTGCCTATAAACATTCAGATTAGTCATTTCCTGGGTGAACAGTATGAAAAGGTTGAGCAATGGCATATTGTTGCTTCTTTCCTTCACCCTTTTAATAATATACAGCAAACAAATACCATATTTAGTTATTGTCCAGTAATTGATGCTCATTTTCCTATTAGCTCATTAAGTAAGTTTTCCGTATTCCTTCAGAGCCCATTATTTCCAACACCTTATTTTATCGAAATCTTTGTCCTTCTCGTTCCAAGGCTTGAAATCAGAAGCAAAAAAAAAATACTTTTGCATCTTTGATTATGCAGCGTGTTCGTTCCCCAGCTTCCATATAGAATAATCACATGATTTGCTGAAATCAAAGTGTGTTTTGGAATCAAATCTTCAGCAAAGTTTTCTTGTATTTTAGAACTTCTAACTTCATGTTTTCTCATTTCTGGGTTTTTCAAGACATAAGGAAAATTCTACTCCCTCAGCCCACCTATGATATGTATCATGGTTTTCAGAATAAATAGCCATGTGCTTCTGCAAATAGGATATGAAGACTCTTGTCCATACCTGCTAATGTCATACTTGATGCTTCTGCATCTCATCTTGGAAACTGCATAGGAACTTGAAATCATCTCATCTTGGAAACTGCATAGGAACTTGAAATCAACAAAGCCGCAGTCCATTACTCATTATAGGCCAGCAACTCTTGTAAATTAATTACATAATATGTGAAAAACATGGTCAGTTCTGAATCTTCTGCTAATTACTATTATAGACTAACTCAGAGTTTATTACTTTTGTTTGTTGGTCCTTTTGAATCAGTCTTAGCTCCTGGCAACATGATTGGTATCTGCAGGATTTTTAGCAAGATTTTTGGAAATGATTTGCCCTTGCCATCTTCTTCCTAGGATTAAGGGAGGCAACTGGTGTCCTATTTGTTCAGAAAACTTCATGCTTAAGATGGCACTAGAATTTATGGTTTCCTTATTTCTAGTCAGGTGGCCTCATCACTACACCAAACCAACGCCTTCTTGTATTATTAGTGAAAAGTTTTCTCCATATTTGTTTACTTTTTAATTTATATTTTATTGTTATGTCTGTATATTCCTGAAGTAAAATATGTTAATCTTTTCTTATAGGAAATGTGCTCCAGCATTTGAATTTGCCTAGTAAATTGAAAGCAAAGTGATATTTTGCGTCAGTCCTAATACGAATCCATACTGTAGGTTACATCAATAAACTGTTAAACAGGGTTAGGCAAGGTCTGTGTCATGGTCTGCTTGATGGGATTAAGATACATCAGATTCGAATCAGAATCAGAATAGATGATGGAAGGGACCTTGGAGGTCTGCTAGTCCAGCCCCCTGCTCAAGCAGGAGAACCTAAACCATCTCAGACAAGTGACTGTCCAGTCTCTTCTTAAAAACCTCCAGTGATGGAGCGTCCACAGTTTCTGAAGACAAGCTGTTCCACTGGTTAATTGTTCTCACTGTTAGAAAATTTCTCCTTAATTCCAGGTTGCTTCTCTCTTTGATCAGTTTCCATCCATCGTTTCCTGTCCTGCCCTCTGGTGCTTTGGAAAATAAACTGACCCCCTCTCTTTCTGGCAGCCTTTCAACTACTGGAATACTGCTATCATGTCCCCCCTCCCAGCCCTTCTTTTTTTTAGACTTGCCAAACTCAAATCCTGCAACCCTTCTTCATATGTTTTAGTCTCCAGGCCTTTAATCGTCTTAGTTACTCTTCTTTTGTACTTTTTCCAAAATCGCAACATCTTTTTTTGTAATGTGATGACCAAAACTGGATGCCGTATTCCAGGTCTGGTTTTACTAAGGCTTTATAAAGTGGTGCTAATACTTCATGTGATTTTGATTCCATGCCTCGGTTTATATAATCAAGGATTGTATTAGCTTTTTGGGCTGCTGCCTCACACTGCTGCCTCACGTTTAAGTGATTGTCCACTAGGACTCCAAGGTCCCTCTCACAGTTACTGTTTTTGAGCTAGGTTTTGCCTCATCTGTACTTGTACCTTTGGTTTTTCCTGTCCAGGTGTAAAACCTTGCCTTTCTCCACCCTCAGGGGTTGGGTGAAGATGGACTTGAGCCATTCTCTTTCCTTGTAGTTTATCTAAATCAGACATGTCAAACACAAGGCCCGGGGGCCAGATCCAGCCCGCAAAGTGGTTTCATGCGGCCCGCGAAGCCATCCTGGAAACAGTGAGGGAACGGTCCCCACTGCCTTGGCCCTGGCCCAGAGACCCTCCTCCTGCCAGAGACCCTCAGATCTGTCCCACTCCTGCCCAGGTCCCCTTGATGCGAACGATGTAGAGCTGGCCATGCCCACCCAGTAGGCCATATGCACTCTAGCCACGCCCACCCAGTAGGCAACGCCCACCCAGTCCACACCCACCCGGCCCCCTGAGGGCAACCGCAATGCTGATGCGGCCCTCAATGAAATTGAGTTTGACACTCCTGATCTAAATGGTTGATGTTACCAATAGAAGAGAATATTTGGAGCTCAGGGTTGAACTCCGGGGTCCTTGGTATTCTGAGCTTGGTTGTTTTTTTTTAAGACATTTCATTACCCAACTAGATAACATCAGTGCTAGAAGGGAGTGGGGGTTGATCTCTGTTTGCCTCTGTCTATAAACAAAGAGCAAACCTCTCCTAGCAGGGACAATACTTAGTTGGGTAATGAAACATCTGCAAGAAAACAACCAAGCATCGAGGACCCCATATGGTTGATGTTGCATGAAAAGAAAAGAAAAACTGAAGAAGGGAGCACTAATACAAACCACTCTGCTCTCCTGGAGGGAAATTGAGATACAAATTTAACAAGTACATTTGTTAATTGTAGCTTCTGAGGGCTGGTGGTTGTTTTTAGTGGTTGTGGTAACAACCAGGGCTTTTTTTGTCACAGAACGCTCAGAATGGAGTTCCGGCACCTTTTTTGGATGGAACCTTGTAGGGTAGGCAAGGCGGGTTGTGCTTTAGTTAATAAGCAGGCGAGACAGCAAGTTAACTGTTCAACTTTTTTATTTAGAACCAGGCGAAGAAACAAGGGAACACGACATCTATTTATACTGACAGCTGCCGGCGGATTGACCAATCAGGGGTGAGTCCGTTCCCGCGCCGTCGTCTCCGCCAATCGGGGTCGTCCGGTTTTGACAGCTCGGAGCTGTTATCGGTAGCGCGTGTTGAGCTGTCAATTGCTGGCGCTTGCGCGGTTTCGCCCGGCAGCTTTTGACAGCTGTCAAAAGCTGCCGTGGTTTTACCTCAGCCCTGTAACTTTTGTTTAACTCAATCTGTAAATACAATAACAATTAGTAAATACACAACACCCCTTACCCCTCCCTCTGATTGAGTTGATTTTTCCCCAACTGCTTCTTTTCCGGGTTTCCCCATTCGAAGTCTTTTAGGTAGGTGGGAGGTCTCTTTAGTCTTTCGGAGCGCCGGGGAGTTGTCTCGGTTGGCTGTTCTGTTTCTCCTGGGGCTTCTCGGGTTGGCTCCGGGGGCAGGGGGTCTGGTTCCGCAGGTTCCGCGTTGCTTGGGGCGGGGTGTTGAAATGGTATGTTCCGATCGGGGGAGTTTTGTCGTGCCAGGCTTTGCGGTGGTGCTTCTGTGAGCAGTTCGTCGTCACCCCTTCCCCCTATGTTTTGAGGACTGCGTTGCCGGAGTTGGTCTATGTGTCTGCGGATATGTATATTCTGTCCAATGTCTATGATGTATGACAGGGGGCCTGTTTGTTCGATGACTACCCCTTGTGTCCATTTGTTCCCCCCCCCGTAGTTTCTAGCCCAGACAGCTTGCCCTGTGTTGAGAGTTCTATGTTGGAGGGGTGGTTCTGGGTCTGGAGGGGATCTGTCTGGGTGGAGACGATCTAGTCTGGTGGTTAATCTTTTGCCCCAGCGAAGCTCTGCTGGGGACTTCCCAGTAGTTGTGCACGGTGTGGTGTGTTGGGACAAAAGAAATTGTGCCAGTCTTTGGTGCCAGTTGCCGGAGATGATTTTCCGCAGTGCCTCCTTGGTTGATTTTACCATCACCTCTGCCAAGCCGTTCGTCGATGGGTGAAAGGGAGCTGTGGTGGTGTGCCTAATAGAGTTCGCCGTTGTGAAACTCTGGAATTCATAGGAGGTAAATTGGGGGCCGTTATCGGAAACTATAACATCAGGAAGCCCATGTGTAGCGAATAATCCCCTTAAAACTTGTATTGTGGCTGATGAAGTTGTGCTAGCTACTGGCGCTACCTCTAGCCATTTTGAAAAACTGTCTACAACAATTAGGAATGATTGTCCCTGGAATGGACCTGCATAATCTATATGAATGCGAGACCAGGGTGTCTTTGTAGTTTCCCATCTATGTATGGGAGCCTGTGGCTGGGCGGCTCTAACAAGTTGGCAGGAATAGCAGCCAGCTACGTGTGTTTCAATGTGTTTGTCTAATCCTGGCCACCAGACATAGCTTCTGGCCAGAGCCTTCATTTTGACGGTACCCGGGTGCCCTTCGTGGAGGCTCTCTAACACTTTGAGTCTGTGTTTGTCGGGTATGATTACCCTGCTGCCCCATAAGAGACATCCCTGATGGGTGGATAATTCTTTTTGTTTTAAGATATACGGTTGGAATTCTGGGTCCTGGGGCGAGTATTGCCAGCCCGTCGTGACATAACCTAAGACTCTGCCTAGGATTTTGTCTGCAGCGGTAGCTGCGGAGATATCTTTAACAGATAATGGGCATTCAGGCAGCTCTGAGATAGCCAGTACCCTTCCAGCTGGTGCTGGGTCTGGGTCAACAATTGGTTGGGGCAGTCTGCTCAGGCCATCTGCATGGCCCATAGCTTTCCCTGGCCTGTATTCTAACTTGTATGAATAGGCTGATAGGAAGGTGGACCATCTCAGGATGCGGGGGGATAATATCTGTGGTGTTAGCCTGTTTACTGTAAAAAGTCCTAACAGGGGCTTATGATCTGTCAAAATGGTAAAGGGTCGACCATACAGGTAATCATGAAATTTTTTTACGCTAGCTACTATAGCTAAAGCCTCTTTATCGATTTGAGCGTAATTACGCTCAGGTTTTGACAGCGTTCTGGAATAGAACGCTACAGGGGTCTCTATTCCTTCTTTAGTTAAATGGCTTAGGACTGCTCCGATGCCATAGGGGGAGGCATTGCAGGCTAGACATAAGGGCAGCTGTTCGTTAAACAGGGCTACCGTTGTGCTGCTGGAGAGTAAGTTTTTTAGTAGATTAAAACTTTTATTATGCTCAGAGGTCCAAGTCCAGGTTTTGCCCTTGTCTAATAATCTATGTAAGGGTTCAGCTATGGAGGCTTTATGCGGTAAGAAGGTGTGATAAAAGTTAACTAAACCTAGGAAGGCCTGAAGTTCTTGTTTATTTTTAGGGGTTGGTGCTGTCTTAATAGCTTTAATTTTTGTGTCAGTGGGGTGAATTCCCTTAGCGTCTATTTTAAACCCTAAGAACTCTGTTGAGGGCACCCCGATGGAGCATTTGTCTCTTTTTAATTTGAGACCCGCCTTCCTGAACCTTAAGAGTACCTTAGTTAGTTTGTCAGCTAGGTCTTTTTCTGATTCCCCTGCAATTAGGACGTCGTCAAAATATGGGCAGACCCCGGGAATCCCTTTAAGCGTTTTCTCCATGATTTCCTGGAAGATTCCCGGGGCTGCAGATATGCCAAATTGAAGGCGGTTAATTTTGAATGCTCCTTTGTGGGTGACAATTGTTTGAGCCAAAGCGGTGTCAGGGGTGACAGGCAACTGTAAATACGCCTGCGCCAAGTCTAACTTGGCAAATATGGCGCCTGACTTAATGGCCGCGAGGATGTCTTTGACAGCCGGGACCGGGTAAGCGTGCATTTAATGCGAGGTTGAGGGTCGCCTTATAGTCGGCACATAATCTTATTTGGCCGTTTGGCTTAACTGGGGTCACTATGGGTGTCTCCCACTCGGCCCCTTCTACCGGTTTGAGGACCCCTAAGTTTGTTAATCTGTCAAGCTCCGCTTCTATTTTTTCCCTCAAGGCGAAGGGAACCCTTCTTGCCTTGATCCTGACAGGCATCACATTCGGGTTCAGTTTAAGTGATACGGGCGGTCCCGTGTATTTCCCTAGTGAGCTGTCAAAGACGTCCGCGAATTGAAGGCAGACGGACTCCAATTTTGACAGCTGAGTGGTGTTGACACCTGTCAACGCTATTCCTAGTGCCTCAAACCAGTCTAATCCTAGCAGGCTGATTCTGTTTTCTTGGGTCACAAGAATAGGGAGGGATCCTTTAAATTTTTTGAACTCTACGGGGACGGAAGCTTTTCCCCGGAGTTTAATGGGCGTTTTCTGGAAGTCAGCTAGGCGGAGTTTGGTGGGTCGAAGGGCGGGCCTTTTCCTACTTCGGTTACAAATGTCCTTGTAAGTTTGCCATGAGATTAGTGAGACGGAGGACCCCGAGTCCACTTCCATCTCACAGGGAATTCCCTGAATCAGAACGTCCACCTTGACCTTTGGCTTAAGAGTGCAGTGGACCGTATGTTTCTCTGCCCTCCCCCTTACATTAAGCACTAGGGTTCTGGGACTGTGCCTGACTCTGAGTGTGTGTGGGGTCATACCTTCGGCTGTCACCTCCAGATCATGCAGGTTTTCCCAGCTCCGGCTGCGGCACACGGCTTTGAGGTGGCCTGTCTTCCCGCACCCATGGCATTTGGCACTGCGGAACCGGCACGTTGCTCTCGGGTGGCTTCCGCCGCAGCTGGCACACTTAGCCCGGTTAGTCTGGAAGTTAGGGCCCCTCTGGTTGCTAGCAGGGCCCCCTCTGTAGTTGCGTTGCAGCCTAAGTTTCTCGAACCGCCGTTGTACCGCATCTATGTCTGTGGGGCCGTCGTCGTCTTCGGAGCCGCTGAACCTGCCGTCTTCCTGGTGCACGGACCCCCTGGGGCCGCTGTCAGGTGCCCGTCGGTTGTCTCCGTGGCAGTCTTCGTATGCGATGACTTCTCTTGCCACATCGGTCATTGTCATTTCAGGCTTGGCGATCAGCTTCTTCCTCAGCCGTTCGTCTTTGAGCCCTATGACAATCTGGTCCCGGATGCGGTCTTCTAAGTCCGGGAACCGGCACCGACGTGCGGCGTGCCTGACCCGGGTTATAAAGTCATTTGCTGGCTCGTCAGGGAGCTGGAGTTTCCGAGCGATGTTCACTCTCCAGTAGAGTTCTGACTTGAGGGGCATGAAGTATTTGCTCAGCCCCTCGGTGAGGTCTGCGTAGGAGATAGTGGCGACCGGCTCAGGGGTGAAGATCCCCACAGCGGCATCATAAACGGCGGGGCCGCTGAGCCAGAGGAGGGCGGCTGCCTTGGCCCGGTCGTCCGTGATCTTCTTGACTACCAGGTATCCTTCTACCTGGCCCAGATGAGATTCCCAGCCTTCAGGGTGGCGGGTATCGAATTCTCGGATGTGGCCGTGGTTCGTCATGCTGTCTGTTCTTGTGGGTGCTGCTGCTTGAGTGGAATTCGGCTTTCCAGTGACTTCAGCAAGTGACCAGCTCGGCTAAGGGGAAAAATCTCTTCTCCCCTTAGGTAGTGACTTCAGCTTAGGCAAGCAGGTATCCCATCCTCGTCGCCAGTGCTTTAGTTAATAAGCAGGCGAGACAGCAAGTTAACTGTTCAACTTTTTTATTTAGAACCAGGCGAAGAAACAAGGGAACACGACATCTATTTATACTGACAGCTGCCGGCGGATTGACCAATCAGGGGTGAGTCCGTTCCCGCGCCGTCGTCTCTGCCAATCGGGGTCGTCCGGTTTTGACAGCTCGGAGCTGTTATCGGTAGCGCGTGTTGAGCTGTCAATTGCTGGCGCTTGCGCGGTTTCGCCCGGCAGCTTTTGACAGCTGTCAAAAGCTGCTGTGGTTTTACCTCAGCCCTGTAACTTTTGTTTAACTCAATCTGTAAATACAATAACAATTAGTAAATACACAACAGGTTGTATGACATGTGTGAGTTCCGGCACCTTTTTCTTTTACAAAAAAAGCACTGGTAACAACACTGAGCTTCTTAGGATTCCGTTACTCAAGTTTGACAAATTCTAACTACATGCATTTTTAAAAAACTATAATCTGTCAGATAAGATTAATGAATGTAAATAGCAAAAAACCAAGCCATAATCCCTAAGCGTTTTCAAATCATCCCTAGGCCCTGTTCCGTGTTATTTACCACTAAAAAAAGTGGAGGTCACTGCCTCAGAAAGTTTTATCTTTAATGGAATGTTTCTACCTTGACATCTTATTCTCCTCCTTAAATCTATTGGGAATATTGCATCTGTATCCGAACATTCTAAAATAGCCACAGCAGATAAAATAATCTGGGTTAGTTGTTCTCCCATGACATCGATATAGATATAGAACAAGATACAGAAGGTGCAAAGATCAAAAACCATTTCCTCATATACAACCTTTGCCTTACCTGACTTTTACAAATAAAAGGATTTAGCATCATATATATATATTCTCATTGACAGTTCCTTTGAAATCCAGGATTGGTGACAATACCTTGTTGGTTCATTGGAATGCTTCCACAACAAAAATTAAAATAGATTGATCCTTCCACCACGTGGAACAAAACGTTATCTTAATTCAGTCCAATCCATAGTAAGATCCGAGATAGCAAAACTGAGTGGGAAATAATACATTTAAAAGCCACACATTTATCAAGTAAATATATTGGCTATTTGGTGAATAGGGGCTCTTGTTTCCAGTGTTTTGAAGGAACCGTCTTAAATGTGCTTTATGAGTTTCTCTCATTTTCTTCTAATATATCTGTCTTTCCCAAGAATGCCAAGCAAGGCTAAGGAAGAATTATATGCTCAGCAGCATGTGGAGAATTATTCAGGTCATCTTAAAGAGCTTATATTCAGTGCCAGTGTTTAGGGGGAAGAGATTTTTGTGATGTTAAAGGGAAAAACACAGAAAGCTTAGCATTAATTCAAGTTCCTTATCAGAACTGGGGTTGGAAAGAGAATGATATTAATGACCTAGCTGCTATCCCTCCATCACGCTGTAACAGAGAGCGTGAAGGGAACAAGGGCTCTCCCAGCATGTCCCCTGAGACATTGGCCGCATTTTGCTTGCTTCATTTAGTGGCAGCAATTCCATCAGGCTCCACTGAACCATTTGCATCCCAGCTGGTGCCAATTTGATTTTTCCTTCTCCTTCCCCCTGTTTTTTTCTTTCGTGCTAAGCCTGAGGGTGAAGTAAAAGGTGTTTAATAAAATGTTTCTTACGCTCCTCATAAGAATAGGCCCGACTATATTTATGGCTGACCTGATTTAAATTCCAAGAATCCTAAGCCTTTCACCATACCGCTAGTCTTTATGACTCTTTAAGCCTTCTAATGATGGGCTCAGTATGTGTCTCTCGGTGTGTACTTTCTTTCTTTGCTTCTCAAAAAAGTTAATCTGACAGCAGTTTGTCTTCTATTGTAGCTCACACTTTCATTAATGATGCATTTAAATACAAAACTTGAGAACCTGCATGTGTTTCTGCTCAGAGATCTCCCTTGGGGAAGAAGTCTTTATTTTTGTAATTTATATTTTGACTAATTTTTGAGGAAGGTGTTGGTATGATGAGTTCTTGAACGCCGCTGGGGAATATTTACTAGAATGTCTGCAATACTGTATGAAAAAAAGTTACGTCTCGGTTTTCATCCTGTTAAAAGAAGTATCTTCAACAACTTCAGGATGAACGTGTCTAAATAAATTGAAATTTAAGCCAGTCAAGACAGAGGTGTTGTTCTTAGAAAAACCAGCCTGATCTGGACAGAACTGAAACTAATATTGAAGAGAGGCACATGTCCCCTGAAGATCCAAGTTCATTATTTTAAGTTACATTTCTGTTATCATGGCTAAAAATTAGAAATGGTGGAATATAGTAAAACTTGGGTCTTAAACATGGCATTGGCAATTCATACAGTAGTTTCAAGAGATACCTTCACTATCTCAAGGTTTATATTATATTATATTATATTATATTATATTATATTATATTATATTATATTATATTATATTATATTATATTATATTATATTATATTATTTTATATTATATTATATTATATTATATTATATTATATTAATATTATATTATATTATATTATTATATTATATTATATTATATTATATTATATTATATTATATTATATTATATTATATTATATTATATTATATTATATTATATTATATTAAAAAGGTAAAGGTAAAGGTTCCCCCGCACATGCGTGCTAGTCGTTTCCGACTCTAGGGGCCGGTGCGCAGAGTGAGCGACTGCTACTCGTCCCAGCTTCTGCCAACCTAGCAGTTCGAAAGCATGTAAAAATGCAAGTAGAAAAATAGGGACCACTACGGTGGGAAGGTAACAGCGTTCCGTGCGCCTTTGGCGTCCAGTCAGTATATTATATTATATTATATTATATTTATTATATTATATTTATTATATTATATTTATTATATTATTATATTATATTATATTATATTATATTATATTATATTATATTATATTATATTATATTATATTATATTATATTATATTATATTATATTATATTATTATATTATATTATATTATATTATATTATATTATATTATATTATATTATATTATATTATATTATATTATATTATATTATATTATATTATATTTTTATACCGCCCTTCTCCCGAAGGACTCAGGGCGGTGTACAGGGCAATAAATATTAAAAACGAAGTACAAAAGTTAAAAAACAATTAAATATTATGCCCGATATATACAGTAATTAAAAAACCATGTTAAAACCCCAACCCCTAACCCATCAAACCAGGCCGGATTGCTCAAATAAATAAGTTTATAATTTTGGGATTGATGATGATGGTTATATTTATGTCTTAACCACTTGAAACGCTGCAGTGAAGCATTGAGATGGCCTTCAGGGAAATATTCAGGACCTGTTATGGAACAAAAAGAAAAGAAACATTTCTTAAGCCTTGGGAAAAGAACTAATATTGAGAAGAGACTCAAGCTGGCTCTTTCCTCACTCATTGGAGTATGAGAGGGAGAAACACACTTACACTACTATATTGATGTTGTGAATAAAGTTTAGGTATAAACTTCTTATGGCGTTTGTTTCCTTTTCTATACAACCTCAAGGAGCCCTATTAAAGAAAAAGAACCAAGTCTTCATTAATCGTGCATTAGTTTAACAATGCACAGTTGTACACTATAGACTATTGCATTCCTTCTTTTGGGGGTTCTTTGAAGATGACCTTTCAGATTTTAGGCATTAAAAATATGAGTGCATGTATGTCCTAATTAAGAATGTTATCTGGATTTTAATGCAATAAATAAATTATTTGGGGCCAGATGATTTGAACGTCCATATGCGCCCATTTGTATATTGCCATATTTTAGGAATAGCAGTGGATGCCGTATTTCAGACATGTCAAACACAAGGCCCGGGGGCCGGATTCGGCCCGCAAAGTGGTTTCATGTGGCCCGTGAAACCATTCTGGAAACAGTGAGGGAACGGCCCCCACTGCCTTGGCCCTGGCCCAGAGACCCTCCTTCTGCCAGAGACCCTCAGATCTGTCCCACTCTTGCCCAGGCCCCCATAGGCACCCTTGATGCGAACAATGTAGAGCTGGCCATGCCCACCCAGTAGGCCATACGCACTCTAGCCACGCCCACCCAGTAGGCCACGCCCACCCTGGCCATACCCACCCGGCCCCTTGAGGGCAACCGCAATGCTGATGCGGCCCTCAATGAAATTGAGTTTGACACCCCTGCCGTATTTGCTACTTTTCAATTGGAGGGTAAAGTCTTTCTTAGTAGCTGTCCTCCCTCAGCAACCCTATAAAAGGTTCTGAGATCAATGTCTTTCATGGTATTTTAGGTAGCTTGGAAACATTTTGCATGTTTTAATTTACATGTCATTCTACTGCTTCATTTCTATTATATTACAGTAATTGTGAAAGTGGTTTTTAATCTAAATGAATACTACTGCATTTTTCATTTTGAAAACTTCCTTGTATTCTGTTGCTTCTATTTGTTTTCATATTGTGTGGAATTGGACTTGCGGACTAGTTTGCCATTTGCAACAATGGGGAGCCCGTGAAGAAGAATACCTTTATTGTCATTGTGTATCCCACAACGAAATTACATGTTGTCCATAGTGCACACTACACACAAGTAAAAACCACAAGTTAAAAAATACATACCTTATATACGCACATCTTCACATTCTATTCACCATTGCACTGCCCCTAATATTGCACTATACCAGACATGTCAAGCTCACGACATCACGCGAGATATTGGAACTTTTTCCCCATTGCTGGCAATGGGGTGGGCATGGTTTCCTCATGATGCGTCCGGCCTGTACGTCAGCAGTTTGACACCCCTGTACTGTACAGTAGTATTTAATACGGTTACAGCTCTGGGAAAGCTTGTGGAATTCTGAAAATTTTGAAAGTTTACCAAGATGACAAAGTTATGGAAAAACTTTGGCTGGTTTCATTGTCAAATGGCAAGATAAGGCTATTAATATGATTGTTCCTGAGCATCCTTTTTATTGTTTCAAAGATCAGAGGGTACTCTGATTTTCAAAAGGATATAATTGGAGAGAGGGTGATAGTAGTCTCAGATTGAAGATGATTAAACATGGATTACAGAATATTATCATGCAGATGGCCATTGCATTGTCAAGTAGCCATGCAGGGGAATTGTTCCATTAAGATTGATTTTTTAAAAAATGTTAATAAGTGAGGGTTGTGCCATGCATGCAAGATATTTTGAGGATCAGATCATTTGTCTCCAAGATGGTATGGATTATTGTATTGCAACAAGTGCTCTATCCCATTTTTTGTGGGATTAATTTTAGCTTTTGAGATTAAAGGATATGGATAGAAGACTAAAAGTAGTGCATCCAACTATCTATTAACACAATCCCAACTCTTCATAACACATTGAATAAATCTGGAGAGGGCTAACTGTTTGGATGTAGTACATGATAAATTTACTCTGCAGAAAAATGAATGTCAACTGTTTTGGAAGAAACAATTGCATACATCTTTCTAAGGAAACAAGATTGAACCCAGATTTTTGATAACTACCTGGCAGTTGTTAAAATCACTTCTTAGAGAGGTACTTGTCAAGACAGTGTTCGTGAACTTTCAGGTACTTGGGGAAGAAAATTACTGTTTGGACCTATTCCAAACAGCCTTTAGTTTTGAAAGGGATTGATTCAGCCCTGATCACCTTGAATGATGATTTTTAAAGGGGGCAAAAACCATCTGTAATATATAATGAGTTTTCTTTGATATTTGATAGTTTTTAATACCATTGAGCATGCTCACGGTGAGCTGAGATTTTGAGACATGAAGTTTAAATCGGAGGATCTCTTCCTGTTGAAAGAATGAAAATGAATGAAGTAGACATTTTTTAAAAATCCAAATAAAGATTTCTAGGCATGAATCTAAGATGTATTTGAAATAACAATATTTATATAAAGTCAACCAATTCTGGTTACACTGAAAATTAGTCCCTACATTTGGAAAAACAAAATCTGAAATTTCTGTTTTCAAAATGTTGTGGAATGCCTTTAGTGTAATAGTTATTAGCTTAATTTTAAAATAAACTGTCAAATAATAATAATAAGTTGGAAGGGACCTTGGAGGTCATCTAGCCCAACCCCCTGCTCAGGCAGGAAACCCTATACCATTTCAGGCAAATGGCTGTCCAGTCTCTTCTTAAAAACTTCCAGTCTTGGAGCATTCACCACTTCCGGAGGCAGGTTGTTCCACTGGTTAATTGTTCTAACTATCAGGAAGTTTCTCCTTAGTTCTAGGTTGCTTCTCTCCTTGATTAGTTTCCATCCGTTGCTTCTTGTCCTGCTTTCAGGTGCTTTGGAGAATAGCTTGACTCCCTCTTCTTTGTGGCAGCCCCTGAGATATTGGAACACTTCTATCATGTCACCCCTCACCCTTCTCTTCGTTAAACTACACATACCCAATTCCAGCAACCGTTCCCTATATGTTTTAGCCTCCAGTCCCCTCATCATCTTTGTTGCTCTTCTCTGTACTCTTTCTAGAGTCTCAACATCTTTTTTACATCGTGGTGACCAAAACTGGATGCAGTATTCCAGGTGTGGCCTTACCAAGGCATTGTAAAGTGGTATTAGTACTTCACGTGATCTTGATTCTATCCCTCTGTTAATGCAGCCTAGCACTGTGTTGGCTTTTTTGGCAGCTGCAGCACACTGCTGGCTCATATTGAAGTGATTGTCTACTAGGAATCCGAGATCCCTCTCACAGTTACTACTATTGAGCAAGGTACCACCTATGCTTTACCTGTGCATTTGATTTTTCCTGCCTAAATGTAGAACCTTACTTTTTTCACCATTGAATTTCATTTTGTTAGAAAATGATTATTTACATTTTGGCAACACATTCATGTGGTATTGACATTAGATTCACTCTATACAAGATAATATGTTTTCACAAAAGAACAGTGAATACTATCATCCTATCTATAGGAGTTCCTTAGAAGCTGCAGTGATGTCAATTATGACAAGGATTATACAATTTTCAATATGTGTGTGTATGACCTCAGTTGCCCCCTCCCCCCCAATTCCCACCCTTACATCTTACATGTGGATGGGTCAACACCCCCACCCCCATTGGTGGAGCAGTGGGCTAATGCCTCCTTAAGTAACACCAGCTGCCTGCAATTAGTGCAGGTTCGCATCCCACCAGGCTCAAGGTTGACTCAGCCTTCCATCCTTCCGAGGTAGGTAAAATGAGGACCCAGATTGTTGGGGGCAATTAAGCTGACTTTGTAATAATGCCGCTTGGGGGGGTGTATGAAAGCCCTAATAAGCAGGCATATAGATAGAATGAAGGCTACTGCTAAGCTTGTAAGCTGCCCTGAGTCTTCGGAGAAGGGTGGGATATAAATGGAATTAAAATAAAAAAATCATATTTTTGTTTTCTACAATATTAAAAAAAATCAAGGATAGGTTTCTTCTCTTTGTACATTTATTTGCATTTATAAAAAGTGTTAGGTATAACAAATCATAATATTTCTTCAATGTTCATGAATTTGTGGTCTTTAAGCAAAAACTGCAATCATTAAGTGATCTTGTTGTTTGCTATGGGTTGTTTCTACTGAAAACTGGAAGTAAAAATGAGGGTTTGGCAAAAAAAAGTAAAACGTGACCATGCGACCATTGGGCACTGCAAATGGCTGTAAATATGGGCTGGATTCCAAGTAA